>NC_057866.1:253154858-253754858 GCF_019393635.1 Dromiciops gliroides
GGGATGTGGCAGTTACTGGTTATAAGTCACTCAGGAGCTGTGGCTCCCGTATCGGACTGCATAGCCACAGTGTGGCCTGTGGCTCCTCAAGGCGCTAATCCGTGGTCGTCCTCGACTGAAGGAGGCCTACTACTACTACTACATATATATACACACACACATACTATATATAATATATATCTCTATATATATGTCTATACATACATATATATTTCTTCTAACTGCCCTAATAACCAGAAAGTTCTTATGAGTTACAAGTATCATCTTCCTATGTAGGAATGTAAACAGTTCAGATTAAGTTCCTTATGATTTCCTTTTCCTGTTTCCCTTTTTATGCTTCTCTTGAGTCTTGTATTGAAAATCAAATTTTCTATTCAGCCATGGTCTTTTCATCAAGACTGCTCAAAGGTCCTCTGTTTCATTTAATATCTTTTTTTTCCTGAAGGATTTTTTCAGTTTTTCTAGTTAGGTGATTCTTGGTTGTAATCTAACTAACATTTACTCAGTTCTACTTTTTTTTGTTTTGTTTCATTTTGGTTTTTTGCGGGGCAATGGGGGTTAAGTGACTTGCCCAGGGTCACACAGCTAGTAAGTGTCAAGTGTCTGAGGCCAGGTTTGAACTCAGGTACTCGTGAATCCAGGGCTGGTGCTTTATCCACTGTGCCATCTACTTTTTAAGGAATTATTTTCTTCAGTGAGTTTTTTTACCTCCTTTTCCATATGAACAATTCTGCATTTTAATGAGTTCTTCTCTTCAGTGAGCTTTTGTGTATCTTTTTCCATTTAGCCACTTCTGCTTTTCAAGGCAGTTTTTATTTCATTGGCTTTTTGTACCTTTTTACCATTTGGCCTAGTCTGTTTTTAAGGTATTGTTTTCTTCGATATTTTCTTTTTTTGCCTGATTTACCAAGCTGTTGATTCTTTTTTCACATTCTCTTGAATCACTCATTTCTCTTCCTAATATTTCCCTCAACCACTCTTACTTGATTTTGAAAATCCTTTCTGCACTCTTCCATCGCCTGAGGCCAAATATTTTTCTTGGAGGTTTGTATGTAGAGGTTGTTACCTTGTTGTCTTCTGAGTGTGCATTTTGATCTTCATTGTCACCAAAGCAACTTTCTATGGTCAGAATTTTTTCTGTTGTTCACTCATTTTCTAGCATATTTCTTGATTTTTAACTCTTTGCTAAAGTGGGGCTCTGCTTCCAGGGTAGAGGGCACACTGTCCAATGCTTCAGGGGTTTTGTGGAGTTGTTTCCAGAGATACTTCTAGGCACCTCTAAGTTTTCAGTTCGTCCAAGGTTGTATGATCTAAGGAGAGGTGTGCTTACTATTCTCTTGGCCTGTGTTCTGGCCTGTGACTTACCACAAGCACTCTTTTCTGCCCTGGAACTGTGATGAGGGTCCCCAATCCACTGTGGCTGTTTACAAGTTCTGGTATGCTGATGTTCCTCCTTGCCCTGGGATTGCCACCCAGGGCTGTGACCCAGATCAGAATATGGGCAAAGCAACAGAGTCCTGCCCCCAGTGCCAGCAAAGAAACTCTTGTAATCTCCTGACCAGCGTAATAATAAAAAAATACATTGCAGACAGACTTCCATAAAATGGTATTTTTCCAACTGAAAAGATAAAGAATAATGAATGTTATTTGAGGAACTTAATACGTCCCTCTTCATCCTACTTCACCACTATAGTGAGAGGCTAAGTTTATTACTATAATCTTCCTCTGGGCCCCTGAACCAATCCACATTTTCTCCAAGGATTCATGAAATAGATAGGGAATTCAGATGGAGGTCTATTGATAACTGCAGACATTCTTCTCTACAGAGGGTACACTGCAATTATCCAACAGATCCCTGTCACAGTAATGGCCATCCCAATTGCATTCCAATCTCAACAAATATAGGACAAGCAGACTTAGTTCAAGACAAGAGAGAATATAATCAGGTCAGCCCTAAAAAAATGTAAGTCTCATAAAAAAGTGATAAAGCTCTTGGTGCTGATTACTCAGGGTTTCTAGACCAGCTGGAAAGCCTTATCCTATGTGCCTGCAGTTCAGAAGGATCTCAAAATAAAGTAAGCAACCTAAGTCTATTTAAATGCAAAAGCAAATATATAAATATATAAGCAAATAAAGGAACATTTAAGAAACACTGTTTGGAAACACTATTTTATAGAAGATCTTTCCACTGAGTACCTCTGCCAAGAAAGGTTCATGAAGAGTCAGATATGACTGAAAAGACTGAACAATAATAAAAGTAATATGTCTGTGGAAGGAGCACCAAAGGCCTACCTTCATTTGGTTCTAGAGAGACTGGCATCACTGTTAGTCAAGGGATCACAGAATTCTGTGGAATTTAAGAGGTGGGAGGAGCCTCATTATCTATCTAGTCCAACTCATACATGAAAAGAATGCCCATGGGGCAGCTAGGTGGTGCAGTGGATAAAGCACCTGACCTGGATTCAGGAGAACCTGAGTTCAAATCTGGCCTCAGACACTTGAAACTTACTAGCTATGTGACCCTGGGCAAGTCACTTAACCCCTATTGCCCCAGGAAATAAAAAAGAATGCCCACTATCACATACTTGACAAATGGTCATCTAGCCTCTACCTGAAGGTGTTCCAGGAGGGAGAACCCATTCTACTCTTGTCATCTGTCATTGTTTTCCCGACTAAAATGGAGCCCCAAATGGACTTCCACCCATCACTCCTGGTTCTCCCCTTGAAGGACAAATATAATAAGTTGCATCTCTCCTCCAATATAACATGTTTATATAATATGACATTATATAAATACATATAAACATATAACAGCCTTTTACATATTTAAAGACAATTATAATGTCCTCTCTGAGTCTGTTCTTTTGTAAGTTAATCAGGCCCATTTCCTTCAGCCCATCATGTGTCATAGACCCAAGTACCTTCAACCAGCCAAGCGCCCTTTATCTAGTAGTTCATAGATCCTCATAAAAGGAAATGAGATAAGTATGGCATGCCCTGCTCTTGGTAAACCCAGGCTGGCTCTTTGTATTCACCACTTCCTTTCTAAGTGTTTGCTAATCACCTTTTTAATGATCCATGGGAGAATTACCCCAGTGTTAGAAATTAAGCGTAAATTATGTCTACAGCTTGCTGTTTTCTTTCCTTTTTTAAAAATCAGGACATTTGTCCCTCTTCTATCATGTGGTTACTTTTCCATTTTCCATGATCTTCCAAGTAGAGGGTCAATCACACCTGTAAGTTCTTTCAGTATATGAAGATGGAGGAAATGTGTTACTATGGGAAGGATTGATGACCCTAGGTAGGGTAATGGAAAACAACTGACTACCTTGCAATACTTGCTCTTAGGAAGTTGTAATAATAACTTGGTCATCATGTCCCCTGATAATTCTTCTATCACTCTCCTAATTTTGTACTTGCTTCTCTCTTCATTTAATTACCACCTTCCCCTATTAATCTTTTTTTTTTTTTTTTTTTTTTTTTTAGTGAGGCAATTGGGGTTAAGCGACTTGCCCAGGGTCACACAGCTACTAAGTGTCAAGTGTCTGAGGCCGGACCTGAACTCAGGTACTCCTGAATCCAGGGCCGGTGCTCTATCCACTGCGCCATCTAGCTGCCCCCCCTATTCATCTTTCAACTCTGTACTGCCCCAATTAATCCTTACTCTAATTATAAAATTAGTGATTGGCCAACTGGATTCTATTTTAGGGGAGAAAATGGTGATGAGACCTCCTAGTAGATCCATGGTCCAATCTGCCATTGTATCCACAAATAAAGTGCTTTTGCAAAGCCTGGAAAATTCAAAGTGTTAAATTAATTGATTGACTTGATTATTTTTCATGCAGTGCCCTACACTGGGCATGGCTTTCTGACTCAGGTAAGCCTGTTTGGGAGGTGTTCCCTTACAAATAACCATGGGCTTCACCTTGTATACTTCTTGAAATATCTAATTAGGGGTTCTGTGAAGATTGAAGTCCTTTCTAGGCTTCCTGAAGAGTGTGTGTGTGTGTGTGTGTGTGTGTGTGTGTGTGTGTGTGTGTGTGTGTGTGTAGAGGGGGGAGGGGAAGGAAAGAGAGGAGAAGCAAAAGTATGTCTTTTATAACGCATTCTTTTGAAAGGGATCCCAACAGGTGAATGATTAATATTCCTTGTCTTTATCCCAGTTACACACTGTGAGCTGCTTAGGAATTGTGGTAGCTACTCTTTCTAATAATTCTCCAGCTGTGGGGAAGGTTTATTTTTAATATCTCCCAGCTGTGGGGAAGGGTTCTCACTAATTATCCCCCAGCTGTGGGGGAGATATCTGGTTTCTTGTAATTTCTTCTGGGAACTTTACCCATCCCCCCTTTCTTTCTGGTCCTGGCAGCTGGGTCTGTGTGTGTGTGTGTGTGTGTGTGTGTGTGTGTGTGTGTGTGTGTGTGTCTGTTTATTTGTCACATCAATGGTTGCTTTGCTTTGGTTCTAGATAAATCCAGCAATATCTATTTTGTTCTATGCATATACTGTCCTAAGTGATAGACATGTATTCCAATTTTACCTCTTGTGTGAACTGTTTCAGAATTTTAAAAAAATGTGTTTTCTCAACTCACTTGTTCTTAGAGCATTTAAAATGATTTGTAACTAGTGTTTGCTAGTGCTTGAATGACGATCAAGTTAACTCCTTCCTCATGGATGGCTCAAAGAAAGAGTTTGTTTAAATTAGCCATGGGAACACCAAGTGATCTGGCAAGGTTTCATTTGTTAGGGAATGGGGAAAAATTAAACAGAAAAATTAAATGGGGGGAGGGTAAATTTTAAACAATTAGTCCTGGGAACTTGCCAAAACTCAAGTTGGAATGGAGCCCAGAAAAGCTTGACCATGCATTGTATACTGTTAACAGGTGCTTGTTTGATTTTTTTTTCCTTTCAGGTATATATATGATTAACCCTTAAGTGAAAAAGGGTAAATGTTGGAGTAAGTTTAAAAAAGAATTTAGGAACTTTCCCAATTTGACCAAAGAACTTTTCCATTGATCTAGCCAATCAGGAGACAAGAAGACATCGTGCAAATTATAATGAAAAACAAAACCTGAATTTATCCCTGGATTTATTTTTCTTGAGTTGTGTTCAACTCTTCATCAACCCCTTTGAGGCTTTCCTGGCAAAGACATTGGAATGATTTGCCATTTGGTCCAACAAGGGTTAAGTGACTTGACCAGAGTCACACAGCTAGTAAATGTCTGAGGCCAGATTTGAACTTAGTAAAATAGTCTTCCTGACTTGAGGTCCCACACTCTATCCACTGAAGTGCCACCCAGCTGCCCCTACCTGGATTTACTACAGATTGTTAAATTGGAAATTAAGAAATTTAATGCAGCTAATATTTTTCCTTTATTCTCTTTCTCCCTCCCTCCCTCCCTCCCTCCCTCTCTCTCTCTCTCTCTCTCTCTCTCTCTCTCTTTCTCTCTCTCTCTCTCTCTCTCTCTCTCTCTCTCTCTCTCTCTCTCTCTCTCCCTCTCTCTGTCTCTATCTCTATCTCTATCTCTATCTCTATCTCTATCTCTATCTCTATCTCTATCTCTCTCCACCCCCTCTCTGTCTCTGAAGTTTACTTAACCAACAGTACTGCTTCTGGGATAAAATATAAGTTCTTCTGTTTAGCTTTTAAAACCCCTTTATAATTTGACCCCAACCTACCTTTCCTGCTTCATTGTACATTACTCCTCATCTCACTGGGATTTCCCCAAACTATCCTTTTCTCTCATCCTCACACAAAACAACATTCCATCTCAAGTCTCCTTGCCTTTGTCCTGACTATTCCCTATTGCTAGAATATATTCCCTTCCTGCCATAGCCTCATAGAGACCCTCTTTTCCTTTACGATGAAACTCAGGTACCATCTTCTACATGAATTCTTTCCTCATGCCCCCAAATGCAAGTGCTCACCATGCCATACTACCTTGGATTTTACTGCTTTGTATATATTGGTACTTACTGACTTTATGTTTACACATATTTATGCAGAAACTATTTTATATGTGCTTATTTCACAATATAAGCTCCTTGTGAATTGCTGTTGCCCTTCTTTCTCTAAGAGGACTATATTATCATGAAGGAGATGCCATGACTTGCAAGTGAATTGGACTTAAGTGAAGCAGGGCTGTACAAAGTCACCAGCCTCACCTTCTCCTCCAGCATCATTTTGGTCCAGTGGCAAGATATAGAGTAGGACAACTGGAAATGGCCCAGGATTGTGAGAAAATAATGGGGTGTGGGGGACTCAGAGACCACTCCCCACACACACATACACACACAAGAACTCTGGCTGGTTTTACAGGGCCAGCCCAGAGTCGGGAGAATTTCAAAGGAAATGTAGATTGACCTTCCTAACTAACTAAAGGAAGTTAGCTAACATAAGACAACCTTCAAGTCATGTAAATCAATGGACTTGAATGTTACCAGCCAATTAGCTTGGATCAAGGTGGAGTGACCCACCTCTACGGGAGACAGGTTAAAAAGCCCTGGAGAAGGTCTCTCCCTCTCTCTTGGCCCTGGAACTTGATGAGAGCAGACATGGACCATTTTCTCTCTTCCCCTAGACCCTACCTAGGCTTTCCTACCTTTCAGAGCCAGGTGTGCTCTTTTTACTAATATTTAACATGCTTTAATAAATGCTTAATGCCCCAAACTGGTACAGTAGCCTCTAATTTCTAAGTAACATATTATAAATCCCAGCTAAACTCCCTAACACTTGGGACAATTATAGGGCAACTACATATAATTTTATTCACCACAGGATGCATACTTTGTGTGAACTGATACATGGTTGAAATTTAATTAATACTTTTTGATTGATTAAATTAAACTCTCCTTCCTCGTAGTTATTGGTACTGAAAGAGAAAAGATGTATACCCCGTGTGTGTATACATACGTACATATATACATGTACACATATAGTATGTTTGTGTGTATGTATATTGCATATTTTTACATTTATGCACACACATGTATGTGTATATATACATATACACATGATAGACATACATATATAGCATACACATATATAACAAATAAATTATGTATGTCTATATACACATGTGTATATGTGATCAATCATATCATACATTAATAGTATCATATATATGATTAATGCTTCATTTTTCATGGGAAAATTTTCAACTTCCTATAAGCTAGTGAATATAAAAAATCAGGTTGAATTCAACTTTTTGGAAAATTGAAAGAATTTTGTATAGATCCAGTTGTAGCTAGCACCTATGATGCTATAGGTAAAGAAAATGGGTAATGGGTAGAGAAAAAAAAATTGAAAGAACAAATCAGTCCAATATGAAGAAAATGTGCCATATTGAGAGACAGAAACCGAGATTAAAGGAAAGCTAGAAAAAAAATGCAATTAAAATCCATGAAGCATGATTTGGAAGCAGAAAAAAAGAAACAGAGTGGGCAGACCACAAGAAATATTTTAACTTAACAGTTGAGTCTATCTTTATTGCAAGTTATTTGTAAGCTATTGGAGATTTTGAAAATTGAATAAAATGTTTAAAATTATTTGTAGGAAAGCTTCTGTTCAATAGAAACTGATTGAGAAAGGTGACTGTTACTGAAAGGCAATTTTCTCCAGGGAGTTGCAAATCATCTTCAAGCTTCACCTCTCCAATGCTGGTGTCTTGGAATTACTGAGCTACTTTAGAATGTAGCATTTAAAAGTAAAATACACATTGGGTTTGATGGTTTATTAGGCACAATTATTATCTGTAGGGGAATTGATAGAGGTTGTGGATAATAATTGATAGACAATGTTGCCTCAACTTTGCAGCTGTGAAATCCTCTGTGCAGGAGTTTTAAATACAACCAGCACGAATGCCAAAACTAGCTGACAGAACACAGAATATTTTTCCCATGTCAATAATTTGGACATGTATTCAGCTGAGTTAAGGTTATCAAATTGCTGGAAAGAAGTTCTGTTTTCTGTTTTAATTGTTCATCAGATGCTAGTGCTACGTTTGAGTTCCAAGCATTGTGATTGTGAAAAGTATTTTAAAGCTCTGCAGTTACTTGGAAATGTTTCCAAGACCATGAGGCATACCTAAAAGTAAGGGACTGGACAAATATTTAAAATACTATGGTATTGATTTGATTTGGGCTTGGGGCAGCTAGGTGGTGCAGTGGATAGAGCACTGGCCCTGGATTCAGGAGGACCTGAGTTCAAATCCCACCTCAGACATTTAACACTTACTAGCTGTGTGACCCTGGGCAAGTCACTTAACCCCAATTGCCTCACCAAAAAAAAAAAAGAAAGAAAGAAAGAAAGAAAGAAAGAAAGAAAGAAAGAAAGAAAGAAAGAAAGAAAGAAAGAAAGAAAGAAAGAAAGAAAGAAAGAAAGAAAGAAAGAAAGAAAGAAAGAAAAAAGAAAAGAAAAGGAAAAAAAAGATTTGGTTTGGGCAAACAGTACAAGATACCTTGAGAAAAAATAGATAAGTGTAATTAAGTTTGGAACAAGAATTAATTAACTATAACCACAAATTACTAACTTCAAATGAATTCTCTAATAGCATGAAGAACAAAAAAGCTACTTTTTAAATGATGAGTTCACTAAAAGATAGCTCGGGTGACTAAAATGTTTTCAGTCTAAACACAAAATGATATCATGCATTTTTAATCTAAGTATAGATTGAAATCAGAAAACATAGATATTTAGAGGTCCCCTGAACACAATATTTAGAAAGATTTAGATAAAAAACTCTTCAGATTAATTATGATAAAAAAAGGGCAAGTGGATTTTTTAAAACATATATGTCTGGACATGAACTTAAAAGGTATCTGAATCCTCTCTCTCCCTTCCCATGAAATGGGAAGGTTACTTCTATGTGTATTTTATTAAGGAAATTTGTTTCATACCATGAAAAAGTACTGTCATTTTAAGAGAACAAAGTTCATAAGAATTAGAAAAATTTAGAATGTTACCTAATGATTAAATAAACTGTCTGTACTGTACTTAAATATTGAACTGGAGTGCAATGGGGTTACCTTGGAAACTTAAATCATTCTGCTTATCACTTCTTATGCTCCTGCTGTAGACAAATCCCAATATCCATGGACATTGATGTTAACTCTAAAGATACTTGTATTCTGGGGGGTACCTATGTGGCGCAATGAATAAAGCACTAGACCTGGATTCAGGAAGACCTGTGTTCAAATCCGATCTTAGAGACTTGACACAGTAGCTGTGTGACCCTGGACAAGTCACTTAACCCCTGTTGCTCCACCCCCCCCAAAAAAGATACTTGTATTCTGCTTTAATTGTAAGTGTAATTGGGCTTTGAAACATGCCTGGATCACCTAAGGTGGAGACACCCAAGTGAAAGATGCCAGGGACCTGCTTCTGGGAGAATACATTGTTTATTCCTCTGCCATGTGGTTGGGAGCAGCTTCTTTCCACTGACTCAATAGCCTGAACTGGCTATGTCCTTAAGTCCACCCGACCGATGGCAGCATAGTCCCTCTGTCTGGTAGTATATCCCAGGGAGAAGGTCTTATTTACCCATGGTATAGGCATCTTGGATTAAGCTCATTCCCCCTAAACTCTGTGGGGTGTTGGTCTTATTTCATTTGTCCTTTTCAGTTTTAGGACCAGACAACAGAGACCCTGGATGGGTGTTTTGAGCTATGATAACCTTGTATCCAGGATTTCGGGATGGATTTTGCTTTCAGCTCAGAGGAGGCAGAGGGCTAGGACAGAAGCTAGGATGGATGGAGGGTCTTTAGACTTGGAACTTGGTGAGTCTATCCTATGTAGGAACTGAGTTAAACAATAACAAATCCCCCTCAACTCCCCAGGGTGATGTAGGGGAGATCATGTATCTAGGTGTTGGCGGGGGGGGGGCAATATTTGTATGTTTGTTGTGGATATACCTTTTTTTTTTTGGCAGAGCAATGAGGGCTAAGTGACTTGCCCAAGGTCACACAGCTAGTAAGTGTCAAGGGTCTGAGGCTGGATTTGAACACAGGTCCTCCTGAATCCAGGGCCAGTGCTTTATCCACTGCACCACCTAGCTGCCCTTTGGATATACCTTTGAAGTGAATATTTCTTTATAAAAGCTAAGTCTTAAGTGGTGTGATGGGTAAAACTAAATGTGTGCGGTGCAGCTAGATGACACAGTGGATAAAGCACCAGCCCTGGATTCAGGAGGACCTGAGTTCAAATCCGGCCTCAGACCCTTGATACTTACTAGTTGGGTGATCCTGGGCAAGTCACTTAACCCTCATTGCTCTGCAAAAACAAAAACAAAAACAAAAAAACCCTAAATGCGCGTGGTTAACCTATGTGTCCCCTTTTGGGGAAAGCTAACTAGGACAATAGTTTAACAGTTTAGGTATTAAACATTTATTAAAATATATTAGAGGTTAACAAAGAGAGAACAAATGTCTCTGAAAGAATAAAAGAATAGCAACCGTCACAGTGATTAAATGGAACTGGGGTCCTGGGGACCCCTAAAGTTGAGGAAACATAAGCAGGGTTTGAGTCAATGGCAGAGACTGGACACCCTCCAAACTCTTTAAATGTGCTGGGGAACTTAGGAAGAGGAGTGCAATATAACATACCTGGCCATTGGGCAGTGAAGGCCAGAGAAGTCTGTGATGTATAAAAAGTTTGAGAAGCATAGTTTCTGGGTAATCAATAATTTTAGTAATCATGCTAGCAATAATTAATAAAATGGGTCAGTGATACTCTTAAATGCTAAAGACCACTCACAGAACCCTTTCGATGCTTATATGACCTTGGAAGAGTGGGCATTCCTGAGGGTGGCAATCAACTCTGATTGGTTAACAATTGATGAGAGAATAAATATTATAATGAGAGGTGGGCTTATTCTAATGAGGGTCTGAGGAACGTGATTCTGATCACTCAGTCTTGGTCATATATCTATAGCCATATCACCCTATCTAGGGCAATCTAGACAAAAGGAAGAATCACATTTTCCCAGACCTGAATAAAACACAATGGACCAGAATCCATCAATTCACCTAAACTAAAATTTCTTTACCTTTTGAACAGATCTGAGTTCTCCCTCTCAGTATCAGCCCCGCACTGAATAACCTACAAAGGCTGATTTCTGAATGAGGAAGTAGAAAAGGGGGAAAACCTTAGTTCTAATTCAATAGTTGGTGATTAATTTGAGAGAAATAATCACTTCTCTCAAGTCACTGTTACGTAAGAATTGGAATGTAATGAATGAGGTGGAATCCCTTGGGACTGAACATTTGACCTATTTATTATCTTCCTTTGATCCTGGAAAAAGTGTCTAGATTGTTATCTATGATCTAGCAACACTGTCTATTTGCCAGTGCTCACACATGACATGCTTTCTCGACTTCATTCACTTTCCCTACCCTTCCCCCTCCCTCCCCATTCCTTCCTCCAGGCCTCTATAGCCTCATTAAAGATTCAGCTCAAATCCTATCTTCCCACAGCAGCCCCTTCCTAACCATCTCCCTTTCCTTTCTCCCCCCTTGTACATTTTATATGTCCATAGTTCTTTGAATGTTTTCTCGTTACAACATGAACTCCTTGAGTGCAGATATCATGTTTTTTCCTGGGTTTTTTGGTCCCCAACACTGGAAAAGTGACTGGGACACCTTAACAATTCTTGTTGCGTGACCGACTAACAAATTATTAATCAATCATCAATGGAAAAGTTCTGGCAAGTGCTAAGATGGCATGTCCCCAAACAAGTTTCAAGTGAATGTTCTGCTGAATGCGAGATTTCCCACATGTCACCCACCATGTACTTGGCTATGATCTCCTTGAATGGGTTAAACATAGTATACAGAAATCAGTTTTTACAAAAAACTTTGTAGCCTTTATATAAATAAGACCTGACGAAAGTCCCCACAATGTTTCTCTTTCCCCTGTTAGAATAAATTCCTCTGATTAATGGAAGATGTTCAATGCTACTACATACCTCTAACTTTCCAGTGGAGATAAAGGGATAGAGTAACCTTCTTATAAATGTCCTAAGAGTAGCCAGTCAATAAAAATTTATTAAATACCTAATGTACTAATGTACTGTGCTAAGGGCCTATCCCATTGTCATTTTCCTCATGAGATCAGTTAAGGTATGGGATATGCCCTTTCAATAGCATATGATGCACCTGTGTTTATTCCCCTCAAAGACCAGTCTTCCAGAGGTGAATCTTAAGATACTGATTCTTCAAGAACAGGCTCTAGAGAGATTAGTATCTCAGAGCCATGCTCTGTGCCATGCCTTCTCCCCATGAGAAGAAGTCCAAGTATTTCTCTCTTGGTTTCCCTTCCCCAGCCCCTAAATAAACTCTTATCTTATTCTATTGTATTTGTGTGCAAGAGGGTGAAATTCTTTTTTTTTTTTTTTTTAGTGAGTCAATTGGGGTTAAGTGACTTGCCCAGGGTCACACAGCTAGTAATTGTTAAGCAGCTGAGGCTGGATTTGAACTCAGGTACTCCTGACTCCAGGGCCGGTGCTCTATCCACTGCGCCACCTAGCTGCCCCGGGTGTAATTCTTTAAAGAGGAATTCCTAAGAACCCCAACCCCTATCCCCTATCCCAAACCCCCTACCCTATTTCCCCACAATATAACTGGTGTCCAACATGAAGGGTATGGGAAATTTCCTCTTTCCTCTTGGCACACAAAACCTGGAGGTAGGTACTTCCCTTCTGGGTTTCTTTTCTCCCTCTCCCACCTGACTCAACCTCCCGTTTGAGTCACGGAGAGGTAGAGATGGTCAGCTTTTACACATGACAGCAACAGGCAGCCTGGGTCTCCCTGCCTCACCAAAAGCTCAGCCAGATGTCTGAACCACAATCGGACCCTTGGACTCCATGTTTTTGGGTAAGAACTTTTGTGTTTGTGTGTCTATCCCTTGCCAGCGCTCAGCTCTTCCATGAGATGGGCAGCCAGCGTCTCCCTCTCTTGAGAGAGTTCAATGTAACATCTGAACCACATTCAGACCACTCTTCGTAGACAGGACAATAATTGGGTACAGCCAAGGGGCAGAAAGGGAGTCTTCTGAAAGGTTCACCACTGGGGTGCATCCTAAGGGATTGGACTAAATTAGAATTTACACACTTGAGAAAGAGATGCATGATCTATTATTGTAACACTCTTTGGCCAAAGTATCAGTTAGGATCCCAAGAGAACTGGCTTATACATGGAACTCTTAACTATAATACCATTTTGCAACTAGACAAGTTTTGCAGGCGTGAAGGGAAATGGACAGAGATTCCATACATATTGGCTTTTATGGCTTTAAGCCAGAACTCAAAAAGAAAGGAACAGAACAGAATATGCCCAGCAAAATGAACTGAATCTAAGGAGACTCTGGGTAACCCTAAAACACCTTCCTCACAGGAGGCTCAGGAATTAAATGATTGATCAGACGATGTCCTCCTGCTGGTAGGAACCTTTCTGGCACACCCTCCTCCTCTGGGACCCCATCCCCTCCTGATCCTAAGCCTCATTCCCTGTTTCTCGCTTCACCCCTTCTTCCCTGCCTGCTTCCGTCCCTATGGGGCAACCACTGTCATACCACTCTATGACTGAGACTCCTCCTTTGCCTACCGGCTGATCTCAGAACCTATCTCTTGTGCCCTCCACAGCTGAGCTCCGGCCAACATTGCCTTTAATGTGTATGCATGAGGATCACACATTCTTGCATCCCTCCCTGGTTCTACCCTCTTCACCTTGGCCCTTAGTAGGGCGTGATGTCAAGAAAAAGCGAGCTCAGGGGCAGCTAGGTGGCGCAGTGGATAAAGCACTGGTCCAGGATTCAGGAGGACCTGAGTTCAAATCTGGCCTCAGACACTTGACACTTACTAGCTGTGTGACCCTGGGCAGGTCACTTAACCCCCACTGCCTTGCAAAAAAAAAAAAATCAAGAAAAAGCAAGCTCAGGGAGAAATTCCTAGGTTACGGGCTCTTAGTTCATTATACAGACCAGAAGAAATAACCTGTAGCTAGCTCACAGTTGTTGATCTGTTTACTGCTACTCTTAAAATCTTTCGTGGCAGAATAGTTTAAAATTAGGAATTGTTTGGAATGTGTAAAAGTTGTAAAGAAAACTTTTTTTTTAATCTAACCATTGAACTGCATAGAACCAAGCTTTGATCTGATTACTTAACTCTTGTAAGGCAAGCCACGCCCTGTCTCACATTCAGCCTTGAATTCAACACTTTCACTGGAAGAAAAGCAGCTGCACTTTACTCCTTATCTGATAAGTACTTTTTCATTTTTTTGCTCTGGTCTTAAAAGAGCACCTGCCCCATCTAGGCTGAAGGATTCAACCTCATGGTGGCTACTCACTGTGCCTATGTGTCTCCTCCCACCCTCTGGACCTCACATCTTGCACTCCAGATCAGGCCTTCCCCCCTTTTCCCCACCCCACCCCCTCCCCTGCGCCGGGATTTTTTCGACCATGCTCAGCATGAAGCAGTTATAGAAGAAGAATCTTCACCCCTTTTCCTTATGTATGGAGAAGTGGGGAATGTTATAGGGCCTAGCACCCCAGAAGTTCTCTGGGGGTACATCAAAGAACCTTCTTGAGAAAGAAAACCGAAGGACCTAAAGAGATAAGTGGAACCGGATCTGATTGGGACTGAGCTAGCTCCGGGACCACCACCCTTCATTCCAGTCTCCCTCACCCCTGGGGAGATAAGATTGGTGTGGCTGTTGCCTTTGTGGCCTGAGGAGGAGAGAGAAGGCTTGAGAGATCCGCAGCCACCCCTCACCCAATTCCCCCAGCCACCACCAGTAGGGGATGGTCCTCCCTCAATAAGGGAACTTTCCACAGTCAGATGATCACCCCCATCAGTCCTCAATAAAAGTTTCTGCCTGTCTCCTACTCAAGGAGATTGATATCTCAGAGCCACGCTCTGTGCCATGCCTTCTCCCCATGAGTAGAAGTCCAGGGATTTCTCTCTTGGTTTCCTTTCGCCAGCTCCTAAATAAAGTATTATCTTATTCTCTCAGAAAAAAAAAAAAGAACAGGCCCTAGAAATCTAGAACAATATTTGGAGACTCGTTCTTTTGTATTCTTAGCTTCTATGGGGCAGATATATGCCTAAGGCCTTCCTCAAATATCTTGTTTATCTATACCAAGGTGTGGCATATGTGAATCAACTTTTTAGGTCTTTTTTTAGTACTGCAAGCACAGTATCACAATAAACCAACATTGTCTGGCATTTAGGATGTTGTGACTATATTACAATTTAATTGATTATTATGATTATTAATGACTATGGTTTAACTACTGTATGGGCAACTAGATGGCCCAGCTGTGTCAGATATAATACCTATGTGACCCTGAGCAAGTCAGCTAACCCTGATAGTTTCAGTTTCCTTATCTGTAAAATGAGCTTGAGAAGGAAACGGCAAAACACTTCAGTGTCTTTGCCGAAGAAAGCTGAAATGGGTTCATGGAGAGTTGGACAGAACTGAAAAATGACTAACTAACAACATAAATACTACAATTGGTACTATAATAGTGCTGAAATTTATGCCAACACAGGAGAAAGGAAATAGTTTTTTTATGTGCAGATGTTTTATTAAATTGTTTTTATTAAATTTTTTCTTTTCTTTTTTTCCCCTTCCCCCCCTTTTTTTTGGGGGGGGGGCAATAAGGGTTAAGTGATTTGCCCAGGGTCACACAGCTAGTAAGTTTCTAGTGTCTGAGACTGGATTTGAACTCAGGTCTTCTTGAATCCAGGGCCAGTACTTTATCCACTGTGCCACCTAGCTGTCCCTTCTTTTTTTTTTTTTTTTTAGTGAGGCAATTAGGGTTAAGTGACTTGCCCAGGGTCACACAGCTAGTAAGTGTTAAGTGTCTGAGGTCGGATTTGAACTCAGGTCCTCCTGACTCCAGGGCTGGTGCTCTATCCACTGCGCCACCTAGCTGCCCCTTATTTTTTTAAACAAACAAACAAAAAAGATGTCTGAGTGTTCCACATAAAGATTTTTGGTGTGATTAAGTAAACTTTACAGAGTTTAAATCCGTCAACAAATTGTGGATGGATTCAGCATTTTTATGTTCCCAGAGGAGAAAAGTAAAATAATAAGAAAAATACAGCAGATAATATTTTTTAAAATTATAAAAGTTATGGATTGTTCATTTGATCATCAATTTGACACTTAGGGAATATGAGAGGCTTTTTATTCTTTTTAAAAGTAATATGTTTTTTAGATCACAAGTGAAATACCAGGTCATTTTCTAAGTGTTAGCAATGAGAGGTTAAAAGGAGATGTGACTGAGAGCAATTATTTTGAAATGCAAGTTTTAGGCAGTATAAAAACTTCTATTTTTCAAGCTTTCTAAATGAAGGGTGCCTGTTTTCAGGGGGTGATAGAATGAAGATAATTTGTCTTTAAATGCTGGTCTACAGCAACTGGCACATTCAAGCTACAAATTAAAAATAACAACAGAGTAAGAGGTGGAATAGGAGTTTCCTAGTAAGGAAAGGGAGACAAGGTTCAGAATAGCCCTGTGCAATAAGCAGATATATCAAAATCTCAACTGCTAAGGAAGAAGACTCAGGATGTGCAGATCAGTTGAATTCCTGGGTTTTCTGTGTCTTTTACTTGAAGAGTATTCACATGTTGCAATGAACAAACAATCATCATAAAAAGGAAATCTTTTATAACTGATATTTAAACAGATTTCATTTATTTGTTATTGTGGCTTCCCCCTAAAAACTACTTAGTATGAAAACATTTTCTAAACGTCAGAACATTTTTAAAAGGAGTCACAATTTGTTCCAAGGTTGAGCAAGTTTGTTTATCACTGCTCAAATCCAGGTGTGAAAACATTTTTGCTAATATAACAAATTCACAAGTTAAGATGGAAGGCTACCCAAACACACCTGCACTTTGGCAAAGCTGGTTTAATATTGTATCAAAGCACATAAGTTATAAACATCGAAGGTTAGTCACCAGAACTCTCCATAGTTCAATGCAAATGTGATTTAGAGGTAATGGTTCTGAATATCATGGAGTGAATGGTACAGGTGACTTATCTGCAGTCATCATTTCCTTTTTTTAAGCCTCAGTATTTCAGGATATTTTTATCAGGCAGCACATGGTGCTGATAGAAACGGAAAAACCTGAGAGCTTCTACACTAATCACTTATTTGGCAACATGATCTGGAGAGCTGAGAATATACAGCAATTATTCACCTGTCAAGCATAAGAAAGGAAACTTGACTCTGAAGGCCCAAGGTTGAAAGGACACAACTTCCTTCCTGCACTTCAAATTCCTCGTGCCAGATCTGTTCCTAGGCACCTTCATCAAGGGCAGCATTTAGAGACGTGTATATGTTGTGTGTAATGAAGAAAAGAAGTTCTGTGATAGTTAAAATAGTTAGCCTACAAATTATAAGTTATATTTTAAATTAGGAGCTCTTTTGTGAGAAAGAAAAAAGAAAGGAAGGAAGGAAGGAAGGAAGGAAGGAAGGAAGGAAGGAAGGAAGGAAGGAAGGAAGGAAGGAAGGAAGGAAGGAAGGAAGGAAGGAAGGAAGGAAGGAAGGAAGGAAGGAAGGAGGGAGGGAGGGAGGGAAAGGAGGGGGAAAGGAGGGAGGGAGGGAGAGAAAGCAAGAGAGAAAGAAAAAGAAAGAAAAAAGAAAGAGAAAGAAAGAAAGGAAGGAAGGAAGGAAGGAAGGAAGGAAGGAAGGAAGGAAGGAAGGAAGGAAGGAAGGAAGGAAGGAAGGAAGGAAGGAAGAAAGAAAGAAAGAAAGAAAGAAAGAAAGAAAGAAAGAAAGAAAGAAAGAAAGAAAGAAAGAAAGAAAGAAAGAAAGAAAGAAAGAAAGAAAAAAAGAAAAGAAACTTTTTTCTTGATTCTGCCTAAGGCAAAATCTCTAATTACAGAAAGACATTCTCAGAACAGAGACATCTAAAGCACCCTGACCTCTCCCCTCCATAAGCTAACAAAAAACAACATAACATAAATGACCACTACATTTATGGTAAACAATGACTACATCAAATCTTTTAATTATTTAAAAATTCAATGTAATCAGATTTTTTTTTGTTTAAAGGTGTTTTATAAAAGTAAAAAATCCTAAAGATATTTTCAATTTAAGGCAGTTTTTTTCAACCTCAAAGATATCTTCATACGATAGAGAACATAGCTCATAATTACACAATATTTGATGCATATATGTTTAGAGGGAGAGGAATCCTCTCTCTCTTGTACACACACACACACACCACACCCCCATGGAAACTTGGAGATTTGGCTGAAGCAATAGAAATAGACCTGTAATCAGGTGTGGAAATGTTAATGGTAACACATTTTAATTCTTTCATACAAATACCATGCCACAGAAATTAGGACCTAGCAATAAAACTGACTAGTAAAGAAAATGTAATGATTACTAATGGCGGTGGGTAATAATGAAACTATTAACAAAACTGTGGTCTCTTTAAAGGTCTTATATATTCAAAAATAGGAGGAAAGAGAAGAAAACAGTATGAGAAACCCAGAAATGTTTAATCAGGACGTGAGGCTCAAATCAAGGATGGTAAAGAGTAGGTTGGAAGGACATGGAAGAAATGATCCATCCATTAAAACAGTGCAAATACCAATTAAGATTCTATGCCTAACATTTTAAGATCCCATTTTTTTTCTAAATTCTAAGTAGTCTTAGGGATTCCTTCGGTCATATGAAAATTACCTGTGCACTCTACTAACTGGATAGAAGACCACTTCAGGGAAAGAAGTGGGTCAGGGGTACCCCAAGAGAAATCTAAATAAATAAATAAAGGAATGAATGAATGAATAAACAAATGAATGCACAAATAAATAAATAGATGAGCTAGCAGGCAACTAAAGAAATAAATAAACGATTGAGTGACCAAATAAGTAAATAAATAATGGGTGGGTGAGCAAATAAATAAATAAAAGGGAAAGCCTAAGAAGGAAGGAATTTAGTGGGACATGGTAATACAAAGTTAGCCAGGAGTATTTGGGAGGAAAACCCCAGCTTTACCTTTGGCATTTGCCTTGGTTGGTACCATTTTTATCATACAACAAAATATTTATAAATGAATCACAACACTGACTTATTCATGTTAGATTCCCATAGGTTCCTCTATAAATTATTTTTTAAAATAAAAGTATTTTATTATTTTCCAGTTACATGTAAAGATAGCTTTCAGCATTGGTTTACATAAGATTTCCAATTTCAAATTTTTCTCCCTCCCTCCCCCAGACAGCAGGCAATCTGATATAGGTTATATATATATGTGTGTGTGTGTATGTATACATACATGTATATGTACACATGTACACACATATACACATACATAACAACATTAAACATATTTCTGCATCAATCATGCTATAAGAGAAGAATCAGAGCAATAAGGAAAAACCTCAAAATAGAAAAACAATAGTACCAAAACCAAAAGAAATAGTATGGTTCAATCAGCATCTATATTTCACAGTTCTTTTTTTTTTTTCCTGGATTTGAAGAGCCTTTTCCATCATGAGTCCCCTGGAACTTTCTTGCACCGTTGTATTGGTGAGAAGAATTCAGTCTATCACAGTTGATCAACACATAATGTTGATGATACTGTGTATAATGTTCTTCTGGTTCTGCTCATCTCACACATCATCAGTTCATGCAAGTCCTTGCAGGTTTCTCTGAACTTCTCCTGCTCCTTGTTTCTCGCAGCACAATAGAATTCCATTACATACATATACCACAACTTGTTCAGCCATTCCCCAACTGATGGGCAACCCCTCAACTTCCAATTCCTTGCCACCACAAAAACCTCTATAAGTTATTTAGAAATACATTTTTTAAAAAATCTACTCAAGAAAAGTTAGTGATCAATTTTAAAGATCCCATTATAAATCAAAGCCATAGGATCGTATCTTTGGAGCTGGAAAGGACCTAAGGTGCCGTGGAGTCCAATCTCCTCATTTAAAATATGAGGAGACCAAGACACTCCCGGGTCACATTTATTAAGTGTCTATTGCAGAATTTTAACTGAGGTCTTATTCAACCTAAGTCCATCACCCTTTTCACTTCTCCACATTGCCTAAGCTTCATTGATAATAGGAAATAGATATTGGATCTATTATTTCATCAGGTATAGGGAACCTCGTCAGAAAATTTCCTCTACCAGTGTAATCTGTCTTCAGTTTAAAATCTTAAAAGATTGTCTAGAGTAGTGGTTTTCAACTTCTCTACAATTTTTGAATCTTTCTATTTAGGTAGCTGGGTGGTACAGTGGGTAGAGTGCTACCTGTAAAGTCAAGAATACCCGAGTTTAAATCTAGCTTCAGCTATTTACTAGCTGTATGATCCCGAGCAAGTCTCTTAAACTCTATCTTGCTTCAGTTGGTAAGGAAAACAAAATTAGCAAAGAACCATTTGAAACCTAGAAAGAAACTGAAAAATGTGGCTAAGTAACAACAAGGAGATGGGTCAACTCTAGAAAAGAATGGGGAAAAGTAAGAGACAAAATTGGAATACAATGTGAGGTCAATAGTATTGTTACTACTTTTGGAGAAGTGTTTTTTTTTTTTTCTTGGACTAGCTCTCAAGCTACTGACTACCTTGGCTAGGTGCAAAACATAGACTCCTCTGGAGAAATCTGTCTTTTTGTGAGCTACCCTATAATAGATGCTGGATTTCTATTGACTGGTGCCCCCAAGGTGACTTCCTAATGCATGATGAATTCAAAAGGGCTTTCCAAATCTTTAGTGAGACTTGTGTGTCAAAAGAAGACTCTACCTGATTGTAATGTCTGTGCATTGGTTATAAATATTCTTTCAGGATAAAGCTCAAATGCTAAAACCATACACTTTAATAAACATTTATACCTTAAAAAATAAGTGAGACATATGCATTCACATGCACAGTATTTGAGACAGTGGTAGTCCAGTGGAAATAGCATTGAATTTGGAGTTGGAGATGTTCAAATCCAAGTTCAGTCACTATGTGATGGCGCATAAAAACCTCTCTTGGTCTCAGTTTCTTCATCTGTAAAATGTGGATGTCGCACTATGATTTTCAAGATTGCTTATAGCTCTGAATCTGTGATCGTGTAAACTGGGCTCTAAAATGACATCATAAAAATTCTAAGTGCCTAAAACAACAGTAATGACAAGACCATCAACACCACCAACATCACCAACAACAACAACATCAAGAATATAAATATCAACAACAACAGAAAGGGAAAAATAGTGATGGTGTCTCCCAACTTTTGTAAGGTGAGTGCTGTATGTCCCAGGAAACTATGGAAAAATAATTACATGTATGCAGGTGTATCCAATTACCTCCATTGGGATCATCTATTTCAGGTCCCAATCTAACCTCTACTTCACTTGAAAAGTCAGAAAAATTTCCAATGAAACAGGGAAGTGAGAGTTTATGTATAAACCCAGTGCTTTCTCATCGCTTCAAAACATTAAAAAGGAAATAAACCAAAAAAAGAAAAAGAAAATTCTCTTTAAAAAAAATGAGAGATAACTGAGAAAATGAGCAAATAAAAAAATTCTACTATAATGATCATGGCTTAGTGGTTTAATAATTCTTAAATCATGTTTCTTTGATCCATTTTCCAGGTCAGTTATTTTTCCTATGAGGTATTTCACCTTTTCTCCCAATGTTTTCAGTCTTTTGGCTTTGTTTTATTGTTTTTTGATGTTTCATGTGGTCATTAGCTTCCACTCAACTAATTCTATTTTTTTAAGTTATTTTCTTCAGTATTTTTGCATGTCTTTTCCCAAGTTGTTAATCTCTTTTCATAATTTTCATCCATTGCTCTCATTTCTTTTTTTCTTTTTTCTTTTCTTTTCTTTCTTTTCTTTCTTCTTTTCTTTCTTTTTTTTTCTTTTCTTTTCTTTTTTTTTTTTTTTGGTGAGGCAATTGGGGTTAAGTGATTAAGCGTCAAGTGTCTGAGGCTGGATTTGAACTCAGGTCCTCCTGACTCCAGGGCCGGTGGTCTATCCACTACACCACCTAACTGCCCCACTCTCATTTCTTTTCCCAAATTTTCCTCTACCACTCTAATTTTTAAAATAATATTTTGCTCTTAAAAAACATTATTCTTTCTTTAGCTCTTCTAGGAATATCTTTTTGGGTTTGTGTCCAAACTGCTTTTTTTTTTCTTTGAGAGGCTTTGCTTGCAGATGTTTTCAAATCATTGTCTTTTTCTGAGTTTGTCTTAAGCTTTCTTGTCACCATAGACACTTTTTAAAAGCATGTTCTTTTTTGTTGTGGGTGCATTTTTCCTGGCAATTTCTTGACTTTGGATTTTATGCTAGAGTTGGGTTCTGCTCACAACTGGAGTGGGGAGGTGGGGGGTGATGGTTAACTTGAGCTTTTATAGCTCCATCTAGGGGCCTGTATGTTTTTTGGTGATTCCGAGGTTTTGTGAACTAGGAAAAATTCTATCCATTGTCCTAGTCTCTGCTCTGATCCTTACCAAGGTAGGGACTTTACTCCCTCGTGATGGTTTTTTTTTTTTTTGGTTTTTTGTTTTGTTTTGTTTTGTTTTGGTGTGGCAATTGGGGTTAAGTGACTTGCCCAGGTCATACAGCTAGTAAGTATTAAGTTTCTGAGGCTGGATTTGAACTCAGGTCCTCCTGACTCCAGGGCCAGGGCTTTATCCACTGCGCCACCTAGCTGCCCCTACTCCCTTGTGATGACAGATCATGACCGTGACTACTCCTCTGCCTTGGAATATGACCCAAGATTAGATAATATGGTACCAAATGGTGTCTGGACCTGAGTCCAGTGTTAGCACAGGAGGCCCCTATAATCTTTTTCTGCCCAGGTATTTAGTTTCCTTTCCATCCCTGCATGCTGCTGCTCCCTCTCCTAACTCCAAGCCCCACATCCAATGCCATTTTCCACCCCAGTATCGAAGATGTCTCTTTCTGTCTTCCTAAGCTATCTTGGCCCAGAAAAATGATTATGACTTGTTGTTGGTTCTCCCACTCAGAATATGATTTGACAATCTTTTTAAGTCATTTAGAGAGTTGAGCTGGGAGAACCCAGAAGAAATGCTCACTTCACTCTGTTATTTTGGCTCAGCCCTCAGAATTCCTAATACAAAGAAAAAATACTCTGATAAGAGGGTTTTGTTAGAGCGGGAGTGGAGTGGGAGGAAAGGGAAATCATAATATGTTATTCATCAATCTAAATAGTTTCCAGAGAAATTTCATGAACCTTACCCAGGCATGGGAAGAATTTAGAAAAAGAAAGGAAAAAATGGATCTTATAGCAGAAATAAAATAAAGCAAGCAGTAGGGACTTGACTGAGATAGGAAAGAAGGAGAAGGAGGGGAGGTATTTGAATTAGAAGATGCCCTTAGGGAGAAGAATGCCTCGAGTAATATTATATTATATCCATTTTTATCTTGGCTCTAACAAGATAGTACTTTAGACATCTGATTTGGCAATGCCTCCCACATAAGTAATGAAGAATTTCTGCCTGTGAAAATATAGTCAATTTACTTTTCATGTAATATTATTTGATGGCATGCTTGCCATGTCTACGCCTTCACATTCTTTTTGTAAAGAAAGTATCTTATACCATGTCTCAACATGTGAGCATTTAACTATCAAGACTTCCAGCATTCATGTGATTTTATTAGTAACTTCATATTCACTTTTGTGTTTCCAACTGTGCTTATGGCTATGTGCGGTAGATAAAAATGAGAGGCACAATGTGCAGAAATTTATATCTGCAAAAAGGAGGAACATATTTGTAAAAAGTGTTTGTGAATCTTTTCCAGAAAGTGCTACTGTCACCTCCCTCTCAAGTGTTCGATGAAGGAATTGAAAAAATGGAAAATATCTAAGTTTGTGGCTAAATGAGGTGGTGGTCACTTCCGCCTTCTTGTGGCCCAGCTGGTGTCCAGACTCTCCCACCGTCTGAACCACCCTCCCTAGGATCCAAGCAGGCTACAAGACATGTTGCTGCTTGGCTTGACCCCACTGTAGAGTATATGGCACCCAGCCAGCTACCCTGTGGGAGCTTCAAGGAGAAGGGGACAGGGCACTCACCCTGACACACATGCATTTCATTGGGGGAAAGTTCAACCATAGAGCTGAAAGAGAGATTAGAGATGGCAGGTTGACCCTTTCCCTTTTACCTCATGGTTCTTCTGAAAACATGAATGCTCTTTCTCTTCTCCCTGCATTTTATGGGCAATTTCATGGTTACTGTGTTTGGAAAAGTGCATATGGTCAGAATTAATTTTTTTGTGATAAAGAATTGTATACAGAAAAGTGTTTTTCCCAGCAATCTCTAGTGAAAGATTACAATTTTGGTGGTTGTAGGAACCTAACTCCCTGCTTCCCACAGGTTCAATGCATTAACATTCCTGTTTTAGACTTTTGTGTTGTTTTCTAGAAATATTACCACTGCAAAAGTTGAGGACTGACTGTATGTGCATGTATACGATAATCCTTCAATATCTCCTATAAAACTTTGATCTTTTTCTTACTTTTTTTCTTACCTTTTTTCTTACTCTAGAACCTCATTTTCCTAAACACTTTTCAATATCTTTCCAAATGTCTACCTATGATTTGAAGTCACTGAATATTTAATTTGGAAGGCCATAAATTTTCTCTGTCATTCTTTCTTATGGATCATATGTTGTATACAAGCTAAGATGTTATTCATAATGGCCTTGCTGCAAAAATTTACTATGGGCATTCCAATGAGACGACCAAATACACATTCCATGAAATGATCACTATGGGCATTGAAGGCCTAATAATACCGTATCAACCAATTTCTTTATTTGCCTCCTTAAGGAGAACCTATGAGTTTACAGCAACTTCCTTTTGTCTTCTGGTTGCATTTATACATAAAATGTCAAGATTAATATGATTCAGTTCCTTACTCTGTGTTCACTTGGTCCTTGGTCCAACACATTTTGAATAGCAACAGCTTAGTGACTATTTATAGACAGTCTAAAAATGACTTGATTTCTTAAAACCCTTTGCTCCATTTCCTACCATTTCCCATGGTCAGTGCAGAAACAGAAAGGGACCACATAACCATTTTTCTTGTTCTTTGTTTCACTGGCCAAATTACTGAATGGCTTGAGTGACTCTACATACTTAGCCTTAGTTTTAGAAAGCAGGCACCGTCTGTTGCTGGAAACATACTTGGGCCCTTTGTTGCCTGGGATTCTGCTAGCACTTATATTCTACTGGTATAACCTATGAGAAGCCAGGGTCTCTTCCATACCATGATGAGACAATGGATGGAGTAGGATTTTATGTAATATTCTGGACATTAGATTCTATAAGAAAGCATTCCACAGCTCCTACAAACTTTGGGCTGACTTTATCTGGATATGAATGTGGTTAATCAGATAGCAAAGACAATGACCTTTCCCTTGGGAGGTACACAGGAAAACAGAAGAGATGGAGACATCTCAGAATTATTTGGTAGTTTTTGGAGAAACAACCATTACTTGCTATATGCATAGCCTTCAGAGAGAAAGTAAGAAAGTTTATGGAAGGCTCACCATCTGCCAGTGTGAAGCCTCTCTAAGACTGTAATCAGAAAGAAGAATCCAAAGGGCATTAGCCAGTTAGATGCCTCCTGTTGTGGAGCTGAAGGAAGGTTTTCAACTGAAAGAGAAGGCACACAAAAGGATTTCAAGTTGCCAAAGGCTTCACTGAAGCAGAAGTTAAAGATGGTGGAGATTATGAGCAGATATATGTTCAATCAAATAAAACAAGTCCTCATATTGGCCTAGTCCAAAAATGCATATCTCATTTTGCATATTTAGTCCATAACCTCTCTATCAGAAGCCATGTGATACTCTTTATCATTGGTCTTTTTTTTTTTTTTTGGT
This sequence comes from Dromiciops gliroides, assembly GCF_019393635.1. Lineage (NCBI taxonomy): Eukaryota > Metazoa > Chordata > Mammalia > Microbiotheria > Microbiotheriidae > Dromiciops > Dromiciops gliroides. Next base: position 253,180,723 of record NC_057866.1, read on the forward strand.
GGGGCAATGGGGGTTAAGTGACTTGCCAAGGGTCACCCAGCTAGTAAGTGTCAAGTGTCTGAGGCCAGATTTGAACTCAGGTCCTCCCGAATCCAGGGCCAATACTTTATCCACTGTGCCACCTAGCTGCCCCCTATCATTGGTCTTCTGCAATTATGAGTGATCACTCTATTGATCCACAGTCCCTAAGTCTTTTAAAAACATTTTTTTAAAAAAAAAGGATGTTATAGCATAAATTGTTTTTTTTTTTCTGGTTCTGCTCACTTCATTCTGCATCAGTTTAAGTAAGTCCTTCCAGGTTTTTCTGAAATCTACCTCTTCATTATTTCTTATAGCACAATAATATTCCATCATATTTCTATACTACAACTTGAGCAGCCCCTCAATTTTCAATTCTTTGCCACCACAAAAAGAGCTGCTATAAATATTTTTGTACTTGTAGGTCCTTTTCCCTACAGACCTCATAGGGGTATAGCTGGATCAAAGGGTATACAGAGTTTCTATAGCCCTTTGGGCACAGTTCCAAAGTGCTCTCCAGAATGGTTGAATCAGTTCACAACTCCACCAACAATGCATTAGTGTTCCAATTTTCCCACATCTTCTCCAACATTTATCATTTTCCTTTTCTGTTATATTAGCCAATATGATATGTGTGAGGTGGTACCTCAGAGTTGTTTAATTTGCATTTCTCTAATCAGTAGTGATTTAGAGCATTTTTATATGAGTATAGATGGCTTTAATTTCTTCATCTGAGGGGTAGCTAGGTGGCTCAGTGGATAAAGCACCAGCCCTGGATTCAGGAGGACCTGATTTCAAATCCAGCTTCAGACACTTGACACTTACTAGCTGTGTGACCCTGAGCAAGCCACTTAACCCTCACTGTCTCACACACACACACACACACACACACACACACACACACACACACACACAAATTAAATAAATAAAATTATTTCTTCATCTGAAAACTGCCTGCTCATAACCTTTGACTATTCCTCTCTGTGGTCTTTAACACTGCCAATGATACCTACTTTTTTTGGACTTCATCAGAAAACAATCAATGCATGAGGCCTCAGTCAAATAATATTCTAGGGACTTAGATAATGAAGCTCTGTGACTGAATTTAATCAATATTATTGGAGAAAAACCCAAAGTTTTAAAACAGAATATTTTTTTCTTTGTAGTCACACAAAGTTTTAAAGTGTGATAGCTCCTCTTGGCATTACCTTTGCCAGCCTGCTTGCTCACCAACACAAACCTGTCATGTCTAGCAACCTGTTTTTATATAAGCCTCAATCTGTTACTGATGCAGCCTTTAATTCTCAAAAGTTTCTTCTGTGTCTCTTAAACTTTGTTATCATGATAGAACAACTATCTTTTAGCGTTCTCTTCCCGATATCCTCTATCAACATGGTTTAGGCTGGTTTTCTGTAAAAGGAGAGAAAACTGCACTGAGGACCCAATTAGCTCCTGCAACTCTTTGAAAGTAACATACTGGGTGCCTCTGGCTCTACTGGATGTGGCTTCCTGGCTACCTAAGGGCATAAAAGGCTACCTCATGTGGAGTCTGGTCTCCTCAGACTTGGCGGATGCATCAAGTCTGATCAAATTACCATACCCTGCCCTGCTGATCAGATATGTTTCTATCTTGGGTATAGGGAGCCCTGCATCTACTCAGGTTAAGTGCTACTGTATAAGGATACTTGTTAAGTAGCCTTTCTATTCATGTTGTTCATCCTTTCTTCTCAAAGAGGACCAATGGCATCAGGAGGGTGATGTCTTGACTTGAAGTGAATTGGATTTAAGTGAGACAGGGCTATGTAAAGTCATCACCCTCACTCTCTCTTCCAGAATCATGAATGCAGTGGCAAGACATTGGTTGGGATGACTGGTGATAGGCCCAGATGCATTGAGAGACCATGGCCTTTTTAAGCTGAGGTCTTTCCCAGGTCTTGGTTTGTCTGAGGCAACACCCATATAAGGCTAAGTTAGAATTGAGGCAAAAGAATGACCTAGTTTGCCTTCACAAAATAATCAGTCTGGGAGAGGAAGACTCTCAGTTTCTGGCCAGAACAGAAACAACGGCTATTTACACTCACTCTGAGCCATCAAAACCCAAACAATGAGCAAGTGCACTATAATTAGGTAAACTTCCTCCTGTTAACTGTTAATGACTTATGAGTACCTCATTTCATCCCAGTGTTGTACCTGAACTAAACAAGTGTCAGCCTGAGGCAGGTCTGCTCTTAATAGTCATGCAGAAAATTCCAAAGGGAATTTGAAAGGAAGCCACTACATGAGCACAAAGCAAAGTCTATGGTCATGAGGAGTATCTGCACTGGAATAGGTCATATACTTAGAAGAGATGATACCAGGACAATTGTAGAAAGATACCGTGATGGACTGCCAATGTTAGTGAAGAGAACAGAAGAAATATGACAAGCACCAAAGTACAGAGAGTCTAACAATATATCAGTTGGTAGAGGGGACTAGCAGTAGCAAACCTGATGTTTGAGAATAACCTGGCACTGAGCCTGAAGCAAAGACAAGTACACAAATTTCATTTGTGGGACTTCTCCAAAGACTATAATCCTAGTCAACAGCAAAAGAAAAAGGAAAAAAAAACTGCTTAGAACTCTTGCATTCCAAAGTCAGATAAAGAAATGTTGTATTCTAGCAGACCTATTTCTTAAAGGAGATTGGAAGAATAATTGGTAAGCACCTAGGCTGTATGATTTAAGGGGCACCTGGGAAGTATCTCAACCTGTCTACTATACTGTTTCACATAGCCTAAAATCACATGATTAGAAATTCATTTCTTTGGCTTAAGACATTGTTCTTTTGGACATTTTTCTTTAAGATACAAACCCCTCTGGAAATAGTGACCCATTGTGATTATCAGCAAAAATGATAACAGATCATATTTATGAAGTATTTTACAGGGTTTTTTTTTAAATAAATCCCTTTCATTTCATTTGATACAACAGTCCTGAAAGGTAATGAATATATTGTACTTCTGTTTTGAAAATCAGGAAACTGAGACTCAGGGAGTTTAAATAGCAAGCAAGCCTGGGGCTATTTACACACCAGAGCACAGGCCAGGGGAGTGAAGAACCTGCCTCTCTTTAAATTGTACCACCTAGGACCCCCCGAAGCTTGGTACAGTGTGTCCTGGAGGCAGTGCCCCACTCTAAGAAGGAGTTAAAAGTCAAGAAATAGGCTAGAAAAAAATGTCAGAAAACGTGTAGACCATTTAAAGTATCTTTGGTGACAAGAAAGATCAAACTACACCCTCACGAGAACATATGGAAATCAAAGCTCCTACATCCAAAGCTTCCAAGAAAAATATGAATTGGTCTCAGGCCATGGAAGCGAGTATAAAAGGGCTTTGATGATAAAGTCAGAGAGGTAGAGGAAAAAATGGAGAGAGAAATGAGAGTGATGCAGAAAAGTCATGAAAAAGAAGTCAACAGCTTGAAAAGCCAAATGGAAAAGCTCTCTGAAGAAAATAATTGTCTAAGAATTAGGATTGAATAAATGAAACCTAATGACTTTATGAGAAATCAAGACCCAGTAAAGCAAATCCAAATGAATGAAAAAATAGCGGGCAATGTGAAATATGTCCATGGAAAAACAACTGATCCAGGAGAGATGATTTTAAAATTACTGAACTACCTGAAAACCACAATCAAAGAAAGAGCTTAGACATCATCTTCCAAGAGATTGTCAGGAAAAATTGCCCTTATATTCTAGAAACAGAAGGTAAAATGGAAATTGAAAGAATCCACTGATCACCTCCTGAAAGAGATCCCAAAATGAAAACTTTCAGGAATGTTACAGCCAAATTCCAGAGCTCCCAGGTCAAGGAGAAAATATCACAAGCAGTTAGAAAGAAACAATTCAAGTATTGTAAAGTCAGGATAACCCAATATCTAGCAGCTTCTACATTAAAGGATCAGAGGACACTGAATATGATATTCCAGAGGGCAAAGGAATTGTGATTACAACCAGGAATCACCTACCCAGCAAAACTGTGTATAATCTTTCAGAGGAAAAAATGGGACTTCAATGCAAAAGAGGACTTTCAGGCATTGGTGATGAAAAGAACTGAACTGAACAGAAAATTGGACTTTCAAATACAAAACCCTAGAGAAGCATCAAAGTTAAACAGGAAAAAGCAACTATGAGGGATGTTAAAAGGTTAAACTATTTACATTCCTACATGGGAAGGTTATGCTTCTAACTCATAAGAACTTTCTCAGTATTAGGGCAGCTGAAAGGAATAAATTTAGACAGAGGGCACAGGTGGGAATTGGTTATGAAGTGGTGATATCTGTAAAGCATTTATTTTATGTTTATCAGGGTTTTTGTGGGGCAGTCAGGTTTGGGGTGCATGCCCAGAGTTGTGCAGTTGTGGAGTGTCTTATGTGTGAGCCCTGATTTGGGCTTGGGTCCTCCTGGGTCCAGGGTGGGTTCTTTGTCCACTGTGTCACCTAGCTGTTCCATGATGATATCTTTAAAATAAAATTAAGGGGTGAGAGGATTGCACTGGGAGAAAGGGAAAGGGAGAAGTGGAATGGGGCAAAGTATCTCACATAAAAAAAGCAAGAAAAAGCTTAAGGGATGGAGGGAAAGTTGTGGGAGGAGAAGGGGAGTGAATGGGCCTTACTCTCATCATAACTAGCTCAAAGAGGGAATAACATACACACTCAAGTGGGTATAGTAATATATCTTGCCCTGCGTGGAAGTGGGAGGGGAAGGGGATAATGGGGGAGGGGTGAAGGAAAGGAGGGCAGATTGGGGGAGGGGCAGTTAGAAGAAAAATGCTTTTGAGGAGGGATAGGGTAAAAGAAGATAGAAAATAGAGTAAATATAATGGGGGGCAAATAGGATGGAGGGAAATACAGTTAGCAATAGTAACTGGGGGAAAAAATTTGAAGCAGAGGCAAGAGCAATGTAAGATGATGATGGTGGTGGTGGTGGTACTTACTTTGCTGGGTTATTGTGAAGAAAATTCTTTGTCAGGTATAAAGTACTATATAAATGTTAGCTATTATTGTTGTTGCAATAATCAACCTCATGGGTGTTTTGTAAGGATATCTCCTTTTAAAGTACTATATAAATGGAGTGTATTATTAAAAAAAAAAAAAAGATGAGCAGGATGCTTTCAGAAAAACCTGGAAAGACTTACGTGAGCTGATGCAAAGCACAATGTACTGTATACAAAATAACAGTAATATTGTAAGATGATCTGCTGCAAATGACTTAGTTATTTTCAGCAATGCAATGATCTAAGACAACTCTTAAGGACTTATGAAAAATGCAAATCCATCTACAGAGAAAGAACTGATGGTATCTGAATACAAATGGAAGTATATAAAAAAGAGTAAAAGTTTATGTATACCTATTTTATATACTAATATACCCAGGGTTGCATAATAATTTCTCAGGTGAAAAAGGGGTTGTGAGTAGAATAAGTTTAAGAAGCCCTGGTTTAAACGAGTTAGGTTCACACAGCTAATGAGTGGGAGAGTCGGTAAATCAGCCCAAGTCTTGTGCTTTTTTGAATGTACCATGTTAAGATGTCAGAGAATTACAGAAGCTCAAAGTCCATTTTTAATACCTTGGTATGAATTAGGAAATTAGGATTAATTGCCTCTATTATTATAAGTATGAGATGAAGAGGGTGTGAGAGTTTTTACATGTGTTATCCTGTAGTAGAGAGTTGTAGTCTTAGAATCAGGAAGGCCTTCTATCTGTGTGGTTGTACGCAACTCAATTAACTTTTCTGATTCTCAGTTTCATTATGTATAAAATGGGAATGTTTCCAATAAAATTGACTCCACAAAGTTGTTTGTTGTAAAGCTCCAATGAATGTAAAACATTTAGCAAATTTAAAAATACTACCTAAATCCAAGAATCACAGAGTTTTAAGAGTTGGGAGGGCCCTCAGCAACCATCTAGCCTAACTCATTCACTAAAGTCACCCCCACTATAACATACCTGAGAAGTGGACATCCAGCCTCGGCTTGTGAAGAACCCACCATTCACCTAAGCCCCACATTACAGCTGTAGACACCTCTCAGTGTTAACAAGTCTCTCAACGTGAAGTTTATATCCATCTGTCTCTTAGAAATCTGCATTGCTCCTGGTTCTGTACTCTGGAGCCAGACAGAATAAATCTAATCTCTCTTCTACATACCGAAGGTGGCTATCCTGTTCTCTTTGAGTCTTTTCTTCTCCAGACTAAAACTTCCCAGTTCTTTCAACTGGTCCTCCTATGCCATGGACTCTAATTCCTTCTCTGGAAGCTCATCTGTCTGACAAGGCCCTTTGGAAATGGTGGTTCCCAGAGCTGAATGCAATACTCCACATGTGATCCAACCAGGGAAGGGTGATGAGGGTTTGTACAACCTTAGTCCTGGAGATTGTTCCTTTCTTAAAGCAGTCCAAGGTAAGGTATGTTTGGTTTCCATATCACACAGCTGAATTCTATTGAGTTTGCAGTTCATCAAAACCCTTGCAGATCTTTTGCATATAAACTTCTTGATATTTCATTAAATAAATGTGAGTTGTTATTGTTATTAAATAAACATTTGCTATTATGGCATATCAAAGAAAATGAATTAGTGTCATGAACAAATGTAGAAAGAATATAGCTTTGGGTGTATTGCCACTATAAGGCAAGACTACTCTTGGAAATAGAGGTGGGGTGGCATCATAAACCAGGGCTTCTTAAACTTTTTCCATTTGTGACCCCTTTTTACCTGAGAAATTTTTACATGACCCTCAGTATATAGGTATATAAAATAGGTAAACATATCCTTTTACTGTTGCCAAATTTTTCATGACCCCTATATTTAGTTACGCCACCCCATATGGGGTCACAATCCACAGTTTAAGAAGCTTTGTCATAAGTAACAGGGTCACAGCAAAGAGTTGAGTGGACATCAAAAGTATAATTTATCTACTTCATACTATATCTCAAGAGCAATAGAAGAGAAATGATTTCTCAAACCTGAATTCAAAGACCACCTGTATACCCAGTAGCAGACAATTTATAAGGGAGAGGGCAGCTATAAAATAATAACTTTATAGAAAGGGCAACCAGGACTATACCTCTGAAGCAAATGAGATCCTAGGACCAGTACTGCAAGTGTTCAGAGATTTAGCCGGGCAACCTGAAGGACGGCTATGGCTGCTGGCCAAAAAAAGTATAAACTTCTCATAATACTTTAGAGGTTAACACAAAGTTTAACTCAAAAGCCCCCAGGTATCTGTCCTGCTACTGGGCTAAGCTCAGAAAGAACAATCCTTCCTTCCTTTACTCCTTCCCTCTTCCTTCCTTGTCTCCTTCTCTCCCTCCTTTCCTTCCCTCCTAGCCTGCCTGCCTGCCTGCCTGCCTTCCTTCCTTCCTTCCTTCCTTCCTTCCTTCCTTCCATCCATCCTTCCTTCCTTCCTTCCTTCCTTCCTTCCTTCCTTCCTTCTCACCCTCACTCCTTTCCTTCCTTTCCAAGTGCAAGGCAGAGACTAAGAAGCTAATAAAGCAGAAAAGGAAATTATCGAAGAGCAAAATCCTATATAAGGTTAAAACGATTGGGGTGAAGACAGTTCAGGGGGTTAGATTTCTTTTTTGTTTGTTTGTTTGTTTGTTTAGTGAGGCAATTGGGGTTAAGTGACTTGCCCAGGGTCACACAGCTAGTAAGTGTTAAGTGTCTGAGGTCGGATTTTGAACTCAGGTCCTCCTGACTTCAGGTCCGGTGCTCCATCCACAGCGCCACCTAGCTGCCCCCTATCTTTTTTTTGTTGTTGTTGTTGGGGGTTAGATTTCTTAAAGAAAAAGACCCTCCCCATTTCTGAGACAAAATTTTAGGAGCAAAAGAAGAAAAGCTGAGACACCATCTATTGGATAGTCTTTATCTCAACAAAGTAAATAGGAGTAAAATTTGCCTTCAGCTGCTTTCCACCTTTGCTGATTTACAATGGTTACCACCCTGTAACTACATATACATATGTATATATACATGTCACACACATTAATTCCCCATGAAATTTTAGTTAGATACTTGTATAGTTAACTACTATGATATCAGGACAGAAAGTTTTCACCTGAAGTTTTACCTAAGCCATTATACATTGACCATATTTCATTACAACTTAGATTATTTGAGTGGACGTCCAGAATGACTACTAGAATTCAATAATGTTAATGGGTTTTTGTATTAACAGTGAGCATTAATGCATTAAATTCCAAGCCTTCTAAGGTCTGGAACAAAGTAATTACTAGCATTACCAATTAAAATCGTACATTCAAAGGCTTAATTTAAATTCCACCAACAAGCAAATGGTACTGCTCTGTTCTTTGTTCTTCAGAGTAAATGTATGAGGACTTTCTAATTCATAATGACAATGAAAAAAGCCGAGCAAAAACCTCTATGCTAATAGAAGAATCAGTTTCTAACCACCAATTCTTTTCTCTAACATTTAAAAATCAGTATCATATCTAATAACGTGAAAAACCAATGCTTTGGCACACCTTTTGTTAAGTAGTTTTGTCAGTTTAACATATGAGTATGCTCCAGGATCATGTAAGATATAGAACAATGGACTGAAAGTGTTTTTCTAATTGAATTGTATTCAGTTGATTGGTGAGATATGACCAGTTTCTATGGATTACTTTAAGATTCACAGAATACTTAAACATATGACCAGGCACAATGCCTCAGTGCTATTGAATGTGAGGATCAAAGAACATGTGGGGAGAAGGGAATAGAGCAAAAAATAAAAAATACAAAAGATTTTATAGACCTCAGAAATAGCAAAGAATCCTAAGTCCAAAGTCACATCCATTTAGTACATACACTATTGAGTTACTTTTTAACAAAATTTTATTGGCATGCTGACTAAATGCATTTTTTTAGATTTTATACATTAGTAAGTATAATATCTAATGTGTTTTTATAGCCAACACATTCCAGTTGACTGATCTTTGTAATTTGTGCAGAGTTTTAGTTCTTTCTACATCAGCCAGTCTTCTATAGATGAGAAAATCCAAAAAGATTCTAGGCAGCTGAGAGCTTAGGGGGACATTGGCTTTTCAGAAATTAAAAAAAAAAATAGGAGAAAGACATTTTTGAAATAGAAATGGGTCATATATTGTGTTGGGCAGCAGCCACTTACTTTTTCTGAGTCCTTTCTGCAAGTCTTGCTATCTCAATAGCTGCCTTCCTTGCTTCAAAATCTTCCCTTTTCACGACTTCTCCACTTCCTCTGTAGCCCAGCTCCACCAACTGGCGGGCCAGGTCTTCATCCTAAAGAAAAACAAAACAACCCCCCCCATATGTTTTCAGGGAAATTACACATTGAATTAAAATAAATATATGCATATATATATATATATATATATATATATATATAGAGAGAGAGAGAGAGAGAGAGAGAGACCACCAGCAGGTTTAGTTTACATACTTAAAGTTGACATTTATTATTACAAATAAGGTGAGCACTTTATAAGTAAATCACTATCAAAGTCATACTTTTCTCATCTGTAAAACAAAGATGAGAAATAATCATCCTTTTACTACCAGTCTCATGGGGCTATTGTGATTTTCCAGTGAGATCATGTTTATAAGTAACCTATATTCTTGTATATGAGATCATTTTTATAAAATGTTAAGAGTTATCTAAATATGAGGTATTAATACTCTCATTACATTTGATCAAATTGGATAATCTACATAAAGTGTATTACAAACTTTATAATGCTACGTAAATATTAGCTTTTATTATATTAGATACAATTATACAATTCACCCTTTAAAACAATGTATTTTTATATTTGTGATACATGGCTTTTCTTTTCTATCTACCTCATATGTAATATGAATAGCATGAAACTCCAAGTTGTAAATACTTAATAGATTGACTTCAAAATAATGAAAGTGGAGACAAATACTATTTGTATGTTAAGAAGGAGCTTTCTTTAAGCAATCAAAAGTAGTTGCACAAAAAAAGAATTATGTTGTTTTCAAACAGAGTCATCATTCCAATCATTTACTTCCTTGAACTCATTCTTATCTTTGAATTTGTTGTCATGGCATATTATAGTTTAATAGGGACAGATGAATTTCCCACAAAGATATTTCCTTGTAGTGGTTCTACTAATAAAAACAAAGAAATTGAAATACAAGATAACTCCCTAAAGCTAGAAAACACTGGTAAGGAACTTTCAATTAATTTCAATCATAACTGCACAGCAACATTAAGATATCTAGAACTTCAATACATGAAACGATTTGCTACTTTTTCTGTGTTAGTACCAACCCCCCAAAAAACAGATTATAGCCCTTCTTTGCCTTATGATCATAATATCCTTGTGGAAAAGATGGAGAGATATGGATTAGACAATAATACAAAAAGATAGATTCAGAACTGGTTGGATAGCCAAACTCAAAGAGCACTTTTGAATGGTCCAATATCAACATGGTAGAAGGACTTGATTGGCTACCACAGGGATCTATGCTATCCTTGAGCTGTGTCATTCTTATCAATGACTTGGACAGATGCACAGAAGGCATCCTCATTAAATTTGAAGATGACACCACACTTGGAGGGAGACAACACAATGGGTGACAGGAACAAGATAAAAAAAAAAATCTTGACACACCAGAGTACTGGGATGAAACTAATAAGGATCAGGTCGATAGAGATAAATATAAAGTCTTAGATTTGTGTATCAGAAATCAGTTTCACAATTATAAGATGAAGGAGACATGGGATAGACAGGACTTGCTCTAATAGGAAAGGGGGTGACTTAGTGCCCTGACTGTAAGCTTAATATGATCAGTGATATGTGGTGGCTGAAAATGCTAATGCAGGATGGATGGCTTCTGGAAATAGAAAGGTGATAGTCCCACTGTATTCTCTCATCAGAGCTCATTTGCAGTAGAGTGTTCACCTCTGGAGACCACATTTAAAAAGGACATTGATGAGCTGAAGAATGTTCAGAGCAACAAGGGTGACAAAGGCTGTTGAATTCATATATGAGGATTGGTTGGAAGGAATTAGATGTGTTTAGTCTGGAGAAAAAAAAAGACTTGGTGTGTGTGTGTGGGTGTGTGTGTGTATGTGTGTGTGTGTGTGTGTGTGTAACATAGTTGTCTTCTAGTAATTGAAGGGTGGCTATCATGTACTGAAAATGATGAAACTTGTCCAATTGACTTCAGAGGGCAGAATGGAGAATAATGGGTAGAAGTTGCAAAAAAAAAAAAGCCAATTAAGCTTAAGTGATTCCATTTTGAAAGCTGTCTTGTAATATATATGCTCTACCTCCATTTTTCTCAGGGTTCTAGAGGTACACCAAGGGGGTTGGGGTATTTCTCTTTGAAAAATAGTTGGAGCTGGGGCAGTTAGGTGGCACAGTACATATAGCACCAGTCCTGGAGTCAGGAGGACCTGAGTTCAAATCTGGCTTCAGTCATTGACACTTACTAGCTGTGTGACCCTGGGCAAGTCACTTAACCCCAATTGCCTCGCCCCCCCAAAAAATAAATAAATAATTTTTTAAATTTATTTTATTTTATTTGTTTGCTTGTTTGTTCGCAGGGCAATGGGGGTTAAGTAACTTGCCCAGGGTCACACAGCTAGTAAGTGTCAAATGTCTGAGGCTGAATTTGAACTCAGGTCCTCCTGAATCCAGGGCCAGTGCTCTATCCACTGCACCATCTAGCTGTCCCCTAATTTTTTATATAAAAAAATAGTTGGAGCCCTTACAAGCTGTGGCACCTCCATTTATGTATCAGTGATTTAACATTAATTTTTACACAAAAAAATTTATTTTAAAGACATAGCCAGGAAAAAAACATAAAAAATATAACATAAAAACCCCACATATAAATATTTATCCCTATAGGGGAGAGAGGGCATACTCTTCCCTATACCACCTCTATCTCTGAGGAAGTAGACTCAAACTTAGCTAAGTTCCTAACCTCAATTAGGAATGGAGTTCCTTAATGATCCCACCAAGTTCATGCGTGGTATCATTGCTGGATGAGTTCTTCCACTGGGCTGGGATCCCCAAGGTCACTCCCAAAGATCTCTCCTTACTCCTCAGGGATTGATTTTGTGCTGATTGTAAAATCCAGCTTGTATCCAAACCCTTGGATTCCCATATCATGTTCTCTCAATGTCAAAGACTCCATTTCCTTCACCAGATGTCATGATTGAATATGTCTTTTAAATCTCCCAGAAGTAAATGAGGCAAAAAGAGCAGAGCCAACGAGGACAGGCCATTTTGGATTGGATGCCTCTGTAGCCAATCAAGTAGCCTCCTCTTCGGCACATGTTTAGACAACTGGAACCAATTATGGAATGCCCATACATGTTCCACAGTCAGTCTTTCCAAGGCGCTTCCCTTACATGTCATCACATCTCTTCTGGAAGCAGGCTTCTCAAGTTCTCTATGTGGAAAGATGTCACTCAGACACATGAACCACACCCCACTTGAAACACTTGAAACAACCCCAGTTTCGAACTGAAAATTGCCCACTTTCTCTAGTAACCATAAGGCACTTGGCTGTTTGGTGTCCAGGAAGGTGTTACCTAACTGTCATCAGTTAACAAACAAGCACTTACTGTGGGCCAGACACTGTGTGAAAGAAGCTAAAGAAGTGACCCTTAAGTGGTCCTCTTCCCTCTCTGCTTCAGCAACCACAAGATATCCCAGTTTGGGGCTCAATAAAGTCTAGGCCCCATTAATCACCTTGATACTGACCCTGCCTACATTTGATGTTTCTATTCTCCTTTTCATGGATATATAAAAAAGCACTCTAGGCATTGAAGGACTTTTGAGTAACTTGCAGGAGCTAATGCTGAAATTGAGCAGTGTGGCTAATCAAACTTTGAGCAATCTTATCCATAAACCCAAATATTAGTCTTTATTCCAACAATCCAGAGGAAAACCCAGGAAACAAAGAAGCAGGAGACTTTAACAGTGGATGTAATATCTACAGCCTGGCAAAGGAGAACTCCTGACTAAGCCACTAATTTTTACCCCATAATCTTCTGAAGTGAAAAACTTAAGATAAAAAAAAAAGGTGGTTTTCCACATGCAACAAACTGCAAACCTGAAAAGAATATACCTGGCTATATTTTTTAAAGCAATTACTGTACTACCCATGACACTAAGTGGAAATTATATTCTTAATGCAAAACAAATGCAGCATGGTGTCCACAGACTTAGGAGTTAAAATGACCTTGAATCAGTTGTTACCTCTAACACTTGGTTGGGTGACCCTGAGCAAATTACTGACTAGTTCCAAGACCATGCTAATCTGTGCTGGTAGAAGAGGCTGCCTTGTGAATATTCTCCATATAAATAAAATCAACAAGGTCCAGTAAAAAAAGGAGGAGGAGGAAGAGGAGGAGGGGGAGAAGGAAGAGGGGGGAAGAGGAGGAGGAAGGGGAGGAAGAGGAGAAAGAATAGAAAGAGAAGGAAAATTGCGAAATGGAGAACAGAGAACCCTGTAAAATGACATTTGTCATTTTCCTTCAAGAAAATATATTTGCTTTTTTTTTTCATCTGCAGTTTAAATGTGCAGAACAAAATTGAGCAAATGCTTCCACCTAGTGGAATTAACATTCAATAGGCAAAAATAGGTAAAGCTCTATTCCTGCCTCCCCTCCCAACCTCAAGATTGAAACACTGTAAGTTTGAATTCTATTAAAAATCAAGGAGATACAAGTTAATTTTTTTTTAAAAAAAGATAACACAATTATATCTACCACTTCACAAAATTTCTGTGCTAGAGGTTCGTGCTTGTAAGAATGCTTTTTGCTGAAGCTCTTAAGCAATGGAAATCATCGTAGACCAAATTGGTGTTCCTGTGAGACCTGGTGTCTCTCAGCTTTCAAAGGACAAACATTTCTTTTCTCTCTCCCCTTGTCAGCCAGCAGAATAGTTCTCACAGAGAAGCCCCTGAGGAAATGTTACTCACAAGGATAAGCACTGGCTCTGTGATTTGATTGAAGGGACCACCTGGTGAAAAACTTTCCTGATCAATGAGGGTCCCTTAACTAGTGCAGAGTGACACAGTCAACATATATCAGAAGCAGCACTTGACCCCAGGATTCCAAATTTAGCACCCTATCCACTGTGCCGTGCTTTCCTTTGCAAATAGTACCGGCTCAGACCAAATAAAATAAAATTAAAAAAAAATACACCAGAGCAGATTTCATCTTTAGTTTAGGTGACAGGGAAACTTTTCCTGCTTGATTTTGATTAAATAATTGTTTTTCTCTAACAGATCTGAATATTCTCAAGGATATTATTCTGAGATAATTCTGAGGCAAGTACTCTTAAGATGGCTCAAATCTGGTATTAAATGCAATTTGAAAGTGAACCTTGTTGTTGTTCATCCTTTGTTTCTGAGGAAGACTAATGACATCACGGGCTGATGTCTTGACTCAGGTGTGAGTTGGATTTAAATGAGGCAGAATTGTACAAAGTCCTCAGCCTTACTCTCTCTTTCAGAGTCATCGAAGTCCAGTGACAAGCCAGAGTCAGAATGACTGGCGTTGGTACTGGATGCAGTGGTTGAACTTGGCATCTTTGATGTCTGACCAAACACTCCACAGCACCTACTTCGGCCACCTTCATGGTGGATGGAACAAATTATTCTCCTATGCCATTCCCCACTTCCTGGAGGTGAGAAGTCCTCAGGAGATACACATTGCACATGTTTACCAAATGCAAGGCATACACATGCAGGATAATTGGTCAGGTAAGGGAAGAGGGGTAATGGAGTGGAAGAGGAGGGGAAGGCAGTAAAGAGAGGGGGAAGAAAGGCAGAGGGAAAAGGGAGGGGGTGAGTGACAGACAGACTGACAACTGCCCTTGGTCCTCTCTCCTGACTCTGGGGAAAAGGGAACTCAACCTTCCTCCTCCTTTTACTTTGCATGGTATCTTGGGGTTTGGGGGCTAGATTTTTTTCTTCCCTATTTATTTATTCCATCATCTTTTTTCCCAATAAACTGGGACAATTAACTTTTCTGTCTCATGTAGTTTTCATTCATTTATAATTTCTTGAAATAGAGCTCTGAAAAACCAGCCTTTGATAAAGCCCATTGAGATTCAAATGGAACTAGTAGACAGCACCTGTAAACTCAAATCACTCTAGATTTCATTGATAGGCCAATGATAGCCCACATTCCAAGCCTCTCTAGCTCACTGGATTTTGATGTCTCAGAGTGAGTGTAAATAGCAATTGTTTATGTTCTGGTCATAAACTCTGAGGGTCTTCTCTTCCCAGATTGAGTCTTTTATGAAGGCAAACTAGACCATCTTTTGCCTCAATTCTTAACAAGCCTTTAATTATTGAATGGGGATTAACTCAGACAAACTGAGACCTGGGAAAGACCTTAGCTTAAAAAAACCAAGGTCTCCCACTGCATCCGGACCCATACATAACTAGTTGTCCTGACATATGTCTTACAACTGAACTCCATTGACTCTGGAGGAGAAAGTAAGGCTGATGGCTTTGTACAGTCCTGCTTCATTTAAATCCAGTTCACTCACAAGTCAAGACTCCTGATGTCATTGGTCCTCTTCAAGAATGAATGATGAGGAGGGGCAGCTAGGTGGCACAGTGGATAAAGCACCAGCCCTGGATTCAAGAGGACCTGAGTTCAAATCTAGCCTAAGACACTTACTAGCTGTGTGATCCTGGGCAAGTCACTTAACCCTCATTGCCCCACCCCCCTTCCCCAAATGATGATGAATAACAACAAAGCTTAAAACAAGAATTGGAATTGGAGTGAGGGTGACACAGTTTAAATCCTGCCTCTGACAATTACTAGTTGTATGACTCTGGGCAAATCTCTTAAATATTCTAATCCTTAGTTTTGTCATCTGGAAAATGAGAGAACTATACTTTAAGGTCCTTTCCAGCTCTAAATATATGACCCTAACTTAAAAGATAATATTCTCTGGAAATGGAAATACCCAGAAAATATAATCTTTCCACTATTATTAATAACCTCACAAGCTTAAAAATCAAAGAATTCTATGACTGGACAGCTGGGGTCCTGGTCTTAGTTCTAGTTATATAATGTTATCTTGACTAAACATTGCTTCCATGACCTCCTTTATAGATTTTTCTATATGTAACTTAATTGTAATTGTGAAGTTGAATTATTCTTTCTACTCTACTATTTCATTACAATATTTCATCAATAACCATTTGTGAGGACTGAAATGGAAGAACAGGAACAATTCCATTTTGGAGCCTTCTTGATAATTAGAACAGATATTGAAAGGAATGAAATAAAGTCTTCCACCAGAAAAAAATGCTGTCATCTCAGAAAACAAGACAGGGAGGGAGTCTGGGTAAGAAAGGAGGATTGCAGAAAGGGGACCTCAAGACTAAAAGACAGCCCTTCAGGTGCCTAAAAGTAGATATAGAAGAGAACCTCAAGGCTAGTAGTCCAGCTAGTCCAAGTGTGCCAAAGGTTAAAGCTAGTTTGTACTGTGCTTGCTTAATTAGCTTATGCATATTAATTGCCAACACCCCAAAGGCAGAGACTGCCACCATTGTCAAACATGTGATGTATGTAATGGAAGGGGAGACATTTTAAGGGGAAATATGTAGAGACGTTCCTGGAAGATTGTATACCTCTTAGTCCTCAACCAATGAGGTAAAGAGAGGAAGGACCTTTCCGAAAGGATTAGGGATTAAAAAGAGTATCTTGCAGTGGCAAAGCCCACCACTCTTCTATAGTCATGCTCATTCTTAAAAGAATGTAATAAAGCCTTCATATATTCACCAAAAGGGAAAGTCCAGGATTTTTTTATTTATTTATTTATTTTTTAGTGAGGCAATTGGGGTCAAGAGACTTGCTTAAGGTCACACAGCTAGTAAGTGTTAAGTGTCTGAGGCCGGATTTGAACTCAGGTACTCCTGACTCCAGGGCCAGTGCTCTATCCACTGCGCCACCTAGCTGCCCCAGGATTTTTTATTTCTGACAATATGACGCTTATGAAATCACAAAGACAATTATGAGTCAAAATGTTTTAGAAATGGGATATACAAATATCCCACTTTAAGAAAGTAAGCACAGATTCCACAAAATGTATGATATCACTTACATTTTTCCTCTATTGCTTAATCCATTCCCCCCTTTAAACCGTTGAAAATATAAATCGGTGCCTTGTAGAAATGGAGATCGTGGCAATTTGACTGCTACCTCTGTCTAAACAAGTAAAATCTTTTGGCTTATGTGACTGGGACTCAGCGTCTTGTTTTTGGTAGGAAAATTTTTTTTAAAAAAAAGAGCCTCTTTCCAGTGAATAGTCAACTTACTGGGGTTCCAATGCATATCTGGAACTTCTGTGATTCTATGGCTCAAGATTCACTTGAGAAAATAAAAATGAAGACTTGGCAGAGTGACCTTATTAACATGTTCAAAGTGGTGAACCCCCTGTGTAATCAACGGTCCGACCTCTCTAGGTCATGACAAATGTGCTCATCCATCTGGCAGCATCCAAGTTAACAGCCTTGATCCTAGCTCACATTTCTAGCTCTAAGAAGCAAACAACACCCAAGGCTGCCTCACGACACAAGGAGCAGTTCTTGCATTTGAAGAAAACCAAAACATGAGTGGTCCTAGATCAGTCTCATAAATGCTTGAAATCAAATGGAGGGCATTTTATGCCTCCACAACTTGGTTCCTAACTACCTTCCTATCTTTATTTCATACTTCCTTTCATGAACTCGCTATCCCAGAAAAACAGAAATTCTAGCCTTTGCTCAGACCTGACACTCCATTTCTCATCTGGAGGTATTTTCCTGGAATACAATTTCTCCTCATCTCTCAGAATCCTTGTCTTCCCTCAAGACTCAGAACTAATACCACCTTCTTTCTCTGGGCTCTGATTCAATCGGTTGCTCATTCTCTTTCCCGTCTTCATTTGCGTTGTATGCTGTTTATCGCATCTCCTCCATTTCCTCCAAAGAGCATATAAATTCCTTAAGATCTGGCACTGATTTATGTCCCTAGAGACTAGGAGAGTGCTTTGTCCATTTACTTTCCAGACTAAA
Organism: Dromiciops gliroides; assembly: GCF_019393635.1. Lineage (NCBI taxonomy): Eukaryota > Metazoa > Chordata > Mammalia > Microbiotheria > Microbiotheriidae > Dromiciops > Dromiciops gliroides. Next base: position 253,198,818 of record NC_057866.1, read on the forward strand.
TCTGCGATTTCATTAGTAGTGGTGGTGTTCCTCCTTAGGAGACCCCTTCCACCAGTGCATGTTTGTAAACTGTTCTGCAACTTTTAATCCCCCAGACTTGTCTGAGGGCACTGAAGAGGTGGTATGACTTATCCAGGGCCACATACTCTGTATTGGCCAGAGGCAAGATGTGGACCCAGGTCTTCCCGACTACAAGATTGGCTCTCTGTTTATTATACTGTCCTGTCTCTTGCCTGGGGACATAACTATCTATTGAGGAGTGGTAGGAACCAGTCCAGTCGAGTTCCCTTCCACAAATCCCTTTAATTAGATTTGAAACATGCACCTGACCAAATCAAAATGGGGAAATCCAGGAAAGAGGTGCAACGAGTCATTTGTTGAGGCCCAGTTTGGAATAGGGAGACACAGAGAGAGGTCTGCAGACACTGGGGATGGAGCTGACGGGAAGTAGCTGCATATGCAGCATTCTGGTGCCCAGCGAGATGCTGGGCACCAGGGCAAGAGGAGGTCCCAAACCTGATGGGGACTAGTGTGAACCAGAAGCCTTGGCCCCTACTGCCTAGTTCTCTCTTTTTTTTTAGTGAGGCAATGGGAGTTTGCCCAGGGTCACACAGCCAGTAAGCGTTAAGTGTCTGAGGCCGGATTTGAACTCAGGTCCTCCTGACTCCAGGGCCAGTGCTCTATCCACTGCACCATCTAGCTGCCCCCCTACTGCCTAGTTCTCAATCACAGATATTGAGAGGACTGAGAAGGGGACCTGCATAGTAGTCTTCCTAAGTAGTGCAGAAGGAGCACACACCCCAGTCACCCTGGGCTGTGTACAGAAGAAAGGGGGAACTGCAAAAGCAGTAGTGTGACTCAGAACCCAGGGCCAGAGCAGGACCTCACTTCCTAGCCCAGCTTACAGGGGCACAAGGGAGGCAAGAATCCCAGGCCAAAGGGGAGCCTATAATTCAGCCACTGAATCAAAAGAACGTTCCAGTTGGCACACAGGGAAGGAGTCCAGTTGCAATCTACTGTTGCTTATACAGTTACTGTTGCTTTTTCCACATTATACTGTTGCTTATGCTGCTGAAATACAGGTAAGGAGGGGGCAGCTAGGTGGCACAGTGGATAAATCACCGGCCCTGGATTCAGGAGGACCTGAGTTCAAATCCAGCTCTAGACACTTGACACCAGCTATGTGACCTTGGGCAGTTAAGAGTTTCACTCTTGGGGCAGCTAGGTGGTGCAGTGGATAAAGCACTGGCCCTGGATTCAGGAGGACCTGAGTTCAAATCCGACCTCAGACACTTAACAACTTACTAGCTGTGTGACCCTGGGCAAGTCACTTAACCCCAATTGCCTTACCACCACCCCCAAAAAAAATACAGGTAAGGAACTTGGAAAGCTCTAATCAGGAGTCCAGCAATCAGACTTTGTTCTGGATCAGATCACTTTGGGAGCACTGAAAGCTTGCAAATCCTTTGCCTGTCCCTAAGATCCCAGAATAACATTATACTCAAAAACCCAAGAAAGCAACAATAGGACCAGCCCAGATTTTCTTTCCAGAGCCTAGCCTTAACACCAAGTCTGAAGTCAGGAAATAGATTGGAATATAAACAAACAAACAACAAAAAAAGAACCTCACCATAAAAAGCTTTTATGGTTGCAAGGACACTCAATACCCAAACAGGGAGAAGAATAACTCCAAACCATTTACAAGCAATGACTCAGAGAAAAACACAAGAAAAACACAAACTTAACTAGAATCCCTGGAAGAGATGAATTGAGAGTAAAAAAAAGTGAAAAATGTTTTTATAAGTAAAATGAGAGTACTTGAGGGAAAAATAGTTGGAAAAAAATTGAGAGCTATGGAATAAAAAATTGTAAAGGGAATTAACAGCTTGGCACAAGAGCTAAAAAGCCTTGCCCAAAGAACAAACTCCCTGAAAATGAGAACAGACTAAATAGAAGCCAGTAATTGCATGAGACAAGAAATATTAAAACAAAGTCAAAAGGCTGAAATAATACAAGAAAATGTAAAGTATCTCATAGTAAAAACAACTGACCTGGAAAACAAATCGAGAAGAAAAAAAAAAAGAATCTTTGGACTATTAAAATATATGCCTTAGCTATGATCTCCAATTGTATGTGTCTTTCTCCTTATTAGTTGAAACTGCTTGTTCAATTTTTTTGTACCTCTGTGAGGAATAAGCAGAATTACTAACAACTGGAAAGAAGAGAGATCAGGGCTCTTATGAATTCCAGCTTCAAGAGAGAACTTTTCTAAATTCTCTGCAGATCAATGAAGGGAGAAAAAAAACTCTGGGAAGAAGTGGTATGAAAAGAAGCTGGCAATCTCTATCATATCCCCATCTCAACCTTACCACACTAGAGACTTTGGGAAATTTCCCCTTGGTTGAAATCTCTCTCTCTCTCTCTCTCTCTCTCTCTCTCTCTCTCTCTCTCGCTCTCGCTCTCGCTCTCGCTCTCACTCTCGCTCTCGCTCTCACTCTCTCACTCTCTCTTGCTCTCTCGCTCTCACTCTCACTCTCTCATGCTCTCACTCTCTTGCTCTCTCTCGCTCTCTCTTTCGCTCTCTCTCGCTCTCTCTCACTCTTTCACGCTCTGGCTCTCTCATGCTCTCACTCTCTTGCTCTCTCGCTCTAAGTTATCTTACTCCTAATAAGAGAGCCCCTTCATTCTTTATTATTGAGTAAATAAGTATACATTTTCTTATGTACACTTTCTCTGATTTTTGTTTTTCTACCAACTTGGATAAATGAATTTTTTTTTTTGCTGTCTTCTATGTGTATTCTTTATGGAACTTCCAAGTGTTAGGAAGTCAGGCCTTGGTTCTATAGTTTGGGGCCCTTCTTTCCAATTAAAGACCAGCAATCAGGAGTGTAGTTTGAACATAAAAAGTACTTCCCCTAGACTAACAATATGTAAGGAAGCAAACAGTTATAAGTCTATCACAGTGCACTCCACATTTTGAGAAGAGCAGGGTACCTAGCCTCTGGCCCCCACCTCCTGTTTCCCCTCCTGGAAGTAATCAAAGTCTCCCTTGGGAAAAGATGGAGGGGGTGGGGGAATAAATCATCTATTCTTGCCTCTCTGGGAGCCACATCTAGATGAACCCATATGGACACACAAAAATTTCACGGCAAAACAACAATCTCATATCACTCCTATCAACACTAATGGCCAAAAAAAGGAGCTAGCACAACATATTTCAAAAAATGGGTTTTTTTTAAAGAAATATTAAAACTCCCCAGATATCTTAGAACCAGAAGGCAAGGTGGAAATTTAAAAAGGATCCACAGGGACAGCTAGGTGGCACAGTAGATAAAGCACCAGCCCTGAATTCAGGAGGACCTGAGTTCAAATCCCACCTTAAACACTTGACACTTACTAGCTGTGTGACTCTGGGAAATTCACTTATCCCTCATTGCCCCATGGGGGGGGGGGAGGATCCACAAATCACCTCCTAAAAGAAATCTAAATATGAAAACTCTCAGAAACATCATTGCTATAATCCAAAGCTTCCAAGTCAGAGAACTCACTACAAACAGAAAGAAAAAAATAATAATAAAGGACTGAGCAGCCACTGTATTAACCATGATATAGACATCACTGCTATAAAAGTATTGTTCTTCAGGTTTCATAACCAGCAACTAAAAAGCAAGAACTTTAAAACTACATTAGTAGCTTATGCTTTAAAATGCTATTATTAAGTAGTTGGGGGGGGATAATTTGGTAGATTGGAACACTTTATTTAAAATTAGAATTCTATTATCTATAGGAACTCACAGGGACTATGAGGGAGCCAGCATGAGTACAGGTAGACCCTCCCCACCTCAATTTCTAGCATCACTCTGTGATTCAATCAGAATTCCACCCAAAATGTCAGTGGGGCGCTGTGTATTCACTCCAAGGGCACACTGGAAATCATTCTGCAAAGGATTTTGCTGATGCCACCAATATAACGTAACCAGCACTATAACATCTGGTGCTGTTCAGGAGGCATTGAGAGGGTGTGTGTGTGTGTGTGTGTGTGTGTAATCTAGCCACCTAAATTTAGCTTATCTTATTAGATGGGAAGATTAATGTTTCCAATCTTAACTATTTCATTATTCCTAAGGGTTACCTAATATCAAAATAGCTGCACAGAAACCTTTCCTTTGAAATGGGGCCACAAAAACAAACAAACAAAACAAAACAGAAAAACCTTTGTTTGGTTTTTTTAATTTTTTTTAAATGACATGATGTTTGCCTTTATTTACTTATTTGTTGTTTGCACAGGGCAATGAGAGTTAAGTGACTTGCCCAGGGTCACACAGCTAGTACATGTCAAGTGTCTGAGGTCAGATTTGAACTCAGGTCTTCCTTTTTTTTTTTTTTTTTTGCAGGGCAATGAGGTTTAAGTGACTTGCCCAGGGTCACACAGCTAGTTAAGTGTCAAATGTCTGAGGCTGCATTTGAACTCAGGGAGTCCTAAATCCAGGGCGGGTGCTTTATCCACTGCACCACCTAGGTGCCCCAAACTCAGGTCTTCCTGAATCCAGGGCTGGTGCTTCATCCACTGCAGCGCCACCTAGCTGCGCCCCCAAACAACTTTGGAAGCGATTGTCACTTTGATCCTTTAGCCCAAGTCCTGGGTCATCTATTATTTCAAAGCTAGCCAGGCATCTCCACAGCTTATTTGATTTTTTGACTTATTAAATGGATTTAAGAAGTATCTTAAATGTTTTAAAACTTGATGTATTCAATATGCATGGAGATAATTTTCTTCATTTCTTTAAAAAATTTGGAAAGTTCTTCATAGATGGGTGTGTTCATTTGATTTTATCATTTGTCTCTGAAAACAACAGGTTATTGTTATCCTTTTCACTTGAACACAAATTTTTTCTCTAGTGCAATGTTGACAAATTCTACTATAATGAGTTCAAAGGCAGAGAGAAATCTATCTATCAGTATTAGTACAGGGTAAGCCAAAAGTCATAATTTTTTTTCTTTTTCTCTCTCTTTTTTTTTTTTTTGCAGGGCAATGATGGTTAATTGACTTTCCTAGGATCACACAGCTAGTAAAGTGTCAAGTGTCTGAGGCTGGATTTGAACTCAGGTCTTCCTGAATTCAGGGCTGGTGTTTTATCCACTGTACCACCTAGTTGCCCTCAAAAGTCATAATATTTTAATAACTTAAAAAAATTATTTTTTCTTTATTTTTCACACATAATATAAATTCATTTCCTATATAAACTGAGTATGATGCTATGGTATTGTAACTTAAAAACAAAAAATAAAGGAGTTATTAAATACTGAAACCCCTTCATGACTCTTGGTCCAACCTGTACAAATTATTCTTTGAGCACAGTAAAGAAGTATCTTACAGGTGAGCTAAGATTATGGGGTAAAAGAGGTAAAAGGCCAGAACTATAACTCTGGTGGAATGACTGTTTTTCCCCCTCATGCTGTCAATATCCAGAATAGGGCATATTTTCTCCCCATAGCAGTTCTCCAATGAATTGCGCCTACTCCCTTATCCAAGCCCCAAATGTCACTCTTAAGGTCTTGTTGCCATGGCATTTCTCTCTTGCCAAGAATGCAACTGACCATAATTGAGCAATACCAGCTGAAGGGAGATTCTGAGGGCAGTATAAGATTGATCTGAATTACTGAAAGGTCAAAATTTGGAAAGGCAGAAAATGAAAATAGAGTACGGGTGTTGGCCTGGGTGAACACAAATAGGTGAAGCAATAGGAGGCTGCAGTAAGGGCCAAGAATACACTAAGTTTAGGAGGAGTGAGGGTTGGGGAGGGAGGAAATGGTGGTAGGTTGTGGTGGGATAGAGGGAATTCAGAGATTTTAGTCAGTGAAATAGCAATTAATGGGTAATTATAAGATGAAGACCTTCACAATAGGTCCCTTGGTTGTTTCTCCTAGGATTGGTTCCGCATTTTCACTAGTATTGGTGAGTAAATCACAACACTCCTTGATCCCCATTGCCTCTTCTAGTCTCTCCCTTGATGAGTATTGCTTATCAATTCCTCCTCTTTTGAGGTTTACTCTATCCAAATTTATCACCCAATTCATTACTGGTCAAACTTAGGACATTCTGCTTCTTTTCTTGATAAATTCATTGCCTGGTTCACAATTTCATTCTCCAGAAAAATTCCTGATCTCATACTAAGTGACCTTAACATTCATGCTATTGGTTTCTCAAATACCCCAAATTCCCATTTTCTTAATCAATCTGATACCAGTGACTTGTTCCTTGATTACCTCAGCTACACAGAGGGATGGCCACCAATCTGCTATTTTGTAAGGTATATTCTAGTTCAACTATAGTTTAGAGAGGGGCAGTTAGGTGGCTCAGTGGATAGAGCACTGACCCTGAAGTTGGGAGGACCTGAATTGAAATCTCACCTCAGAACTTACTAGCTGTGTGACATTTAGCAAGTCACTTAACCCCAATTGCCTTAAACATCTGGAGCCATCTCCAGTCATATCCTGATATATATCTTGCCATTGGACCCAGATGGCTCTAGAGGAGAGAGTGATGTCGGTGATCTTGCAAAGCCCTCCCTCACTGCAAGTTATGACATCACCCCAATGTCAAGGTCCTCTTCGGGAATGGACAAACAACAACAGTGTAGACAAGATTTTCTTTGAGGACTTAAATGAACTGATGCAGAGTGAAATGAGCAGAAGCAAGAGAACATTGTACACAATAACAGCAATATTGTACAATTGTACAATCAACAACCATGAAAGGCTTAGCTATTTTCAGCAATACAATGATCTAAGACAATCCCAAAGATCTCTATGAAACATGCTATCAACCTCCAGAGAAGAAACTGACATTGTCTGAATACAGACTGAAGTACCGTATTTTTACTTTCCTTTTTTATTCTTTTTTAAAAAAATCGTCTTCTTGTACAAAATGACTAATATGGAAATGTTTTATAAGCTTGCACATGTTTAACCTATAGCAGATCGCTTACCATCTCAGGGAAGAAGGAGGAACTAAATGAGGAACTCAAAACTTCTTTTCAAAAAAGTTTAAATTGCTTTAATATGCAATTGGGAAAAATTAAAAAATGTCTTTGAAGTCCTTCACAGCTTGGATATTCTGGGATTAATGCCTGCTGAAAAAAAAATACTAGCTTGTGAATCTGTAGGAATGGAAAAGAAATGAAACAATCTATTTCCAAATGTAGACCCCAAGTCATTGGTTTGGGGAAGGGCATAATTTTCATAGATTGTTCTCTAGGGAAAATCACTTTTCATATTTTATTATGGCCACAGGAACACTTATTTTAACTAAAAGGAATAAATTACAAGTGCTGTACTACTTTCAGATTTTTAGGAGGGAAAAGAACTTACTTTTTCCCTTAAAATTATAATTTGCCTTAGTCTTAGTTTTCTGAGGCTCAAGAAATTAAATGACCTACTATCACACATAGAACCATCATTTTAACGAGAGTTTCCAGCCAAGACATGTTTTTCCTGTCTGGGTTCCACTCATGACTTTCCAAAATTTCCCTACCACAATATAACAGCCTTCTGACCATAGAATTTCACTCCAGGGTAAAGCCTTTCCCTGACTGGTTGGTTCCTCCCTGAATAGTCATTTTAAGGAAAGGTCCCAAGTCATCCATGTCTTTTCCTCCCTGGGCTCCTCTTCTGCCTGCAGACTTTGTTCTCTATCATGATCCTGCTTTGGCTCTTCCTCCCCATTCCCCTCTGGCTGTTCAGCTTCCTTTCATGTGCGGTCTTTCCCTATTAGACTATAAGCTCTTTGTGGTCAGGGACCATCTTCTTTTTGTTTGTGTTTGATTTATCAGCCCTTAGCTCAGTTCCTCAATGATTAATAAATGCTTGGGGGTGGGGGTAGCTAGGTAGATAAAGCACTGGCCCTGGAATCAGGAGGACCTGAGTTCAAATCTGGCCTCAGACACTTGACAATTACTAGCTGTGTGACCCTGGGCAAGTCACTTAACCCTCATTGCCCCACACACTCCCCCCAAAAAATAAATAAAATAAATTCTTGTCAACTTGCTGACTTGACCCAGCTATTAAATGCCAGAGGCAGAATCTGGACCCAGCTTTTCCCGATTCCAAGTACATCTATCTATCAACTGAACCTACCTCTAAATACTTTAAAAATTACATTTTCAAAATCTAAAGACTATTATAACTAGGAACAATTAATGATTTTCAAAAATGTGTCTTCAGAAAAAAGGAATCAGTTGTATCTTTACCCTTAATTGGGGAATACATTTGTCTTCTAGAACTAGTTAGTGAAGTTTGGTCCCCAGAGACTGGTATCACTTTAATATATGTCCCCACCCAATTTCATAATAAAAGACACCATGTACAAAACAATTGCTGCTAAAATGAAAATGGAAAAATTATCTGGGGGAAAAAATCTCTGCAGCAAATTCCAAAATAAATAAGGAACTGATTTAAATTTGTTAAGAATATGAGTCATTCCCCAACTGATAAATGGTCAAAGGGCATGAGCAGGCAATTCTCAAAGGGAAAAAGTCAAACTATCAACAAGCATATGAAAAAAAAAATGCTGCAAATCACTAATAATTAGAAAAACTACAAAATAATGTACTTCTAAGGTTCTACCTCAGACTCAACAGATTAACAAAGATAACAAAAAGAAAAATTACATATATTGGAGAGGTTACAGGAAAACAAACATTAATTCACTGTGAATTGTGTAATGGAACTCTGAATTGCTACATGTTGGAGACAAGTTGGGAAAATATGCCCACAAAGTCACTAAAGTTTGATCTGGTGACACCTTTACTAGGCCTATATCCTAAAAGCATCAAAGAAAGAGGAAAGGAACCAAAGTACAAAAATATTTATAGTAGCTCTTTTTGTTGTGGCAAAGGACTAGAAATGAAAGAGGATGTCTATCAATTGCAGAACAGCTAGATAAGTTATGTTACTAATGTAATGAAATTATGTATTAATGTAATGAAATATTACTATTCTATAATGATGGAAGGGATACATTCAGAGAAACCTAGGGAAACTTGTATGACCTGATGCAGAATAAAATGAACAGAACTAGAAGAATAATTGATACAACACCATTTGACATTGTAAAGTTAGTACCTTTGAAAGCCTAAGAACTCTAGTCAATTCAAGGTCTAATCACAGTTCCAGAGGACTGATGATGAACTATGCTATTCTTCTCTTGACAGAAAAGTAAGGGACTCAATATACAAAATGAAACATATTTTTGAATAATATGAACAATATGGGAAATTGTTTTGCTTGACTATATGTGTGTGAGTATATGTGTTTATATATGTTATATATAGCATATATGTGTGTGTATAGATAGATTGATTTGTAACATAGGTCTTTTTATTTGCTTTTAAATTGTTAAATTGAAGTGTAAGATGGAGAAAATAATGAAAAATAAATTCAACAAAATATTGAAAATCCCACTTTACTATAATCAACTTTGAGCCCTTCAATCTTTAAGATGCTATGATTTAGGATAATTTTTTAGTTTTGTAATGAGGTCATAAAGATAAATTTCGCCAATATTAAAAGAATTTTTTAAAGTTTCTCCTTAAGTTTTTTCCTCCACATTCTTCCATTTTTATAAAGCTAAATATGATTGAGTTAGAGGTAACCAGCATGGTGTGATGGATATAGTTAGACTCTGAGGCATGAAAACGTGAGTCATACAAGTCACTTAACCTCTTGGTGCCCTCAGACTGCTTTTTATGATTATAAATTGCAGAACTTTTATTATTATTATTAGATTTGGTTAAAAAAAGAAGAAGAACAACTTGATCACTAAGAGGCCCTATGTCTATAAAGTCACAGGGCTAGCATGTTCTTTTTTTTTTTTTTTTTTTTTTTTTTTAGTGAGGCAATTGGGGTTAAGTGACTTGCCTAGGGTCACACAGCTAGTAAGTGTTAAGTGTCTGAGGCCGGATTTGAACTCAGGTACTCCTGACTCCAGGGCCAGTGCTCTATCCACTGTGCCATCTAGCTGCCCCTTTTTTTTTTTTTTTGCATGTTCTTAATTCAAGTAAACACAAAATTATTAAGCAAAGGGACTGGGTTTTTTTTCTTTTAGGTACGGTTTGCCACATTATATTAGAATATTGTATTGCATCATATCAATCATGTTATATTTTCATTATGTTGTGTTTTATAAATAATATATGTTGTGTATTCCATATTATCTATAATACATTGATATAAATACAAATTATATTAAAGATATTATATTAAATATAGTATAAACCTATTTTCATAAATGTTTTCTACCTCAGGCTTTAGTATAAAAATAGTAATTGCTCCAATGATTTTTGAAGTCTGTACCTGAGTTTTTTTTCCTCTATGAAAAGGGTTCTTAAATTTTGTTGTGTCACAGACCTCTTTGACTCTCTGGAGAAGCCCATATACTCTGCAGAATGGTGTTTTTAAATGAATAAAATACATAGCATTGCAAAGGAAATACATTATATTTAAACACAGTTATCCAAATAATTTTTAAAGTATCAGGTTCATAGACCCAACAATGAGAACTCAGATGTTAATAATACAAAACTCAACTTTCTTAAACCCAGCTCTTCCCAAAGTATTGTCTGGGAATACCTAAGGGTACCTGAAACCCTTTTTAGGAGTGCACTAGGCCAAAATGGTTTTCATAATATTACTAAGGTTGTTTTTTGTTTGTTTAGAATATAGTAAATAATGCTAGCTATTACCACATAAACAAAAGCTCTTGGGTAGGGGAAGCCTCAATAATTATAGAGTGTGAAGGGGTCTTGAGACCAAAAAGTCAGAATGCTATGTTAGCCAGCATGGTCAAAATGGAGAGGGAAAGAATGAAGCTATTTTTCACCCCTTGCAAAGCAAAATACTTTAAAGTGAAATTTGGGGGTCATAACTATTTTCATTGAAATCTTCTATCAACATTATTAACATTCATCAGTTTCCTACTTTAAAATCTGGAGTTAGCCTGTTTTGTTTGCTGCATCTGTTATATTAATTACAAAGATGAAGATCCCTAGACTTATGTAGCAAAGGGGAAGAGAGAGATTCAAGTTCTGACATTCAATTTAACCCCAAATTCGTTCGTCTAGGGGTTGCCTCCTCCCCAAAATAATCATTTGGGATGGAGTCATTTGTAAGCAGTGAGACTAACTCTGCTTTCTGCACTAGACGGAAAGGTAGCATAACCACAGTAAGATTCTAATGAAGGTAATATTCACCGGAAGTAAAAACTGGAAGAAAATTCTAAGATCTTTATTTTCCAAATTAGGAAACCGAGCATCGGGGAGGTGAAGACCCTTAACCAGTCACACTGACCTAGCATGCGGACCCAGATTTTCAGTGTTCCTTGCAATATGCTCTTTCCTCACCCCACTCAGACCCTTGTAAAATATAAGCTCTAAGAAGGAAAGAACTTTTTTTTTAATTGTCTTTGCACCCCTTAGAACCTATTCTATAGCTTGTACTACATAGTAGGTTCTTTTAAAAACTGTCTAGATCGATCCCTATGGGAATGGGCACGAACTCTGGCGTCAGGGGAGCAAGCTCAGACCCTGCCTCTTAAATTCACGCCACTGTCCTCTCTGGGTGTCCATTTTCTCACGTTAAATGTACTAGATGTCTTTTGGGGCTCCTCCCCTCTCCAAATCTATTTATAGTTCTATTATTTGCCTCTACACGGGACAAGCCCCACGGATTACTGAAGGTGACTTGCCATTTGCTGGGCTGGAAAAAGAAAGGGAGTCAAGATCCCAGGGGAAACGGGTGGGGGGAGGGAACACTACCAGCCTACCCCTGCCCCTAATTCACCGCCCCGTGTGGCAAGCAGTTCGCAGCCACCCCGGCTGCAACCTCTTTTAGAGATGCATCCGTCCTTGCGCGGGCTAGCTGCGTGGGTGCGCGCGTGGCTGTGCTGCTCTGCACGGGGGTGAAACGGGCTGGATCAAACTTTCCCCGGGATGTTTACGGAGCCCGGCCGACTTCTCCTGTGGGTGGTCCGACTGGCAGGCTGAGGGAGGGGGGGCGCGGGCACCTCACTTACCTCCAGGTAATAGAGGTCCAGTGTGGTAATCTGTGAGTCCAGAAAATCTTCGTAAGTGTTAAACTGGGTAACTACATTGTCCACCGCCGACACCCCTTCTTCGTTCTCCATCATGGTTACTAAGGGCGCGGCGTCCCTAGCAACCCAAAGCTAGTTCCGGCCAGGAGCTGAAAGCGCTCCCCTCTGACTCACCTGGGGGAAGATGGTCCTTATCTTTTCACCCTTAGGCCACGTCCGTCCCTAAGTACTTACTCACTGCTTCTCCGGGTCCCTAAGCCTATCTAACGTGTTTTTGTTTTTCCTTTCTACTTTTTCTTAAGAGTTCTAGAATGAACTGCACTATCCTACATTCCGACCCATTCTTACTTCACGTTCCACGAAGCTCCAAGTCTAGATATTCTGTTGTCCTAAGTTCATGAATGAGCGGAAGTCATCTCAGACATAGCAGAAATGGAGAACAGAGTGAGAGATACAAGCAAAGCTAAAATGAAGGGACGTTTTCAGAATTGAAGGGGAAATGTTCCATAATAAAGTAAAAATACAGATACAACACCCCCTCCCCCAAGTTTGGCCATTAAATGCCACTTTCAGAATTCTAGGAAGGTGGCAACAATTAGATCTGAGCAGGAAGCAATGAGGGTGATTTAAGAGCGGCCTGTGGCCTGGATGAAATTTGCAGGACTGATCAAGCTTCAGGTGTTGGAGAGATGTATTCCTCCCTCTCCAGAGGAAAGCCGTATGATTCCATTAAAAAAAAATCATTTTTAACTTTCTGTTGTCTATATGTGAAAAAGGACAGCTGGGAATTTGGTGGCGTTGCTTCTTTTACTCTTTAAATGTTTACTTTTTTCTAAGTTTTTGACATGATAAAATGTAGGCTAACAAAACCCTAATTTGTTATTTTAAAAACAACTTTAACCTTTAATTTGTTCAGCTCTAGAGAGAAGATGAAGAGTAAGGAATGGAGTCCCATTTCTGAAATTGATGGACTAGTAAGTGGAGTTGAATTTATGACTGAGCCAATATGATGAAGTCAGAAGGAAAGACTCTTCCAAGGAAAGAATCTAAGACCAAGACATTATGTTTTAAAATATGTGAGCCAGTAAGGCCCCAGAAGAAAGTAAGCAAAGTTGGCTGGTTTTCTCTTTCCCCATGAAGGCTGAGTATAGAAGGTTTAAAAGGACAGCAATGTCCCAGAAGAGGAGTGGGTTCGTAGGACAGCTCTACGCAAAGGAAGGGAGGGGAGAGTGATTTTTCCAATCTTATGAAGTTGCCCTTTCCCTTCACCCTCCAGGCTAAGGAGTGATTGACAGTGTGACCTGTTTTACTTTACAGAATCACCTTATTTGGCACATCCTTCAATTTTTATAAAGCTAAATATGATTGAGTTAGGGGTAACCAGATAAAATCACCTTGTTAGGCTTTAGGTTAATGATAGAGAACTTAGGTCTTCCAATGCCTAAAAAAGGGTTCTTTCCATTGTATGGGATTGGTTCTCTAAATGTTCTATTTTTGCCTTATAGGTTCTAATGACCTTAAAGTATGCTCAAGTAAATTTTATGTGGAAGTTTTTGTTTTAAAATTTATAACTTTCATAGGATTTTCTTGATTTTGTAGAATTGTAGAATTAGAGCTGGAAAAAAATCAGAAATCAGCTCGTCCCACAGCAATATTTTCCAAACAAGGCTGGGAGAGGTTAAATAACCAGTCCATGATCACATACTGCTTTGGTGCGTACTGTGATTTACACAATGGAGTCAAAATGCTGGATTTTCAGTCAGAAAGTACTTTGGCTTGACTCCTAATTCTGACATTCACTAACTTGTTAATATTAGGAAATATATAACCTCTCTGGACTTCAATTTCTTCCTCTTTGAAATGAGGGGATTGGATTAATATCCCTCCCAGTTCTCAATCTATGATACTAATTTGCTGAAAGGATTTGAACCTTGATCTTCTGGCTCCAAATACAACATTCTTTCTACTTTACTGCACTTCAAGGTCTTAAAACACATGCAAAAATAATATAGCACAGCTGCTGGACAGCTTTTCAATAGACATTTTTGAATTTTAATTGCTTTCAAAAGCCCTTAAAATTTTAGCACCTCAAACAGGATTATAATGTAATATTAAATTGAATTAGTGTTCCTAGAGAACTACACACACACACACACACACACACACACACACACACTCGAGTGAACAACAGACAAGATAAATATTTTTCACTTGGCAACAGATTACTTTTAATTAGTCACCTAAAAAACCAGGAGTGTTAAATCTAGGCAAATTTTTCACAGTAATAGAATGTAATAACTTGATTTTTAAAAATTAACATAATGAACTTTAAAAATAGTTTGGGATTGTTAAATGAATATATGGATCACCTGGATTTGATAGAGATACCTTATTATCCAAATGGATTTTATGAGACCCTGGAAAATGCCCTTTGGCTAAAACTTCAGGCTGAACCCAGATAGCTAGCAGATAAGTCCCCATTTACTAACCTCTCTCCCCAAGAGAGTAAACAAATCAAAATGCCCTTTTTGACTAAACTTCAACTAATGAGTCTCCATTCACCATCTTCTTTCTCCCAAAGAGTAAATAGAGCAAATATCTATACATCCTTGTCCTTAGTAAACCCTTCCTGTGTCTTTAAGTTGCCTGTTATAGTATTTGCTATAGGTTAATTTGTATCATGCTAATAAAACCGACATCACCCTGTAACCAGTGAGCAGAGAAAAGCTTATATACCCTCAGAAAAAGGGAGTCATCAGGCTCTCTTGGGAGGGGAGGCTCTATACATGATCATGTGTTATGTCTTTCTTCTTGGGAAAAAATATTAAATTGATGTCTTTTTTTTCTGTCTGTCTCTGATCTGGTTTTGTCTCATAGGAGATATTAAATTCTATGATCTGGTTCTTAACCATGTTCTCTGATCTGTTATTATATTTTGTAGGAGGACAAGTATGGGAACAAATTGTAGGAGATATAAAATATTATAATTTCTCTGATCTGTTTATTCTGTTTGTAGGAGACAGACATACACACAAGCTATATTTTAATATTTGACAGGATATAATATCACTTCTATTGTCAATAAAACCAAACATAGCAACTGAAAATTTTTAATTGTAAATTTGTCATTGAAGTTAGGAGAAATGAGTGAAGAATAATAACAACAAAGGGGATTTATATAAAATTACTGACACAACAAATTACCTAATATCATAATTATTAAGTAGTGAATTATTTTTTTAAAAATTAAGGAAATGGCCAATGGTCAAGTAATAAGAAAAGATAAGTAGCATTTACAACATTTCTTTAGTATATAAGGAAATTATTTATAACTATTGTCCATTACACACTATAACACTAAAATACTATTATGGATAATTTAAGTGTAAGGGGGGAAAAGCATCCTCAGAGGGTTTGTTTTTGGGGGGGGGGGTGGGACAATGAGGGTTAAGTGACTTGCCCAGGGTCATACATCTAGTAAGTGTCAAGCGTCTGAGGCCAGATTTGAACTCAAGTCCTCCTGAATTAAGGACCTGTGCTTTATTCACTGCACCACCTAGCTGCCCTGGTTTTTTTTTAAATATATTTTTATTTAAAGTTTTGAGTTCCAAATTCTGTCTGTCCCTCCCTTCCTCTCCTTCACCTTCTCTATGGCTGTAAGCAATCAGATATAGGTTATACATGTGCAATTATGTAAAACATTACCATAGTACTCATCTTGTATAAAAAAACTCAAATAAAAGAAAAAAATGAAGAAATTAAAGTGAAAAATAGCTTGCTTCAGCCTGAATTCAATCAATATGACATTGGTAAGTTTAAAGTGAAGGCAAAACTACTGAATGCTTAATTTGACTTCTTTTGCTCCTTAGAAGAATGATTAATGTATAAGAAAGGCCAGAAGAAAAAATACTTAACAGAGAATTGATAGCGAAGGTAGGTATAGAGATAGAAAGCATGTAAATCTTTCCAGGCCTTTATAAAATCATCCTGCTTGTCATTTCTTATAGGACAATAATATTCCATTACAATCATCTACCACAGCTTGTTTAGCCATTCCCCAATTGATGGATGTTCTTTTGATTTCCAATTCTTAGCCACCAGAAAAAGAACTGTTATCAATATTTTTGTACAAATAGGTCTTTTTCTTTTTGGTGGGATGTCTTTGGAATATAACTAGCAGTGTATTGCTGGATCAAAGGGTTTACAGTTTTATAACCCTTTGGGCATAGTTCCAAATTGCTCTCCAGAATGGTTGGATCAGTTCACAACTCCACCAAAAGTGGATTAGCCTCCCAGTTTCCCACATCCCCTCCAACATGCAACATTTTCCTTTTTTGTTACATTAACCACTCTGATAGGTGTGAGGTAGTACTGCAGAGTTGTTTTAATTTGAATTTATCTAATCAGTGGAGATTTAAAGCATTTTTTCATATGACTATAGATAGCTTTGGATTCTTTGTCTGAAAACTTCCTGTTCATATCCTTTGACTGTTTATCAATTGGAGAATGACTTGTATTTTTATAAATTTGGCTCAGTTCTCTCTATATTTGAGAAATGATGCCTTTCTGCTTTGCTTTAACACAGGGAAAGCACCTTGTCATTCTCTGGTGTTGTGACACAAATGAAAGATACTAGTTGTGTGACCCTGGGCAAGTCACTTAACCCAGATTGCCTTACAAAAAACAAAACAAAACTAAACCAAACCAAACAAACAAGCAAAAAAACTCTTTGCCTTTAAGAAGCTTACATCCTACTGGGAATCATAAATTTAAAAGGAGAAGGAAGCTTAGGGGGCAGTTAGTAAAATTTACAGGCAATTTTTATTTAGAAATTATTTGTATTTTGTAATTACATAATTTTATAGATGGGATATCTGAGGACCAGAAAAGTTGATCAGTTTGTTCAAGGTCAAAGAGGTATTAAAGAATAGAGCTGGGGGGCAGCTAGGCGGCACACTGGTTGAAGTATAGGCCCTGGATTCAGGAGTACCTGAGTTCAAATCCGGCCTCAGACACCTGACACTTACTAGCTGTGTGACCCTGGGCAAGTCACTTAACCCCCATTTCCTGGCAAAAAAAAAATATACACACACACACACACGCATATATAAAGAATAGAGCTAGAACTCAAACTTAGGTCCTGAGCTTTTGAAGCCAGCATTCCTGGTACTCTACCAAGGGAACATAGGATCAGAGATTTTTAAATCCGGAAGGGAATTTACAGGTCACTTATTTTACATGTTAATATATATTTTAATCACCTTCATTTTTAATATTTCCTTCCCTTATAGCAAAGAATAAGAAAGAGAGGAGGGATAAGCTTTTCAGCAAAACTAACCAATATACCAACTGAGTCTGACAGCATATTCAGTTTTTCACACCCCTCATCCCAAACTTCTACAAAGAAGAAATGAGTTACATTTTCTTACTCTGGAGCCAAGCTTAAACCTCTGACCTTTACGAGCTGTAAGTTCCTATAAAGTTTACTTTACAAAATGACTGAACTTATTCACAGCTCCACTGAGTGAATTAATATGCCTGTTTCTTTTCTCTTCCCTATCTGCCTCACCCCCAGCCCTACTAACAGTCATCATTTTCCTTTTTAAAAAATCAATTTTGCCAATATGATAAATATGAAGTGGAAACTTAGAGTTGCTCTTATTTGAATAATTAGAAAAAAATCTTATTGGTTTTAGGCACTTTTTCATATGGCTATCAATAACTTGATTTTTATCCTCAGAAAACTGCCTGTTCTTATCCTCTGACTATTTATCAATTGGGCAATGGCTCTCGTTCTTATATATTTCAATCAGTTCCTTATAGAGGTCATGTAAGAGCAACATGCTAGAAAGATTGCCTACACCCCTTTCATTTAACTATTTTCCTTCTAATTTAAGCTGCATTGGTTTCATTTGTGAAAACTTTAAAATTTTATTTGATTGTAACAGTGACTGCCTTAGACACCACTTTTTGAATCTTAAGCATATTACAGTTCCTTCCTCCACGGTAGTTTTACAGTATCCTTAAACAGTTCATTGGAAATCTCTGTCATTTACTCAAACCCACATTGATTATATTAACCTAACTTAAGGAGTCTCCTGCATTCTAGTTTCATTTAACCACTTAAAAGTCAGATTAACTTTTTTACAAAGGAATATTTACTTCAAAGGTATATAACAAGAACAAATGTTTAAGTATCCCCTCTCCAAGGCCTGGGAGGAGCATAATTTCAGGTGTCTGTTACTTTTATAAGTTCATATACTTGTTTTTAAAGTAAGTTGTTAATTCTCCTTATGTCTTTCCTTTATATTCCTCTTTTCTTTTCCTATTGTTTCCTTTAACCTTCTCATTTTATGTGAAATAATCAGTTAATTTTTTTTCAACTTCTGCTTCATTTCTTCCAGAAGTTCTGGTTGATTTTGTGCCTCAGCTTTATTTTTCTTTGAGGTTTTGCTTGTTAGTGTTTTGGAGTCACTCTCTACTTCCAGGTGTTTGTCTTGGATATCTTTGCTGCCATAATAGCTCATGTTTGGTTGGATTCTGTTTTTGTTACTCTTTTTTCCAGTCTTACTCCTGGAATTTGGATTTTGGGTTAGGGCCAGGCTCTACTCACTTCTTCTTCTGTTTTTTATTCAGTGTCATAATCATTAAGTTTTATTTTTCTGTGGCAATATTTGACTATGTTAATAGCTTTTTTAAAAAAATTATTTAAGTTTTCAACATTTGTTTAGATAAGATTTCCAATTTCAAATTTTTCTCCCTTCCCTCCCCCTTCCCCTAGATAGCAGATAATCTGATATAGGTTATATATATATACATATATATATATAAAATAACATTAAACATATTTCTGTATTAGTCATGTTATATGAGAAGAATCAGAGCAAAAAGGAAAAACCTCAAAAAAGAAGAACAACAGCACCAAAAACAAAAGAAATAGTATGGTCCAATCAGCGTCCATATTCCACAGTTCCTTTTTTTTTTTTCTTTTCTTTTTTGTTCTGTATTTGGAGAGCATTTTCCATCATGAGTCCTTTGGAACTTTCTTGTACCATTGCATTGGTGAGAAGAATCTAGTCTATCACAGTTGATCAGCACTCAATGTTGATGATACTGTGCACAATGTTCTCCTGGTTCTGCTCATCTCACTCATCATCAGCCCATGCAGACTTCCAGGTTTCTCTGAACTACTCCTACTCATCGTTTCTTACAGCACAATAATATTCCATTACATTCATATGCCACAACTTGTCCAGCCATTCCCCAATTGATAGGCATCCCCTCAACTTCCAATTCCTTGCCACCACAAAAAGAGCGGCTATAAATATTTTTGTACATGTGGGTCCTTTTCCCTTTTCCATGATCTCTTTGGGAAAAAGACCCAAAAGTGGTATTGCTGGATCAAAGGGTATGCACAGCTTTATAGCCCTTTGGGCATAATTCCAAATTGCTCTCCAGAATGGTTGGATCAATTCACAGCTCCACCAACAATGCATTAGTGTTCCAATTTTTCCACAGCTTCTCCAACATTTATTATTTCCCTTTTTTGTTATATTAGCCAATCTGATAGGTGTCAGGTGGTACCTCAGAGTTGTTTTAATTTGCATCTCTCTAATCAACAGTGATTTAGAGAATTTTTTCATATGGGAACAGATAGCTTTGATTTCTTCATCAGAAAACTGCCTGTTCATATCCTTTGACCATGTCTCAATTGGGGAATGACTTGGATTCTTATAAATTTGATTTAGTTCCCTATATATTTTAGAAATGAGGCCTTTATCTGAAGTACTGGCCATAAAAATTGTTTCCCAGCTTTCTGCATCCCTTCTAATTTTGGATGAATTGCTTCTGTTTGTACAAAACCTTTTTTAATTTAATGTAATCAAAATCATCCATTTTGCATTTCATAATATTCTCTATCTCTTATTTGGTCATAAACTGTTCTCCTTTCCAAAGATCTGAAAGGTAAACTATTCCTTCTTCTCCTAATTTACCTATGGTATTACCTCTTATGTCTAAATCATGTACCCATTTTAACCTTATTTTAGTATAAGGTGTAAGATGTTGGTCTATCAGGATCTACTCAGTTCTGGAGTGAATCTGGCTCTTGCATATTTCTTTTTTGAATTGTCTTGAATCCTGTTGATGCTTTCTTTGTGTATTGTATTTTCTGTCTTCAAAAATCTCCCAGGTGTTTCAGTCTGGGATCTTTCAAGCTTTCATTGTGCCCAAAGTTGCTTGATCCAGGGTAAAATGTGATTGTTATCCAGCAGGTCTGGTCTTTGCATGTTGGTTTACATGCACTCTTGGTGAAGCTGGGAATTGGTGAAGCCATTCTGGAAAGCAATTTGGAACTATTCCCAGAAAGTTGCCAAATTGTGCATACCTTTTTGATACATACTATACTTGTACCTCTAAACAAATCAACCAAAGAGGAAAAGAACCAATGATACAAAAATATTTATAGGAGCTTTTTGTGGTACCAAAAAATAGAAACTAAGGATCTGTTCCTACTCCGGAGTGTAAGAGACATAGCTTCTATTTGGTACCTGTTCAACATTATCAACATCCTCCCTTTTGGATCTGGGACTTCTTGCCCTACCACACAACCATAGTCCCTAGTTCAGTTTCTTAGCTGAAAGCCTCCAGTTTCAGGAAGATCTCTGTCCTGGTTGGAAAACATAGTGGGTGGTTACTAAATATTTCTTGACTATCGATTATTGGTAAACAGGCAGTATGTTTTTGTACTGTTAACTAGGAAATAAGGTGGAGGCCTAGTTCCCAGTGAAAAATATAATGATGAATGGTCCATCTGTCACAAACCAGGGTGATTCCAGGGCTGGTTCCAGGGCAAGAAGATGGAGATGATGGCTAGAAGATAAGTAGCGTCATCTCTTCCTTTATTTTTTTTTACCTTTTTAACCTTTTTTGGGGGGGAGGGCAGGGCAATAGGGGTTAAGTGACTTGCTCAGTGTCACACAGCTAGTAAGTGTCAAGTGTCTGAGGCTGGATTTGAACTCAGGTCCTCCTGAATCCAGGGCTGGTGCTTTATCCACTGTGCCACCTAGCCCCTTGCTTTACTTTTTATAAAATACTCAGATTTTTCTGAGACTGATGGCCACTATTTTATCCAATACATTATTTTCATCTCTGGTACAGTTAAATGGGAGGAGAAAAAGCACAGAAATTAAAATTAAGCCCAAGGATACTAATGTCACGTCTTCCTCTCAGCACTACCATTCACAAGAAAAGCTTCTTAGAAGAAATTAAATTAGGTCAAATTTTGCAAAAGGGTGAGGATTAGAAATGACACAGAAAAGGAAAAGAAAGGAAAGATATGTTCAAATGCATAGTCAAGAAAATGGAAATCTGTGTTGAAGACAGCCGTATGAGGAACCTGCCTACAATGGAGGGGTCAGGAAGGGAAAAATCAAGAAGTGTCAGGGAGTAGGTTGACAGTGGGAGGGCATTGGATACAAGTCAGCAATGACAAAAAAGCTTCTAATTAAGGGTCAGGTCCTTGACAAGATGACAACTGCTTTGAGATGATTGTATCCTAAATTAAAACTATTCTTGTCTAACCTGATTAAAAAAAAAAACAGCTCCACATATATTTGCAGAATATATGTGGCTGAGAAGTGCTAGTCTCAGCCAGATAAAGAGCTTGTCCAAGCTCTTGTCCAAGTTTTGGACAGTGTTCCAAATGTTTTTCCTTCTCTCCATTCCTTTCTTTTATTTTTCATTTATTTATTTAGGTGGGACATTGAGGGTTAAGTGACTTGCCCAGGGTCACACAGTTGGTTAAGTGTCAAGTGTCTGAGGTCGGATTTGAACTGAGGTCCTCCTGAATCCAGGGCTGGTGCTTTATCCACTGTGCCACCTAGCTGCCTCTCTTGCTTTTATATGAATGTATTTTATATTGCAGCTTAGAGAACAAGCTGTGGCATTGTGGTCATTCTATCAGCAGATGGCAGTCTTGGACCACAAAGTCCTGGTGCAGGATGCAGGCAAGAGCATCTTTAGTTCTGCTGAGGATGCTTGCTGCCCTTTCTGTTTCCTTCATCAAACTCCAACAGATTCATGAGATTTTGCCCCTCTCAAAAGGCCCTCACTGTCCCAGTCATCTTCAAAGTCACTGTAGTAGCTATTGGTAAAAAGCAAAGCTGAATATAATTGTAAAAACGGTTTGATTGATTTGGATTTATTCAGTTTCATTTATTAGAATCTCCATGATAAGCATATCCTTTTTGGGGTGCTAGATTTGAAGTTCTCTGCTTTTCTGTGTGGCTTTGAGCAAGAAAACCACTGAAATTCTCTGGGACCCACTTCCTCATCTGTAAAACTATGAGGTTGAACTAGATAGTGTCTAAGGGTCTTTCCAACTCCTCTAGATCTATGACCCAATAAACTGCGACATTTTCTTCTCTAGCATCTAACATACTAGAGTGAATTACACTATTTTGAAAACCTACAACCTTGATTTCACTATTGTGGGAAATTCTTGCTGAAACTCAGCTTATCATTAGAGGCAGGCAGTGCCTCTGTAACTCAGTAGTCTCAGAGAATTGTTTAGGGTACTATGCAGGTGTGTCTTGCTCATGTTCACACAGATTTTCTCTTATGCAGTTTTCATGTATGATTTCTTCAAATAGAGCTCTAGAAAACCAGACTTTGTTAAAAGGCCATTGGGATTCAAATGGAGCTACTTGACTATGCCTTTAAACCCAAATCACTCTGGCTCCCACTGATTGTCCAATAATAGGTCCCAGCCCAAGCCTCACTTGCTCATTGTTTGGGTTTTGATGACTCAGGGTGAGTGTAAATAGTAGTTTCTGTTCTGGCCAGAGACTCTGAGGGTCTTCTCCTCCCAGACTGAATCTTTTATGAAGGCAAACTAGACCATCTTGTGTCTCAATTCTTACCCATTTTTTTTTTTTTTTTTTTGCAGGCACAGGGTCACACAGCTAGTAAGTGTCAAGTGTCTGAGGCCGGATTTGAACTCAGGTCCTCCTGAATCCAGGGCCGGTGCTTAACCACTGCGCCATCTAGCTGTGCCCCTTATCCAATTTTTAATCACTGAATGGGCATTGCCTCAGAGAAACTAAGACTTGGGGAAGATCTTAGTTTAAAAAGGCCAAAGTAAAAATAAAATAAAATAAAAATAAAAAGGCCAAAGTCTCCCATTGAAAAAGGGGACCATCACCAGTCCTGACTTAAGTCTTGCCGCAGGACTCTGATTAGTTTGGACGAGGGCGTGAGGCTGATGATTTTGTACCAAGCTGCCTCATTTAAATCTAATTCACTTGCAAGTCAAGACATCACCCTGCTGATGTCATCCTGATGTCTCTTCGAGAATGAAGGGGCAACAACTATATATCAGAGATGCAACTTGAATTCAGATCCCCTTGCCTCCAAAGCAAATTTGTATCAATTATACTATACTCTCCTTCTCATTATACATAGTAGAGTTCTCATTTTACAGAAGTAGACCACACCTCAATGTAAAGTACTTTTACACAATGTGAATGGGACCCTGTGGCCATGGCGGGAGGGGCCTGGCACATTCTTCAAGGACAGGTAGGGATCAGGGACCAAGAAGTAAGAAAATGCAGGGGGTAGGGGTGGGTAGATGGATGGAAGACATCTGAAGGGGCTAGATATGTGGGCATGTGGGCAGAGTGGGGCAAAGCTCCTTCTCCTCTCTCAGTGCTGGAAGTCTCAAGTCAAGTCCCCAGTCTGGTGGCAGTGGTAGGGGGCAGTTTGTCTGCTTTTACTTGGAGGGTTTTTTTCATTGGTAGAAGAATGAGGAGACCACTCACTGAGCTCAGAGCCAAGGGGGAGAGAGAGGGAGAGGGGGAGGGGGGAGAAAGGGAGGGAGAGAGGGAGAGAGAATGAGACAGAGATAGAGAGAGAGGGAGGGAAAGGGAGAGAGAACAAGAGAGAGCGCACAGTACTGTATAGTAAGGTTAACATGTGGGGGTTTTTTGAATTCATATTTCTTATAGAATTTTCATAATTTGAATTTACATAAAGCAAGAACTGTCTGTGCTTTAAAAACATTCATTGAGGGGGCAGCTGGATAAAGCACCGGCCCTGGATTCAGGAGTACCTGAGTTCAAATCCGGCCTCAGACACTTGACACATACTAGCTGTGTGACTCTGGGCAAGTAAGTCACTTAATCCCCATTGCCCCGCAAAACAAAAACTAAAACAAAAACAAAAACAAAAACAAAAACAAACCCATTCATTGAATGTATACATAAATAAATGAAAACTCATGCCATTTACTGCTTATAGCCAAATTCACCAATATTCAACTTTTGTTATAGTAATCCTAAAGACAACTGATTTGAAAGAATATAATCCCTGTGAAACAGCCCACTGGGAATGATTTTAAATAAGGTCATCTTCTCTACCCAGCTAAGAGAAAGGACATGAATATATTGAGAATTGTTCATGACACACTGATAGGAACAGGGATTTATTTGATCTTAAGAATAATTTCTTCCAAATTCAGTATAACAAAATTTCTTCCAAATTCAATTTTAAAAGTCTGCAAACTTTTGCCTAAAGATACAGGGAAGAGTTTTTAATAAAAAAACTAATTAGCACCAAAGAATCTCTATTTTTCATCCCAGGGTCTTTGTTATGGTCAGGAAAATACATCATTTTGGGATAATATGCATCTCTACATTGTGTCTAGGATCCTTAAAACCTGAAACATAAAATTTACCAGTATTCCCCCAAATTCCACCCTTTGCAAAAGGACAAACAGGGATGTGAGACAGACTGGGGTTAAGTGACTTGTACAGGGTCACACAACTAGTAAGTGTTTGAACCTGGATTTGAACTATAGTAAGGTGCTTAACTGGAGGCAGTGAGGTGACTCAATGGATAAAGTGGTTCTGCCCAGAGTGAAGAAGACCTGAGTTCAAATTTGGCCTCAGAGACATACAGGCAGTATGACCCCGGGCTGGTCACTTAACCTTTGCCTTAATTCATTGGAGAAGGAAATGGCAAACCACTCTAGTATCTTTGCCAAGGAAAGCCTATGGATGACAGCATTGGCTTGCTATGATCCATAGGGTCACAAAGAGTTAGATACAATAACTATGTGCTTAACTAGAGAAAATGCATCTTAGAATTTCAAATCAATTTGTCATTTTTATTTTCCAAAGTAATTAGTTTCATTGCCAGCTATGTGGAGAAGAAAATAAGAGACATGCTTTTGGTTGGCATGATAGGAATTATTTTAATAAGATAATTCCTGAGGAAGATCATGATGTCTCTGGTCACATACAGTGTCGTAAGAAACAAAAGAAGAATGGTCCAATAAAAATATATCACTATAATGTGGCATTGCTTAATTACTGCTCACACATTTGTGTAAGTACTCTTAAGAGTGACAGTAACATTTTGAATTTATTAAGGTATTTCTTCTAGTAAGATCATGGAACTTTCACATATTTTCAACTGTCCTCAGAGATAGAACTAATACAAGGGCCAGTTGGAACTTTGCTCTCAAGTGCTAACAACACCTTAGTATCTAGTTAACAGGAATTGAAATGCACATGCTCCCAGAGTGAGCTCTTATCTCACACACAACCAGACCATTGCTTCCCCCTAGGTGTCTGTGTTGGAATTTAAAGGTATGGTTAGCATGTTTGCCCTGGGAACATTTTGTGCTATTTGACTTTCAGCAATAGGAGAAGTGTGAGGACTGAGAGAAGGGTAGAAATTGCTAATTAAAGTTCAGGTCACTCAATTAAAAAAAAAATTTTGTTGTTGTTGTCAACTTAACACATCAATCATCACAAACATTTCAACATATAAAGAAGAACAGGGGGAAGCTAGGTTGCACAGTGGATAAAGCATCAGCCCTGGATTCAGGAGGACCTGAGTTCAAAGCTGGCCTCAGAGACTTGACACTTACTAGCTGTGTGACCCTGGGTAAGTCACTTAACCCTTGTTGCCCTGAAAAAAAAAACATACAAAGAAGAACAAAATAGATTCCATATTAAACTATAATCTTTCTGTTTCTCTCTGCATCTATACACCAAAACCCAGATCAATTCATGATTGTTCATTGCATTGATGAAGATTTCTGGAGGCCTTCAAAAGTTACTTTTCTTCGCATTATTGTGAAAATTGTCTTCTTGACACTTGACACTTCACTCTGTATCTGTTCTCACAAATATTCCCTGGTTTCTCTAAATTCACACCTTTTGACATGTTTTGATGCAGTAATTTTATTTTTTTGGTAACTAAGAGATCATTGACAGTTTTTTAAAAGTTTTTCCCATTCATTCATTCATCCAGGTTACTCAGTATTTTATTTTTTCCCCAATTATATGTAAAATAATTTTTACATTCATTTTAAAAATTTTGAGATCCAAATTCTCTCCCTCTTTTCCTCCCCACCCCTCTCATTGAGAAGACAAGGAATTTGATATAGGTTATACATGTGTAGTCTGATGCAGTAACATCACACATCATATCCATGTACCATAATTGGTTGATCCATTCCTCAATTGATTCCTACCCACTTTTTCCAATAGAATCCAGTAAATATTAAGTACATTACATTAAGTAAATAAATAAGTACCAACTTTATGCCAGGAACTGTGTTAAGTGCTGGAGATACAACTATGAAAGAGAAAGGGAGCTAGTATCAGTCAAAGATTGAGTTAGCAGCATAGTGAGGAGATTAGAGGTAAGGAGCATTTTGTTTGGTTAAATTGAAACTAGGCAGAACAAAAGATGCAGAGTGGATGCCAAAAAACTCGCTTTGTTTCCAGCTCTTTGCTACAACAACAATACCAACAGATGCTGCTATAAATATTTTCGCTTATGTGAAAACTTTTCCTTTGTCTTTGATATTTTGGCTATGCATAGGTATGTGCCCAGGAGAGGTGTCCCTGGGTCAAAGAGCTTGAACAATTTGGAGATATTTATGGCACAGTAGCAAATTGCTAGTTTGACCTCACCAATAGCCCCATCAATAGTGTATTAGTGTATTTATTTATTTTCCAAAGTCCCTCCAACAATTGATATTTTTATCTTTAGTAATCTGTCAATAGGCTACGTACATTTCTCTTATCAGTAATTTTTAGTATTGTTACATGGTTGTTGATAGATTACATTTCATCATTTAAAAAAATGCCTGTTCGGGGGACAGCTAGGTGGCGCAGTGGATAGAGCATTGGCCTTAGATTGAGGAGAACCTGAGTTCAAATCTGACCTCAGACACTTGACACTTACTAGCTGTGTGACTCTGGGCAAGTCACTTAACCCTCATTGCCCTGCAAAATAAAACAAAACAAAAAGGCTATTCATACCCTTTTGTTGTTCATTCATTTCAGCTGTGTCTGACTCTTCATGACCTCATTTTAGGCAAAGATATTGGAATTATTTTCCATTTTCTTCTCCAGCTCATTTTATAGATGAGGAAACAGAGTTAAGTGATTTGCCCAGGGTCACACAGCTACTAAGTGTCTAAGGTGAATTTGACTTAGCAAATGGCTCTTGTCCTTAATATTTGCATCAATTCTCTAAATATATTGGCTATTAGGACTTTATTTGAGAAAGGTATTTTTCCAATTTAGTTTCTAATGGTTTCGCTTCTAATTTAAATTGCATTGATTTTGCTTGTACAAAAAATTGATAAAATTATGTAATCAAAATTGTCTTCTTTGTCTTGGTTGTCAGCCTATAGTGAACAATATGAATTGTAGATAATCTCAGAACCATGAATACCTAAGTTCAGATCCTGGATCTGTGTGGTAAGGAGTAATATTCTAACCCTCTACCCTGATGTATTTTTATGGTAGTTTTTCCTTTAAAAATATGGAGAGGCGCCGGTCCTGCTCGCTTCCCAGCCTGCCCCGTGCAGCCCAGGCATGCCCACTGCGGGAGGTGCGGGCCCCGGCCTGGGGAGTGGCGCCGGTGGCGGCAGCCGGGGCCAGGGGAGCCGAGGGGGGCCGCGGGCAGGCTCTGTGTTTCCAGGCTCTTCACGATGAAAGATTTTGGGGTCCTTCTCTTTCCTTCTCCCTGTAGTTGATAGTTTGGGTGGTGGAAGTGATGCAGAAGTAGAGATGGTTGACAGTGTCAAAACGTTTCTCCATGATCTTGTCAGGGGAATCAAGGACTCCATCTGGGGCATCTGCACCATCTCCAAATTGGATGCCCGGATCCAGCAGAAAAGGGAAGAGCAGCGTCGAAGAAGGGCAAGCAGTGTTTTAGCACAGAGAAGAGCCCAAAGTGAGGAGAGGAAACAGGAGAGTGAGCCAAGGATAGTGATTCTGGCTCAGTCTCCTCTTGTTTTACCGAGTATTTTTCCCTGTGCTTCAGTCAGTAACAGCTCAAATTATTGGATGTCTGGTCCTGGCTGGAATTTATCCTCACTTCTACATGCTTTTTAACCTCTTACTGCAGGCCCTTTTCCTGATCCAGGGCATGGTTGTCAGTCTATTCCCGATCCATCTCATTGGCCAGTTGGTCAGTCTCCTGCACCAGCAATTATCCAACATTGAAAGGAATTGGCCTTACTACTTTGGATTTGGTCTACCCTTGGCCTTCCTCACAGCAATACAGTCTTCTTACATCATCAGTGGCTGCCTCTTCTCTATC
This sequence comes from Dromiciops gliroides, assembly GCF_019393635.1. Lineage (NCBI taxonomy): Eukaryota > Metazoa > Chordata > Mammalia > Microbiotheria > Microbiotheriidae > Dromiciops > Dromiciops gliroides. The sequence continues at coordinate 253,227,535 of NC_057866.1, forward strand.
CTCTTCCCTCTGTTCATCATCAGCGCCAATGAAGTGAAGACCCCTGGGAAAGCGTATCTCTTCCAGTTGCGCCTCTTTTCCTTGGTGGTCTTCCTAAGCAACAGACTCTCACAAGACGGTCTACCTGCAGTCTGCCCTGAGCAGCTCGGCCTCTGCCGAAAAGCTCCCTTCACCTCACCCATCTCCTGCCAAACTGAAGGCTGCTGCAGCCCACTGAGCTGCCTCCAAGGGGAGGGATGGCTTTGGGGGAGGCACTGATGGTGGCTTCCTCAGTTTCCCCTCACCCAGGGAAAGCAGGACCCACCCTGCCAAGGGCCCTTAGCACATTCCCTTTGTTCTCTGTGGGATCTGGAGTTTCACTGTCTTGTGAGTGTAGACCAGAATCTTTTTGATGTCAGGTGTGGATTTTTAATGCTGTCGCTTGTCTCAGTGACCGCAGATTTTTCTGCAGCTGTTTTCTAGCCTTTGCCAGCCCTGTGCCTGTGCTGATTTGAACACTTTGCTTTTCTCCCCGTGCCATCCCTCTCCTTTGCTCTGCCACCCTTGGATGAATGGATTTTGTAAATCCAGTTTGTTTGTTTTTGTGTGTGTGTGTGTTTTATTTTGTTTTGTTTTGTTTACATGTAAGGGAAAAAATAAAATACCTTATACATAAAAAAAAAATATGGAGACATTCTCTAAGACTTGGTTGACTCGGAGCCTCAGAGTGTTGACAACAATTTCCTCATTGCCTTAATACAAAGTAGCCAAAGGAGCTTCAGGGGATCCCTGATTCTTGGCTGGTGAATCATGAGTAGGCTGAATCAACTCAAGGGTTACACTTGTTAAATGCCTGTAATTGTTCAATATCCTTCTCCTGTAATGACTAAGTAAATCTCTTTTTGTTAAGTGCTGAATGACCTATGAGTATGTCCTTCCATTCAGATCAGACCTAAACTACCAAGAGATGGGCCTGAGTCAGGCCCACCCTAGAGCAATTGGTATACTCTTTAAAAAAAAATAATTAACTTTTTTAAATTGGTATATTCTTGAAGGATCAGACTGTGGTGACCTCACTAAAGTGGGAGGTCAGTATTTCAGAGGTGGTGAATTCAGTTTGGCCATTCAGCAGGAAAAGAACTATGTGAGCATGCTCTGTATCCTTAAGAAGTGTAGCTTAAAGATAATTGCCTTAAACTGTGTTTTAGGACCTCTAGATTTGTGGGGCCAGAAGGCCTGGTAATTTAAGCTTCCTCCAAGTTCTAGTAGGGGAGCTCTTCAGAACTTTCAAAGCAGTCTGGAAGGACTGAATTTGGGGATGAGAGGAATATAGGAAGAGATTTTCCCTTTATTAAAAAAGGACAAATCCAGAAGAAATAGATGTGTTTAGACCTTGCTGGGACTGGATGCCATTGTATTGCTAATAGTCATCATCACCCATCACCACTCTAGGACGGTGCCATTAGCTGCCACCTCCCCCTCCTCGGGCCTGCCTTAATCTCCAGGAAGTCAGCATTTGTGGTCTTATGTGCACCTCTCTCCTACCCCCTCCCGACTTCCTGAAGCCCTAGACAAATCTATGGAGGATGAATACCTGTAGACAATCATAACCTAACTGAATTCAGTCATTTCAGCCTCTCCCACCCAACCCTTCTCAGTGATTCTGAATGCCTATTAGCTATTGCTCAAACGCCATTCTCTATCTTCCATTGATCAGTCCCTTATTCCCATGCTCCTTAACCCTTTCCTCCAAGACTCTCTGCTCTAAAGCTATTCAACTCTCCCATTATGTTCTTTCAAATGACTCTTCAAAAGGTAACACACTGTATTTCATATTAAATTTTTTTCTTCTTGTTTCCTTCATCATCTTTCATTCATTGAAACTGGGCTCTATCCTGATGATAGAGGTTCCCCGGTTTCCATTATAAGCACTGGTGGAGCTTTTACTTATTCGTCCTGTGAGATACAGTAACAACCTATTAAAGTAGTGGACTCTTCTCAATTAGGGAAAAGCATGCCCATATAAGGAAAGGCAAGGCAATATTAACTAGTGAACTATGTCAACTCAAGAAGTTAAGTTTTTCAGGGTTAAAGAGAACTGGTAAAAAACCAGCTTGACCTGACTCTCACCAGTGCACTAGTAAAAGTAGGTAAAAGTTCAACACTAGTCACTACTGTGCTTGCTTAATAGATTTATTAATATTAACTTCTCCTCCCGAACTAAAATCTCCATCCCACTTTTGATCATGGGTTGCATGAAGGTATATGTGGATGGGAGGGGTAACATATCAAGGAAAATTTAGTTAGAATTCTTCTGGGAAGATGGTAAACCTGAGCCTAGCAACCTATAGTGACTCAGGGAAGGGACTTATCAAGTCAGGACTTAGGATAAACATGGGTTACACACTCTCAGCACTGGCACTCACTAATTGGTTTTTCTGTAGGTGCCCATTCTCATGAGAATGCAATAACAATATTTTGTCATACCAAAGTTGCCTCTGAAAGAACTTATTTTGAGAAGGTGATCTGTAACTGTTTCTTACAATATGAAATGTTCACCTCTACTTCTGAGATCCTAGAGTAGTCTCTGACCTCTTTTGGGGAACTTGTCACACTCTACCTTGTATTCTAGTTATGTCCTATTCCTTACCAGTGTCACGAAAATTTCTAAGTCTGATGAAGAAATGAAATAGTGAAGTCTCCAAGCTGTAGAAAGATGGGTTTCTTGAGAGAGGGTACCTGTCTCACAATAAAGCCAGTCTTGGGCAGCTAGGTGGCGCAGTGGATAGAGCATCAGCCCTGGAGTCAGGAAGACCTGAGTTTAAATCAGGCCTCAGACACTTAACACTTACTAGCTGTGTGGCCCTAGGCAAGTCACTTAACCCCAAATGCCTCAAAAAAAAAAAAAGCCAGTCTTAGGTCTAGGACCTAAAGACCCCAAGCCTAGGGATCCAGGGGTTTTTATACCCCTATGAGGCTTTAAAAGTATTTACACCTTACTATTTTTAGACAAACTTCTCCCAAATATACAACATATTAAAAAGTACCCATGAGGGGCAGCTAGGTGGTGCAGTGGATAAAGCACCGGCCCTGGACTCAAGAGGACCTGAGTTCAAATCCGGCCTCAGACACTTGACACTAGCTGTGTGACCCTGGGCAAGTCACTTAACCCTCATTGCCCTGCAAAAAAAAACCCAACAAAACAAAACAAAACAAAACAAAACAAAAAAACAAAAAAAGTACCCATATACAAAAAAACAGAGTGGATATAGTCACTTGTCCCAAGTCACTGTTGTAGCCTTGTGTCCTCTTGACCTCCTCCTGACTTCTCCCTAATTTCTAATGCTGATTGGTCCCTCGCTGTCCAGTACCCAGGGAGTTCTGACCTTATATGGATTTGTGGCAACACCTCTATGTTCACTTGGCAGAGCTGATGTTGGTAACTCTTTCAATGAAGCTGATTGACTCCTTCAGCTTAGAAGATGCTATTTTCAATACCTTGTGGTTAGCCACAAGGATCAGGAGGCATCAGTTATAATGATCAAGAAACAAATTTACTATAAAGTTGATACATGAGAACATATTACTTCATGGGCTTAAGCCACTGAAGAATATTAAGAGTACATTAGGGGACAGCTAGATGGCACAGTGGATAAAGCACTGGCCCTGAATTCAGGAGTACCTGAGTTCAAATTCGGCTTCAGACACTTCACACTTACTGGCTGTGTGACCCTGGGCAAGTCACTTAACCCCCATTGCCCCGCAAAAAAAACAAAACAAAAACAAACAAACAAACAAAAGTACATTAAAAACAAGTTACATAATTTCCAAGAGACTAGAGAACACCTAAACATAAGTAAATCACCATTTGTAGTCTATTATACTGATTACTATCACAAATCACTTATATTTAAGGGTTAGAGAAAATCTCACACCAGTTTATAAGCTTCTCAAGGGGCTTCTCTTCCATCCACATATACCTTTCAGGCAACCCATGATCAAAAATGGGGTGGAGATTTTAGGCATGGGAGGAGAAGTTAATATTAATAAGTCTATTAAGCAAGCATAGTAGTGACTACGGTTGAACTTTCCCCTACTTTTAATAGTGTACTAGCAAGAGTCAGCTCAAACTGATTGTTTATCAGTTCTCCCTCCAGCCCTGAAAAACTTACTTTTCTCACTTCCTTGAGTTGACATAATTTACTAGATAATATGGGCTTGCTGTTCCTTATATGGGCACGATTTTCCCTAATTGAGATGAGCCCACTGCTTTAACAGGTTGTTACTGTATCTCACAATATTATAGGGACTGAAAAAATTAGGGGTTTGGAAAAAATATTATGCTTGATCAGGACATTCCATGATGAGCAGTACTCAGGAAGATATTTTAAAAAGCATTCCGAGGCTATGGAACTCTTAACTGTTAACAGTTCTTAACTGTTGAGGTAACCTATGAGTATCTAATTTCGTTCTAATATTGAAACAAAAAGTGAGAAGAGATGTTTATATGGGAAAGTATGTACCATGATCAGGGGTTGAAAAAAATGGTTCAATTCAATCGTCTTCTGTAAGAAGAGAAGGCCGAAAGACAGGCATGGGCCAGATTGGGGAGGGCTCCGGATATTCAGTTAGGAAGCTTGAAGTTATAGGGAGAAATTAAAGGGTATTGAGCAAGAGTAACTGGATCAGAATTTTACTTTAGAAAAGTTAATATGGCATGAATACACATCATTATTTAGAGAGGGGAGAGATGGGGTGGGAAGATCAGCCATTATAATAGGTCCAGGAAGGGACTAATTAAGGGTGGCAGCAGGGGAAAGGAAAGGAAAAGCCATACCTTGTTGCAATTGTTTGTTTGTCATTGTGTGTCCTTTGTTTTTGAAGAGGACCAAATAATTAGTGCCTGGGGCAACTATAATGTCCTCTCAGATCCATACAGTTTCCTACCCTATAGGTTTATTGAATTTCTTTTAGATAAAATGAGCCCAAACATGATTGTTCAGAGTTTCTGCTTAGTACAATTCCCAGCATTTAGACAGAGACCAGATTTTCTGCCTTAATTTATATTTATCTTTGACTGAAGTTCTTGACTAGGAGGATATAGTTGGTACCATCATCCTGAGTCTTCTACTAAGATGCACTCCTTTAACTCTTCCATGCCATAGCTCAACCCTACCTTTTCTCTTTTTACTATTTGTCCTTGGGTTGCTGGGTTTTTTTTTTTTTCCCAACTCAGCTTTTTTTTGTTGTTTTAACCCACTCTTTCTCTTCCACTTCTAAACCTTTTAAATCTCTTTCTGATTTTGAGATACCTCCTGTCCTATTCTCTTAGCAATGACTGTGATTGCTTAAAAGAAGTGCAAATTCAGATAAATTCAAGCAAAAAAGTGTCCTTAATTAACAAAGTCAATTCATTTTTAAACAGGAGTATAATAATTAGTCCAGACTCACCTTTATCATAGGGACAAAATTTGAGAGACATTTAAGATACAGAATCAAAGCAGAGCTATTGTTTTTTATTTTTCTTATTTTTTTATTTGATATCATTCTTTTTCCTTTTTAGCATCTCTCAGATAAAAATCAGCTGACAAGTTTTAAGTGTTAGCTCTTTCTGAAATGTGACTGATACTTAACAAACCCTAAGGGGGAAAAAAACTTTCAGGGTTAGAAAGGACACTTGGAAAAATAATCATTTTAGCAGAGAAGAAAACATTTTAATGCCCTGATGAGGCTAAGTGGAAGGAAACAGACTATTTCTATGAGGAATATATTTAGCTTCCCCCAAATATGAGCTGACTACTGTCAAATCCTCACAAGGAAAGGCTTGGTCTATTTTAGACCAATATCTGGTTTCTAGCTTAAGTATTAAATGCCTAAGCTTAGAAGGTACTTAAATATTTTTGCAGCTACAGTAACCATATAGGCTCAGGAATGTCTGTGTCAATACAGACAAATGGTTACAAGAAGTTATACATCAGGCCTAAAGGATTTGTGGAATTCTGGATTGTATCATAAATTCTAATCACTTCTTCCTACCATCTCTTTTCTTAAGTCTGAATCTTTTACAGTATTCAGGCTGCTTGATCAGAGTAAAAGGTGCCTTGGACCATCTTCCTTCCTGGTTCTCATTTGATGCTGAAAGCAAAAAAAAAAAAAAAAAGCATTGCCAAGAATGAGCTGAAACAACCAACCTAAAAATGTGACTGTTTTGTATTGGACACCAATAAGGAATATAATAGTCTAACAATGTCAGAGTTGGAAAGGAACTTAGCAAATTTTCAGCACAGTCTCTTTACTTTATGAATAAAGGGACTGAGACCCATTAAAATAAATATTAATGCCCTGGGCTTCTGATTGCCAATTGAATTCTTTCCTCCCATTGTACCAGATGGAGTGAAACAATCTTCCAGCTTAAAATAATTTAGAAGGATTTCAGGAAAGTTCTGTCTCACTTGGGTAAAAGCACAGAGGGTGTCTGGGCAAGTCAGCAGAAGGATCTTAGCCATAGCACAGATCAGTAACTGAGGCCCCTTGATCCTGGCTCAGCAGGCTAGTGGCACAGGCCAGTGCCAGTTGTGAGGCCTCTAGCCTCAACATAAAAGGCAAACTGCCAGCTGGGGTATAAGTTACATGACAGGCATGATTAGACCAATCCACCCCAGCACAGTGAATGAGGCAAGCCCCTGAGGCCATGGAGCAGAAAGACACTGATCAGACCCCTAGCCCTCAGAAAAAGAAGCATGGAATAATGCCCCATGTGCTCCAGGAGCAGAGTTCAACTTTAAAAGTCACAAAATAGGTGGAATATAAGTAGGAAACAGAAAAGAACCGTCACCATAGAAAGCTACTATGTTGATAGGGAAGATCAAAACAAAAACTCAAAAGAGGGCAATACTGCCTAAATGCCTACATGCAAAGCCTCAAAAGGGCTCAAAAGAGAGAAGTTAAGGAGGTGAATAGAACTTTAGAAAAGTTGCATATGATAGACATCTAGAAAAAAAAATTGAATGGGGACAGAAAGGAATATAACTTTTTCTCAGTGGTACATGTCACCTGCACAAAAATGACCATGTATTAAGGCATAAAATCTCAAAGTCAAATGCAGAAAGACAAAAATAGTAAATGTATCCTTTTCAGATCATGATGCAGCAAAAATTGCATGTAATAAAGGTCTTGCAAAGAGACTAAAATTAATTGAAAACTATATAATCTCATGCTAAAGAATGAGTGGGTCAAACAACAAATCATAGAAACAATAATTTCATCAAAGAGAATGACAATAATGGGACAATATGCAAAAATTTATGGGACGCAGCCAAAACAGTTCTTAGGGGAAATTTTATATCTCTAAATATTTACATGAATTAGAGAAAAAGGAGATAAATGAATTGGGCCTGCAAGTAAAACATCTAGAAAGAGAACAAATTAAAAATCCCCAATTAAATGCCAAATTAGAAATTGTGAATAACAAAGGAGATATTAATAAAATTGATAGTAAGAAAACTATTGAATTAATAAAGAAAACTAGAAGCTGGTTTTATGAAACAAATTATAAAATAGATAAACTTTGGTTAATTTGATTTGTCCCTTTTTCTTTTCTTTCTTTCTTTCTTTTTTTCTTTCTTTTTTTTTTTGTGGGGAAATGAGGGTTAAGTTACTTGCTCAGGGTCACAGAGCTAGTAAGTGTCAAGTATCTGAGGCCAGACTTGAACTCAGGTCCTCCTGAACACTGCTCCTCCAGGTCCAGTGCTTTATCCACTGCACCACCTAGCTGCCCCCAGTTAATTTGATTTTTAAGCAAAGAATAAAAAAATAATATTAACAGTATCAAAAATGAGAAGGGTGAATTCACCACCAATGAAGAAGAAATTAAAGCAATAATTATGAGCTATTTTGCCCAATTGTAAGCCAGTAAGTCTAACAACCTAAATGAAATGGATGAATATTTCCAAAAATATAAATTGCCCAGATGAATAGAAGAAATAAAATACTTAAATAAGTGCATTTCAGAAAAAATAAATTGAACAAACCATCATTGAACTCTCTAGGAAAAAATCTACAGGGCTATGTGGATTTTCAATTAATCCCACTAAACATTTGAAGAATAATTAATTCCAATACTATATGAACTATTTGGGAAAAAATAGGGAAAGAAGTTCTACCAAATTTCTTTTATGGCACAAATATGGTGCAGATACCTAAACCAGGCAGAGCCAAAACAGAGAAAGAAAATTATAGATCAATTTCCCTAATGAATATTGATGCGAAAATTCTAAATAAAATATGAGCAAAGGGATGACAGCAATTTATCACCAGGATAATACACTATGACCAGATGGGATTTATATCATGAATGCGCATCTGGTTCAACATTAGGAAAACTATCAACCTAATTGACCACATCAATAACAAAACTAAGTGAAATCATATGATTATCTCAATAGATGCAGAAAAATGTTTTGACAAAATACAGCACACATATCTATTAAAACAAACAAACAAACAACTATGGAGACTTTCAGAGTGGAGCCAAGATGGTGAAGGAAAGGCAGTGTAAAAAAAAATTATTCACTATAACTAACCTGGGAAAATTATATAGTTGGATTTATGAAAAATGATAAATTTAGGAAAATTATAATTGGGCCAGAAGTCCTGCCGCAGTCACCATTCAAATGTGAAATATTTTTAATGACTGGCTGGGCCTAATTTGGGGGGAACTAAACTGTGGATGACTAATCTGGGGACTTTTGACTGTTTGGCTATCTGACTGCGTTTAATTTAATATGGGCCGTTTATAAAGTTCCACCACACTGCTCCACTCCCAAATTGATAAGCAAAATATTAAGAAGCCTCTTAACTAAATAATCAAAGCAGAGTTTATTTATGAGATACTATTTAAAATTAAGAATACAGGGAAATAAAATGTACAACCTGACTGAGTTGCAGCCTGTCTCTTTCTACTGTCTCTTTCCCACCTGCTGGCCTGGACCTTCTTGAATACAATAAGGGCCTTAGCTGCCTCCTGCCTCAGGGCACGTTACACTTTCCCTGCTCAGCTACTTTCTTCTAACTCCTCTTAATCTTCACTTTCTCCAACCTGTACCCTGTGCTGACTGCTTCTGTGCTCTCCGCTGCCTCCTGGTCAGTCTACCCTCTGCCGCCTCTGCCGCCCCTCTAATCTTGTCCACAGGCCTTTCCTCCTTGCTCCCAGTCCTGCATTACTGTTCGTCTCCTCCCCCATCTTTCCTTTCTAATCTCATCAGCTGCCCTCTTGACCTCTTCTCCACCTTGTCTTGTCTGTTTGAACCCCCTTGACCTCTTCTCTGTCCGTCTCCTTGACCGCCCCCTGAGTCTAACCCCCAGGTCTATATATACCTTTTCTTGTCTCCACTCAAATATCGGGGCTTCTTGCACCCCCACAGACCAAGCTAATCTGCCAGCCAGGGTTGCAGCTGGGGGGGGGAGGGGGGGTCATGTGCTTCAGCCTCACGTGCCTCAGCACAGGCTATCCTGGATCTTTCGGATAGCTCCGCTCAGGTCGGAGGGAGCTGGGGGCTTTTTACCCCCAGCTGTCTGACCTGGCGTCTTGTACAGTCCACGGGTCTTTTTGCTCAGCTGAAGCAGAGGGGGAGGGGCACCAGCACCTCCCACACAGAAGAGACCCTGCCTGAGGGTCTAAGGCTTTCTAATCTCAGCCTAAAGGTAGGGTCCCCAAATCAAAATAAATTTCCACAGCAGTAAGCTTTCAGAAGTCACACCATGATTGCTCCAAAAAACCTCCAAATAATGCTATAGGATAATTCCTGGAGCAACAAAAGCCACAAAAGAATGGCTGAGATCATTTTCCAACCAAAATAGCTTAGAAGGTTGGCAGGAGGTGGCTGTTGTGCAGGGGCAGAAGTGGAACTCAACCCTGAGGTCACACTGACACAGATTCAGTCCCAGGTAGGCCAACCAGGGAAAGAGACACCCAGAGCCTCTGAATCAGCTGCGATGCCAGTGTCCTCTAGAACTAAGCTCATGGTCTGGTGAAATGGTTGAGCACTTGGTGGTGGGGGGGAGGCAGATTACAGGGGTCTCAGCTGGTACTGATGCAGAACTTGGGTTTTTCACCCCTGCTGGGAACCAGGAAGTAGGCTTGAGTAGTGGTGGCCCAGAACTAACAACCACAGCACACGAAGTTTTGCTATCTGGTTAATTAGCAAGTTGGCCTGGGGTTTTCTGCAGACCAGAGAACAGGCTAGGTGAGTGAAGAACCTGCCCTTCCTTAAATCATATCATCTGGGACCCCCTGAAGTTTGGGACAGTGCAGCCTGGAAACAGTGCCCCATTTTAAGGAGTTAAAAGTCAAGTAAAAGACAGGCAAGATGAGCAGGCAGAAAAAGATAAGGATCATATAAAGTTTCTTTAGTTACAAGGAAGATCCAGGTACACCCTTAGAAGAAGATAGCAACAATAGCAACATCAGGGCTCCTACATCCAAAGCTTCCAAGAAAAAGATGAATTGGTCTCAGGTCATAGAGGTGCTCAAAAAAGACTTAGAAGATAAAATAAGAAAGGTAGAGGAAAAAATGGAAAGAGAAATGAGAGTGATACAGGAGGGTGATGAGAAAAAAGTCAACAGCTTGAAAAGCCAAATTGGCCAAATGGAAAAGGAGTTTAAAAAGCTCTCTGAAGAAAATCATTGCTTAAAAGTTAGGATTGAGCAAATAGAAGCTAATAACTTTATGAGAAATCAAGACACAATAAAACAAATCCAAATGGAAAAAATAGAGGGCAATGTGAAATATCTCCTTGGAAAAATAGCTGACCTGGAAAATGGATCCAGGAGAGAAAATTTGAAAATTATTGGACTACCTAAAAACCATGATCAAGGAAAGAGCTTAGATCTCATCTTCCAGAAAATTGTCAGGAAAAATTGCCCTGATATTCCAGAAGCAGAAGGTAAAATAGAAATTGAAAGAATCCACTGATCACCTCCTGAAAGAAATCCCAAAATAAAAACTCCCAGGAATATTGTAGCCAAATTCCAGAGCTCCCAGGTCAAGGAGAAAATATAGTAAGTTGCCAAGAAGAAGCAATTGAAGTACTATGTAGCCATAGTTAGGATAGCACAAGATCTAGAAGCTTCTACACTAAAAGATTTGAGGGCATGGAATATTATTTTCCAGAGGGCAAAGGAATTGGGATTACAACCAAGAATCACCTATCCAGCAAAACTGATTATTATCTTTCAGGGGAAAAAAATGGGACTTCAATGAAATAGAGCACTTTCAATTATTCATTATGAAAAGACCTGAACTGAATAGAAAATTTGACTTTCAAATACAAGACCCTAGAGAAGCATAAAAAGGTAAACAGAAAAAATAAATTAAGAGGCATGTTAAAAGGTTAAACTGTTTACATTGTGATGTTTAAAATCTAATGTGGGTCCTTACCTCTCCCTGCCCAAGTTTGGGGGGCAAACTAGCTAAGATTTACTGATAAATTCAGCAAGAGTTTAGGCTTTTAAGTATTTATTAAAGTGTATTAGAAGTTATTGAAGAGAGAGAGGGTGAGAACAAATCTCTTATAGAATGGAAAACTCTAGCTTAGATCTGTTTGGTATAATCAGAGAAAAAAACTTGCCTTTCCCTAGCAGTGCACATGAAGTTCTGCCACCACACCAAAGTCTCAGAAGAAAAAAAGCATGATCCTCAGTGGCTTCTCCCAGAAGCCCGCTGTGAAACAGGAAGCAGGGCCACCCACACACACAGCTCTAAGCTAATTGGCTGGTAGCTTTGATTGACATGACTACAGGTGGTTCTATAGATGTAACTTCCAGACACCAGGCAACTTCTGGATGCCAAGTCACATGCTTTCTCATCAGGGTGGAGCTTCCGTGGTTCCAACAATGTCTTTCTCAGCAGGGGTGGCACCCTGATTCTCACACTATTCCTACATGGAAAGATGATGTGTCTAACTAATAAGAGCATCAGGGCAGATGTTAGAAATAAATTAGGGGGGCAGCTAGGTGGCATAATGGATAGAGCACCGGCCCTGGAGTCAGGAGGACCTGAGTTCAAATCCGGCCTCAGACACTTGACACTTACTAGCTGTATGACCTTGGGCAAGTCACTTAACACCAATTGCCTCACCAAAAAAAAAGAAAAAAGAAAAAAAGAAATAAATTTAGATAGAGGGCACAGGTGGGAATAGATTATGATGGGATGATATCTGCAAAGTATTTATTTTTTGTTTATCTCTTTTTGTGGGGTGGTTAGAGTTTGATGACATGCCTGGGGTCATGCAGTAGGCAAGTGTCTTGCGTCTGAGGCCAGATTTGGAACTTGTGTCCTCCTGGGTCCAGGGTGGGTGCTTTGTCCACTGTGTCACCTAGCTGCCCCATGATGACATCTTTAGGGTAAAATTGAGGAATGAAAGGAATGCACTGGGGAAGGGGGAGGGGAGAGGTAGAAGGGGGGGGTGTAAAATCCCACATGAAAGAAACAGGAAAGGGCTTATGGAGTGGGGCAGGGGGGAGAAATGAGGTGGGGGGTGATGGGGGAGGAGCAGGGCAGTAAATGAACCTTACACTCATCAGAATAGGCTCAAAGACCTTAATCTCATCAGATTTGCCTCAAGGAGGGATTAACATACACATTGGAGAATTCTATCTAACCCTGTAGGAAAGTAAGAGGGGAAGGGGATAAGGAGGGAAGGATAAAAGGAGGGAGGGGTAAAAGAAGGGAGGGCAGATTGGGGGAGGGGGAGAGATAGGGTGAAAGAATATAGATAATAGAGTAAATATCATTGGAAAGGGACTAGGATGGAGGGAAACAGTTAACAACAGCAACTTTGAAAAAGAGAAAAAGAAAAAAATTGTACAAAAATATTTATAGCAACTCTTTGTGGTGGCTAAGAGTTGTAAATCAAAGGAATGTCCGTCAATTGGGGAATGACTGAAGAAGCTGTGGTATATGATTGTAATGAAATATTATTGTGCTATAAGAAATGACAAGCAGGATGATTTCGGAAAACCTGGAAAGACTTATATGAACTGATGTATAGTGAAGTGAGCAGAACCAGGAGAACATTGTGTACAGTGGTAGCACTATTGCTCTGTGAGCAATTGTGAATGACTTAACTACTCTCAGCAATGCAATGATCCAAGACAATCCCAAAGGACTTATGATGAAGCATACTATCCTCCTCCAGAGAAAGAACTGATATTGATTGAACACATACTGAAGCATGCTATTTTGTTCTTTTTTTGAGTCTTTTTATGTAAAATGACTAATATAGTAATGTTTTGCATAATTGCATATGTATAACCTATACTGATTGCTTGCAACCTTGGGGAGGGGGGAGGGGAGGGAATAAGAAAGGGATAGAATTTGAAACTCAAAACTTTAAATAAATAAATATTAAAGAAATAAAAAAATATTTTAAAAAACCCAGAGAGCATAGAAATAAATAGAGCTTTCCTTAAGATGATAAGTAGTATCTATCTAAAACCATCAGCAAGCATTACATGTAATGAGGATAAGTCAGAAGCATTCCCACTAAGTTCATGGGTGAAAAAGGTTTGTCCACTATCACCACTATTATTCAATTTTGTTCTAGAAATGTTAACATTGGTAATAGGAGAAGAAAAATAAATTGGAGAAATTAGAATAGGCAAGGAGGAAACAAAACTATCACACTATGCAAATGATATGATATGCTTACAGAATCCTAAAGAATTATCTAAAAAGCTACTTGAAACAATTAACAAACTTTAGCAAAGTTGTAGGATATAAAATAAACTCACATAAATCATCAGCATTTCTATGTATGACCAACAAAGCCCAGCAGCAACAAATAGAGAAATCCCATTTAAAATAACTGTAGACAAGGTAAATATGTATGAGTCTACCTGCCAAAACAAACCCAGGAAATATATGAACACAATTATAAACCACTTTTCATACATAGAAAGTCAGATCTAAACAAATGGAAAAAAATATCAATTGCTCATGGGAAGGTTGAACTAATATAATAAAAATGACAATTCTAACTAAATTAATTTACTTATTCAGTATCATACCCATCAGACTTCCTAAAAATTATTTTAAAGAGCTAGAAAAATAATAACAAAATTGATTTGGAAGAACAAAAGGTCAAGAATATCGAAGGAATTCATGAAAAAAAAGCAAAGAAAGGTGGTCTAGTCATACCATATCTAAAACTGTATTTTAATGTGGTATTCATCAAAATTATTTGGGTACTGGCTAAGAAATAGAGTAGTAGATCAGTGAAATATGTTAGGCACATGAGACAGAGTAATAAATGACTATAGTAATCTACTGTTTGAGAAATACAAAGACTCCAGCTTCTGGGATAAGAACTCAGTATTTGATGAAAAAAAAAGCTGCTGGGAAAACTGAAAATAGAATGTCAGAAATGAGTCATAGACCAGCATCTTAATATTGTATACCAAAATAAGGTTAAAATTGGTACATGATTTAGACATAAAAGGGGATACCTTAGGCAAATTAGAAGATGAAGGAATAGTTTACCTGTCGGATGTTTGGAGAGAGGAAGAATTTATGACTAAACAAGAGATAGAGAACATTATGAAATGCAAAATGAATAATTTTGATTACATGAAATTAAAAAGTTTTTGCACAAACAAAACCAGTGCATCCAAGAATAGAAGGAAAGCAGAAAGTTGGGAAACAATTTTACCATAAGTGTTTCTTATAAAGGCCTCATTTCTCAAATACATAGAAAACTGAATGAAATGTATAAAAATGAAAGTTATTCCTCAACTGAGAAACAGTCAAAGGATATGAACAGGTAATTTTCAGATGAAGGAATTAAAGCTATCTATAGTCATATAAAAAAAATAGTCTAAGTCACTATTGATTAGAGAAATGCAAATTAAAACAACCCTGAGGTATAACCTCACACCTATCAGATTGACTAACGTGACAAAAAAAGGAAAATAAATGTTGAAGAAGTGAAAAAATTGGAACAGTGATGCATTGTTGATGAAGTTGTAAACTGATCCAACCATTCTGGAAATCAATATGGAACTATGTTTGAGGGGTTGTAAAACTGCATACCTTTAGGCATATCAATACCACTACTAGGTCTGTATCCCAAAGAGATCATAAAAAAGGGAAAAGGACCCACATGTACAAAAATATTTCTACCAGTTCTCTTTGTGGTGGCAAAGAATTGGAAATTGAGGGGATGCCTGTCAATTGGGGAATGGCTGTATATGGTGTAATTGAATACTACTGTGCTATAAGAAATGAGCAGGCAGATTTCAAAAAAAAAAAAAACTGAAAAGACTTACATAAACTGATGTGCAGTGAAATGAGAAGATCAGGAGAACATTATACACAACACTTTGTGATGATACACTGTGAAATACTTAGCTCTTCTCAGAAATACGATGATCCAAGACATATCCAAAAGACTCATTATGGAAAATGCTCTCCACATCCAGAAAAAGATCTATGGAGGCTGAATAAAGATTGAAGCACACTATTTTCACTTTTGCTATTGTCTTTCATGTGTTTTTCCCTTTTGTTCTGATTCGTCTTTCACAACATGACTAATGTGGAATATATTTAAAATAATTGTACGTATATAACCTATATGAGATTGCTTGCGATCTTGGGGAGTAGGGAAGGAAGTGAAAGAGGGAGGAAATTTGGAACTTAAAATCTTACAAAAATGAATATTGGAAACTATATTTACATGTAATTGGGAAAAAGCAAAATTCTATTAAGGGAAAAAAGACAACAAAAAGAAAGTTATGGGTGGGCAGATGAACCTCATCCCCCCTCCCTTTGAGGGAGATCTCAGCATTGTTGGGTCTCAATAAATCATAATAAATCAACAAATCAATAAAGAAGAAAATCTTAGGATAAAGTGTGGTGTTAGAGGAAGGCAACCAGGTTGGTAAAGAACCTTGAATCCATGTCACGGTTTGAAATGGCCACATTTAGCCTGGAGAGAAATCTTAGTCACATGACAAATCAAATAGTTTAAGGGCTGTCCTATGGCAGAACAAACCAGACTCAGTTTGGCTCCAGAACCAGAAGCAATGGGTAGAGGTTGCAAAGAGAAACAATAGGGCTTGATATTAGGAAGAACTTTCTAACAAGTAGAGGTTTTCCAAAGTAGAAAGTGTTCCCTTAAGAGGTGGTGAGTTACCCTCCCTTAGAGACGTTTGAGTGGAGGCTCGATGGACACTTTGGGTGTGTGTTATAATGGGGATTCCTTTTGGTTGTAGTTTGGAAACCTTAGGCATTGAGGTCCCTTCTGATTGCTGATATTCTGTGATCATCTAGTCAGCTAGACCTGTACACGCCACTAAGAGTGGTCATCTATGAGAAGGTGGTAGTTATGGGAAGCACCTTTGCTTCCTATATCCAAACTCATGGGGCTAGAACCTTGCATCCTAGGTATGCTGTTGAGTATTATTTGCACATAGAAACAAGAAGTAGACAAAGCATCAGCAAGAGCTGCTGGGGTAAAGGGAAAAGCAATTCCAGACATGGGGGACAGTGAAAGGCACTTAGGTATGGAGTGCCAAGTAAGAGTCACTACAATTTAGGCCAATGAAGCTGGATTGTAGGGTACATGGAGGATAGTAATGTGTCTCCTTCCCTACATCACCAGAAAGCAAGCTGGGGGAGAAAATTGTCCATTGATCACTAAATACTTTACTAGCAGGAATGTGGGTGGGACCTCATCATTACCAGATTACAGAAAGTAAAAGGCTATGCTGGGCTTGCTTTGGTACTGCTCATGCCAGTGCCTGTACCACTTGGACCTTCTGTTGGGCCTGGAGATATAGAGATGCTACAGGCCCTGAATGCTGTGTCTCAATCTGACTGCTGCTATGGCACACTACTGCACACCATGGTGTGGCCTCTGCAGTGGCTCCTCACCCAGTCCTTGCTGGAAGTCCCAGAGAGAAAGAGAATTAGATTTCTAGGGAGCAAAAGCATGAGTTGCTGCTTCTTTTCAATTTAAAAAATTCTCTCAGGGAATACATAGAGGGCATTAACAAGTCTCCCTAGATGACTAATGCCCACAAAAGTGGCCAGCATCACCAGATGTATGGTGGCCACTAAGCACTCACCTTCCTCTGCATTACCCTTCTCCTAATTGTGTGAGGCCATTCTTCTTCACTGAGGCTCACCTTTCCAAATGAGTGAAGTGAGGGCAGTCTGGTGCTTCAGATTCAGAAATGGAACAAAATGAGGCGTTCCTAGAATGTCTTACAGTTTGCTTGTGCTTAGCAGGAAAGGTATGCTGAGCAAGGGCACATCATTGATTCCTTTGAGCTCAGCTTCCTGGCCTTTTTGTTAGCCAAGCTGGCACAACAGCCTGGGCTGTTGAGTGATTCCTACTGTGTTCTTTAAAATATTGAGGACTGGGGGAAGCTAGTTGGCACAGTGGATAAAGCACCAGCCCTGAATTCAGGAGGACCCGAGTTCAAATCTAGCCTCATACACTTGACACTTACTAGCTACGTGACCCTGGGCAAGTTACTTAACCCTCATTGCCCTGCAAATATAAATAAGCAAATAAATGAATGAATGAACAAATAAATAGATAAATAAGTGGATGGGTAGATAGATAAATAAATATTGGGGACTAGCTTTTTTCTGCCTATATTATTGGGGAACTACACTGGGGTTTTTAAGATATTGCTATTTATAAATTAATAGCTATTGCACTCATTTAGGTAGTAAGCATTTATTAAATCACATTAAATGTTAGGAGACCACTGACCACATTTAACACAAGCTGAAAACCCCCCAGTACCATATTGTCTAAGAGAGAGCACATGGCCCCAAGCAGAGTTCAGAAACTCTACATTATCAAGAGAGAGAGAGAGAGAGAGAGAGAGAGAGAGAGAGAGAGAGAGAGAGAGAGAGAAGAGAACACCTGGCTCAATCACCTGGGTCCCAGGTGCCAGAGAGGGCAAGCCTCTTGCTGTCCAGATTCCTTCCTCATTCATGGCTCTTACACATTGCTCAAAGCAAATTAGCTAGCATCATCCAATTCCATTGGTTGACATGACCTGAGGGTGGTCCATATTAAAATGAGCTGTACCTTGCTGACCTCAGGGTCTAGTGAAAGACAGATCCACTGAGGGCAAAGGCTTTCAGATAGGTATGGTTTCTATTTTCTCTACTGAATTATTCTGATTACTATTGTCTCTGGGCTGGCTTTGAAAGACCAGCCAGAGTTCCTGAGTGGGGGAGGGTCTCTGGGTCCCCCCCAAAACCCAACATTAATAATTATTTTCTCACACTGCCTCATCATCTGGCTTTTGTACTTAAATCATCAGAAAGCTATGTCAACAGTACAAAACTTAGATTGCTTAGCCTATTAAGTCTTGACGACAGTTTCAATATATTTTAAAGAAAAATTAGTAGGGATAGCTAGGTGGTACAGTGTATATCCCAGAGCTCTCCCTCAAAACCCCTCCATTTTCCTTCAAATAATGTCATAAGATAATTCCAGGAGCAGCAGAACCCACAAAAGGACAGTGTGAGATCACTTTCCAGCCAAAGATGGCTTAGAAGGTTGGCTGGAAAGATCTGTTGTGCCAGGGTGAGAGTAGAGCATAGCCCTGTGCCCATACCATGCAGATCCAGCCCCAGGCAGTCTACTCCAGAGGAGCCTCTTGGCTGTGGCTATGGCTGCTTCTGGAACACAGCCCAGGAACAGTGAGGGGGTCAGGCAGTTGGCCACAGGGAGAGTACAGGGGTCTCTGTGGGTTCTGAGGTGGGACTCTTGCTTTCCCTGAGCTAGCATCCAGGTCACAATCTTGAGTGGTGGCCCAGGTGGAGGAGGGACTCAGGCATGCCAGAGCTTGCAGACACAGTGGAACAGAATTCTCTTCAGGGTCAGAGGGCAAGCAGGCCTGTGATTGCTTGTAGATCAGAACACAGGGCAGGGGAGTGGTGAATGTGCTTCTCCTTAAATTGTACCACCTGGAACCCCCTGAAGCTTGGGACAGTGTGCCCTGGAAGCAGTACCCCACTTTAAGAAGTTAAAAGTCAAGAAATCGGCTGACAAAATGAGCAGACGGAAAAAGATGCTGACCCTAGAAAGTTTCTTTGGTGACAAGGAAAATCAAAATCCTCCCTCAGAGGAAGATAGCAAAGTCAAAGCTCCTACATCCAAAGTGTCCAGGGAAAATATTAATTGGTCTCAGGCCATGGAAGCACTAAAAAAGAACTTTGAACATAAGGTAAGAGAGGTGGAGGAAAAAATGGAAAGAGAAATGAGTGATGCAGGAAAGTCATGAAAAAAAGTCAAACAGCTTGTAAAAAACAAATGAAAAAGGAGATACAAAATCTCTCTGAAGAAAAAAAAATTGCTTTCAAATTGGGATTGAGCAAATGGAAGCTAATGACTTTATGAGAAATCAAGACACAATGAAGCTAAAGCAAAAGAATGAAAAAATAGAGGTCAATGTGAAATATCTCCTTGGAAAAACAGTTGACCCAGAAAATAGATCCAGGAGAGTTATTTGAAAATTATTGGACCACCTGAAAGCCATGATCAAAAAAAGAGCTTAGGGATTGTAGGAGCCAAGACAGTGGAGGACAGGCTGTTATTCCTTGGGGCTTTTCCTCAAATCCCTCCAAATCCCTTCAAATAATGCCATAAGACAATTCCTGGAGCAGCAGAATCCACAAAAGGATGGGGAGAGATCATTTTCTAGCCAAAGACAGCTAAGGTTGGCAGGAAAGGTCTGCTGTACTTGGGTGAGAGTGGAGTTCAGATCTGGGCCATGCCATGTAGAGAATCGGGGCTCCAGAGCATTGGAATCAGTCAAGGCAGCAGCTACTTCTGGAACTCAGCTCATGGACCAGTGAGGGGGTCAAGTGGTTGGCCAGGGGAGATTACAGGCATCTCTGCTGGCACTGAGACAGAACTCTGTTGTGTTGCCCATTCTCAGAACCAGGAAGTAACCTAACTAGTAAGTGTCTGAGGCCAGATTTGAATTCAGGTCCTCTTGATTGCAGGGTCAATTCAATGAAAAAGAGGACTTTCAGGCATTCATTTTTAAAAGACCTGAACTGAATAGAAAATGTGACTTTCAAATACAAGACCCTAGAGAAGCATAAAAATGTAAACAGGGGGGGAAGTGAGTGAGCCTTACTTTCATCAGAATTGCCTCAAAGATGGAATAACATACATACTCAGCTGGGTAGAGTAATCTATTTAACCCTGCAGGAAAATAGGAGCAGAAGGGGATAAGGGGGTAGGGGTGAAAGAAAGGTGGGCATATTGGAAGAGGGTGCAGTCAGAAACAAAACAATTTTGAGAAAGGATAGGGTGAAAGAAGATAAAAAATAGAGTAAATATGGAGAGGCAATAGCATGGAAGGAAACACAGCAATAGTAACTGAAAAAAATTTTAAGCAGAGGCAACAGCAATGTAAGGTGATGATGACGGATGGATGGATGGATTGATGATAATTGGATTAAGATGAAGATTGATTGATGATGATACAACATCTGGTACTTACTTTGCTGGGCTATTGTGAAGAAAATTCTTTGTCAGATACAAGGTATTATATAAATGTGATCTATTGTTGTAATAATCAACATCATGGGTTTATTGTAAGGAAATCTCTCTTTAAAGTGCTATATAAATGTAGTTTACTATTAAAAAAATGATGAGCAGCATGCTATCAGAAAAACCTGTAAAGACTTACATGAGCTGATGCAAAGTGAAATGTACTATATACAAAACAATAGTAATATTGTAAGATGAACTGCTGTGAGTGACTTAGTTATTTACAGCAATACAATGATCCAAGACAACCCTGAAGGACTGATAAAAAATGCAATCCATCTACAGAGAAAGAACTGATGGTATCTGAATACAGATTTAAGCATATTTTTTGTTCCTTTTTCTTAAGTTTTTTGTCTGTTTTCTTTCACAGCCTGATTAACATGGAAATGTTTTGCATTACTACACATGTATAACTAATATTGAATTGCTTACATTCTAAAAGGGGGTGAGGAGGGAGGGAGGAAGACAATTTGGAACACAAAGTTTTAAAATCAATGTTAACATTTTTTTACGTGTAATTTTGGGAAAAATAAAATTCTAAATAAATTTTTAAAATAAGTAAGGCAAAAAAGGTGAGTAATGTAGATTAAATTCACAATATGCCATGCATACTTATTACCAGTATGACTTTGCCTATAGCAGACTGCATATTTATAGTCATACAATTGCATAAAAGGTATAGAAAATATATGATCCCAATGTGCTCATTTGTTGACTATAAAACAACATTTAATCTAGTGTAGCAAGATGTTACCTTGAATGTTTATCTCCAAAAATATGTCCTATACATGTACTAAGATCATAGCTTACTTGAAATCACTCAATGACTCAATCATCAAAAATTTATCATTTAAATAATTGGAAAGATATCAATTGCTCATGGATAGGCAGAGCTAATATAGTAAAAAATAACATTACTACCTAAATTAATTTACTTATTTAGTGCCATACCAATCAGACTACTTAAAAATTATTTTATAGAGCTAGAAAAAATAATAACAAAATTCATCTGGAAAAACAAAAAATCAAGAATATCCAGGGAAATAATGAAAAAAAATTCACAAGAAGGTGGGTTAGTGGTACCAAACCTGGAGCTTTACTATAAAGCGGCAGTCATCAAAACTATCTGGTACTGGCTAAAAATTAGAGTGGCAGATCAATGGAATAGGCTAGGCACAGGAAATGCAGTAGTAAATGACACTAGTAATGTAGTGTTTGATAAACCCAAAGACTCCAGCTTCTGGGATAGGAACTCAGTATTTGACAAAAACTGCTGGGAAAACTGGAAGATAGTATGGCAGAAATTAGGCATAGACCAACATCTTACACCTTATACTAAAATAAGGTCAAACTGGATACAGGATTTAGACATAAGAGGTGATACCATAGGTAAATTAGGAGAGAAAGGAATAGTCTACCTATCAGATCTTTGGAAAGGAAAACAGTTTATGACCAAACAAGAGACAGAATATATTATAAAATGCAAAATGGATGATTTTGATTACATTAAATTAAAAAAAATTTTGTACAAACAGAAACAATGCATCCAAAATTAGAAGGGAGGCAGAAAGCTGGGAAACAGTCCTTCTGATAAAGGCCTCATCTCTAAAATATATAGGGAACTAAATCAAATTTATAAGAATCCAAGTCATTCCCCAATTGAGAAATGGTCAAAGGATATGAATAGGCAGTTTTCTGATGAAGAAACCAAAGCTATCTATTCCCATATGAAAAAAATGCTCTAAAACTCTAATGATTAGAGAGATGCAAATTAAAACAACTCTGAGGTACCACCTGACACCTATCAGATTGGCTAAAATGACAAAAAAGGAAAATAATAAATGTTGGAGAAGCTGTGAGAAAATTGGAACATTGGAGCAATTTGGAATTATGCCCAAAGGGCGATAAAGCTGTCTATACCTTTTGACCCAGCAATACCACTTTTGGGTCTTTTGCCCAAAGAAATCATAGAAAGGGGAAAGGGACCCACATGTACAAAAATATTTATAGCTGCTCTTTATGTGGTGGCAAGGAATTGGAAGTTGAGGGGATGCCCATCAATTGGGGAAAGGCTGTACAAGTTGTGGTATATGAATACAATGAAATACTATTGTGCTGTAAGAAACGATGAGCAGGAGGAGTTCAGAGAAACCTGGAGGCTCTTGCGTGGGCTGATGATGAGTGAGATGAGCAGAACCAGAAGAACATTGTACACAGTATCATCAACATTGAGTGTTGATCTACTGTGATGGACTATATTCTTCTCACCAATGCAATGGTACAGAAGAGTTCCAGGGAACTCACGATAGAAGAGGATCTCCAAATCCAGGAAAAAAAAAAAAACTGCGGAATGAACCATACTATTTCTTTTGTTTTTGGTGCTGATGTTTTTCTATTTTGAGATTTTTTTGTCATTGCTCTGATTTTTCTCTTATAACATGACTAATGCAGAAATATGTTTAATGTTATTATTGTTAAGGGCTAAAATTCTAGCTAAACTGTCTAAAATATCTAATGAGTGGTCGCCAATAAATTATAAGCTTTAGCAAGAGTTAGACTTTTAAGCATTTATTAAGGAGAATAAGAATTTGGTAAAGAGAGAGAGAAAGGTCTAGATTCCTATCTATTAAAGGGAGAGCGCATTTCTAGCTCCCTTCTCCGCCAGAGTCCAGAGGAAAGAGCGCGAGACTGAGCGCCAGTCTCTTCCTTCCTCCTCCCACTAGCCCGCGTCACTTCCTGACTCCTAGTCTTGCCCTCAAAGACCTTCCCTTCATGGGCAGAACTCCTCTACAGTAAGTATCCAGCAGGTGGCGTTATTCCAATCGTTACAGTCCCCCCTGTTGTTCCTCAAGAAACAAAATGTTTCCTTGACGGAACAGTAAAAACAATATGATAACTATTGCTAACTAATAATATGTGAACAACAATATAGAAAAGGAAGAGAGGAAAGTTTTGTCCAGAGGGGCAATTTTTTTTTTTTTGTCCTCATGAACCGACGCTTTGACATTAGTCTTGCAAAGGGAGGGCCTCTGCAGAGAATACATGTTACAGATGGTGTATATTATAACAGAAAGAGAAAAAAAAACAACAAAAACAACAAATCAAAACTGTTCATTTAAAGTCTCTGAAAGTCTTTTCTCAGATGTCCTCTAGGTGTAGTCGTGGAATGGAAGTCTTTTCAGGGGTTGATGTGTGGATGCTGGTAATCAGCCAGGAAAATTTCCTACAAAATTGAGCTTAACACAACTTTAAAATAGCTTTGTCAATAATCAAATCAAACAATGAAAGTTCTCAAAAACATGTCTAAGGGAATTCAGAATCTTAGTTGTTACACATGAAACATATAATAAAACAAAAATTGAACCATTCTTTAAAATTATAATATTACTATAGTCCCCCCTTATGGAGGGTAATTGAGAAGACAATTGCTACGATATTAATTATTAAAAATAATTTTTATCTTTGTTTCATCACTTTTTGCATCATCTGCCTAATTATCCTCATGCCACTATGAGAAATTAAAAAATCTAATATAATTGGTAACAGGTGTCAAGGCCAAATTCAATACTGTATTTATCATGACACCTGAGATAATTATGGGGGTTACCATAAAAGAACAGAGAAATGATGGGATATGAGCATTCCCACACTTGAGCAATATATACTGCCCATGCAGTATGCCAGGTTTAAAATAGGTGGATGGAATATATGTCCATGCCACCAAACATATTGGAGGAAACTGAGTCAGACTTAATCAGATGCATGGGATTGAGATGTCCATGGCATCAGGCATATAGGAGGGAGCATAGAAGCCAGGTGTAGAAGTGAGATGGGTGGGATGAATACTTCCAGCCATCTGTACAATATTGTGGGGAAAAAGAGAATAAAATATTAAACCAAGAGAATCCAACCTCAACATTTGTCAAAAGCCGTTCCCTTGGCCATACCTTGACTTCATGCATGTCTCCCCTCATGTGACAGTTCAGTGTTTGCTCTTGCATGTATTCCTCTTGTGATTGGATGGCATCTTGGCCAACTGGCATCTGATAACTCAGAATAACGGCAATTAATGTCTTAAATGATAAATTCCCATAATTTAAAATCTCATATGGATTTAAAAATTGAGGATAATAAATGATTGCAAAAAATGTGAATACATCTTGACTCAGAACACAATATATAATTATGCAACAATTTCAAATAATACCCCTTTTTTTAACTTAGTATACAATTACTTTTTTGAAAAATCTGAACATATTTAAATACAAGTTAAAGCACAATACAATCTCAAAGAAAACTTTTACAAATGTTCCCCTCTTTTTTTTTTTTTTTTTTTGAATATGCTTATCAAAAATAATACTTCTAGAATCAATTTACACTTGCCATGGCAAACAATTTGCCAGGGAAATGCTTTAAAGAGTTTGATCAAATAATCAGTTGAGAAAAAATAACAAAAACAAACAACTCAGAATATGGGAGCACAATACTCCTAGAATTAACATTGTATAATAAAATCAAAACCATCTTGCAATGTTTCAAAATTAGATAGACAAATGAATAGAAGAAAATACACATGGAACAATAAAAGACAGTGAAATTCAAACTAAGGAAATCTAAATGAATATGAACTTAATATCAATAAGAGTATTATAAAATATAAACTTGATCACATGACTATAAAAAGCTTTTAAAAATATTCTCCTTGTTTTAAAAACTAAGTATAAAACACAATCTCAAAAGCATGAAAATCTCTATGAAAATAAACCCATACCATTAATTTCAAAATGTAGATGTAATAGCATAGAAATCCTATGTAACCTCTGAACTGACATTAATACTCTGAGTGAATTCAGAACACTTTTGATTCCGATATCTAAAATCCCCAACACTCGTATCAATACCTTGCTGCTTACTTCTACATTTCTCTAAAATATATACCCTTCCATGGCAAAAGAAGCAGAGTCTTGAACTATGTTGATGGTTGTCATTCTTATTCAGCTTAAGTTTTTCTTCTTTAACCCCTTTATATTGTCTGTCAGTCTTTTCACCATACAAATGCTTTATAAGATTACTAATTAAAGACAAAAGCAGGTTAGCAAAATTATGAACAAAACAAGCATATCTGGAATTTAAAGAGTTTTCTAAGATTGTCTCAAAAGCACAGCCAGGCCGGGGAAGGGCTGAGCCTGAAGCTGCAAATGCAGGTAGAAAAAGTTGAGCATGCGCATCAGATCTCTGGACTTCCCAGGCAGGGGAAGCAATGGGCTTGGCCATAGGAGGAGTAGAGGGTGGGGTCTGGAGAGGAGGGGAGGGACCAGAGCAATTTGAATCAGACTTGATTTTGAACTCAGGCCTGGATTCCTCTTCCCCCACTTTGCCTCCAGGTGCTAGGGGATTAAAAGCTTCTAGAGGGTGGGTCATTGCCTCCAGGCATGCAAAATTAGAGCAACAATTAGTGTTAGAACTGGGAAAAGCTGCGGGAATCTCTTCAGGTTTCTCTGAAAAAGCATGGTTGGGAGAGGGAGAGATATTTCCTTGTGTGAGTAAGTTGCTGGCTCTTTTAACAAAAATAAAAAGAAAAATAGAAAATCCACAAAAACAAAGCATTAACATGATCTTATCTCCCATTTGTCTGGTTAAACAGACCAAAATCAAAAATAGGATAATTAGGGAGTTTAAAAGGACCATTCGAAAAAATTCAAAGGAAAAACACAGCCAGTACACCAGTACTTAGCAGTTAAAGGGAGAGGGAGGGGAAATTTCTTACCCAACCAGCAGATCAGAAGAAGACTGAGGGTTAGCTTTCCTCTTCGTGGTCAGCCATCTGTTAAGGGCTAAAATTCTAGCTAAACTGTCTAAAATATCTAATGAGTGGTCGCCAATAAATTATAAGCTTTAGCAAGAGTTAGACTTTTAAGCATTTATTAAGGAGAATAAGAATTTGGTAAAGAGAGAGAGAAAGGTCTAGATTCCTATCTATTAAAGGGAGAGCGCATTTCTAGCTCCCTTCTCCGCCAGAGTCCAGAGGAAAGAGCGCGAGACTGAGCGCCAGTCTCTTCCTTCCTCCTCCCACTAGCCCGCGTCACTTCCTGACTCCTGGTCTTGCCCTCAAAGACCTTCCCTTCATGGGCAGAACTCCTCTACAGTAAGTATCCAGCAGGTGGCGTTATTCCAATCGTTACATTATATATATATATATATATATATATAATATATAACCTATATCAGATTACTCAGATTACTTGCTGTCTAGGGGAGGGGGGAAGGAGGGAGAAAAATCTGAAATTGGAAAGCTTGTATAAACAAAAGTTGAGAACTATCTTTACATGTAACGGGAAAAAAATAATCTATTAATTCAAAAAAATTTATTGTTTAACATTACCAATCACAGTGCTAAGCAGTGAGGATATTTCCCCACCACTAACACCCATCCCACTCAAAAAAATTCTTTTACATCAAAGAGCTCACTAACTCTGTGGGAGACAATATTTCTATATGTAGGTACATACAAGATATATACAAAGCATATATAAGTGATTTCTGAGGGGAGATACTACCAACTGAGGGGATTGGGAAAATCCTCTCCTGCAGAAGTTGGCATTTAAACTTATTTTTTAAGAAAATCAGAGAAACTGGGAGTCAGAGGTGAGTAGAGAAGGCATTTGAGGTACAGAAGATGCCAATGAAAATTCAAAGAGTGCATTTATTGGAGTGTTCTATGTGAGAAACAGCGTATAGATTGAGGAGTTCATAGAAAGGAGCAGGGTACAATAAGATTCTCAAAATAAGAAGGTGCCATATTGATAAGGGTTTCAAATTTCAAAGAGAGGATTTTATATTTGATCCTAGAAGGAACTTCTAGAGTTGAGAGAGAGAGACAGAGAGAGAGTAGGAATGGCAATGACATGGTCAAAATTGCACTTGAGGTAAACACTGCCAGCAGAGTGGAGGATAGATTGGAGTGGAGAGAGAAATTCTTAATATGATAAACATCTAATATTAATGTCAAATCAGGAATAAAACAAGGAGATATATGCTCTTGAAACAAATATACCATTCTCAAGGTGGATAGTCTCCACAGAGTCAAAAGAGGAGAGCAATTCCCTGTAGAGGATGAGGTCCTCCAGGCTCTCTTGTTTTCAGTTAAAATGGTATTGATAATATTGAGATAAGATATTTGGAGAGCTTCCTAAACAAGATCAATAATCACTCAAGAATGAGGTTTAATGATCCATAAAGGCAGAACTGAGTGGATAGGATCTATTGTACAAATCATGGACAAATGTTCTAAAGAGCTTGATCATCAGTTCACATATCTTGGACACTAAAGTTGGACAATTAACTGAGCATGGAATTGAATAATAAGAAGAAAATTGGCTGGATTGCATTTGAGAAATTGTGCAGTGCACACTTAATGATTCCAAACTACTCCATAGAACAAAGGCTCAATATTCTTTCAATGATGCTAAGTAGTTGCTAAGGTATTAATAATATCTACTATGGTCCCTGTCACATAATCCAAGCTGGTTTTCCTATGTATCACCCTCACAATAGCATATTGAGTCTCATAGAGTGGGGCTGTTTCCTTGGGTTCTAAAGAATTGTGGGATAGGGAGTGGGAATATGTAAGTAACACCCTACACTCCCATTATACTTTATTTCTAGTGTTATTGTTCCATGGAAAGAATTTTCCCATGTCCCTGATCATGCAGTTATTTATTAACTTTTCTCTTTCTCATGGCATTAAAAAAATTGTGAATTTCTTGTGTCAAGGGGGCTGAGTGATGAAGCAACGCACTGAAGTACTCCCAGATTTCCCCTCCAAACCAACATAAAGCTGCCTCTGAAGTGTCCCAGAAGCAGGGAAACAGCTTACCAGCCCACCAGGAAAGGTCTGTCTTACCTGGGTGGGAGGGAAGTGAGGTTCAGGAACCTCAGCAGCAGCAGCTTCTGGGCTCACAACAGGGGGCTTAAAGCAGGGCTCTGAGCCTGTGGCAATCCACTAGTGAGGCTCCACCCACCTGTAAACCAGCAGCTCCCTGGGCAGGTGAGCAGTCTGGCAGCATATCAGGGACCTTCACCAGCTACCCCAAAGCCAGCACAGTCCACTGGGGAGGTTTTGACCCCACTGCTGACCAGTAGTGAAGCCTCACCCAAGACTGGTCAACAGCAAGTTTCCATTCCTGTGACCCCCCAGCAGAGAGACTCTTTTCAGGGCAAACCAGCACCATGGACTCAGTAGATCACAACAAAATTACCCTTCCAGGACCTGCTACCAGAGTGACTAGTTACATAGCAACCAAGCAGCAGGACTCCCCTCCTCTCCCCCGCCCTGCACTTGGGCATATTGGAAACAAAATTACTCCTCCAGGGCCTAATAACAGAGAGGCCCTGCTAACAGAGTAACCCAGCCACAAAGCACCTCCCCTGGGGCAGAAAAACACTTCTCCAGGGCCAGCTACCAGAAAGACTTTGTTAACTTTAGCAACCCAGTAAAAGCAAATGGCTAAGCCCTGAAGCCCAGGGAAAACCAACAATAAGACCCAGAGCCTAAACACAAACCTTGGGACAGTTTAGGAAGAGTGTCCAACTCAAATAAAAATATCAAGGCATAAAAATGAGCAAAAAAAAACAACCATGACTATTGACAGTTACTACAGTGATAGATAAAATTGAGGCATAAACATAGAGGAGAACAATAGCAACAGAATGGCTACAGGTAAAACTTCAAAGAAAAATGAAAATTGGTCTCAGGTCCAAAAGGAAGTAAATTAGAGAAGTAGAAGAAAAATTGGGTAAAGAAATAAAAAATCTTTCAAGAGAACCAGGAAAAAGAAATGTAAAAATTTACTGAGGAAAATAACGTCCTAAAAACAGATTTAGCCAAATGGAAAAGGAAATACAAAAGGTCACTGAAGAAAATAATTCTTTAAAAATTAAAATTGAACAAATGGAAGCTAATGACTCTATGAGACACCAAGATACAGTAAAACACAATCAAAAAAGTTAAAAAAAAAAAAAGAAAGAAAAAAATGTGAAATTTCTCATTGGAAAAACAACTGACCTAGAAAATAGGTCCAGGAAAGACAATATAAGAATTATTTGACTACTTAAAAGCCATAAAAAAAAATACTGGGCAATATCTTTCAAAAAATTATCAAAGAAAACTGCCCTAAAATATCAGAAGGAGAGGGCAAAGTAGAAATGGAAAGAATCCACTGATCACCTCCTGAAAGAGATCCCAAAACGAAAACTCCCCAGAACATTGTAGCCAAATTTCAAAGTTCACAGATCAAAAAACAAAAAAGTAGTACAAGCAGTCAAAAAGAAACAATTCAAATACTGTGGAGCTACAGTCAGAATTGCACAGGATTCGGCAGGGCTTGGAATATAATATACCAGAAGGCAAAGAACTTAAGTTTACAACTGAGAATCACCTACCCAGCAAAATTGAATATATAATTTCAGGGGGAAAATGGAAATTTAATGAAATAGAGCACTTTCAAGCATTTCTGATTAAAAGGCCAGAGGTGAATAAAAAATTTGACCTCTAAATACAAGACTCAACAGAAACATAAAAAGTAAAAAAAGAAACAAGAAAGAAAAACTGTGAGAAATTTAATAAGTTTAAATTGTTTCTAGTTCTATATGATATGTGAAGCTTAAAAATTCTAACTGTGATATCTAAAAATCTAATGAGTGGTTGACTTAAATTAGAAATGTATTGCACCAATCTTTGGGCATTAAGTATTTATTAAAGTATATTAGGGATTAGTAAAGAGAACACATGGAGAAAGAAAGAAAAGACCCTAGCTCCCTGCACCTGCAGCTGCTCCTCTTGTTACCTCCAATGGAAAGGACTTCTACCTGCTCCTCTTGAGCTGAAGCTCTCTGTGGGCCCACCCAGGCACAGTCCCTACACACACAACTCCAAGCTAATTGTCTGATAATAGTGATTGACATGACTTACAGGCTTTTCTGTGAAGAAATGTAACTGTTCGGATGCTAATCACATGCTTTTCCCTCAGGGTGGTGCTTTGATTCTCACAGATAAGATGATATTTGTAAGTCGTAATAACTTTATTATAAGACAAATTTTTAGAGAAATTAGGAGCATATATGAAGAGGATCATAAGGTAATATTGAAGGGATGATAATATTTGTAAGTCTTCAACAACTTTACTATAAGAATAATTAAAGTGCGGAGCCAAGATGGAGGAGAGAAGCCAGGAAGTTGCCTGAGCTCTTCTGCATTTTTCCTCAATAAAAGCATTAAATCAAGCCTCTAAACAGATTCTGAAACTACAGAATCTACAAAAAGACAGAGAAACACAATCTTCCAAATTGAGGTAATTTAGAAGACTTCAGGAAAGGTTGGTCTAACTCAGGCAAAAGGGGAGCACAGTGCAGCCCAGCATGGAGGGGGTCTGGGCAAGTCAACAGGAAACTCTTGGCCACAGTGGAGCAACTGAAGCCCCTTGATCCTGCCTCAGCAAGCTGATGGCACAGCGGGTAAGTTGTGATATCTGCCAGTACCAGCTGAGAGAGCAGGCTGCCAGCTGAAGGGTCACCCATAGAACAGGTGTGACTGGGCCAGGCCATCCCAGCACCAGGAGCAAGCATAGGGAGAAAGTCCAGGGTGTTGAGGAATCCACAAGCCACAGAAGTCTCAGTATAGAAAGCCAGTGGCACAGTGGATAAAGCACGGGGCCCTGGATTCAGGAGTACCTGAGTTCAAATCCAGCTTCAGACACTTGACACTTAGTAGCTGTGTGACCCTGGGCAAGTTACTTAACCCTCATTGCCCTGCAAAAAAAAAAAGAGTAAAAAAAAAATCAATTGAGAGAGGTAAAAGAAAAAAATTGGGAGAGAAAGCTACACAAGAAAATTATGAAAAAAGAATCAACAACTTGGAAAAGGAAACACGAAGAATCAACAGCTTGGAAAAGGAGGTGCAAAAGCTTACTGAAGAAAACAATGCCTTAAAAATTCTCATTGGTCAGATGGAATCTAATTCAAATACTGTGGAGCTGCAATAAGGATAAAACAGGAACTAGCAGCATCTACATTACTGGACTGGAGGGCATGGAATATGATATTCTAGAGGGCAAGGGAACTAGAGCTACAGCCAAGAATCACATACTCAGCAAAACTGTGTATAATATTACAGAGGAAAAAATGGGACTTCAATGAAAAACAGGACTTTCAGGCATTTGTGATGAAAAGACCTGAACTGCATAGAAAATTTGATTTTCAAATACAAGACCCTGGAGAAGCATAAAATGGTAAATAGGAAAAAGAATTCATGAGGGATGTTAAAAGATTAAACTGTTTACATTCCTACATGGGAAGATAATACTTCTAACTCATAAGAACTTTCTCAGTAAGGAATTCACAGAGGACATAGGTCTGAACTGAATACGAAGGGTTGATATCTCTAAAGCATTTATGTTTTGTTCTTTGTGGGGCAAACAGGGTGGGGTGTCTTATGTCTGGGGCCACATTTGGGCTCAGGGCCTCCTGGGTCCAGGGCTGGTGCTTTGTCTACTGTGCCACCTAGCTAATCCGTGATGACATCTTTAAAATAGGGTTGAGGGGTAGGAGGAGTGGACTGGGGGAGGGGAACAGGGAGAGGTGGACTGGGGAGAGGTAGTTCACATGAAGGAAACAAGAAAGAAGCTTACGGAGGAAAGGGGAAGGAGTGCGGGAGTGAGTGAACCTTACTATCATCAGAATTGGCTCAAAGAGGCAATAACATACATACTCAAGTGGGTATATTAATATATTTTTTCCCTGAGGGAAAGTGGGAGGGAAGAGAGGTGGCGGGGCACAAGAGAAGAGGAAAAGGAGGGAAGGGCAGATTGGACGAGAGAGCAGTAAAAAGCAAAACACTTTGGAGGAAGGTGAAGATGTACTCCATAATTGCACAAGTATGACATATTGAATTGCTTGATTTCATAGGGAGGGTTGAGGAGCGAGGTAGGAAGAAAAATTTAGAACACAGAATTAGCTCAAAGACCTTAATATTATCAGAGTGGGCTCAAGGAGGGAATAACATTCATACCCAATTAGAAAGAGTAATCTATTTAATCCTACAGGAAAGTAGGAGGGGAAGAGAATAAGGAGAGAAGGGTGAAAGAAGGGAGGACAGAGCAGAAGAGGGGGCAGTCAGAAGTAAAACACTTTTGAGGAGGAATAGGATAAAAGAAGATAGAAAATAGAGTAAATATCATGGGAAAGAAATAGGATGGAGGGAAATAATTATGATGATTGATTATAATGGCAAAATGTATGGTACCTACTTTGTTGGGCTATTATGAAGAAATTTCTTTGTCAAGTTTAAGGTACTATATAAAAGTTATGATGAACAGGATGCTATCAGAAAAGCCTGGAAAGACCTACACAAACTGAAGTAGAGTGAAATGTACTGTGTACAAAATAACAGCAATAGTGTAAGATGGAAAAAAAAAAAAAGAAGTGGAGTCCTATCAAATTCCTTTTATGAGACAAATGTGCTGATACCCAAACCAGGAACAGCCAAAATAGAGAAAGAAAATTATAGACCAATCTCGTTAATGAACATTGATGCAAAAATTTTAAATAAAATACTAGCAAAAAGATTACAGAATATATCACAAGGCTCATACACTATGACCAGTTGGGATTTATACCAAGAATGAAGGGCTAGTTCAATATCAGGAAAACTATCAACATAATTGGCCATATAAATAACAAAAGCAACAGAAATCATGTGATTATCTCAATACATGCAGAAAAGGCCTTTGACAAAATATAGCACCCATTACTAATTAAAACACTAGAGAGCATAGCAATAAAAGGAGCTTACCTTAAAATGATAGGTACTATTTATCTAAAAACATTGAAAAGCATTATCAATAAAGGAGATAACCTAAAAGCCTTTCCAATACAATCAGGGGTGAATCAAGGATGCCCATTATCACCTCTCTTATTTAATATTGTATTAGAAATGTTAGCTATAACAATAAGAGAAGAAAAAGAAATTAAAGGAATTGGAATATGTAATGAGGAAACAAAACTATCATTCTTTGCAGATGTTATGTTATACTTAGAAAATCCCAGAGAATCAACTAAAAAGCTACTTGAAATTATTAACAACTTTAGCAAAGTTGCAGGATACAAAATAAATTCACATAAATCATCAACATTTCTATATATGACCGATAAGATATAGCAACAACAGATAGAGAAATTCCATTTAAAATAACTGTGGCCAATATGAAATACTTGGGAGTCTACCTCCCAAGACAAATACAGGAAATATATGACCAGAAATACAAAACACTTTTCACAGAATTAAAGTCAGATCTAAACAATGGGAAAATATTAATTTCTCATGAATAGGCAGAGTCAATATAATAAAAATGACAATCCTACTGTATGGGCCAAATTTAGTATGGAGAGAGTTAATTGGGCAGCTTGCTGTAATATTGGGGTTCAGAAAATAATGGGAGACCTCCAGGTCCAGAGTTTCCTCTCTTATAAACTGCCTTTTCTTTAGTTATTTCTCTCAGACTGATAAGAAAGGAGATTAATAGCCTCTTTTCCACAAACAAATCAGGTTTTGTTAATAGGAACAAAATTTGCAACACAAGTGAAGTTAATAGAGCTAAGGACAATGAGAAAGGTGATAGAGAAAGGGAAAAATATGACCCACTTCCCAGATGGTTAGAATCTAAATCTCTAGGGTAAGAAGGCCCCCAGGTACCTTGAATAAGCTCTGCTTCCTCAGCTACTCAGAACAGCTTGGCTCTAACAAAAACTGACTCAAACCCTAAACTTGCTTCCAGCTCAGCTGGCCTAAAGAGCCAGCCTCCTGTCAACAACACAAGGTCACTACCACTTGGAATCTGTAGTTCCAAGGAGAATCATCTGTGTAGTCTCTCCTGGTTCGGTTCAAAGTGTTGTGGGCCCAGGGAACCCTAGAAGTTCTCTGGGGCACATCAAAGAACCTTCTTGAAAAACTAAACCAGTGGACAGATACGCCTAGAGAGATAAGCAGAACCAGTTCAGACTGAGCTAGCTCCATGACCCCCACCCTTCATCCTGATCTCCCTTACCCCTGGGGAGATAAGATTAGGTGTGGCTGCTTCCTTTGTGTCCTGAAGAGATGGCTTGGGAGATCTTCAGCCACCCCTCACCTAATCCCTCCAGCCACCACCAGTGGGGGATGGTCCTACCTCACTAAAGGAACTTTCCACAGTCAGATGGTCACCCTTACCCCATCAGTCCTCTATAAAAGTACCTGCCAATCTCCTGCTCAAAGAGATTGGTATCTCAGAGCCACGTGCTTTGTGCCATGCCTCTCTCCCCAGGAGAAGTCCAAGGATTTCCCTTGGTTTCCCTTCCCTTCCCTTCCCCCTTCCCTTCCCTTCCCTTCCCCAGCCCCAAAATAAACTACTATCTTATTCTAAATTGCTTTTGTGTGCAAGAGGGTATAATTCTTTAAAGAGAAATTCCTAAGGACCCCAAACCCCATACCCCATTGTGAGAAATGGGTAACTGTCTCCTCTCAATGTGGATATAACAGTCAGTCACACTCCCCTGACCTGTTTGTAGGACAAAGGTCTCAGATCCCCTCCTCCCCCTCAGGTTAGCAAGGTCACATGGTTCAAGGAGCCCTGGTCTCAATAAGGTCTGCTCCAGAGTTGTGTCCATATATGGAAGTATAAGGTCCACTCCTGAGTCATGCCCATATAAAGAAGAGGGGTGGGAATACTGAGTTCCAATTAGCTAGTTTTTGCACTTAGATTGTAACCCCACCAGTGATGAAAAAGGGGAAGGTCCATTCGTGTTAGGGACTAGGGTATAAAACAGGGTCTGTGAGCCCCCTTTCTGGGCACCCACTAGCTACACACTAGGGTGCCTCCTTCTCATGAGAAGAAAATAAAGCTTTTGTCACCTTGCTGCTGAGTTCCTGAGGATCATTGAGAAGAGGATGGATTTTTCCCTCCCAATTGGAGGTCCCACCGAGATGTAAGGAGCTGTGGGGCCCTCCGGGTTCCAGCACTCCCAGCGCCCTTCACCAGCAATGGTTGGAGCCTGGAGGGGGCCACCTCCAACTCCTGAGTCCAAGGAACTCAGCAGAGACGTTGCAAACGCAGGGTGGAGCATGCTCACCAAGGGGGTAAGAATTTATCAAAACAGGGATTGCCGTGGGGAGGAAGGAAAAGCCAGCACTCTGGTTTGTTAGGCTCATGGTCGGGAGTCACTTGCCATAGGTCTTTTGCAGGCGTATTGGGTGAATTTATGAATGAAATCTTACCTCCCAGGATTTTGAGGATAGAGCAAAATGTTATTGGGGTTTAGTATAATGTTTTGTTTGGGGGGGGAAAGCCAGGAGAGAGGTCCCTGAATTTCATCTCAGAAGAGAGCATGGTGCAGAGGCATGGCTCAGTCCAGTGGGGTCATCATCTGACTGTAGGGGTATCTTGTTGGGGGAGGGCCATCCCCCACTGGGGGCGGCTAAGGGAATTTGGGTGAAGGGCAGCTCCAGATCCCTCAGGTCTCTCTCTCCCCCTCACACCACAGGGACAGCAGCCACACCTAATTCCCTGGGGGTGGAGGAGACTGGAGTGAAGAGTGGTGGTCCTGGAGTTACTCAGTATCTCTTTGGGAGTGTCTGTCCTTTGGTTTGGTTTTGTGGGGAGGGGGTTCTTTTAATTTGCCCCAGGGAACTTCTCTGGAAACTAGAACCATTAGAAAAACAAAAGGGTTTGCTTGGGAAAGGTGGGGGAGGTCTATGGGTCCTTCAAGAGTCTAGGATTAACAAAGACCAGTTAGCCCCAGGCAATTCATTTGCTCAGGAAAGGGGAGTGTGAATTCAATGCCTTTTCTTAGAAAAGAAAAAAAAAAAAGGAGTTTGAGAATTCTACTTTAAAATCCTGAGAAAACTGATTCCATGTTTTAATTGGTAAACTGGTGACAGATGGAAATTATGGTAATATTTAGCAATTGTTGCATGCTATTGTAAATTGGTTTTACGATTTTGCTAAGGGTTAAATACTGTTTGAGTTTATTGATTAACTGAAAGCTTTCACTGCAGCTTTTGTGTAAGAAATTGTACCTATATAGCCCTCCTCCTCATTGATTCAGATAAAAGTTTTCTTTTACACTAATTGCCTTTATTCTGAGTTATCAGATCTGAGCAAACAAGGTGCCAGCTATCCATGGGGAGAGAGGACTCGGTTTCCCCTGCACTGTATTCCATGAGGCTTGGCAACTTTTGTTCTTTCATGGGAACCCCCATGATCATCCCAGGTGGCATGATAAACACAATGTTGAATTTGGCCATGGCGACTGGTATCAATGGTATTAGATTCTTTATGATTATTTAATTGTCTTATATTAAATTAGAAGGGTAAAGATGATCACTTTATGGACTCCTTTGCAGGAACAGCATGGGGCATTCTTGGCATCTCTCACTGGAACAGCTTTTCACTCCTGATGCAGGATTCTGGGATTCCTGGATTCTCTTTCTTGGTTTTGGGTGTGCCAAGGTACCAAGCGGTTAGAGTCCATAGGTACCAGGT
Organism: Dromiciops gliroides; assembly: GCF_019393635.1. NCBI lineage: Eukaryota > Metazoa > Chordata > Mammalia > Microbiotheria > Microbiotheriidae > Dromiciops > Dromiciops gliroides. The sequence continues at coordinate 253,264,674 of NC_057866.1, forward strand.
GTGCCTAGGTGCCAGGCAGTTAAAGTCCATAGGTGCCAGGTGTGCCAACCAGTGTGCCAGGCGGTTAAAGTCCGTAGGTGCCAGGTGTGCCAAGGTGCCAGGCGTGCCAACCAGTGTGCCAAGCGGTTAAAGTCCGTAGGTGCCAGGCATGCCAACCAGTGTGTCAGGCGGTTAAAGTCCATAGGTGCCAGGTGTGCCAAGGTGCCAAGTGGTTAGAGTCCGTAGGTGCCAGGCATGCCAACCAGGCCAAGAAGTGTGCCAGGCGATTGGAGTCTGTAAGCACTAGGTGTGCCAAAAAATGTGCCAGGAGATGCCAAGCAGTGTGCCAGGTGGGGGTGGTCCCCAAGAATTCAAAGGGTTCATTAAAGATGAGGAATGCCATGTCTAGTGATACAGAAAAGGAAGAAAGTACACCTCCCTAAAAATTCCCAAAGACAGCCCTTTGGGAGACAAATTAGATATTTGGGATAAAGTTGAGAAGTATAGAGGAAAATGCAAGAAGAGAATGATAAAATATTGTTGCCTAATATGGGCTGGGGTTTCCCCTCAAGGGAGGTTCAGTCCTTTTGCCTAAATTTGGGTCTAATGAAAATCAGGTATGCCAAGCCTTAAATGTATATGTGATCCTTGCTTGGGAAGGGAAACAGAGTTCCCAATAATAGAAATGAAAAGCATGTTTCTCAGATATTTCTGGCCTCTCTGCCTCTGTTTCTTTAATCTGACAGAAGGGACTTCTGGCCCAGACTCCTTGAGTGTCCAGCTCACCAATTTAAGCCTGGAGACTGGGTATTGATAAGAACCTGGAAGAGCAACAAGTTGGAGCCTGATTGGGAAGGGCCGTTCCTGGTGTTACTTTTTACTGACATTGCAGTGAGGACTGAGGAGCAAAACTGGACTCACTATTCTGAAGTAAAAGGGGCATCTTTTCCAGAAGAAAAACCAGAGCCAAAACATGAGCAGTGGACTGTTAATAAGGAATCTGATCAACCAGGGGTGAAGTTTAAAAAGACTTTAATGTACAATATACCAAGCCTGGTACAAAAAGGGGGAAGGGAGGTAACATTTTGGGGTAGCAGGAGCTGCTCAGGTAAACAAGTAGTGGAAGAGCAAAAAGGATTGTTTATATGGGCATCTGAAGGAGGAACTAATCCCTTAGGAAGAATAGGAATATCCTTTGAAAATCTCATGGATCCTACATCCCCCTATCTTTTTAAGACTCCAGAAATAACCTCTCCAAGTACAAAAGGGAAATTAGGAAACCCTGAAACTCCTGAGTTACAGGCCAGTGAAGTTAAGGATGTGAGACAGACAGTGGAGACAGAGACTGGGTTTAGAGATTCAAATGCTCGGATGGAATGGGTCAGTGCTTTGGGAAGACCAGCTACCCATACTCTAAGTCCACATTTTAGCCTGGAGGGGTTCCGGTGTCTCCTTCAATTATACCAGAATGGGTTGGCAAAGGGTGAGAGTTGCAGGGATTTGGAGCTACTCTTCCCTGTGATAAAAAGGACAGCAGAAAAGATCATACCCACTTTTGTTGGAGTCCCAGAAATCATCCTGCCTATCTCTCCAGATGGGTGAGAGGTTTTCTGGTCTTGGGTAATATGAGTTGTGTCCAAACATGGGAAGTAACCGAGAGCAACTCGGTAGATTTTTCATCCCTGATCCTCCCCTGAGCCAACCTATGGTGGTATTGTGGTGGAAGATCAACCTTACCCCCTAACTGGGCTGGGACTTGTGGGTTGGTGCGACTGGCCACCCTCTTTACCATGGCATCTGAGCATTTCTCCAAATCTGAGTCTAAATCAAGAAAGAAACACAGCCCAGAGGGGGCAAAAAGGGTCTTCTGATGCTCTAATCTGACTAGATATAGACCAAAAGGCAGAGGAAATATTCTATAAATGGAATGAGAGGAGCCAAATAGTCAAAAATAAAGAGGAGGGATTGTGAGAAATGGGTAATTGTCTCCTCTCAATGTGGATATAACAGTCACACTCCCCTGACCTGTTTGTAGGACAAAGGTCTCAGATCCCTTCCTCCCCCTCAGGTTAGCAAGGCCACATGGTTCAAGGAGCCCTGGTCTCAATAAGGTCTGCTCCAGAGTTGTGTCCACATAAGGAAGTATAAGGTCCACTCCTAAGTCATGCCCATACAAAGAAGAGGGGTGGGAATACTGCGTTCTGATTAGCTAGTTTTTGCGCATAGATTGTAACCCCACCAGTGATGAAAAAGGGGAAGGTCCATTCGTGTTAGGGACTAGGGTATAAAACAGGGCCTGTGAGCCCCCTTTCTGGGCACCCACTAGCTGCACACTGGGGTGCCTCCTCATGAGAAGAAAATAAAGCCTTTGTCACCTCGCTGCTGACTTCCTGAGAATTATTGAGAAGAGGATGGATTTTTTCCCTCACACCCATTTTCCCCCATGACATTTTGGTGGCCCATATGGGGACACAGGAAATTTCCTCTTTCCTCTTGGCACACAAAACCAGGGGTGGGAACCTCCCTTCTGGGTTTCCTTTCTCCCTCTCCTACCTGACTCAACCTCACGTTTGAGTCACAGAGAGGTAGAGAGGGTCAGCTTTTGCATGTGACAGCGGAGGACAGCCTGGATCTCACTCCCTTGCCAAAAGCTAAGACGGATGTCCAGACCACGCTTGGCACACAAAACCTGAAGGTAGGAACCCCGCTTCTGGATTTCCTTTCTCCCTCTCCCATCTGACTCAACCTCACGTTTGAGTCACAGAGAAGTAGAGAGGGTCAGCTTTTGCATGTGACAGCGGACGGGCAGCCTGGGTCTCCTTCCCTCCCCAAAAGCTCAGCTAGAGATCCAACCATTCTGGAGAGCAATTTGGAATTATGCCCAAAGGGCGATAAAGCTGTGCATACCCTTTGACCCAGCAATCCCACTTTTAGGTCTTTTGCCCAAAGAAATCATGGAAGGGGGAAAGGGACCCACATGTACAAAAATATTTATAGCTGCTCTTTACGTGGTAGCAAGGAATTGGAAGTTGAGGGGGTGCCCATCAATTGGGGAATGGCTGGACAAGTTGCGGTATATGAATACAATGGAATACTATTGTGCTGTAAGAAATGATGAGCAGGAAGAGTTCAGAGAAACCTGGAGGGTCTTACGTGAGCTGATGATGAGTGAGATGAGCAGAACCAGAAGAACATTGTACACAGTATCATCAACATTGAGTGTTGACCTACTGTGATGGACTATATTCTTCTCACCAATGCAATGGTACAGAAGAGTTCCAGGGAACTCATGATAGAAGAGGATCTCCAAATCCAAGAAAAAAAAAGAAAGAAAGAACTGTGGAGTATAGATGCTGATTGAACCATATTATTTCTTTTGTTTTGGGTGCTGTTGTTTTTTTTTTCTATTTTGAGGTTTTGCATCACTGCTCTGATTCTTTCTCTTGTAACAGGATTAATGCAGAAATAGGATTAATGTTATTATGTGTATATATATGTGTGTGTATATATATCTATATGTATATGTATAGATATATATAGATATAACCTATATCAGATTACCTGCTGTCTAGGGGAGGGGGGAGGGAGGGGAGGGAGGGAGGGAGAAAAATCTGAAATTGTAAAGCATGTATAAACAAAAGTTGAGAACTATCTTTACATGTAACGGAAAAAATAAAATATCTCAAAAAAAAAAAAAAAAAGCTCAGCTAGACATTTGAACCATGCTCGGACCCTCGGACTCCACGTTTCTGGGTAAGAACTTGTGTGTCTATCCCTTGCCGGTGCCTCTCTCCCTTGAGAAAGCTAAACCTCACATCTGAACCATGTTCAGACCATTCTCCTTAGGTCAAAATCTGGGTACAGTCATGGGGCAGAAAGGGAGTGTACAGAAAGGCTCACCACTGGGGTGCATCCTAAGAGATTGGACTAACTAAAATGCAGACAGACACTGCCTTTCACAGAACTAGGCTTTGATCTGATTACTTAACTCTTATAAAACAGGCCACGCCCTGTCCTGCATTCAGCCTTTCCAGCTTCCACTGGGAGAGAAAAAAAAAAAGCAAGCCACTTTTTAAAGTCCTTTTTCATTTTTGCTCTGGTCAGTTTTAATTTTTTGTTTAGTCTGTTCCATCTAGGCTCAAGGATTTGAGGCAGATACCCATTGTGCCTATGTTGTCTCCGCTCATCTTTGGGACCTCACAGCTCCTCACACTGGGAAACATGCCTTCTCCACTTCTCCCCTCCCCCTCCCTTGTACCGTGATTTCTTTGATCCCTGCTCAGCATGAAGCAGTTTCAGACAAAGAAGTCAAAGCTATCTATAATCATATGAAAAAATGCTCTAGATAATTATTGATCAGGTAAATGCAAATTAAAATAACTCTGAGGTATAACCTCAGACCTATCAGAATGTCAAATATAACAAAAATAGAAAATATTCAATGTTGGAGGGGATGTGGGAAACCTGGGACACTAATCCACTGTTGGTGGAGTTGTGAAAATCTCCAACCATTCTGGAGAGCAATTTGCAGCTATGCCCAAAGGGCTATAGAACTGTGCATGACCTTTGATCTAGCAATACCACTGCTATGTTTATATCCCAAAGATATCCTCCCAAAGAGGAAAATACCTATTTATACAAAAATATTTATAGCAGCTCTTTGTGGTGGCTAAGAATTGGAAATCAAAGGAATGTCCATCAATTGGGGAATGGCTAAATGAGCTGTGGTATATGATCGTGATAGAATATTATTATGGTATAAGAAATAACAAGCAGGATGACTTCAGAAAGTCCTGGAAAGACACATGTGAAATATCATATTGTGAAGTCAGCAGAACCAAAAGAACACTGTACACAGAGACAGAAATACTGTTTGATGAAGAACTATGAATAACCTGACTATTCTCAACAATACAATGATCCAAGACAATCCCAAAGGACTATTGATGAAGCATACTATCCATCTCCAAAGAAAGAACTGATACTGATGGAACAGACTGAAGCATGCTTTTCTTCACTTTCATTTTTTTTTCTTTTAATCAAGTTTTCTTGTACAAAATGACAGCTATGGTAATGCTTTACAGAATCATACATGTGTAACCCATATATGATTGTTTGCCACCTCAGGGATGGTAGAGGGGAGGGAGGGAAAGAGGGATAAAAATTGGAACCCCAAACTATAAATAAAAATATTTATTATAAAAAAAATTAGGGGCAGGTAGGTGGTACAGTGGATAGAGCATCGGCCCTGGATTCAGGAGGACCCAAATTCAAATCCAGCCTCAGACACTTGACACTTACTAGCTGTGTGACCCTGAGCAAGTCACTTAACCCCAGTTGCCTCACCAAAAACAAAACAAAACAAAATTTGCTTTGAAATCTCTTCCCTGGGTCCATGCCCTCCCATTCTTCTGAATGTGAGTTGTCCCTAGGAGTTTAGATTCCCCTTTGCCTGAAGCAGAATGAATGGTCTCTGTAAGCCCCAAATCCCTTATAAGGTCATATTCCATGCCCTCTGGTCCTTTAGTGTAGATGCTGCTAGATCTTGTTTTATCTTTACTGTACCTCCACAGTTTTTGAATTCCTTTTTTCTAGATTCTTGTAATATTTTCTCCTTGACCTGGGAGCTCTGGAATTTGGCTATAATATCCCTGGAGGTTTTCATTTTGAAATCTCTTTCAGGAGGTGATTGGTAGATTCTTTAAATTTCTATTTTACCTTCTTCATCTAGAATATCAAGGCAATTTTCCCTGACAATTTCTTGGAAGATGCTGTCTCAACTCTTATTTTGGTCATGTTTTTCAGGTAGTCCAATGATTTTCAAATTATCTCACCTGGATCTATTTTCCAGTTCAGCTGTTTTTCAAAGGAGATATTTCATATTGCCCTCTATTTTTTTATTCATTTGGATTTGTTTTACTATGTCTTGGTTTCTCATAAGGTCACTAGCTTCCATTTGTTCAATCCTAATTCTTAGTCAATTATTTTCTTCAGAGAGCTTGTGTATCTGCTTTTCCATTTGGCTTATCAAGCTATTGACTTTTTTCTCATGACTCTCCTGCATTGCTCTCATTTCTCTTTCAATTATTTCCTCCACCTCTCTAAATCTTCCTTCTATCTCTCCAACTTTCTCTTCAAAGTCTCTTTTGAGCACTTCCATGGCCTGAGACCAATTCATATTTTTCTAGGAAGCTTTGGATGTAGGAGCCATCAGATTGTTATCCTCTTCTGAGGGTACACCTCAATCTTACTTGTCGCTAAAGAAAGTTCAATAGTTCTCAACTTTCTTTGCTTGTTCATCTTGCCATCTTTTACTTGACTTTTAACTCCCTCTTACAGTGGGGCTCTACTTCCAAGCTACACTGTCCCAAACTTTAGAGGGCCCTAGGTGTTTTGGTTTGAGGGAGGGCAGATTTTTTTCTCACCTGGTCTGTTCTCTGGTCCCAAGATAACCTCAAGCCAACTTGCTAATTAACCAGCCAGAAAAACTTTGTATGCTGTGTTTCTTAGCTCTGATGAGCCTGTGTCCCTCCCCAACCTGGGCCTCCTGCACTCAGGATTTCTTCCTGGTTCCCCGCTGGGGTAGAATAGCCTAATTCTTCCTTAGGTCCTGCAGAAATCCCTGTATTCCCCTCACCCCCCAGCAAGCTGCTCAACCCTCTCACCCAATTGTAACCTTAGTTCCAGAAGACACTGGTGCTGCAGCTGATTTCAGAGGCTGGGGGTAAGTTTCCCTGGTGCAGCTTGCCTGGGGACTGTGTTGGTGCAATTGTGGTTTTGGACTCTTCTAGCAGCCCATCATGGCCCCCTCTAAACTATCTTTGGCTGGAAAAATAATCTCAGTCATCTTTTTGTGGGTTTTGCTGCTCCAAGGTTTGTTTTCTTGCTGTTTGGGGGGTAATTGTGCCAGGAGCTCTGTGTGTTTAATATATTTCCTCTGCCATCTTGGCTCTGCCCCTGGAAGTCCTCCTCTTGAGACCTTCCTATTTGCTTTTCTGACCAATTGTTTTCTCCTTTGTTTCTTTGGTGACTCTTGTCTCTGTGCATTCAAGATTTTTTTATTCTGACAATTGATTCTGTTTCATGAATCTCTTTCTCTCTTAAACCATCTGGGAACATTCTGTTGTGGTTCCAAATTTTGTTGGAAATCCACGGGTAACTTGGGGGAAAAATCTTTAAAGCAATTTTCTCTAATAAAAGTTGCATTTATAAGATCATGAGGAGCTGATTAAAATGTATAATACTAAGAGCCATTGTCCAGTTGATAAATCACCAGTTTTGTAGAAGCTATTCTTTTTTTAAATAATATTTTTCTTTCCCTCCAATTACATATAAAAACAGTTTTTTAACAATTTTGAGTTCCAAATTTTATTTCTCCCTCCCTCTTCTCAGGACATTAAATATTGCTGTTACTATGCAGAACATTTTCCTGGTTCTCCTCACTTCACTTTGTATCGATTCATGTATATCCTTCCTAGTTTTTTAATAATCATTCTGCTTGGCAATTCTTATAGCATGATAACATTCCATTGTAATCTCATACCACAATTTGTTCAACCATTCCCCAATTTATTGCTATCCCCTCAATTTCCAATATTTTGCCACCATAAAAAGGGCTGTTATAAATATTTTGGTACAAATAGGTCCCACTTCGGGGCATCTAGGTGGCGACACTTACTAGCTGTGTGACCCTGGACAAGTCACTTAACCTCAATTACCTCACTTAAAAAGAAAAAAAGAAAAGAAACAAATAGGTCCCACTTTTAATTATCTTTGGTATTTATAGTAGCTCTTTTCCATTGGCAAAAAATTAGAAATTGAGGAGATGCGCATCAATTTGGGAATGACTGACCAAATTGTGTTATGTGATTATGATAAAATACTACTGTGCTATAAGAAATGATGAGCAGGATAGTCTCAGAAAAACCTATAAAGACTTGCATGAGCTGATGCAAAGTGGCATGTACTGTATGCAAAGTAACAACAATAATGTAAGATGATCAGCTGTGAATGACTTAGCTATTCTCAGCAATACAATGATCCAAAACAACTCTGAAGGACTTATGATGGAAAATGATATCCATCCCCAGAAAAGATTGAAGTATATGTTTTAACTTAATTTTTCTTGAGTTTTTTGTCTATTTTCTTTAACATGACTAATGTGATAATGTTTTGTGTGACTACACAGGTATAACATATTGAATTGCTTTCCTTCTTAAGCAGGCGTGTGGGGGATAGGAAGGGAGATAATTTGTAATGCAAAGTTTTTAAAGTGGATGTTAAAATTCATTTTTTACATGTAATTGGGGGAAATGAAATGTTAAATAAGCATTATAGATCTCTTTGGGATACAGACCTAGCAGTGGTATTGCTGTATTAAAGGGTATGCACAGTGGTGTCTCAGTTTTTCCACATTCTCCCGAACATTTATAATTTTCTTTATTTGTGCCATATTAGCCAATTTGATAGGTATGAGGTGGTACCTCAGAGTTGTTTTAATTTGAGTTTATCTAATCAATAGTGAGTTAGAACATTTTTTTCATATGACTATATCGCTTTGATTTCTTTTTCTGAAAAAAATGCCTTGTAAAGGCTATTTTCAAAGGAAGAAATACAGTATGTTTATTGTGTCTCACCTAGGTCCAGGGCAAATCACTGGGTCTTGGGAAAGACAATCTACTCTTTATGTCCACTAGGTGGGTTTCTATCAGGACCAGGAAGTATGAAATAGAAAAGCACCATGATGGAGAAATAGGAGGCAGCATGTGCCACACAAGACAGATGATCATCAAAATCTTGACCACCATCTTTCCTAGTACCCTATGGAAAAATCCCAAGACCCTGAACCCAAGAGGCTTGGGAATTGCTGTCATCTCAGTGCCCTTGACCATCTTCCTAAGATGCATCCCTTGTGGTGATAAAGTGTAATTATAAATACTGAAGAGCCAGAAGGGGAAATTATTTTTTTACTTTATAATGTTTTATTTTTTCCCAATTACATGTAAAGATAGATTTCAACATTCATTTTTATAAAATTTTGAGTTCCATTTTCCCCCTTCCTCCCTCTTTTCCTCCCTCCCTAAGACAGAAACACATTTTATATAAGTATAATCATAGTTATACATGTTATAATCATGTTAAACAGATTTCCACATTAATCATGTTGCCAAAGAAGTCAGGGAAAAAACAAAAAAAGGGAAAATAATATGCTTTGATCTGCATTCAGACTATAATTATTTCTCTGAATGTGGATAGCATTTTCTATCATACATCTTTTGGAATTGTCTTGGATCACCGTATTGCTGAGAAGAGCTAAGTCTATCATGTTTGATCATCACACAATGTTTCTGTTACTCTGTACAATGTTCTCCTGTTTCTGCTCACTTTGCTCAGCATCAGTTAATGCAACTCTTTCCAGGATTTTTCTGAAATTTGACTGCTCGTAATTTCTTATGGTACAGTAGTTTCCATTACATTCTGTAAGGGCCTATAGCTTGATGGGATAGCCTAAGTAAGCATCTCCTCCCGATCAATTCCAGGGTATGCAATTGAACATTGGCTTCCATATCTTTCCACTCAATCAACCAATGAACTGACCAAAGAAAGAGGAAGCATTTATTAAATGCCTACTTTGTGCTTGGCACTGTGCTAGGTATTAGATATGAAGACAAAATTGATACAGTCTCCATCCTCAAGGAATTTACAAGTGTCTACACTGCCAGCATATCAAGTACTAAAAGAGGCCCTATTGATTCTGAAAGAATGCCCATTCTTCCTGTCCATTCACAATTATTGGTTGTAGGCAAGGGTAGGTGTCAATGTGATTATGTCCTCATAAAAACCATTGAATGATCTTATGAGTAGTGAATCCTGGGGAAGGACATTTAACCCTTATAGTCAGTTTCTGAGAATGTCTGATGGTGCCAAAGTTATGGGAGGAGAGCTAGATATTTGGTCTAATACTACATTTCACAATTTCTGCTTGTCTCTGAGGTTTCTGCAGAAAAGCTTAAAAGTACTCTATTTTGTTAAAGATCGATTGTGCCCCCTCTAGGTTTATATACAGTTTTGTTGAGTAAGTTATTTTTTACTGAAGTATTTATTTTTGTATTTTGGAGTATAGCATTCGAAGATTTTCTCTCCTTTATGTTAGTATGGCATAACACAGTACAGGACAGTATGGGACAGTATGTGATGGGATAGGACAGGACAGGACAGGACAGGATAGAACAGGATAGGATAGTCTTACATGGTCTTGACTGTGGTTCTTTGGAACTAGAATCTTTTCTGGTCTCAGGAGTTGACTGGGGGATGAGATAGTTGCCCTGTCTCCCACTCAACCTTCCTGTGAGTATGAGTACAACAAGCACTTATCACTATGTTGGGAGCTGGGGATAAAAATACAAAAACTGAAACTATACCTTTTCAAAAGGAGTTTGTATAGTAATATTTGGCCAATTTCATCTTTTTGCTCATTCTTTTCTATTCTTAAGCAAATGAAAGATGAAAATATTTAGAACTGTGTCATATTGATTTTTCCCCTGAGACTCTTTACTGCAAGATATTGGGGAAGGTATTAAAAGGAGATAATGTAGGACCTACTGAAGTCACTAAATAAATATATGAAATTTGGATTATTGACTTTGCCAAACACACTTGGGTCAATTTTCTGAGAACAGCAAATATTCAAACTGGAATTGTAGGTGGAGAGTGTAAGGAGTAGAGTCATTTAATTCACCTAACTGATGACCTAATTCCACTTAATAGAAGTGACTTAATGCTTGAGAATAATCAATAAATCATAGGTTTTAAATGTGAAAAGAACTTAATCAATTTATAAGCCCTTGAAAACCATTGGATGAACTGGAGTGATGCTACACAAGATATGTGTTGATACTGGTTGAAGAGAAAGGCATTTTCTGTGGGTTTTATATAAATTAACAGCCCGGTTAAGAAGTTTTATACTCAGAGCAGCTAGGTGGTGCAGTGGATAAAGCACCAGTCCTGGATTCAGGAGGACTTGAGTTCAAATCCGGCCTCAGACACTTGACACTTACTAGCTATGTGACCCTGGGCAAGTCACCTCATTGCCCTGCAAAACAAACAAACAAAAACACAAAAAAACAACAAAAAACAAGAAGTTATAGACTCAAATTTCTGGCAATAGATAGGATAGTTAATGTCCCAAGAAAGAACTACTTACAGGAGAGGAGGAGAACTCAGGCTTTCACCTCAGCCTCTGTCTCCATCTGCTTCTTTCTCCCTCCTTAACCAGCAGATCTTGTAAACTTTGAAAGATCAGATGATTTGCAATTTTCTTCAGTCTCCTAGAAGCATCCTGGGAATGGCCAATGTATGCATTGGGAGTCAAAGATGAACTAGTTAACATCAATCAGGAAAGGTAGATTTAAAGCTCTATAAGGAGGCCTGATTAAAAGGTATACCATATCTTAGTGGAATTTAATGAGTACTTTGCCAAGAGAAGCAACCAGGAGCTGTGTTACCCCTTTAGAATGTGTTGTGTTTTCTCTTTTGTTTGTTATATAAATGAAGTAATCGAACTTCTAAAATTGTTTAATGGCAGTTTTTTGGGGGGAGCAGGGCAATGAGGGTTAAGTGACTTGCCCAGGGTCACACAGCTAGTAAGTGTCAAGGGCCTGAGCCCAGATTTGAACTCAGGTACTCCTGAATCCAGGGCCGGTGCTTTATTCACTGTGCCACCTAGCCACCCCTGTTTAATGGCAATTATAAAAACAGTGAGAAGAACTAGGAAAACCCAACTAGAGTTAGAACCTATTCTAGTTCTGAACCAAATCTAGAACTAGTTGTTCAAAGTTGGCTAGTCTTACACTAAATTATTCCCTAATGATTCTCCTTTGACATATGTAACCCTCAGAAATGTGTTTGGAGACATGTAGTATTTGGATAATTTCTTGAAAAATGTGTAGGAAGAGAAATTTGCAACACTATCACTTCTTGTGTGAGAATCTTAGGGGTCTTTATATATGGCCACAGTACCACCTATCAAAATTTGAGTGACTCTTAGTGATGAATTGAATTAACCTAAAACATGTTAACTTTACAAAAATAATAAAACACCATGCAAAATCCTATTTCTTAATTGGAATGAAAAGTATGGGAAATATTTTAATGAATTCCACCTGAAATCAGGACTCTCGCTGGCAACTGGTAATTTGACCTGCTTAACTGTACACTACTGACAAATTACAGATGCTTCACATGAAATATCTCCAAGCTCAGTCAGAAAACACTCTTTGAATTTGGTGTAATTTATTGCTCTTTTATAAAATATATAGATTTTCACATAACAAATTTGTTCCCCATATCGTTCAGTCACTATTATATTCCTACAGCAGTAGCATTCTTATGGTTAAAATAATTCTTATCAATATTTTTGCACATTACCCTAGGGGGAAGAAAAAAAAAACAAAGCAAAAAATGGCCCTCTCGAATCAAAATTAGCCAAAAGGTACTTTTTAAGTTCTTCCTTTCTGCCAAGCTCTGTGCTGGCCATTGGGGAGATGTACAAAGAATGAAACAATCCTTGCTAGCAAGTAACTTATACTCTAATTCGGGAGATAAATACATATGAAAATATATGGCAACTTTATGAAGAAATCAAAACAATTTTAGTCATATAAAATGTTTTTACTAATTTTTTATTAGAGAAATGCAAATAAAACAACCTTGAGATATCATTTTACATTTACCAGACTGGCTAATATGACTGAAGGTGAAATTGACAAATGTTAGAGGAGATGGGGAAAAATTGGGACACATTCATTGTTGGTGGAATTGTGAATTGGTCCAGACATTTTGAAGAGCAATCTGTAATCATGTCCAAAGAGTTATTAAACTTTGTCCCAGTGATACAACTGATCTATTTCTGAAGACAATTAGGGGAAAAGGGGAAAAAAAGCCTATATGTTCTAAAATATTTATAGCAGCTCTCTTTGTCGGTAGCAAAGAACTGGAAATCCCAGAGATGCCCATCAATTGGGGAATGGCTGAACAATGTGTGGTATATGATTGTAATAGAATACTACTATGCTATAAGAAATGATGAGCTCCACATCCAGAAAAAAAGAACTGTGAAATCTGAATGCAGATTGAACCATATTGTTTCTACTTTTTTGTTTTTTGCATTTTTGAGGTTTTTCCCTTTTGTTCTTATTCTTCTTCCACAACATGACTAATGCAGAAATATGTTTAATGTGACTGTACATATATAACTCATATCAAATTGCTTTTTGTGTTGGGGAGGGGAGAGGTGAGGGAAGGAGGGAGAAAAATTTGGAACTCAAAATCTTAAAAAAATGTTGAAAACTATCTTTATATGTAACTGGAAAAAATAAAATACTCTTAAGATTGAAAAAATGAAGAGTTCAATGATTGTAGAAAAACATGGAAAGACTTGCACAAACTAATGAAGAATAAAATCAGCAAAAACAAGAGAATATTGTATACAGTAACAAAAATATTATTTTAAGAATGACTTTGAGTGAATAAGTCATTTTGGCTATTATAAATACCTAAATTAACTATAAAGAACATATGAAGAAAGATGCTATCTGTATCCAGAGAAAGAACTGATAAATAGAGTTATGTATAGATTAATTTTACACACACACATAAACACATACACACACCTATTTCTATCTAATGGTAGCTATCTCTAGGTTAGGAGCTGGGAGGTAAGAAAAAAATTTACATGATAATTTTGTTTTTTGTTGCATATTTGAAAGGAATAGGAAGTTGTACATAGTAGATTTGGAGTTTAATATGTGATCATTTTTATTGTACTGTTATGGAAATGCTTGTTTTATTCCATGAATTAAAAATAAAATAAAATAAATATATGGACTAAATAGAAAGTTAGTAAATTGTTGTTCATCCTTCATTTTTGAAGAGGGTCAATGAGATCACAGGGTGATTTCTTGATTTGCTTATGAATTGGACTTAAAGGGGGCGGAGTTGCACAAAGTCCTCAGCCTCACTCTCTTCCAGAGTCATCAAAGTCCAGTGGCAAGACAAAAGTCAAGACAACTGGCAATGGTCCAGGATGCAGTGAAAGACCTTGACATCTTTGATATCTGACCAACTCTAAGCATCCCACAGCACCTGCATCAACTGTGTTTATGGTCATTGGAATAAATCATTCTCATCTGCCCATTCCATCAAGGGAAGTTTTCACATACTGGCAGTAGACAATCTCCTAACTCATTGACAGGTTTAAGGACTATGAAGTCATCCTCAATCTGATTTGGCCTACCTGCTAAGCTTGTTCACAGGAGTGTGGCCACTGCACATGCTATGGCTTCTTGGAAACACAGGTGAGAATTGGCTAGCAGGTCACTGAACAGACCTGAAAAGACCTTGGCAAGCCCTCACACCAGAACACCCCATACACCCTAAAGTTAATAAACACAAATCCATACAGGAGGAAGATGCTACTAGTTGGGACAATCAAGGAAGACTTTATGCAGAAAATTGTTCTTGAGCTATGTCTTAAGAGAGGCATTCTACAAACCCTAGATTAGGAAGGAGGTTGGTACATGTGCAGAGCCCCTCTGACTTGTCTTTCCACAAGGAAGAGGAAGGATGGTGGTATTGGAAAGACCATGGAGAGATATGAGCATTCTGTAGCTGGTTCTACTTGGCTATCTGCATGGTTAGGGGAAGTTTTTGATTGGGTCCATAACTGCAACCAGGTGTGCCTTCCCCAAGGCCCTAGAAACTAGAGCCTTAGCCAATTCTTTTCAGTTGCCTCTTTATTTTACTCTATTTTACAGAATCCAGTGAGAGACAGTGTTATAAGGGGAGATCTAAGGTATTCTCTGAGGCTAATGTGTTCCCATGAAATAGGCCTTAAGCCTTTCTTTTTTAGGTAAAGGGATTATAGACTCTGACCTTGTGGGCTTCAAAAGCTCATGAGAGTGAGTATTCAGACATCTGGTGTCTTGGCATCCCTGTATCCCAGAACCTGTGTATCGAAGCCAGCTAAATATTGATTCCCTGGGGAGTAAAGAATGACCTCTGACAGTGACCTTTAGGGACCAGCCTAGTAGTAGCTGAGTCAGGGACTCATCTAGCATCATTGTTCTATTTGGACATTAACTTGGTGAGAGCAACACTATTTAGAAATTGTGATAAGTCTGAGTACTTTCTCAAGAGACTAAAATGGGATAGGATAGTGTGTGCTCTTAGTTGAGATTGTGATTAAATGGAACTGGGGTATGTGATATTGTGGCATCTGATAATGGTGTGACCCTGGCCAAGTCACTTAACATCTGTTTACCTCACTTTCCTCAGATTTCAAATGAGGACAATAATAGCACCTTCCTCCCAGGGTTGTTGTAAGGATCAAATAAGATAATTATACAGCTCTTACTTAGCACAATACCTAGCACATATAAATGTTAGCTATATATGTATACCCTCATATGTGTAAAATATATGCACACACATATGTATATGTATTTATGATATATAAATAAACACACATACTGGTATAAATAGTATATAAGCACTGATTTATGTACAGATGTGTATAAAGATGTAGCAGCTGTACATACCCGTGGGAAAACTTCTATAAGGGGTCCATTCAGAGGCATGTTGAAATCTAGGCAATAGACATCCTTTATGTACTTGGTCTATCCAATCTTGTGGATGTACAAACCACACTCCTTCAAGTGATCACATATCTCTTCCAGGAGGCTCCTCAATATTTTGGGGTTGGATATAACTAACAATGTCATCTGCAAATAGGAGAATATGGAGTACTTTACCATCCACAGGGAATTAGTCCTTGAGCTGAACTCTGTGTTGGATCTCCTCCATCATGGTGACAAATACCTTTGGTGTACATATATCCTTTTGTTTTATGCCTTACTTGATGTTTATTATCAGATCATTTTTTTCATTTTAATAAACATTTTATTTACTGACCAACAGAGTAGTTCTAAAACTGTAGCTTTTGGAAGAACCACTTGTTTTTGCCTGTCTTGTACCTCTCCTCAAACTTGACCTTGGCCTCCCTTTTCACCTTACATTTTAGTGCAGGGTCATGGAACACATTCTTGTGGACAACTCTTTTGTCCAATGGGATATTCACAGAGTATCTATTGGGCATGAGGTAGTTGTAGTTATAAACTTTCATGAAGGACTTGATTTTTGATCTCTTGGCAATCTTCTTTTTACCTATTGCTGTGGTCACCTTTCAAGGGTAGTGATAGATGCCTGCCACCAAGGCAAGGCTGTAGGGCCTGCCAAATGTCCCATCATCAATGTTCTTGAAAATGACAGTTTTGTGCCCAGAGTATCACCCAGCTGGGACCAGCACCACTTTCTTGGGTTTCATGAACTTTCCCATTTCAACACAAAGCAGGATGCTCTTACAGCCCCAAAAGATTATCAGAGCATTTTTGACCAGGGTTATTTCTGCCGTTTCATCTTCCATGAAATCCTGAATGATCTTGTAAGATGGAAAAGAGTCTGCAGAGTGGCATTTTCTTTTGTTTTTTCCAAATAAAATACTTTTTTCATAATCAACAAACTGAGCACAAAAGGATCTTGTATTTTCTAAATCTTTCTTTTAATTATGAAATGTCAAAGTTGTAATCCAGTGTTGAATAATGCTTGTGAAGACCTGTTTATTCCCTAATATTGGTGAACCCCCTTCCCTTAAGTATGCCCTCAACTCAGGAATACATGACCCTCTGGAGTTTTTATATAGATGGAAGAAGAGTTGTCATATAAGTCAGTAGTTATTTGTATGCTTTAAGTCCCCCTTTTTAAGGTTAATGGTGTGATTTTTTCTATCCCTTTGATATCTTCTCCTTATTTAGATTCCTTATAAATTAGTCCCTCAGTGCAGTCAGGTTGATATTTCAAGCACAGGTCTGCTTTATATAGAGTTGGTATAATAGGGCTGCTTTTCCTAACTTTTTTTTGTCTTTAGAACAATTTCTTTTATTTTCTCCTTTTCACTGGAGTTTAAAGGATCAATTGATTAGGAGACTGAGATGTATTATTGACTTATCACTTGACCACATGACATTTCAAATATTTCTTCAATCTTCTCCAAAATGCTCAGCTGTTCTAAATGATACCAATGCCATAAATTCAATACCCTTCACCATTTGTTTTCATTGCTTTTCTCTGAATACTTACTCTCCAACTTATCCTTCTTAAATGATGGTGTACAAAAATCTGTCCTTCTTAAATTATGGTATCCTTGTCCTTCTTAAATTATGGCATACAAGGGGGCAGCTAGGTGGTGCTGTGGATAAAGCACTGACCCTGGATTCAGGAGGACCCGAATTCAAATCCAGCCTCAGACACTTGACACTTACTAGCTGTGTGACCCTGGGCAAGTCACTTAACCCTCATTGCCCAGCAAAATAAAATAAAATAAATTTACAAAAAAAATATGGCATACAAAACTGAAAACAGTATTCCAGATGAGCTCTGCTCAGGGTGGAATACTATGGTAATATCAGCTCTTTAATATGATAAGCTTTGCCCCTCCTTACACAACCCAGGGTTTAATGAGGCTTTTAGCCACCTCATCACACTGCTGTCTCACATTGAGCTTGCAGTCCACCAACACCCTCAAATTCTTCGCATAATAATTGCTAATTATGCAAGGACCCTCCATATTACTTGTGCAGTTGATTGATTTTGATATTCAAATGTAAGATTTTATACATGCCCATATGGATTTTTTGTCATATAAATTCAGCCCAATGACCTACCCTCTCAGAATCCTTTTGGATCTTGACTCTGTTATATACTGTGCTATCACTCTAAGATTAGCATCATCTCTAAATCTGATAAGCATACCATTTATGTCTTTATCCAAGTCACTGATAAAAATGTTATACAGTATAATAGCAATGACTGATCCCTTTGGTACTCCACTGGAGACATCCTATCACATTGACTCTGCACTTTGAGTCCAGTCATCTAACCAGTTTGAATCAATTTGATTACATTGTCATCATTTTAAACCATAGCTCTCCATTGGTTCCCCCAAAATAGCATGAGACAGTTCTATCAGAAGCTTTGTTAAAACCTAGGTGACCTCTATTCACAACATTCTCCACATCTACTAGAACAGTAATCCTATCTCATAAAAGAAAATAAAGTTAATATGACTTGATCTTGATAACAACCATGTTGACTCTTTGTAATCATCTAGTTCATTATAAATTCCATCCTTTATTCTGATGTGTTGATGATATGACTTTGCAGACAGCTTACCCAGGGATAATTTCCATGACAATAATCAGTCTTTTTCTGCTTGTCAAGATGCAATTTCACTTTTGTGATGTTATTTCTGCTCACCACATTCAACACCGGCTTATCATGATGATGATGACATTTAAAAGAAAGAATTGATTACACTCTATAAAAACTCAGGTCCTTATCCCAAATCCAACTCATATAGGGCAATGAGGGTTAAGTGACTTGCCTAGTGTCATACAGGTAGTAAGTGTTGAGTGTCTGAGCTCGGATTTGAACTCAGGTCCTCCTGAGTCCAGTACACTGTGCCACCTAGCTGCCCCATGCAGACATCTTTAATAGTTCTTCACCTAAGAGTGTGGAAGAATAAACACAAAGACAAAAGACAGAGACAAGTATCCATGGACTACATGTTTGTTGGGTCACTAAGATCTGAGACCTTTTCTCACCCAGAGGCTTAGAGAATGTCTTATTTGCTGGTTCCAACTGGACAGGATAGTAAGCATGTGTTATCCTTGTGGAAATGTTTTAGCTGTTTCTTAATTCTGGTTCAGCAGTTAACCAAAAGACCCATATTCACTGTTAGATAAATGAACCAGAAATTGTCAGAATAGCTTTGTATGCTATCACATTTTTTGTAAGCAAGCTTCCTAGTCTTTTCCATGAGGGAAGGAAGCAGGCAAAGCATATCCTACACATGCTCTAGGAAAGGAGATCTCATTGGTGAGTCCCCTTATTACATCATTTTATGGAGCTATGAGACTTCTGTATACCTATGTCATTGGACTAATTTCTTTCTCCTGAATCAGACTTTCCCATATATTTTCCCTCATTACATCTTTTCACACATACTTATGTATGGAGACACATATATGTAGATACAAACATACAGATATTTGCATACAGATATTTATATAGAACATATACATATAAACATATATAATATACCTGTTTTAAAATGCTCTTTCGCAGAGACCATTAGTGTGTCTTTAAGAATCATTTGGATGTTGAGAAACTGGAAGTGGTGCTCTGAAAATTTTTGAGAGAGACTGAAAAGAGCAAAGATTTCATAGAAATTATAGAGAAGACAGGAAGAGGAAAAACTTCTTTCTTAGAATAACTCTAACTCACATTTTGAAGATAAATCATAAAGAAAATTCCGTGAGGAGACTGGAGGGTTTTAACTATCATTATTAAGAATAACCTGTCATGACAAGCCCATGGCAGCATCAAATGTTTCAGCATTAAAAACTGATATGGTTTTATTAATGGAAATCACACTTAAAGAAGATGCATTACTATCTACCTTGCTCTGGCACCCTATGGACCACTGGACTTTTCTATCTGACTTGCAACTGAAATTTCCTCTATGTCTTACCACCCCCATTAAAATGAGAGCTCTTTGAAAGTACAGCCTATTTTGCTTATCTGTTTCTATCTTTAGCACTATTCTTTGTACATAGTAAACATTTAATAAAGACTTTTTCATTCATTTACTAATAACTGAAGAGATACTGAATGACACATAGGAAGAAACATTCAAAAATCCTGATAAACTGGATTTAACTCTTTATCTTGAGGAGAAATAGAAAACTTTATTTGGTATCCTGAATGAAATAAATGGTAAAATTGAATTTCCAGGAGCAAAGGAATTTATCATTTTGGTGATGAATTAAGATGATTTTTGCTGTGATCTTTCTCAAGCTAAAAAACAAACAAACAAAACCAACATTGTAAATAACTTTGAAAGTCTTTTTGTTATTTTTGTTACATTGTCAATAAATTGTAACAATAATGAATAGCAAATTCCTATATTACTAATATTTAAAACAAGAATACTTGACCTGGAGTCTATGACATTATTATTTTTATTTATTTGTTTGTTTGTTTATTTGTTTATTTATTTTTAAATTTTTATAATTTGGGGTAATTGTATTTCAATAAAATTAGTTTCCCTTGTAATCCTATGTATTTTATTTTATGAATTTAAAAACAATAATCTGAGAAGGGGTTCATCAACTTAACTAGACTGCCAAAAGGGTCAAAACACTAAAAAGGTTAAAGAACTCTGATTTAAACCTAAGTGACCAGGTTTGAGAGAGAGAAGAGATACACAAAGACAGACAGAGACAGATGGATCCAAATAAAAACAAAAAAATGGGCAACTACTTATTATAAAAGAGCTGTTTGCAGTTTATTAAATAAGTAATATTTAAGCTAAGCAGGAGTTCTGAGTTTCAGTGATTAATTAGGAGACAATTTAATAATTAATAAGGAAATATTTAGACATTCCCGGATTACCTTAGAATGAAAATGAATATGGTAGTAAAATGCAGGCTTACAGTTATGTATTTCATATAGTTTTTGAGTATGTTCAACTCATTATCCTTTGCAAACACACATATATGTACACATATGCCTACAAACATAGATAGATAGATAGATAGATAGATAGATAGATAGATAGATAGATAGATAGATAGATAGATAGATGGAAAGAAAGATAAATAGATAGACCTATGCATCATCCTTTGGGCTTGGAGTCAGGAAGACATCTTCCTGAGTTCAAATCTGACTTCAGACACTTACTAGTTGTCACTATGTTAATATGGGTATTATCTATTCCCCTGCTTATAAACCCATTGTTCTTTTGCCTCAGACAAGTCTAGCCGGAGATATATGCTTCTGAAAGTATATAAAACAAGCTTTAGCTAATATGAGAAGACACATAGGACTGGGATAGAAATGGCACAGGATGCAGCAAAATTTTGAACTTTGTGGATAAGAAGATGCAAAAGATGACCAAGATGGCATCAGTATGAAGAAAGCCTGATTCTGGACATTCATTCATTTTTCTGTGATGGGACTGTGATTGGAAGGCTGTGTCTCTGGGCAGATTTTTGACCAAGAAATGAGTGGTAGGGGAGTAAAGGCTCAAGTTACAGCATAGGCAGAGCAGCTAACAGATGGGATCCAGCAGAGGAGGAATAAACATCTATCTACCCCCATATTGCCAGAAGCTGCCCTTGAGGCGAGTCCTCACAGGTAGAGGCCGATTGGGTAAGTGGGACTTGGGCTGGGGGCCACAATCTCTGATAGAGTTGCAATTTATTTATGGTAAGCACCACTTCCCAAAGGGTCAGGGACAGCTCAATCTTGAATGTGACATATCCATTTAACAAAACAGGCATCTTGTGCCCTATCTGCCTTGTTAGAAAATTCATATCACCCAACTCATAAGAAGAAACTCTGAGTGAATGATATAGTATGATCTTATGTTATCTAATCAGAAACATGGAAGGTTCAATAGAAAAAGAGCAACTGCTTTTCAAAAGGAGTATAGTGAGTCGATGCTTTAGCAAGATTATGACTCTAGAAACCTAATCTGTATTAGGTCCAGCCACCCCTAGGTGCCTTCCAAAAGTTCTACTATACCTTATCTTTGTGTATAGAGACTGTCAAAAATATAGGTCCCACAGGGAAATAAGTGTCCAGGAAGATTCTGCTAGACAACTGACTGTGAGTCTTGTTCTGAGCTATCCTCAAAAATGGCAGATTTACATATGACTTGGTAAATGGGAAGCAATCAAGATTTATAAGTGGGGGGGAGGCAGCTAGGTGACACAATGGATAAAACACTGGCCCTGGATTCAGGAGGAACTGAGTTCAAATCTGGCCTCAGACATTTGATACTTACTAGCTGTGTGACCTTGGGCAAACTTAACCCTCATTGCCCCGCAAAAAAATAATAAGAATAAAATTAAATTTTAAAGAAAGATTTACAAGTGGGGATTATAGGCTCTCTAGAAAACTCAAAGTGTTCAATAAATCTCTGAGCTACATTTTTTTATTGTGGAGAAGCCATTATCATTTATTCTGGACCATGTCCAGAATTATTTGGGTCATTTCCATTCTCTGTATTCCCAGGAACTTTCCTGAGTGGGATGGACCTTGGATTTTCTTGGCACTTCCCTTTTATCTCATATTTGTTACCATTCAACCTTCCACTATGGCCTCACCTGGCATAGTTGATATATGTCATCAATGTCATGGTATACCTCATGCCCTCAGGAAGAGAGGTCTTTTTCAGGTCTTTGTCTACCAGATTGTGTGCAACATATGAGTGAGTGCAGCTATTCCTGGGGAAGGATGGTGAAGTCATGGTTAACTCCTTCCCAGGTGAAATTAGACACCTCCAGACATGTCAAAACCCCATGGAGGGATAGAGCCAAGATGGTGGAGGAAAGGCAGTAACTTCTCAGAGTTCCCTACATGATCACACCAAAAACCTCCAAATAATGCCACAAGACAATTCCTGGAGCAATAGAACCCACAAAAGGACAGCATGAAATCATTTTCCAGCCAAAGATGACTTAGAAGGTCAGCAGGAAATGTCTGTTGTACCAGGGTGAGAGTGAAACACAGCCCCACTGCTATGCGTGCAGATTCAGCCCCAGGCCACACCAGAGAAAGAGACCCCCAGAGCCTCTGAATCAGATGCAGCAGCAGCTTTTTCTGGAACTAACCTCATGGTCGGGTGAGAGGGTTGAGTGGTTGTCAGTGGGGAGATTTACAGGGGTCTCTGCTGGAACTCAGTTGTTTTGCCTGTACTGGGAACCAGGAAGCAATCTTGAGTGGTGGGCCCAAGTGGGAGAGCTTGCAACCACAGCAAAACAGAATTTTGTTTCCTGGTAGAGCAAGTTGGCCTGGAGTCATTTACAGGCCAGAGCACAGGCCAGATGAGTGGAAAACCTGCCTCTCCTTAAATCGTAGCACCTGGGACCCCCCTGAAGCTTGGGATAGTGCATCCTGGAAGGAGTACCCCACTTTAAGAAGGAGTTAAAAGTCAAGAAATAAGGGGGCAAAATGAACAGACAGAAAAAGATGCAGACCATAGAAAGTTTCTTTGGTGACAAGGAAGATCAAAATATACCCTCAGAAGAAGATAACAAAGAACTTAGACTGCTCCAGAGTAGTTTAAGCCATAGAAATAGAGAAGGAAAAAAAACAACAACTTTGGTGAAGTCAACAGTTCCATTCTACTCACCTGGGCTACCTAGTCTACCACATTGAAGAAGACAATAATAATTGTAACAATGGATATGGCAATTTTATTCAGTACACTGTAAATCACCCCATGCCATCCTCTCTCTTCTCTGGGTACACTGGATTGTTGTAAGGGATGTGACAACATAGAGAAGTACCCAGGCTTCCCTCATCTCCATCAGAAAAATACATATATTTCACTCTCCCCTCCTACTCCCCCTCTCCCACCCCAGAGATACAATATTGTTTGGTGTTAGCTATATGGGAGGGTTTAGGAAACTTCAAAGGTTGTCATTTCCTCCCTACCCACAGTGACTAGTATAGATTTTTAAAAATATTTATTAAAAAATTTTATTAATATTTTATATTACAGACATTAACATATTGTTCCCCTTTCATGTGAGAGTTTGGGGTGCAGAGGGGAGAAGAAGAAGAAGAAGCATTTATATGCCACCTATTATGTGCTAGCTTGGCTTCACTAGGGTGCCCTCTCAGCATTACACTATACATTGGTCTCATAAATATCTCCATAGGAATATGTTGTGACTTGCCCAGGGTCACACACCTAGTAAGATTCTGAAGCCAGATTTGAACTCATGAAGATGCGTCTTACTGATTCCAAGTACTTTTCAGGGATGTATACATAGATGATGGTGTTGATGCATGCATTGCCAGAGCTAGTTCAGTGTTTGGGAGGCTCCAAAGGAAAGTGTGGGAGAGAAGAGGTATTAGGCTGCCTACCAAACTGAAGGTCTACAGGGCCATTGTGCTGACTTCATTGTTGTCTGCCTGTGAAACCTGGACAGTCTTCCAGCACCATGTCAGGAAACTGAATTGCTTCCATCTGAATTGTCTTAGGAAGATTCTGAAGATCACCTGGCAACATGAAGTACCAGACACTGAGGTCCTTTCTTGAGCTGAACTGCCGAGCCTTCAAATTTTGCTGTAGAGAGTTCAACTCCAATGGGCTGGCCACATTGTTCAAATGTCAAAAATGTGCTTGCCTAAAAAATTATTCCATGGAGAACTCAGATAAGGCAAGTGGTCACATGGAGGTCAGAAGAAGCAATATAAGGGTACTCTCTGGGTCTCTCTGAAGGACTTTGGAATTGATTGAGACATGGGACGCACCAGTACAGGGACCCCCACTGGGGTGCTCACATCTGTGAAGATGATGTACTCTGTGAGTAAAGCAGAATTGCAGTAGTTCAAAAGAAACATTAGATGCACAAATTTAGAGGCATCTCTACTCCAAATGGACTATTCGTGCCTGACCTGTGGTAGAGCCTTCCAAGTACATATTGGTCTGATCAGCCACAGCAGGCCACACTTTACCTTGATCCCAACATAATGTCATTTTGATCCTCTTCAAGAACGAAGGACCAAGGTATCCAAAAAGTCTGACTTTCTTCACTCAATGTGGGTGTGACTTTTTAGGTGAATAGGTGACTAGGAAGCTGCATTAATGGATGTAGCCCCCTAGGAGGTCCAGAATACAGTTTTGTTACCTTTTAGGGAAAAGGAATAGCTATTGTTGAGGACACTGGGTACACAGGGGAGATGTTAGCCTAACTCATGATGTGGGGGAGTGGAGGAAGTAAGAGAGGCTGAAGAGTGTAGCCTAGAGGGAAACCCTGATAGATGTTAGTCCTTTCATAGTATGCTTAGTGAGTGACATCCATTGAAATGTAGCACCACAAAGAGAAGAACATAGTGGACCCTGGTGACTAAGGGCCAAGAGTTTAATTGGATAAATCAACACAGACCACATCTCAGTATTAAAGAGTCAGGCACTCTTTCATTTATTTTCAATCATTCAGGGTGCTTTCCTGGGGCCACTTCTCTTCTCCCTACTGCTTCACTTGGTGATCTGGCTCATCAGTTTCTGTGGATTTAATTACCATCTCTTTTCTGATGATTCCCAAATTTACTTATCTTGCCCCAAACTGACTGCCTTTCAAATATCTAGAATTGTATATTCAGTAGATGTCTTAAACTCAAAATGTCCAAAAGGGTAGTCATTATCTTCTCCTCTGATCCCTCCCCTCTCCTACCTTCCCTTTTACAGTAGGGGACAATGTTATCCCCCCAGTCCCTCAAGTTCACAATATAGCCAGACTGGCTTCTTTATTATCTCACATCCCTCCATATCGAATCTGTTGCCAAAGTTTATCAATTTTACCTTTGCAACATCTCTCAAATATAATCCCTTCTCTCCTCTGACACAGCCACCACTCTAGTATAGACTCTCAACAACTTACACCTGGATTATTACAATGGCTTTCTAGTGAGTCTGCCTACTTCGGTTCTCTTCCCATTCTAATCTGACTTTGATTTGGCACCAAGGATATTGATTTTCCTAAAGAAAGGGTCTGATCATGTTAGCCCTCTACTCAAGAAACTCTTCTGGCTCCTTGTTATTCTTTATATAGGATTCTATACACACACACACACGCACACAAACACACAAACACACACGCGCGCGCATGCGTGTGTGTGTGTGTGTGTGTGTATGATCAAATACAAAATGCTCTTTTTGGCATTAAACTCCCTTCATTACCTAGCCTCTTCCTACCTTTCCAGTATTTTTACTCCTTACTCCGCAATATAAACTGTGATCTAAGCACACTGGACTCCTGGCTGTTTCACAAAGAAGAGCATCTAGATTCAAGTATTTCCCCTGGCTGTGCCCCATGCCTGGAATGCTCTCCCTCCTCTATTCAGTCTATTGACCTTTCTGGCTTCCTTTAAGTCCCAACTTAAATCTCATCCTTTACTGGAAGCCTTCCCCAATTCCTCTTAATTCTAGTACCCTCCCTCTCAATTACTTCTAATTTATCCTGTATATATCTTGATTTATATATATATATATATATATATATGTATATATATGTAGTGTGTGTGTATATATATATATATATACATATATATATATATATATTTGCATGTTGTTTTTTCCATTAAATCATAAGCTTTTCAGGAGCAGGAACTATCTTTTTTTCTATTTTTACAATTTTGGCATGTACATTGTTGGATTTTTTTTGAGTCATTTCAGTCACTTCCAACTCTTTGTGACCCTATTTGGAGTTTTCTTGGCAAAGATACTGGAGTAGTTAGCCAATTTGTTCTCCAGCTCATTTTACAGATGAGGAAAGTGAGGCAAACAGGGTGAAGTGACTTGCTCAGGGTCACACAGCTAGTGTCTGAGGCCTGATTTGAACTCA
Source organism: Dromiciops gliroides (assembly GCF_019393635.1). NCBI lineage: Eukaryota > Metazoa > Chordata > Mammalia > Microbiotheria > Microbiotheriidae > Dromiciops > Dromiciops gliroides. The sequence continues at coordinate 253,291,190 of NC_057866.1, forward strand.
GATCTTCCTGACTACAGGCCCACTGCTCTATCACTGTACACCTAACTGTAGACTATCATTTTTATAGAATAAATCATAAATCATCAAAATTGAGAACTGGAGGGGGTCCTCCTTAAGGATCATAGAATGAAAGCCCTACCTCCCCAATATTACAGCTAGGCCTTGCCCAAGTGACTTGTCCAAGGTCACCAGTTTGACTCAGTATGATGCTCTTTCCCCTGTGTCTCTCTTCCCCAGACTCCATCAACCTATGCTAAACATACTTATAAACGTTGGTGCAATTCTGCTGCAAAACAGTCCAGTATGGTAATACAATTCTAGCCATGTGGCACCCAAAGGAAAAAAATATTCTTGGAGAAAGTGAGAACTGTACTTAAGCGATGATTCTCCAAGATACTCCCAAGTTCCTATACCACTTCCCAGCAAGAAAATGTTCTTGTCATTTATCAACAGTTCTTTGGGCAGCAGCTGCCTGGAGCTCTGACAGCTGGTGAGTTATTCTTTTCAACACAAGTGGAGAGTAGAGACGATCTTTTCTCCACTTTTGCCCTTCTACACAGAGGGGCAGAATCAAGGATATTTTTATGCAGAGAAAACATCTGCCTGATCCTGAGTTATCTGAATGAAAAATCTGGCTGATTCCAGCTTTGGGCCCAGGTAATCCAAGCAAAGGTCTGTGTTGTAATTTGTGTCTGTGTTATCTAGACAATTGGCTTAATTCACAACCACAATCTAGATGGGAAGATCTGGCTTCCATGAGATTTTTGTTCACATTTTGGTTGTCTTTTAGAATAAGACAATGATAGATTTGTTGTAAGAGAAATGAAGTCATTCTCCCAAACTGTTTCCAACTGTCACTCCATCTGGCTGGCACTTTGACATTCTCGATCTGGAAAAGTCCAGGGTGAGAAATGGCAGAATTTTTTTTTAGCTCCAGAGTGCAATGACTCCCTTAGAACAGTGCTTTGGGAAGGGGGTATTGCAAAATCTCTGACTAACACTTTTTTTCAGATGTATTAAGTAAAAAGGCTCAGAGGCAAAAGACGAGAAGACAAACAAAGACTGAGTGTGTGTGCCAACACTTCGGAGTTCAGACGTGATGCCCCGAGATGGTATCCCTGACTACCTAAGACATGTTATAAACATACAACTCCTGGCAAGACTCTTTTCCACAAGATATCAACGCAAAAATGAATATAAAGTTAGCCCCAGCAACAGTTGACATATTGTGCACCTGTTTGGAAAGGAAAGAGGGTCCTGAAGATTTTGTTCTCCTATTTCACTTCTCTTGACCTTTTCAAACTGCTAACTTCATGATGCATGTACTGGTGGCTAATGTTTGACACAGCAAAGATGAGCCATGAGTTTGTATTTTTAACTGTAAATCCTAACCAGAGTACTAACTCTTTTTCATAAATATAACTAGGAAATGTACTTCAAGAAATTCCAGGACTTAGAACAGAGAAATAACATAACTGAGAAATAATGATGTGGTATTATTATTATAATTCCTCAGTCTTTGTTGAAATAACTGCACATTAGTATGGTTAGATCTATGCCAGCTCAAATGAAGCAAGGAATTGATCCAATTATTTGGAATATCTTTTAAAATATATATATTTTGCCTTATTTTTCTGGACATTTAAGAGAAAATTTTTTATGAGTATATTCATATTGACTTGGACAAGTATCTCCATTCCTAATTTTGCTTTTCTAGTCTACAATTTTCCAATAACGACTAAAGATACGATGGCTACATTTCCTTAGGTTGAAAGTATGTTATATTCTATCATAACACCATCTTAATATCCTTTTCTTCATTAATCTATCATACAGATTTCTCTAGAAAATGTCTTTACACGGACGCAATCCAAAGGGCAAACGAAGCAGTGTAAAATCCCTGACAATGAGTTCATAAGCATTTAAATAATGCAAGAGAACATCTGTCTAAAAGAGCCAATTAAATAGTTGATTTAGCAGTCCCTCCATCTATGAAATTTAATTATCTTACACTGTTGCCTTTTTTCCCCCTTTGTTAAAAAAAAAAAGTGCTCCTGAAAGAACTTTACAGTGCTTGGAATTAAAAAAAATAGACTATCTTTTGGCACCAGAAAGATAACAAAGCAATAAAATTTAGCTAAGAATTATATAACTAATTCTGAGCACACCATGAAGCTTTCAGCATATATGTCTTTCTGTCTCTGCCCTAAACCCATCTATCATCTACATATGGTTGTCTTCATTAGAATTATTTTTTTTTCTCAGAGGCTCATTAAATCATCCAGCTGGCAGGGTAGCATTCTGCCAAACAGGGGATGGAGTTCAGGAGGAACCTCCTGACCCCTCTGCCTAGCCTTACACAGGGAATGTCAGAGCCATGGGGCACCCTCATGTTTCTGTAGAAAAATGGATTTCCTTTGGAAGGACCAGATCTGGAAATTAGCCAAAAAGAGGCACTGGAGTTGGGATGAGGTTATAAATCCTCATGGCTGAAAGATTAGGTTAAATCCCTAAAGCAGCTTCAGCTCTCCATTCACATGTTTTTGTTACATAGTTAAACAAACAAACAATCAGGTTCATACCGTTCTAAAAATTGCTAGGGAAGTTTACTTCATCAGGCTTCATTTTGATTGATTTCTCCGAGTCTTTTTTTGGGGGGGGGAGGGGCAGGGGGTTGGATGAGGCAATGAAGGTTAAGTGACTTGCCCAGGGTCACACAGCTAGTAAGTGTCAAATGTTTGAGGTCAGATTTGAACTCAGGTCTTCCTGTATCCAGGGCTGGTGCTTTATCCACTGCACCATGCAGCTGCTGTCTCTCCTAGACTTTTTACAAGTGGCTTTACAAGTGGCTTTTTACAAGTGGCTTCAACCCCTTTGCCCATTTTCCTCCCTCTCTCCTTTTCTCTCTCTTTCCTCCCTTCTCCCTCCTCTCTCCCTCCCTCCTCCCTACTTCCTGCCACCCTCCCTCCCTGCCTGTCTCCTTCCTTCCTTCCTTCCTTTAAAAAAAGTAGCTTTCAACTACACACTATAATTTCACAAGGTGGATACTATCATTAATCATAAATTAACAATGTAAATCACAAATACGTCTATTTACAAAATGTATTAGCATATTTTTTAATTGAATCATTAAATCCCATTGGACAAAAAAACTGTAGCATCTATATTGGCATCAAAGAAAACAGTCTTTTGGGGTAAAAGACAGTCCATAGGGACAGCTAGGTGGCACAGTGGATAAAGCACCAGCCCTGGATTCAGGAACACCTGAGTTCAAATCCGACCTCAGACACTTGACACTTACTAGCTGGGGGACACTGGGCAAGTCACTTAAACCTCACTAAAATCTGAAGCCTGTAAGGGACTTTGTGAGATTATTATACCTATCACTGCCCCAACTTGGTAGACTGTACCAACTCTACTCTTTGCTTTAAAAGATGCTCATGGATTCTGTTGGTTCATACCGCTTTACATCAATAAGTTTTCCTTGATATTTAACCTATATCTTTCTTATTATAATCCAAGCCAGTTGCTTTTTCATTTGTCCTCAAGTGAAGAGTCATTAGGTGATGTTCTGGAGCACTGGCCCTGGAGCCACAAATAAAGACCTGAGTTCAAATCTAGCATCATACATTTACTAGCTGTGTGAACCAGGGGAAATCACTTTGTCTCAATTAAGAATAACTGTAAAATAGGGGCAGCTAGATGGCACAGTGGTTAAAGCACCGGCCCTGGATTCAGGAGTACCTGAGTTCAAATCCGGTCTCAGACACTTGACACTTACTAGCTGTGTGACCCTGGGCAAGTCTCTTAACCCCCATTGCCTGCAAAAAAAAAAAAAAGAATAATTGTAAAATGCCAATGATAATAGCACTTATCTCCCAAGGTTGCTGTGAGGATCAAATGAAAAATTATTTGTAAAATTCTTAGCGCAGTGCCTGGCACATAGCAGAAACTTAATTGTTATTTCCTTCATATAAATATATACATGCATATACACACATATGTAAATATGTGTGTGCTCACATATATACCCACATATATAGTGTGTCTTCATGTGTATATGCATATATGTGTATATACATGGTTTTTATATACATCTATATATATGAAAGAGAGAGAGAGAGAGTCTGAAGTAATCTTATCTCACTATAATTATGAGGAAAGCAACTGAGGTTGGTGGGGAAGTGACTAGTCCTAACTTGCCATTGAGTATATAGTGGAACTGATCACTCTTTACTGTTTCTTTTTGTACAAACCTTCATAGAAAGTTCTAATTTAGACAGAAATATATTATTCTCCAGGGTTAAAGCTGATTCGAAGAGCTTTCCTGGCTAACACAAGTCATGGTGCAAAGGAAAGATTGCTGAAATTGGAGTGAGAAGATCTGGATTTTAATTTCAATCAAGTTATTTCATGTTTCTAGCCCTCATTCTTGGTCTTTATCATTTGTAAAATGAAACAGCTTAAATAAATGATTTAATTTCCCTTCCAATTTTAAATCTTTGATCTATTTTTATTTCCTTCTTTGTTATTCCAACATGCTTAAACATGTATTCATCATTAAGACAGGTAATTGCACCTATGTTAGTGAATAATTAGATATGATAATGGGCTTACTTGAAGAAATATTGACTCCAGAACTTCAAGAGCCTGTGATTTTATTGATGTGGCCTATCTACTGACTGAAAAATTGAGACCTCTCCAGAATTGCCTAAATAGTCTTTGAGCATTATTGCTTTAGAACTGAGTCAACCTGTCACCTATCAGATTGGCTAATATGACAAAAAAGGAAAAAAATAAATGATAGAGAAGCTGTGGAAAATTTGGAAACTAATGCATTGTTGGTGAAGCTGTGAACGGATCCAACCATTCTGGAGAACAATTTTGGAACTACGCCCAAAGGGCTATAAAGCTGTGCATACCCTTTGACCCAGTAATACCACTATTAGGTCTTTTTCCCAAAGACATCATAAAAAAGGGAAAAGGACCCACACGTACAAAAATATTTATAGCTGCTCTTTTTGTGATGGCAAGGAATTAGAAATTGAGGGGATGCCCATCACTTGGGAAATGGCTAAACAAGTTGTGGTATATGAATGTAATGGAATACTATTGTGCTGTAAGAAACAATGAGCAGGTGGATTTCAGAGAAACCTGGAAGGACTTACATGAACTGATGCTGAGTGAGGTGAGCAGAACCAGGAAAACATTGTACACAGTATCAATAACATTGTGTATTGATCAACTGTGATAGACTTGACTCTTCTCAGCAATACAATGGTCCAAGATAGTTCCAAAGGAACTCACGATGGAAAATGCTTTCCAAATCCAGAAAAAAAGGAACTATGGAATCTAGATGCAGATTGAACCATACTATTTCTATTTTTGTTGTTTTTCTTTTTTGAGGCTTTTCCTTTTTGCTCTGATTCTTCTTTCACAGCATGACTAATGCAGAAATAAGCTTAATGTGATTGCACATATATAACCCATATCAAATTCTGTTTGCTGTCTTGGGGAGGGGGCAGGGAGAGAGAAAACTTTGAAACTAGAAATTTTATAAAACAAATGTTGAAAACTATCTCTACATGTAACTAGAAAATAATAAAATACTTTTATGGAAAAAATGTGTCAACTTGTACCCAACCTGGTGGTAAGTTCCTTTGAACATAGCTAAGAAGGTATTGGGACAACAGATACACAGGAAATTACAATGAAATATGAAAATACTTGGGGAATGGGGCTTGACTTACTGGAGTTATAATGCTCAGTCTCCCATGATCAGCCTCCTTAGCATTTGGAATGAGGACTTTTGAGTAGAAGAACTCAGATGGCAATAAAAAGTGGAACCAGGAATCCTAGCAAATACTAAGACATGGGGATATGATCTCAAGAAGCCCAGGAAATGTCATGGTAGAATTGAGAAGAGAATGAGAAATATTATAAACCAAGACAGATTGCAGACAATCTCTGTATGTTGTTTATCCAGAGAAAGCAGGGAAAATGATGCTGAATTCTCTTTCCTTCCACCCTCTTCTGACTTACTAATTCTTAACCATTTCCCATTTGATTTTTTTTTTAAGTGAGGCAATTGGGTTTAAGTGACTTGCCCAGGGTCACACAGCTAGTAAGTGTTAAGTGTCTGAGGCTGGATTTGAACTCAGGTACTCCTGACTCCAGGGCCGGTGCTCTATCCACTGCGCCACCTAGCTGCCCCTTCCATTTGATTTTGAGCAAATTACTTAACCCACCTGGGTATCAGTTTTCTCATCTATAAAATGAAAGGAACTGAAAAGAAGACAGGTGATAGTATAACAGGTTAGCCTAGTAAGGAAAAGGTGTTTAGGAGAACTCTGTAGCTAACCTTATTAAAAACTTCAAAGAGGTCAAGGAGGGTGAGGATTGAAAAAACACCATTGGATTTAGCATTTGAAATTTAGCATTTGGTAGCACTAGAAGCAGTAGGGCCCGAGTTCAGATTGAGAGAGATTAAAAAGTGAATATGTGGTAGGGAAGTTTAGACAAATATAATATATACTTTCTAAGGGTTTATCAGTGAAAGGGAGGAGAGATATGATAGCTTTAGGTGATGATAGGACCAAGTTAAGATTTGGGTGGGGCTTGGGGGATAGGGTGGTAGGGTTAGGAATATTTGTCAACAGCAGATGGACAGAGAATGAAGATAAAAGATAGGAAATAATAGAAAAGACAAGCTCTGAGAGGAGACAGAAGAGAATTGAGGGTATGGGTAGAGGGGTTGGCATTGGCATGGAGAAGGGACACATATTCCTCAGAAACAGGAGAAAAAAGAAGAGGAGAGGTAGAGACATAGAGGAATTGGGGGGTATGGGATTGGAAAGAAGACAAAGTTTGTGGTAGGTAGCTTTGAGTTTCTGGGTAAGGTAGGAGTCATGGGCATCTTTTGTCAGATGTGGATGAGACATTGGGAGCTAAAGGAGTGAAAAATGCTTAGAATAGTCACTGAGGGTAGTGAGCTAATCAATCAAAGATGAATAAAAGTTTCTGGATATAGCAGTAAGGGTTTACTTGAGAATAAATGTCAAGAATTTCTAGTGGATCCAGTTAACATAGTGAGATGTCATCTTCCAGCAGTGTTCAATATAAATCAGAAGGACATATATAGAAAGTGGATGGTGGGTGTTATCCAGCTCTGAATGTTGACATCAATTGGCGGGACAGGAAGGCAAAGGAATCAAGGATTGATAGCAAGGTATAGTTGAAATTTTCAAAACTATTGTAATAGAAGCAATTTCTTTGGGGCCTGTATTTAGGCCTTATGAGTAATGGGACAGGACTTTCAACCCCTTGCTAAAGGATCAATCGATCTTTCCATAAATTGATAGACATATATATATATACATACATATACGTATATTTGCATATATATACATACATATGCATATATATATACACACAAAAATATCAGTAGATCTATTGATTTATATGGATATATACCGATCTATCAGTTGATCTATTGATCAATTGATTGATACTTTAGCAAGGGTTTGAAATTCCTGTCCCATCCTTCATAGGGCCAAAACACATACTCTAATAGAACTGCCTCTATTGCAATAGTTATACATATTTATCTACATCTATAGGTAGATACATATCTATATATCTATATCTGTATCTGTATCTATATCTATATTTAATATCTATGTATTTGTCTGTCTGTCTATCTATTTCTTTATGTTCCTCTTCCCATACCATGGTGAGGTGATATGTTAAAAAGATCATTCCTTGAACCAGAAAAAGCATCTCCTTAAGTTGTCCTTAAAAAGAAACAACACAATCTCGTGGCACACTTTCTCTTATAGTTTGCTGAGTGTGTTCGAATTATTCAAGACTCTCCCTTAGATTTCCCATGAAAGGAGGTGGGGCTCCCCTCCCCACCCCCTGCTGCTATGATAATAGCTCACACATGATAGCTAGGGCATGTGCTTGTTTCAGCAAACCTGAGGCTGGATCATCAGGCCCATCCAGGCTGCCTCTTCTGCTTTGTCTCGCTTTTCCTGAGCAGGTGACCAAGTAGTGATCCTGAGATTGATGTTTCCAGCCTCGGAGGCAACCTAGAGAGTTCAAGAGGTTGGGAGTTCCCAAGTTCCTCAGTCAATCTGAGCCCAAGAAGAGGAGGCTCTCCCTGAGACTAATAGGAGGCTTCACAGAGCAAAAGATGAACACTGCCAAGAGGCTGAGCCCGAGTCATGCCTTTGCTTGCCAGAAGTTATGTACCTAGAGGGAGTTGTTTGGACAAAGCTGAGGTGAAGGCAAAAGCACTGTGCAAGCGGCCCCACAAAATGTTGGATGTTTTGATGTTTTTAGTATCTACCTTCTGGGAGAGTAATAGAGGAGTTACGACTTACTATTTCCTGTTTGAAATCTTTCTCAATAAGTGCTTTATGTATTAAGCATTTCTTTTCTGGCAAAAGAAAGAAATAACTGTTCTGTGCCTCATCTACATTGTACATCATGTACCTTTCTGTGGCCTTTGGGGAGATTTCAACTTAAGCCAAACCTAAGTGTTAAGTGATTGGGGGCTCCAGGTTGGGATATAATGAGCCAGAGAGAAACACTTAAGAGTTTGAGACCTTTCTTTGAAAGCCAGGATCCCCCACCATTGAACTGAATCCACATGAGTCTAAAACCAGCTTCCTGGGCTGGTGCTAGTTTGTTGTTATGTTGTGAATAAAGGAAAGTGCATCAGAATAGGGACTGGTAGAAGAGGGAAGTATGGTATGGCAGAGATTAGAAGTTAGAGTGAGGACAAAGAATAGGTTTAAGAAGATGGTGGTGGGGGTGGCTAGGTGGTGCAGTGGATAGAGCACTGGCCCTGAAGTCAGGAGGACCTGAGTTCAAATCCAGCCTCAGACACTTGATACTACCTGTGTGACCCTGGACAAGTCACTTAACCCCAATTGCTTCACCAAAGCAAAACAAAACAAAACAAAACAAAAAACAAAGGATAGAAAAAAAGAAGCTGGTGGTGGTAGTTGTTGCCCTTTGTTCTCAAAAGGGAACAAAATGATATCTCTATTTTAGAGTCAAGTTACAGTGTGTCTGACTGTGGCTGATCAGACCAATATGAACCTGGAAGGCTCTATCATGGGTCAGGCACAAATAGTCCATATGAACATTTAGGGTAGAGTCTCTAAATTTGCACATCTCATGTTTCTTTTGAGCTACTTCATTTCTGCTTTGCTCATAGGGAACATCACTTTCTTTGATATGGGTATGCCATGTTGGGTGGTCCTTTGCCAAAATCTCCCATGTCACACAATTTCAAAGTTCTTCTGAGAAACCTTGAGAGTTCTCTTGTATTGCTTCTTTTTTTGTGAGGCAATTGGGGTTAAGTGACTTGCCCAGGGTCACACAGCTAGTAAGTATCAAGTGTCTTGTAATGATTGGAATGACACCACCTGCTGGAGACTTATTGCAGGATGCTACGCCATGAGAAGAAAGTGTCTGAGGGTAGCTCTCTGGTGTCAGGAAGTGACATTTGCTTGTGGGAGGAAGAGAGGGCGAGGCTGGCACTCTTGCTGTCTTTCTTCAGGACTCTGGTTGAGAGTGGAGCTAGGAATGCGCTCTCCCTTTAATAGATAGATGAATCCAGGCCTTTCTCTCTCTCTTTACCAAATTCTTATTCTCCTTAATAAATGCTTAAAAGTCTAACTCTTGCTAAAGCGTATAATTTATTGGCGACCATTCATTAGATATTTTAGACAGACTAGCTAGAATTTTAGGCCCTTACAGTCTGAAGCTAGATTTGAACTCAGGTCCTCCTGAATCCAGGGCTGGTGCTTTATCCACTGTGCCACCTAGCTGCTCTCGTATCACTTCTTCTGACTACCACATGAGTGTTTGCCTTCTGTGAGTCCTCTGTAAAAGTCTTTTAAGCATGTACATGCTTGGCATTTGAACAATGTGGCCAGCCCATCTGAGATGTGCTCTCTTCAGTAGAGCTTGAAAGTTTGGCAGTTTAGGTTGAGAAAGGACCTCAATGTCTTATACAATATCTTGTCACATGATTTTCAGAATTTCCTAACACAATTCAAATGGAAGAGATTTGGTTTCCTGGAATGGTAGATGGTCCAGGTTTCACAGGCAGACAACAATGTGGTCAGCTTTGGCACTGGACACCTTCAGTTTGGTAATCTTTTCTCCTACACTTTCCTTCAGAGCCTCCCAATCCCCGAGCTTGTGCTGACAACATGTGCATCAATTTCATTATCAATGTGTATATCCTTGGAAAGTGAACTTATGCACAGTATTCAAAACTTTTGCATTTGCTAGAACTGATGGCTCCACATATGGATGCGTGCTGGTTGTTGTTTGTCCTTCATATATGTAGAGGACCATGGCATCAGGGTAATGTTGTGACTTGAAGTGAAACAGATTCAAGTGAGGGAGGGCTGTGCAAGGTCACCAACCTCACTCTCTGTTCCAGAGCCATCTCCCATCTTCAGGGTCAATGTTCTATCTACTCTGTCACCTAGCTGCCCGGATGACATTTTGCTGGCTGGTGGAATACCTATGCTTTCTTGGTGTTAATTGTTAGGCCAAAATGAGCACAAGCAGTAGAGAACCAAGCCATACTTTATTGCACCTCAGCTTCAGAAGCTGCATTGCATGCACAATCACCTGTGAACAAAAAATCACACACCAACTCTCCACTTCAGTCTTGGCTTGATGGCAAAATAGTATGGATGATGTCTTTGGATTCATGCATAAATGGGATTTAAGTGATGCAGGGTTGCACAAAGTAGTTGGCCCCACTCTCTCTTCCAGAGTCATCGTGGTCCAGTGGCAGGACAGAGTCAAGATGACTGGTGATGGCTCAGGATGTACTGGGTGACCTTGTTGTCTTCAATAGCTAACCAAACTCTAAGCATGCCACAGCTCCTGCTGAGCCCATTGAACAAATTGTGTTTTCCACCAGGGGAAGTCTCCACATTCTTGGGGTAGATACCTTCCTAATTCAATGAGGTATCTGAAAATTCATGATTACCCTCAACCTGTTGTTGGCCTGTCTGCTGAGATGGTTTATGGGGGTTGGCCCCTGCATATGCTACAGCTTCTTGGAGCCACAGGTGAAAGTTGGGTGGGTTAGGTGGACAACAAAGATGGAAATCAGCTCAGAAAAGGGCTCCACACCCCTCACACCCGAAATACTAGTCTTCCCTGAACACATCCTATACACCTTTAAGAAGACAGGTAGAAGGGGAGACGGAAGAATGGGAAGCTGAGATGAGGGAGGTTAATTAAAAATCAAGAAACAAAATAGAAATGTTTCTATATGATACCAAAACTATTGCTACTATCTGAACTCATTCCTCAGTGTAAGGAATACTCTCATTCCATTAAATGCATCTCCTCCTAATGATTCTGACACCCAGTGGCCAGTATACAAACCTTGCACCCCTGCCTCAACTCCCTGCTCCTTCACAATTATCCACCTTGACCCCACCACCCCAATGTTTTACTCCAGATGAGTCCTCTTGAATTCCTAATCATTCTAGTGAGCCTCCTGAAATACCTACTCTATAATTAACAAACTTCCTCCAATATTCTCTTCCTGTCTTGTCTCTTCCATTTTCTAGCCCTTGATGAAATATGGCTTCCTTCTGATAATATTACTTCCCTTGAGGGAACACCCTTTCCAATACTGGCTACACTTTCTCTCATATGCCCTGACTCACTTCCTGTTACTATTTCCAAATTATCTCTCTACCACCTTGACAAATCAAACTTTCAACTTCTGAATTTTCAAATGTATTTGCCCAATCCACATTCCAGTGGCTATTATCTATTGGCCTCCCTCTCCCATGACATTGTCCTTTCTTCCACAGTAAATTCACTACTTACCTCACAGACTTTCTCTTCTGCCTATTTCCTCCTCTAATACTAGGTAGGCTTCTGCTAAGATATTGATGCTCCCTCAAATATCCTAACTTCTCAGTTCCCCAATCTACTGAAATCCTGTGACCTACTCTTCCACTACACCCTAGCTACACACAGAGATGGTCAGACCCTCGATCTTTCTATCATCCATAAATGTCTCACTTCCTTGAGTGAACTCCCAGATCCCTTTATCTAGCATAATCCCTAAGACCTAATCCTATTTTTCATTCTCACCATTAACTTCATTCCCTCCATTCACAGTTATATCCTAGATCATCATTTCTATACTTATTACATTTTCTCCCTCAAGTGGCTATACTCCTTGGTGAACCAACTCAAATATATGCTCTTTCTGCTTTCAAACTCTTTGCACCTCTGTCTACCTCTTACTGTGTCTTACCAAACACCAATCCTGTATTACTCCCATCATCAACTTACTTTACTCCTATTAACTGGCTGTTGAATAATATTGAAGGAAATCTTGAAACTGCAAACTGAGTCCAATACAAATCTGTTATTTATTCTCAAGTGGTCCCTCAAGGAAATAACTATATTAATCTCTAAACTAGTAATTTATTATCCCAGTCTCCATAAAGTAGGAGAGCAAGTGTCTTCAACATTTCTCAACTCTCTTAAAGCCAACCATGTTATTGCCTTATCCATATTTTCAACTAAAGACTTCTGAGAACCCTATAATTCCTCACCCCGCCATTGTTGAAATGTATTCCCCATTCTGTCATTTTCTCCCACTTCATTTTGTTAAAGTTGGAAATTCTACCAGTTAAAGAGTAATTTAGTTTAAGAAAATTATCCTCTTTTAATTAAAAATACAAGTACCTATGAAAGTTTGTTCAAGCTAAGGTGAATGCATTCAATCAGATTTTTTTTTACTAACAGCTAGGTGAGATCAGCTGTACTGAGAAACTGGAAATTTGCATGGGCCAAAAGACAGATAATTTTGGAGTATGATGCAATTAGTGGAGGAGAAGATAACTGGGTAGAGAGCTGAAGTGGAGTGGTATCCTTGGGGCCTTAAGAGTAGTCAGAGGATGTGGTGACTTCAGGAGGGAGGTTATGAAAATTTGGGAAAGTGATGCAAAAGGGGGTGTGGGAAAGGGTATCAATGGGAAACTTCCTATTTTTCCTCATCATTCTTTGGCAATGAATAGCTGGCTCCCAGGATCCAGATCTCAATCTAGGAATTTTAATATTTCAGCTGAACTAATTTATAGCTTTAGTGTGCTAGCCTAAGAACTTCATATCTCATAATAATGCTGCTATGGAAAATTGCATTCTGATTTCCAAACACTTGACCTACAAATCACTTTTTAAACAATTAGGTTCTTGTCTGTCTTATGAAAAAAAGTAATATACAGAATTACTCTGATTTGTGCAATACAAACGTTCCGGAACCTTGAATAAATCCTCTTTTCCAAACCTAAGGAAGGCCTTTTCAAAGTATGATATCCATTTCCAATATGAATAATTGCCCTCTAATTTATTTCATTTGAAGTGTAGATTATTGTTTATCAGGTTTTCTTGAAATGGGGTCACTCATATATTAATAATACAGCTAGGATTGTCTTAGAAGACAATGTAAGTGAATTTTCAGATGGAGAAATGGAATTAAGTTAAACTTTTTTGAACATTAAGAAAAGAACCCCACAGTTTTGATTCTCCTTAATGTATGAGGGAAAGAGCCCAACCTAATGAAGTGTGATGCATGGTAATAAATGCTGAATTTGAATTAGATCTGATTTCTAGCCCTGTTTCTGCCACTTAACTAGCTGTGTGACTTTACTTAAAAAGATTATTACCCATCTCTAAGCCTCATTTTCTTCATCTGTAAAATAAGAGTTATCTAAATTACTATGTCAGATAAAATGATTAACATGAAGAATTCAGAGAAATAGGGAATAAATGAACTGATACAGAATAAAGTAAACAGAACTGAGAAAATCATATAGCCACAATAATTACAACAATATACAGGGGGTATGGTCTGCTTCTCTCTCTCTCCCACACCCAGGCTTCTTTATTAGACACATCAGAGTTCTAGGGTATGCTGGAGGATTTGGGGGGGGGTGGTCTCTTTTCTTTATTACCATCGGCTTAAGCTCCAAGAAGGACGATTCCACACCCCCATTGTTAAAAGCCAAGTGCTAGCATTCCAGTTCCAGTTAACTATGTAACACCCATTGGCTTCTACCCAGGAAGAATAAATGTAAACACCACCCCCCTACACACACACACTATCCCCTATATACTTCACTCTCTGGAGAAGAGTGGTCTCAATACTTAACTCAGTTCCTGCATAGTATTAGTTCCACAAAGTTTGTGTCCAACGAAAGCAGCTTTGCAGAACATGAATCCTTCCCACAGCTGGGATGACATTCTACAATTAAATCTCAGAGGTCACCCCTTGTTCCTTAGAATTCAGATGCTACACTGGCTTGGAAACCCTGCCTGTATTTTGAGTCCAAGATTCCTTTGACTCACGACTTTTTGAAATGTCCAAGGTGAGACTCTACTCCCTTCCCCTAAAATGGAAAAGAACAAATGAAAAGGGCCAAGGACCAAGGCCTTCTCAGGACACATGGCTTCACAAAGGAGAATGTGCAAAGATCTCTTACCTTACAGTAATGTATCTCACCGGATGCTATGATTGAGTGAATCATCAAAGTCCCCCAAGAACAATGAGGCAAAAACAGTGAGACCAAAAGACTGATGCTGATGCTTCCATGGCATGTCAAAGAGCCTTTTCTTCACATGTGATTTGCCAACTGGAACAAGTTAAGAAAATGCTCCAGATGCTTCAGTCTCTCCAGTTTCCAAACTTTTTTGGAAGCAGACTCCCCAGTCTCTCCACATGGAGAGGCTATATCAGTTAAGCAAACTGATGGGGTCTGCCATTGCACTAGAAGATAATGGCCCAGAAGAGTTGAGAAAATATACCATTCTGCTAACATTTCAGTAGTGATGGACAATGGGAGTAAATGTTCTATATACTCTTGAGCTAGTAATTGTATTGGTTAGATTTGATAAAACTGATTTTTTCTTTATTTAAAAATATTTGTTATGAGAGATGCTTCAGTGCTAATGGATAAGGAATATTTGGAAATGAAGGTGGTAAAAAACCAAAAGGCATATTTTTTAAAAAAGTAACAAAAAGGTTAGAATAGATAATACCTAACCTCATTTCTAGAATAAAATTGTATGTACATGTATAAAAAAGTCATCCCCTCTTACCTGTATGGAAGATTTTTCCCTGGATCATTAGGCAATTGGTCTCCATTTTTCCATTTATTCTGCTGATTTGGAACTGACCACAGAGGTAAAGAGGAGCATTATCCACCCACTTTGAGGCTGGCTGGGCATTGGTTAGGAGTAAGCCCTACATTTGGCTACACTCTGTAACCAGAAATTCTCTCCAGACAACATATGCATAGTTTCATGCAGGTAATGCTTCCTTCCAACCCTAGTTTCCTTCACTAGGCATTTTTGCCTTATGCTCCTATAGATATGCCATTTTTTCCCAATGCAACAGAGCAAGTTGGGGTTTTACATGAATTCTAATTACCATTTCAGTGACCAGCTCAAATATTATTGACCTGTTTGATATACATAATATTTGGGCTTCACTTTTCATCCATTTCAGCTTAGGAATTTGAAAGCAAAGGGCTGTTATATGTAGATGAACACTGAATGCCAGTTATCTGTCAAGCATACCAAGTATTCAGCCAGCTACTGCATTAGGTTTTGGTTTAAAGCCACTCTAAATGATTTATTGTTTTTAAATTATTTACATGGCATTATTCTTTTCTTGTAAAATGCAAAAGTGCTGTCAGTAATATCTCTGCAGCTCTGTTATGAATGTTACTACAAGTAAATCAGGGTAATTAAGGGCCTCATGTTACAAATACTGGCACGTCCTATACCAGCTACCATTTCACTGATGATAATAAAATTTGCATGATTTCCTTACATTATATTCACTGCATTTTCCCACCCCCTGCTCACAGTAATTACTTGAGGTATGATCTCATAGCCACTGCAAGCAGAACTCTCACTGAACCCAACAGGGTATATTACAGGTGTTTAGTGGTGATGAGGACAGAGTGAAGGGGAGAGAGAGTTCCTGACATTGCTTTAGGGATATGCGAAGTCTTGGCAGGTGAGGAAAAAGGGAAATATTCTCAATTGCTTCTAAATATATCCAGAACAAATTATAATTATGCATTACCAAAATAAACCCTATATTTTGGATTTTGATACTCTTGATCCCTGGAATTTTCTTTGAGAATTTTTAAACTAAAGTGAACAAATAAGAGATTACATATGTGCATATTTGTACACACATATATACATAACATATATTGTTATAGTTTAAGTTATATATTATGTGCACATATATGTGTGTGTTTACAAACATAAACACAATTGTGTACAGATGTCTATATTATCCTAGGTTTTCCAGAAAAAAACAAATGAACAAAAATGCCATGCTATTCTTCAAGGTTTAGGATGTTACTCAGTATACAAATAGACCAATGGGCACCACCATCAGATTTAGTGATTATTAAAAGGGGATAAATAAAAAGCCAGCCAAGACTTTGGTGGCACTATACCCCAATAGATTATTTTGTCATGTTGACTTCAAATGCCTAGAACACCTAATGATTGACTAATGATTTGATAATGATGGCAGAATGGCAGAAAGTGGATCAGAGAGAAAGCTATGCAAACACAGAAACTACAATGTTACACATGTAAGATATATATATATGTATACATACAAATATATTTATATACATATATATACATACATAGATGTATACTTCTATTAAATAGATAGTAGGCTTATAGTTATCATAGCAATATCTGATCTGCAATCTGGCCTAATTTGCAGAGAGAAGGGTGAGGACTGGGCTGACTTGGAGGGGTGGAGATAGTGGATAGTTTCCAGAACTGATCAAGTTTGGGTGATCCCTCCAACAGAGAGGTACTCTGCTAGGTTGATATGTGCCACACTTCAATTATCTCTAGTCTATGGGCTTGAGTCTGGGTTTCAGAACCATAGCTACTATCCCTGATTATTCTCAAAGGGGAGATAATGCTGAGCTTAGACTCACTAGTTTAGCCCCTTTCTACCATATGCTGATTACACAAAAGACTGGCAAGAATAATGAATAGTCTTCTTTATTAATGGAAGCAGCAGACAGAAATTGGAGAAGCTACACAGGTTAGAATATTTCAAAAGAGTAAACAATAGTAATTGAGCTCTTCAGCTCCACTCTCTAGGGTTGCTGCCACTAGAAGTCAAGAGATATGATTGGGGAAGGGTCCCTTACATGCATAAGGCTCTAGGTTTCTAGTTATCCACTTAGAAGGTCTTTTTTCACAGTATCATCCAGCAATCTCTCATATACAGGTATAGAGCATTTTTCTCAGCATACTTTTAGCCATTCAGGTGTTACATTTCCTTCTGAGTATGCAGCATAAAGTAGAGGGTTGATAAAATGAATCTAAGACTTTGGTCAAACTTGGGTTAGTGGTCACTGCCAAAGAGAAATTATATCCATAGAGACAGAGGGGAGGCATCTTAATTCTCCTGGAAAGTAATCTAATTCTATTGAATTTCTCTAAACAAGGCCTTGATATGCAAAGACAAGATCTAAGTCTGAGAAAAAAAAATCCTTAAATTTGTAAAGCACTTAACAATATCCCCAAATTTTTGTATACATTATCTTATTTGATCCTCACAACAATTCTATGAAATAGATAATACAGGTCTTAATGTGCCCATTTTGTAGAAGAAGAGAAAGACCTGAAGTTCAAACACAGGTTATGATTTGCCTAATGCCACAAAGATAGTAAATGCCAGAGCTGGGCCTAGGTCATCTAACAAACTTCTGTGAACTTTACTGAATGGATAAAATGCAGAAACCAAGAAGAATGTGGTAAGGATTTCTTCTTTTCTTTTTTTTAAGCCCTTAAAAGTTCCTTTCTGAGGCATTAAAGGAAGGAAATATCATGGCTATATGTCCTATCACCTATTAAAAGTAGTATGATGGGGGCAGCTAGGTGGCGCAATGAATAGAGCACTGGCCCTGGATTCAGGAGGACCTGCGTTCAAATCCGGCCTCAGACACTTAACACTTACTAGCTGTGTGACCCTGGGCAAGTCACTTAACCCCAGTTGCCTCACCAAAAAAAAAAAAAAAGTAGTATGATGAAATGATAAAGAAATCAGAGAAGCATGGGAAGACATGAAGTGATAGAGAATGAAGAAAGCAGAAACAGGAACATAATGTACACAGTTACTATAACAAGGTGAATGGAAAGAACAGCAACACAATGAAAAATGAAATGGGGTATTGTCTAACAGTAAAAACTAACCTGCTGTCTGAGGAAGAGATGAGAAAATGTGACTCCCTTCTTTCCTGGCAGAGGTGAGAGGTTATGTGTATGAGACATCGAATTTACTATAGATTTAGATGATAAATTGATTGATTTGGCTAAATTTCCTTTTGGTTTTTGTTTGTTTTTATTCTTTTACTACTAAGTGTGATTCTTTGAGCAGGGGAAACAAGAAGGGCATATCTAAAAAAGAAAAGTATTTAAAAACAAAAGGTATGGATAGAAATTAAAGTATCATGATATGGCACTAGAGTTTAATTGTTTAGTTGGGTGCTTAAATTTTGGGCTTTGAAATTTACAAGCCCTACTACTTCTAAGGCCAAGAACTCTCTAATCTTTGGTACAATCTTGAAATATTCTTTAAAAATCTACAAATCATTTTAAAAAACATAGACTTTCCAGACACTATGGTCTGAAGCTGGCAGAATTTTAAATCTTCAGTTGCTTAGGCTACTATAAACCAAGACATCACATCAACTTCCTTTGGATCCTCTTAGATTTATATGATATTTGCTAAAGTGAACACACTTTCTTAAATGTTACTATTTCTTCCTTATTCCTACTCCTTGCTATTTCCTCCATGGTAAGTGATATGAGCTTGGATTAATATTTAATAGTCTTCAGCAAAGTAGAAGAAAAGTCCATTGTAAAGAGTTCGGACTAATTAACACAAAAGATTACATCAATCTCTGCGGTAGGTTTACTCATTTTTAATTATATCCATTTTTAGACCAGTAGTAACTTATGAAAATGCTGGAATGTGTTGAGTAATCCACAGAGTAGACTGACTCACAGTCTCAGAAGAAAAGGTTTTCAGTATGCCCTAAGTGGTGTGACTGTAGATTTGCATCACTAGTTACCCACAACTTAAGCTTCACTACCAAATGCACCAAAAGTGCATGGTCTGATGAACCCAATTGTAAAAGTGAAGGGTTGTAAAATGGCATTGTATGAATAGTCACAACACTGCTTGGGAAGAAGATATTACTAAAGAGTGTGTGTGTGTATGTGTGTGTGTGTGTGTGTGTGTGTGTGCGTGCATGTGTAAATCAAATCCCTTTTTCTTTTTCTGGGAATTATTTGAATATGCTCTATTTTGTATGATTCAATTTTGATGAAATTGATAAATTGAAAAATAGACAGGATCACCAATTACCACCAATTCTCTCTCCAGAGAAGTAGGGAAAACAATCATTTCCCGAGTCCTGGGTGGGACTAGACTCTTGATGGTAGAACAGATTTTTGGAAGAAATTCTTTGTACTCAATTTGTGGTCTATCATTAGAAAGTTTATGCATGTCATTTCTATTAGAAGGGAAGGTCAATGTTAGAAATGTGTACTTAGGACTATTAAGGCAACTTTCCAAGTCAAAGAATTTGGGCCTTCCTTATCTTCCCAATGAAATTTATAAAGACTCCTTATTCGGAGGGCCTGCTCTCTGATAGGTGAGCTTTAAATTTATTTTGCATGAAGCTAGGGCACCATGATATTTTCTGGCCAGTACAAAACCATGCCCTCAGGTAGTCCCCCTGTGACCCTCTTTACATAAACTTCTTGAGGGTAAGGTCTGTCTTCCTTGCTTAGATTTGTATCTCCTCTGCTGGACACAATGTCTTACACAAAACTTTTTTTATTCATTCATTCATTCTGAACCCAATAGTTTTAATTACAAATTTTACAAATGTATTACAAATAATAGAGTAACTCTTCTAATAACCTCTCTACAAATTATGGGTGATATTTTATCTATTACTAAATTCATATCTCACTATATGCATTTACATTGTTGCTTTGCTATTTTGATACTTTGTATATTATGAAAAATCTCATAAAAATATTTTAACCCATAAAAATATTTAACTTTTTTTGAAATGTGATATGCCATAATCTTTCAATGAAGTGAACAGGAAGAACAGACTTGGGGCAGAAGATATGACCAGGTTGACAAAGGGAAAACTAGATTACCATTACTATTCTTCAATATTAGAGCCTAAGGGTAACTGAATTGGCCCAGCCATGTTGTTATGAAGTAGGCATGTTTTACCCCCATTTTATAGATGAGAAAAAGGAAATAGCTTCTGTCCACTTGAATCACTTTGGTACTTAAAGAAAGTTTTATAAAAGGATCAGATGAATCAATACATGATTTTTAAAAGAAGCTATTGTTGGGGCAGGTAGGTGGCCCAGTGGATAGAGCACCGGCCCTGGAGTCAGGAGTACATGAGTTCAAATCTGGCCTCAGACACTTAACACTTACTAGCTGTGTGACCCTGGGCAAGTCACTTAACCCCAATTGCCTCACTAAAAAAAAAAAAAAAAGAGGCTATTGTTTAAATACATTTAAAAGCATTTTATTTCATACATATAGGGACTAAGTCTTAACATGTGACATACAAGGAAAGGGACAGGGACAGGGACATGGGGGAACAGTAGTAAAGGAAGAAGGTTCCAGGGCAAAGGATGCCACCACTGTGGGATGGGAGTGAGAGCAGGGTTAGGGCTGGCTGGGTTCTGAGTGTGCTTATCTTCTTGTTACAACCAAAGGATAAAAGGTGTTCATTCATTAATAGTATTAAGAGAGGGGGCAGCTAGGTGGTGCAGTGGATAGAACACCAGCCCTGGAGTCAAGAGGACCTGAGTTCAAATCCAGTCTCAGACACTTACTAGCTGTGTGACCCTAGGTAAGTCACTTAACCCTAATTGCCTCACCAAAAAAAAAAATAGTATTAAGAGGGGCCAATCTCGAATTTGGATACCATGGATTCCATGAAGTTCTCATCGGTTTTGCTATAGAAAAGGTGGGATCCATGGGTCCTTCATTACCTCCAAGGCAGGTAATCTCAGTAATACAGGGAAGAGCCATGTATTTTAAAGAGAAAAAGAGTTGATATCTCACTCAGAACTAATTGGTTTTTTATATCTGGTATTATGGGCCAGGAACTACCAGGAACTGGCTGGGGAAGATATATCAGGCAATTTTAATACTCAAGGCAAATAATAAGATATTTGCCCTTGATTCAGTTTGGTAGTAGATGGACATCCTGGAATAAGTCTCAACCATAGTTCTAAGTTGAGTGGGGGCAGAGTAGGATGGGGCTAGAACAGGGAGGAATTCACTCTGGGGCAGACCCCTAAAAGGTCTCCATCTTTCTCTTTACTATTTTAACTCATTAATCTTTCTAACCAAATGTTAAGCTCAATGATGTCTTTGTTGTTGAAACACTAAAAGAGCTACTAGTAGCCATTTAATTCTCTTTACTATAAAAAAAATACCTGTTTACCCCAACCTTAAGTGTGCCTCTAACTCATGGAAAGATCCTTGTTATACAAGAATTGGGAAGGAAATTTTTTTTAAATGGCAAGTTTGGCATATAGTAGGGCAGAGACCCTCCAAAAATACCCTATATACAAAAAAAGAAGTTTCTTGGACTACCATAGAGGCTCAGGGAAAGTAACTGAATACCCCAACATGACATGGATGGCAATTGAAGCCAGTACTAGAAAATCTCTCACTGAACTGAAAAATATCTCCAGGTTTCTCATATAGAATAAGTGTATTCTGGATACTATTCCTTTTTAAAAGATGTTTATTGTTATTTTCAGTTACAAATTCTCACCTTTCCGATACCCTCTCATCCACCCATTGAAATAGTAAGAAATATGATACCCATTATATATATATATATACACATACATACATATACATGTACATACATAATACATATATACACACACACACACACACACACACATATATATATATATGAAGTTATGCAAAACACATTTGCGCCAGTAGTCTTGACGGGGAAGAGACAAGAAAAATAAGTAGAAAAAAGATATGTTTCAATTTGCAATTTGAGTCCATCAGTTCTCTATCTGGAGGTGAAGAGAACTTTTTATCATGAATCCTTTGGAGTTCTGGTGGGTTATTATATTGAACAGAATTACTAAATCTATCACAGTTCATTTTTATGACATTGTTATTACTGGATTCTCTTGGTTCTGTTCACTTAATTTTGTATCAGTTGATTTGTCTTTCCAAGCTTCTCTGAAATCATTCTC
The DNA here is from genome assembly GCF_019393635.1 of Dromiciops gliroides. Taxonomy (NCBI): domain Eukaryota; kingdom Metazoa; phylum Chordata; class Mammalia; order Microbiotheria; family Microbiotheriidae; genus Dromiciops; species Dromiciops gliroides. The sequence goes on from NC_057866.1 coordinate 253,313,591, forward strand.
TTTATCATTTATTACAGCACAATACTATTTCACACATTTGTGTGCCATAACTTGTTCAGCCATTCTCCAATTAATGGGCATCACCTCAGTTTTCAACTCTTTTCCACAACAAAAATATTTTTTCATGAATATTTTTGTACATATGGGTCCTTTTCCTTTTCCTTTTCCTTTGGTCTCCTTGGATTATAGACCCAGTAGTGTTATTGCTGGATCAACTGATATACATAATTGTATAACCCTTTGCTCATTGTTCTCCAGAATGACTGGATCAGTTTATAGCTCCACCAACAGTGGTTTAATGTACCTGTTTTCTCACCAGATATCATTATAACAGAGTAATGGGGTACAAAGGTGGTAGATGTAAATCATCAAGGTCTTTTTTTTTTTTTTTTGGTGAGGCATTTGGGGTTAAGTGACTTGCCCAGGGTCACACAGCTAGTAATTGTTAAGTGTCTGAGGCCGGATTTGAACTCAGGTCCTTCTGAATCCAGGGCCGGTGCTCTATCCACTGTGCCACCTAGCTGCCCCATAATGACTCCTTTTTTTTTTTTTTTGTGAGGCAATTGGGGTTAAGTGACTTGCCCAGGGTCACACAGCTAGTAAGTATTAAGTGTCTGAGGCCACCTAGCTGCCCTCATCAAGGGCTTAAAGCATCAAGATAAATTCATTATTATATTTATTTCTAAATAATGAAATACTTTCTTAGATGGAAGGAAGGAAACAAATACTTATTAAGCATTAGTAAATGCCTATGCTGGGCATTGTGCTAAGTAATTTACAAATAGACATTTAATTCTCAAAACAAACCTGGGAGGTAACATTTCCATTTTACAGATGAGGAAACTGAGGTAGAGGTAAGGTGGTTTGCCTAGGGTCACAGAGCCAGTAAATACTTGAGGCTGGATTTGAACTCCTGATTCCAGGCCCAGAACTCTATCCACTATACCGGGGCTTCTTAATTTTTTCCCACTTGCGACCCCTCTTTGCCTGAGAAATTTTTATGTGACCCCGGGTATATAGGTATATAAAATAGGTATACATAAGCTTTTACTGTTGCCAAATTTTTCACGACCCCCACATTCAGTTACATGATCCCATATGGATCCATATGGGGTCACGACCCATAGTTTAAGAAGCTAGGCACTAGACCACCTAGCAGCCTGTAGGTATGATATATATTTTGGCATTTACTCTCCCTCGCTTGTCAGTCTTTCCTTAATAATAACTTATATAGTTGTTCCTTAGGGTTATTGGGTGATCATTTATTGTATTACACTACATTGCTCCATTGTACATTGGAGAAAATCCAACATTTCCTGTTTGGTCCCTGCTATTTGAGAATTAATAATTTAAAAGAAAGACCTAGAACTTTTTTTAAAAAAAGAAGAAAAATTATTGAGACTTTGGTGAGAATGATGAGTACTTGACTTCTCCCTTAAGCTGAAACTTCACTTACCTCATATGCATGCTTCAATTAACCCTTGAATGAGTCACCCTGATACTTGATGAAAATCTGCAGGTGGCCCTGCTTCCCCTTCACAGAAATGGTGTTGACATGCACCGATCTCAGGCATCTCCCGTGCCAGACCAATGATCACAAATGTGAATCCTGTCTGTGTCTTCACGCCCACCTTCACGCCCAAGCACAGAGCTGTGACCACAGAGCCAGACACTCACAGGGTGGTCCACTAAGTACACCCTCAGGAGAACAGCCAGAAACTATTTATTGACAGCGGTCCAGCCCTACTGGAATGCTTGCTCTAACTAAACCTGAGGTGCCTTCATAATAGCATGGTAACATTGCCAGCCTCCTCAAATGTCCTGGGGGGTGTTCATTCATACCAATCACAGCAGCCAAGACAAGAACAGGACTTCTCGGGGGGAAAAAAAGATGAAGTTATAATCCCATTCAGATCAACAATAAGAAGATGCCTTTTTTACAATCACGCAAACTTGATAGACAAGTAGAAATGCAGTGAAAATAGAGATACAAGTCCAGCATCTCTAGACATTCATTTCTTCATTAATGAAATCAGTGTGACCACTAGTCCTGAGAAGACTCTGAAGGTCAAAGCCTTTTCAAAGGGGGGTGGGGGGCAATGTAAATCAGACTAGATTCAGAAAGAAATGATAGTCTTGGAGTAGATTCAGGAATCTCAAGGGCCAACAAGGAGATCTAGACAAAGTAGCACTAGAAATGACCATAACTATAATACTTTAATCTAGCCATTAATCCAGTTGCCTCCCCCACCCTTGGGTGGGGGGAGGGGGTTAGAAAGTATTAAATTGGCGTTCACTCCAGAACCATTCAAAAGACAGTGGATTTTGGTCAATTAACATGAGCTTCTGGTCCACTCAACTTGTATGGGAAAGGATAGCTCATTAGAATGACAAAAATGAATTAAAATATGCCTTAAGATAGAAAACCAACTTTGTTTGCTATGGTTCTTTATCTACCAAATGGCCTTCTGAGGTATATAATTTGGTTTCTGGTAAGGATCTCAACCAAAAAGGGTGTATAAGATGAATAACCCTCCATTTACAGGAGTTTTTCCTGTATTCTTAAGTAAATTAATGCGTGTATTAGGGCATGATTGAGCCTCTTTAGTTTAGGTAGAACGATCCAGTTTTTCTAGGTTATGTTCAGCCTTGAAATGAGTTGAGAATTAAGGTTCAAACCCCATATGCTGAGCAACCATTGTGAGGTATCAAACATCACCTCCTGAGGGCTGTTTCCACATTTATAAAGATGACTGGTAGTATATGAAGATCTCTAGTTCCAAACCTGTTCTCCTGTGGTCTTTCAAGGTCACAAAGCCTTGATGAGCCAAGGAGGACAAAGGACCACCAAGCCTGGCAAAGGCATTCACTCCTAGAGATCTTCTTTAATATACAATTCATCTTGTGAGATGAAACACTCTCATTTCTCCCGATGAGGCTTCTCTTCTCTAGACTAAATAAGCCAATTTTCTCCAATTTCTCCTCATCTATCATGGACTCAAGGACCTTCACAATCATCATCGCTCCCCTCTCAATGTTCTCGAGCTTATGAGTGTCCTTCCTACACTGTGGTACAGTATGGGCCCAGACCCCATGGGTGCCATTGTGATGAATCATGATTTTATATGCTTTTAGCAGAAGGCAGCACATTTTCCCAGGCTGCTTTATACTGCCTCTTACTTCTAAAAATTAAACTAATCATCGACACTGATTCATATGGATGGTGACTGGCATGAAGGTCTTACTATTTTTCCTGTGAACATTTTAATATTCTGGTAACAGCTACATTTAATCCCAGGGGTGCTATATTCAAGGGAATATAGAGAGATTAGTGAGTTCTTTCAAATTTCAAATGTATAACCAGTGTCAAAATTGGAAGGTAGGTTATGGAATCTCAGAATACTACAAAGAGAAACTGATCATAAAATGAAGCCTAGCCAGGAAAGTATAGGTTTAATTGTACTCTAGAGAGTAAAAGGACATCCTAGTGCCTCTTCAGCAGAAATTCACCTGACTATATAGAAATCTGATAAATTCTCTAGTTTCCCACTGAGGGAATAGCAGAGAACTTAATGAGAAACACATTGGAACTGTAACTGCAATGGTGAGATTATACAATAACTAATCTCTCTGTAGGATAAAGAATGAGTCTATCTTCTCGGGGAGAATCCATGTGGGGGTGGGGGAAAGGTAAAAAGGAGATGGGGAAACTTAACTAGAACCAAATTACCAAAAGCAATGTCTTCACCCTCCTACTGACATCCCACTGGAATGCTTGTTTGACTTATGAATAGCTGAGCTTTGACAACTACATGATAATCCAAGCATTTCTGTGATTGCAAAACAAATCAAAATTTCATATGATGATAGCCTAATAGGGATAAATACAGCTTTTCACTTCCTGAACCCCTCAGGGGGAAAAGAGGTGGTTCAAAAAAAGAGAGAGTATTGTTAAAAAAAAAAAGATCACAATAAATCTAGTGTGATGTGAAAAATGGTGTCTTATGAACCACAATTATCATCAACTTTATCCTATATTGATATTTAATAAACACCTACATATATACATGAGGCTATAGTGTTGTTGCAGAAAGGAAGTAAAGCTTTGGTAGGCATAGTGCAAATTTGACTCATTGTAGTAAATACTTTCTTAATCACCAGCACGATGTCCAGAAACTTTACAGTGCCTCTTTATGTTGGACATTAAGTTGAAAAATAGAGGTAATTGGATATAGTTCCTTACTTTCAGAAGTTTATAATCTAAGATTTAACTCACTGACATAGACACAGAAAAGACATACAGTCAAACAAATGTGATTTGATTATATTAATTTCTTCCTAATTGTTTGCTTCAGGAGTTTTTAGTATCATGCCTAGCACATTGCATTGAAAATAGTGGGCATACAGTATTTGTTTGTTGAGGGGTTAATTAAGTAGGTAAGTAAAGCAATAAATAATTAACATCACATCAAAATAAAGAGTCTCGTATTTTTCTCTTTGCTCAATTCTTGCCTAAATAAAACCTATATTTGAGTTCCTTTCTAGTGTACATCTATGCATGCTTTTTGCTTTCAAAGGGATGCCACAACAGGGAAGCACCATGTATCTGAAGTCAGTCTATATTGAGATCAATGTTGCTCACAGAGAGAGTGGAGAAGCTGTTGAGTATAAAAAACTGATCTGCATAGGGATGAGATTTCAGGTGATCCGTTTATCCTGGGGGAGGCATGAAATAGAGGAGGTGACAGAAAATGGAGTTGCCTGCCAAGGAAACATGAATTTCCTGACAACTAGGGAGATAATCACTCTTCATGTCCAAAATGCACAGGGCAAGGCAAAAAGATCATCACTTAGCTGATTAAATTAAATTAATAAATATTGAATCGGGTTTTTTAAGAAGAATATTGCTCAAGTTACTTCCTTTTTGTTGTGCTTTGCTAAATCATCATCCATGTTTTACCCATTACTGTGGACATAAAAAGCCCAAACCTGTACCAACTTTTCTTTTTCTATGCCTTCCCTTGATGACTTCACCAATTTCAATGGATTCAATTGTGATTTCCATAAAAAGTATTTTATTATTTTCCAGTTATATGTAGATATAGTTTTCAACATTTGCTTTTATAAGATTTCTAGTTTCAAATTTTTCTCCCTCCCCCCTCCCAGACAGCAAGTAATCTGATATAAGTTATATATGAACAATCACATTCAATTGTGATTTTAATAAAGATGACTCCCTGAGCTCCAATTTCATATCACCAACTGCTTATTGGACATTTAAGTAGATACTTCAAACTCAACATGTTCAAAAGAGAAATAATTATCTTGCAACAAACTCACCCCTCTTTAATTCTCTATTTCTATTGAAAATACCACTATTGTTGGGGGAGAAATGTCTTAAGACCTTAGCCCATGCTGGTTACACTAATTTTGACTTTTAAAGTATTAAGCTTGTTATTGAGACAATTGGTCCAATTGGCTCAAACCACTGATTATAGTTTCCTGGTACCTAAATACAAAAACTAGTGCATAAGGGGGCAGCTAGGTGGCGTAGTGGATAAAGCACCGGCCCTGGATTCAGGAGAACCTGAGTTCAAAACCGGCCTCAGACACTTGACACTTACTAGCTGTGTGACCCTGGGCAAGTCACTTAACCCTCATTGCCCAGTAAAAAAAAAAAAAACCAAAAATAAAACAAAACAACAACAACAAAAAACTAGTGCATAAGGAATCAGCAACAATTCCCTCAGGCTTCTGCCTAGCAGACCAGCAAGACCAGTATAGAGTCTGGAAAGCTGTGCCCAATTAAATCAATGCTGTACACTGGGGAAACATTTTTTCTCTGTTATGGCTACATAAACTTCATTTTGTTGAATGTTAGATGATATACAAGTGAATGAATGAAACAATATTTTATTTACTGTACTATATATGTATGTATAGTTATATTTATATTTAGAACATTTATTATATTCTAATCACTGTACTAACCATGAAAATACAGATATAAAATATTGAAACAAATCCTTCTTCTCAAGTTCAGGACTTAATTGGGAGATAAAACACATATAAATGAGTTAGGTTGCAGTGCAGATGGAAAGGTCCAAAGGCTTCAGTGGAGGGGTAAATAGCAAGGCCTAGGATATTGAGTGTCTTATCTCATACAAATTCTGAGCCCTGAGAACATGAATTAAGCCCATAAGAACCATCCTTCTCATCCTTCACTCCTAATGCAGAAATTCCTTCATGTGATGCCAATGGTCAACTCATCTATATTTTATAGTCTAAGAAAATTCCTTGGGACAGCTCAGAGTTTCAGTGACTTGCCTAGAATTGCATAATCATTATGTCAGAGGCAAGGTTTGACCCAGGTCTTCCTGATTCCAAGTCTAGCTCTATCTATTATGCCATCCTGACCCCTATTACCCTTTAAGATTTACAACTGCAAATTTTTTCCCATTTCTTTTTTGCAAATTTTACAAAGCAAATCACATTGATTGTCTTTAGTATTCATTGAATACATACTTGATGGCTGAATATTGCAAAAAATGAAATAACATTCATATTTTTGGTTCAAAATGCATAATCCCAATGTCTTTGTTGTCTGTTACCTAATCAAAGGTGGTGGCTAACTCAAATATCAGTTCAAGATCAGGTGTAGACTAGAAGTATCGATTTTAAAAAATGAATTTCTAGGGGGTGGCTAGGTGGTGCAGTGGATAGAGCACCAGCCCTGGATTCAGGAGTACCTGAGTTCAAATCCAGCCTCAGACACTTGACACTTATTAGCTGTGTGACCCTGGGCAAGTCACTTAACCCCCATTGCCCTGCAAAAAAAAAAAAAGATTACTAAGCCTTTCTATGCCCTAAATGCCATGAATAATGATGATTCACATCGTGTAAATATTTGCTTTCATTATTTTGTTGAAGAAGAAACAGTTTCACAGAGGTGAACTGACTTACCCATGGCTATATAGATATCAATGTTTAGAGTCAGAATTCAAACCCATCCAGGTCACCCACTTTTATAGAAACACTAGAAAGCATAGACATTTTCTTAAAATGGTAAGTAGTTTCTATCTAAAACCAAAAGCAAGCAATATCTAATGGGGGTTGACAAGAAGTCTTTTAAATAAGATCAGGGGTACTTATTATCACCATTATTATTCAATATTGTATAGAAATGTTAACTATAGTAATAAACAAGAAAAAGAAATAGAATAAGAATGAGCAATGATGAAAAATTACTTTTGAGTAGATGATATGATAGTGTACTTAGAAACCCTAGAGAGTTAACTAAAAACTTAGTTGAAACAAATGACCATCAGTACAATTATAGGATATAAGAATGAAATAAATCCCTATAAATCATCAACATTTACATATGTATATATATATATACATACACATACATATATCCAAGAAAACACAGCAGAAAGTGAAAGAAAGTGAAATTCTATTTAAGTTAACTGCAGACGGTATAAAATACTTGTGAGTCTATCTGCCAAGACTCACAAAGGAAGTAAATGAACACAATTATAAAACACTTTTCACGCAGAAAAAGACAGATCTAAACAACTGGAGAAATACTAATTGCTCATGGATAGGCTGAGCCAATATAATAAAAATGACAATATCACTAAAATTAATTTACTTGTTCAGTGCCATACCAGTAAAACTACCCAAAAATTATTTTGTAGAGCTAGAAAAGTAATAAAAAAATTCATCTGGAAGAACAAAAAGTTAAAAATATGAAGAGAATCAGTGGAAAAATAAACTCTAAAGGAAGCCTTGCAGTACCATTTCTCAAACTATACTACAAAGCAGTAATCATCAAAACAACCTGATACTGGATAAAAAATAGAGTGGTAGATCAGTGAAATAGATTAGGCACATATTATACAGAAGTAAATGACCATGGTAACCTAATGTTGGATAAATCCAAGCTATTGGGGAAAGAACTCACTATTTGACAAAAATTGCCTGGAAAACTGGAAAGCAATCTGGCAGAAACTAGGCATAGACCAACATCTCACAGCAAATACCAAGAAAAGCTCAAAATGGGTACATGATTTTGACATAAAGGGTGATATGTTAAGTGAATTAGAGGAGCATGGACAAAATTCTTTGTCAGATCTGGGATGTGGGATTGGGGAAATGTTTGTGATTAAAGTATAGGTAAAGTGATTAATGTTAGGTAAAATGGATAATTTTATTACATTAAATGAAAACTTTCACAATCAAAACCAATGCAGCCAAAATTAGAAGGAAAATAGAAAATTGTGGAAAAACATTTACAGCAAGTTTATCTGATAAAGATCTCAGCCATCCCACAATTGATAGTCAAAGTATATGAACAAGCAATTTTCAGAATAAAAAAAACCAAAGCTATCAATGGTTATATAAAATGCCCTAAATAAGTAATAATTAGAGAAATTACAAATCAAAACAACTCTGAGGTACTACCTCACACCCATCAGATTGGCTAAGAGGGCAGAAAAGGAAAATGACAAATGCTGGAGGGGATATGGAAGAATAAGGATAATAATGTGGTACTGTAAACTGGTTCAACTATTCTGGAGAATGATTTGGACGTATGCCCAAAGGGCTATAAAACTGTGAATACCCTTTGATCCAGAAATACCACTATTAGGTCTGTATCCCAAAGAAATCAAAAGAAAGAGAAAAAGACCCAGATGTTCGAAAATATTTGTAGCAGCTCTTTTGGTGGTGGCAAAGGGCTGGAAACTAAGGGGATGCTCATCAATTGAGGAACAGATGAACAAATTGTTCCATGTTATTTTGATAGAATACTATTATGCTGTAAGAAATGACAAAGTGGATGATTTCAGAAAAAAACAGAAAGATTTGCGTGATCTGACACAAAAGGAAGTGAGCAGAACCAGGAGAACATTGTGTATGGTATTAGCAATATTTAAAAACACTCAAGTGTTAGGACTTAGCTACTTTGAACAATCCATGACAATTCCAAAGGACTGGTGATGAAAAATGTTATCCACTGCCAGAGAAAGAACTGGAAAACTTTGAGTGCGAATTGAAGCATGTTTTCTTTCACTTTATTTTTCTTGCTTTTTCTTTTCTTTGACAGCATGGCAAATATGGAAATACGTTTGGCATGACTTCATATGTATAATGAGTATCAAATTTCTTGCCTTCTCAATAGGCTTAGGTTGGGGTGGGAGAGAGGGAAAGAATTTGGAATTGAAAATAAAAGTAATAAAAAAGAAATGAACCCAGTCTGATCTTAGACCTCCAAATCCAATGCTCTTTCCACCATTCCCCACTAACATGAAGCTGGTAAAGAAATGTTGGCAACTCTTTAACAAGTTCAGTTTGAAGCCCTGTACAGGCAGGCCAAGCAGTGATTCTCCCATGAAATACCTTTTTTTCTTAGCACCCAAAGTAGTAAACTCAAATTGAGCATTGTCTTTCCTATTTGTAGTACCTGCCATTTAAGGCATGGAAGTGGAATAGAGAGCTATTTCCTTCTAACAAAACAATATTATTTATATGAATAAGTGATTGCTATTTCAATAATATTTTTAAGATTGTTCATACTTCTAAAACTGCCTCTGCTTCAAAATTGAAACAAAACTTTTTAACAGCTCCATACATATGGGAACAATATCTTCAATGATATGCATCTTAGTTTATTTATTTATTTGTTTATTTGTTTGTTTGTTTTTGTGGGGCAATGAGGGTTAAGTGACTTGCCCAGGGTCACACAACTAGTAAGTGTTAAGTGTCTGAGGCCAGATTTGAACCCAGGTCCTCCTGACTCCAGGGCTGGTGCTCTATCCACTGCACCACCTAGCTGCCACCCCCAAGATGTATCTTAAAGTAAAAGTTTCTGGGTTTTGCATGACTACGTTTTTGTTACATGATTGAAAAGCAAGTGTAAACCCAACTGGAACTCTCTGTGTCTTTCTTCCTCATTCTGTGAAAAGGTTTTAATAATAATCATCATCACAGAGTATGACACATTTTCCCTCATATGTCCCTATTTTCCCACAGTATGAAATCATATAGTATAACAGTTGAGTGTTTTTACATTGAAATTATGTTTCCATACAGAACACTGACCATATTTGAAATGGGTAGTTACTCTGAATAAGGGCACTAATTAAAGAGTAAAGTTATGGGGCAGCTAAGTGGTGCAGTGGATAAAGCACTGGCCCTGGCTTCAGGAGGACCTGATTTCAAATCTGGCCTCAGAAAGTTGACACTTACTGGCTGTGTGACCCTGGGCAAGTCACTTAACCCTCATTGCCCTGCAAAAACAAAACAAAAAAGAGAGTAAAGTTATTACAATCCCAAATCATTGGAACTAGTACTTACAATGCCCTTTACATGTCATTCGAAAAAATCAAGGTATTATAATAGCTACTGTAAGAGAACTAATGTCATTTTTATTCTTTCACATCAAGCTAATTTTGTTTGGGGTGGGGGGGTGGAGAAGAAAAGAAATCTAGAGTATATCACAAGCAAAATGAACATTTACTATGCATCCATGTATTCTTAGTGCTACCTCTTCATAGGTTGCTCTAAATGAAGAATATGGATCATGCTAAAAGGAAATCTGGGATAATGAAACAGAAGATTGCCATTTGACCTAGATGTTTCTCATTCCTAAAGTTTTAAAAGTAAATTTAGTTAACTTTTTAAAATAATCACAGTTACATTTAAATAACTTGATTATTGTCTGTTATTATCCCACCTGTAGAGCGAGTTCTGGGATTTAAAAGCATCCACAAATTCTATAAATAGAAGTCTCTAGATACTTAGGATTATTGAGGTGGCATATGATATATGTTTTCTGAAAATGTTTCATTCAATTAGCTAATTTAGGTAACTAGGCTTCACTGAGCATTAATTAAATATAATTGTGTATGGCTGGTAAACTGTAGATAAGAAATGCAATTTATTTTTTTTCTTATTTTAGCTTGGCTTTAAAATTTGAAATGAATAAGTCCTGGCATGCATAAGAGATCTCTCCTGTGCTTATCCTACTTTAACTTTGCTTCTACTAATCTAGTCAAAATAAGTATATGAGATAAGCTATGGGGAGTTTGAAGCATGATCTAAATGACAAGTAACATCTAGCACAGTGGTAACATGTCTTCAGATCTGATGTTACCCTTGCCAGCCCTTATAGAAACACATTTACTTGGCTTTACAACTTACATTTTTCATGTTTAGTTAAGAACTTTACTGAAATCAATTCATAAAAAGGAAACAATTGCAAAAAAGAAGTACAAATATTTTTATTGTGGATTTAAAATTATTAATATATATTTATATGTACATAAAGTAGCCAGCCTTTGATAGCTGGATACCTCAATCCATGGTGTATGCAACATCTGCACTTGTAAAAAAATCTCTATATTACCATCAAACTTAGTCAAGCCTGAAGCATTTATTAGAGTATAAATTAATTATAGCTCTTCTAAGGTTGCAGGGTTAAAAAAAACAAAAGCCTTGAATTCATAAAGAAATCATGCATTAAATTGAAATAATGTTTAATCAGATTATTAGTTTTATAATAAAACACTCTATTTGAATTACAGCATGGCTTTGCTATTTATGCTAATCAACTTAAAATATGTTAGCATAATTAATGAGAAAATTCTTCATCCCACTAAAACAAACCAGGCTGACTTAAATGGTAATCCATTCAAGTTTTGTATTGGGGGGTTTTTTGTATCTTATTTACAGAGAAAAAAAGCTACGTCTTTGATTATTTTTTTTTAAAAAGTACGCACACATACATAGGCCAACAAACATACCTTTAAATGTTTTCTTAAGTAGGAGACCAACAGTATGGTGAAACAGATAGCTTTTGTGAAACACGTCATCCTCACCAAGAAAGACACACATTTCCCATAGTCACTACACCACTTTTATTGCCACATTTCTGGATAGAAGATGAATTCAAATATATTCACATAGACTGCATATAAGTGAGAACTCAAGGAAATAAATAAGTTATGCAACTCATATTAATTTAAAACTTGTGTAGACCAGCACTTGTATAATATGTGGCAGGGTTAGACACCACCATTTATCTGCTCCTTTTTCAAAGGAGGATCACTCTAGCACACGAGTTGACTTCCATTGTACATCAATTGTTTCCTATGGAAAGAAAGGCTGCCATTGTTAAAGCAATGGTTGATGACCTTTGGAAGGAAAGACCGGAAAAGTCTGACTTTAGGACTACAGTGACAATTTTTGATAACGAGACAGGACACAGGTAAGTCATCTAAGAGCTCTTTGAAGTGGATATGGTTCTTTTATGTTTTCTTGAAGAAGAATTGGTTTCCATAGACCTATCCAGCAGGGATAGTACATTAAAGGTATTTTAAACCCTCCATAGAGCATGCTCTTTGGACAAAGTAAAATGTATTCTTCCACTTGTTGGGGAGGGAATGGGTGGGTGAGTAATTGTGAGGAAAAGGAAGAAAAGAAGGAAAAGGGAAGGGAAGGGAAGGGAAGGGAAGGGAAGGGAAGGGAAGGGAAGGGAAGGGAAGGGAAGGGAAGGGAAGGGAAGGGAAGGGAAGGGAAGGGAAGGGAAGGGAAGGGAAGGGAAGGGAAGGGAAGGGAAGGGAAGGGAAGGGAAGGGAAGGGAAGGGAAGGGAAGGGAAGGGAAGGGAAGGGAAGGGAAGGGAAGGGAAGGGAAGGGAAGGGAAGGGAAGGGAAGGGAAGGGAAGGGAAGGGAAGGGAAGGGAAGGGAAGGGAAGGGAAGGGAAGGGAAGGGAAGGGAAGGGAAGGGAAGGGAAGGGAAGGGAAGGGAAGGGAAGGGAAGGGAAGGGAAGGGAAGGGAAGGGAAGGGAAGGGAAGGGAAGGGAAGGGAAGGGAAGGGAAGGGAAGGGAAGGGAAGGGAAGGGAAGGGAAGGGAAGGGAAGGGAAGGGAAGGGAAGGGAAACAGAATGAGGGTTGTCCTGATCAAATGCTATACATATTTAGAATAAAAAATGCTTCCTGTACTTGCCTCTCCCAATGCCTTTCCCTTTTATCCCCAAACCTCCTTCTCAATATTCTTCCTTTTACTTCAACCCCAATTCTGGCCCAACCACCAATGAGGAATGAATCTACATTATGGCACAATAATAAAGAAAAAGAAATCAAGATGACCCTGGGGCTCTGGGGGAAAGAAATGAACATTTTAAGACACAGAGCTAAACTTAGGGCACCTGATGAGGTACGGTTGAAAATAATGAAGAGTATGGGAGGAATGAAAATGCAGAAGAAATCTGCATAAATTACAAAAGGGCTTTAAGTGCATGGATAAGTGATGTATATTACATTAAAATGATTCCTTAAATTGTAATAATGAAAGTAAGAAAATATGCTTTTTTTTCTTAAAAAAAAAAACAAAGTTAATAAAATATTTCTCTGCACCAAAATATTCTTTGGAAAATAAAAATAAAAATGTTCCATGTATGTTCTTTCAAGTTGTTTTGTAAAAATCATCAAAATACACAGTCCAATCCTGAAAATAGAGGTCCACATGCCATCAAGAGCTAAGCAAACAAAAGATTTTCCGTCTCACTGAGTTGAAGCCATCTTCTTCCCTTTAGGTTCCTACTAAGAACATTACTTCCATTGGCACTCTTCTTCACCATCAAACAGCAACATTGCTTGGGTCTAGAGATGCAAACTGTTACCTCCCTGTACATCCTTCACGGAGAAAAGTGCAGCTTGGCCTGTAATTCTAGGCCTAGAACTCTGAAGATACCCATAGCAACTACTGAAGGTAAAAAAAAAATTAGTCTCCTCACAAGACCAACTGCTATCCAAAGCGAAACTTGAGTCTATATTTGACTGTATTTGGCTTCTTTCGAGGTGTAGGAAGGGGAACCTTTGGTTTAACCAGGCTGGGAGGTCGCTTGTTTTTTTCTGGAACAGTAACTGTAAAATAAAGTTCTGGCTGCTCTGATTGTTTGAATCTTGGAAGGAAATGGGTGGAAATATGTTGGGGTTTGACCCTTGGGCTGCAACCTCTTTTGGCTTTACCTCTTTTGTTCAGTGCCACATACCATTCTCTTCCAGTGTTTTCTGTCCTGTGGATGGCTGAGGCATAGGTGTTATAGCTGTTTTCTTGAAACCTCTCCTTAAATTTGCAGTCATCTGTAAACTTGGCCTAGAAAGCAAAATGAGAGAATTTTGACTTTGAGAAGGAAGCCTTATATAAACTCAAGTGGCAAAATTTTCAGCACATTATTTTTTAAAGTTTGGATTCCAGTAATAGATGCCAAAGTTACTACTGATCCCTATTCCATTCCCTTAAATAAAACAGCCCAGACATATCTATCACTATCACCTTCAACACTGCTCTGTCATCCAGAACATTGATTTCTGTGAGTTACCACGGGCACAGGAACTGAAACATTAACACTCCCAAAAGTTATCATCAGATGCCTTAATATCTTTAATTATTGTTAACTCTATGGAAGGTCTAAAAATAAGTGATCCCCAAGGTCTGTAGTCTCTTGCAGCTTTGCAGAAAAAAAAAATACTTTCTTCTAAGGCAGACTTTTGCAAGCTCCTGAACCCTTAACCTTCAAAGTAACCAGAAATGTTTCACTAAAAATCTGACGCTTGTTAGCATAAGAATTTATGTTCTGGGACCTTGGATTATAGAGTGCCCTTGAAACAAACATAAATTTTCCAACATTATCGGTAAGATTTGTACTACTGAGAGAGGACCAGCATGTGGCTTTATTCAAACTATTATAGCTCCTTGGTTTTGGGTTTTCTCACAGGCATAGCCTCAGAGGGTTTGTGACTTCTAATTATTATTTTTTTTTCTTTTCTGAACCAAACATTGACTACTTTATACACTTATTGGATGATATATTTTTAGAAATATTTATAAAGAAATAATATCTAAATTATTTGTATGTAAAATAGAAATATAAAGAATTAAATAATATATAGTCATATATAAATTATTTACATATAAATAACATAAATCTTCACAAACAAAAGATATCATCTAATAAGTATATAAAGCAGCTGATATTTGATTCAGAAAAGAAAAAACATATTAGAAGTCACTAACACTGTAGCTATGCCCGTGAAAAAAAATGAAAAGTTTTGTAGTAGGGAACAAACTGGTAGGGAGAGATAACAACATTAACAATAACATGTTCATGTAAGATACTTTCCCTTTCTTATGTGAACACTTTATTTGCTGAAAGAGAAAGAAAAAAAAAGATATTTTATGTGAAATAGAGAAAAGAAACGAGGAAAAACACAGATTGTGCTGAGAGAAACCAAGAGAAAAATTGGATAAAAATTCTGAGGAGACTGGAGCAAATGTTTTTCTGACCCAAAAGTAGTGACTGATGCCTGCATTGTTTTCCCACTTTTAATTTGACTATAACTATTTTCAAGACATCGGTTTATCGTTAGGAAACTTCAAATCAAAGGACTGTTTGGGACTATAAGACTCATGAGTAATATGTCTTATTTGGCATGAGTATGGATCCTAGGTTTTTCAACCTAAGTTAGAGATAGGTCACTGAGATCCTGATTCAAGGTTTTAGAAGCTGGAGAAAAAAGTAAGATCATGACTGTTTAAAAGATCTAATTGGAGAAAAGGAACATGCTCTGGTATGGGATGAAGAGCTGGTTGGAGGGTAGTAGAAACACTGGCTTGCTTTCTAACACCATTGACAGCTTAAAATAGGAGAAAACTCTCAAAAACTTACCTATATTTCCCATTTTTGCTCTCATGAGAGGAAAACCCATCACAGCCTGGAAGGGGAAAGGAGACTTTCGTACAAACCAGAATTAAAGAGAAGTTTTTTTTTTTCATTGAAAGAGTATCATATTGTCCATGTCCTTAGCTAAAGGAACCTGGGACTGCAGACAGCAGTTTTAAGGTTCCTTTTATATAAAAGATCTTAACCTCACTTCAGTGGCTCAAGAATAACAGAAAAATAGATAGTGGCTCAAAATAGATACAGGTGACTGACATGTGGTACAGATTTTTGCCAGAAAGAATCCAGATCTGAAGACTTTAGAGTCATGAATTGCTTTAGTTACATGGGTTTCCTATTTGTGGACTTCTTTTTCTGCTAGGTTGCTGTAAAAGTGTTATCAACCCCCTCAATCCTGGAAACCAAGGAAGCGTATGACCCTGGTTTATAAGTGATCTGTTAGGTTTTGATTATGCCTGCTTTTGTCTTCTGTTGAGTACTGTTATGTCATGATTTTTATTGCTTTTGATTTCTTATTTAGTAAATGTTTCATGTTTAAGACTTAAAGGTATCATCATGGCTGATTTGTTTTGTTGTTTTGTTTTGTTGTTGTTGTTGTTTTTTGCAGGGCAATGGGGGTTAAGTGACTTGCCCAGGGTCACACAGCTAGCAAGTGTCAAGTGTCTAAGGCCAGATTTGAACTCAGGTACTCCCGAATCCAGGGCTGGTGCTTTATCTACTGCGCCATCTAGCTGCCCCTGAGAAGAGAATTTTGTAATATGCTGTCTAACTCCTGTAATTATTTGTGTGTGTGTGTGTGTGTGTGTGTTTTGTTTTTATTTTGTTTTGTTTTGTTTTTCTTTTTAGTAAGGCAGTTGGGGTTAAGTGACTTTCCCAGGGTCACACAGCTAGTAAGTGTTAAGTGTCTGAGGCCGGATTTGAACTCAAGTACTCCTGACTCCAGGGCCAGTGCTCTATCCACTGTGCCACCTAGCTGCCCCATCGTGGCTGATTTGTATCAATGTTGGGGGCTCAGGATCTACAATGTGAGTGTAGATATATAATCTTTCCTGCTCCCTCACCTCCAGGTTACAACTAGAAGCCTAAGGATGAATTGTAGTCACACTTCTATCTGCATTTGGAAAGTCACTCCAACTAGCCAGCGTGGGTAAAGGTAAGATGAACAAGGCAACTCCAGACCAAAGAGAGCGACATCTTAGATAGAGCTGAGTATATTAAGGTCACATCTCTCTCTATTTTCTACACTTATAAAACTCTTCAGAAGTTCCAAAGCTGTTTCACATTTCACTTGACCCTTACAATTGTTCATGAAAACAAACCCCAAAATCTGAAATAGTTTTACAAAGAAATTTATTAGTAGAGAGAGAGAGAGAGAGAGATCTGGAAAGAAGGAGTGCCTCCCTCTTCCAGCTTCTGGAAGGTTAAAATTATACATATTTGACAAAGGTATCACACATGTGTCACACATGCAATCACATGAAGGGAACCCAAAACATAACCTTGGGTGGACCCATAAAACTAGATGGGAATTCTGGACCTAAGGAAACCCCAAATCCCTTTTAACTATCTCTATCATTCCCAGGAAGTTACTGGGGTTAAGATGACGTTCCAGGGGCAAACAGTCTCTTGTTAGATTTAAGCGGCATAGTAATAAGTTTTCCCAAACAATATAATAAACAGAATAGGGCTGGGAGACAAGTACGTGTGCTTTATGATCTACTCTAAATATTTGGGTCACATATAATTTGGGACCCATGTAAAGAACCAGATCCCAGTGACATGTAATTTGCTTACTCTGGTTATTGACAGTGAGGCGTAGTTCGAGTTGTGATAGCAGCCTTAATTTGGGAATTGTTCTGTGCATTCAAACTTTCTAAAACTTCATTGTCGATAGTCTTTCACCATTGCTATATGTGAAACCCAACAGGCTGAAAACTGAATACTTTTGGGTCCTTGATCCCATATTCTAGAAACCTCCTTTTATGGTAAAAGCTAATGCTGGTATGGTTTCAAGGAATCATATAGTAATTTCTTTTATATTTTTATCAAAGAAAGGATTTATTACAAAGGGGAGTGTGAATTTGCTATTAATTTCTCAGTTTTTGAAGGATTGGTATGCTCCCCTGTTTAAATAACATAGTCTTAAAGTTTTACCATAAAATAAAAGCTATAGCCATCAGGAATGTTTCCTATTACCTGAAATGATAAGCACCTTAGAAATGATGAGGGAGTTGAGTTTTAGAGGAAAATAGATGAAATGAAAAAAAATATATAGCCTTGAATTTTCTCTTGAAATGTAGCTGAATGCAATGAAAAACAGCTTACATATGGTGCACTGACCTCATTTTCACTTCTATCTTACAAAATCCATTGTCTCTATAACTTAGAATTGAAGATGATTGGAATTGGGAGAGTACAGAGTTTGAGCCAAGTACCCTGAAATGTACCGATTTGTATCTATTTCCCTTAAAGATGCAGTTAAACAAAAGGTATATAGGATGCTATTGTTGTTATTTTTGGTGTTTTTGTTCATTCAGTGAAAGAGTCTTTGTATTTCACTATGATAGATGCACAAACCTTGCTTTTCTGATCTTAGTTCCTCTCCTTGGGATCCATAGACTTAGTGAAATCCCCCCCCCAAAAAAAAATTCCTGCCCCCAAAACTCTTATTCCAAAAGCCTTGTTGTTCAAGAGGGGAGTTTCATGCATCCATTTTTCACAGTGCATCCTGGGTTGGGGTGAGGGGAGTTGTAGAAGAGAGAGCATTTTTTAAAGTTTCTAGAGTCCAACAATGATATCAGTGGAAGCACCTCACCAATCTTATTACATACACACTCAATATACTGTTTTGGATATCTTAATTGGTCTTTGACTAAATGTTTTGTCTGGAAACTTCCTTGAATTATGCCAGAAAAGACTAATTTGAAGTAAATATGTCAATGAAATGCTTCGTCAGGAAAAATAGATTTTCCACAAAGAAACTTCACCCCAAATAATAATTCATAGCCTTATGAATACATGGGGCTATAAAGCATGCAAGATATCCTTGAATCTCATACAGTGAGACTTCTGTACTAAATAAGTTTGAATTAGCATAGACCTCAAGTAGAGTTTTAGAAACAAATTTCCTCATTGCAATTTTCGACAAGGCCACTAGGTGGTGCAGTGGATAGAGCATTGTGTCTCAAGTCAGGAAGTCCTGAGTTCAAATGTCACTTCAGACACTGGTTGGTTGACCCTAGACAAGTCTCTTCAATTGTTTGCCTCAGGTTCTCTAACTGTAAAGTGGGGATAATAATATCACTGCCCTTCCAGAGGTGTTATTAGGATCAAATGAGATAATACTTGTAAAGTACTTAGTAGAGTACTTAATAAGTAAATAAAGTACTTAGTAGACTACTTAATAAGTAAATAAAGTACTTATTATAGTACTCAATAAAGTACTTAGTATAGTACTTAATAAAAAATAAATAAAGTACTTAGTATACTACTTACTAAATGTTTATTCCCTCCCAGCAGATTTCAATGAAACCTCCTTTTTGATGAGAGATCACATAAATATTCTATGTATTAATTCAATATAGTATCAGAGAACTAGATTTCTTAAAACATTAAGATAATATTAAATGTTTTTGTTAATTAGTTAACCCATCAGTGAGCATGCATTAAGGACCTTTCATATACAAGGAACTCTACTAAGCAGTGGGGATGTGCTAAAATTTTAGCTATACTATCAAAAATCTAATGAGTGGTCACCAACAAATCATAAGCTTTAGCAAGAGTATTTAAATGTTTAAGTATTTCTTAGAGAGCATTAGGATCAGAGAGAAAGGTAAAAATCTAACTATTTCTAAGAGACCCTATCATCTGACCCACCATGGTGAGGTCAGGAACCCAAAAAAGAGAGAACTCCTCCCCCAGTGTCCGCTTCCTACTTCGTGTCCTCCTCCCAGAAATAGGAGGCTCCTCAAGTTAATTGGCTGGTAGCCTTGATAGACAGTACCCATGAGCAAATGTCACTTCCTGATGCCAAGGAAAAGGCGCATGGCCTTACCCTCAGAGGCATTCTCCTCATGGTGGAGCTTTCCTATAGTAAGTCTCCACCAGGTGGCGTCATTCCAATCATTACAGGGATAAAAAGCAGGCCACAAGAGAGTCCCTGCTCTGAAGGAGCTCACATTATAATGGAGAGTCAACACGCAAACAGCTATGTAAAAACAAGATATAAACAGGCTAATTTGCTGGTAATCTAAACAATGAATATGACACACAGTCTAGTTCAGTAGATTCAAACCTAAAATCACAGAGGCACGGCCTTTAGTTCTATGGAAACATGGAATATGGTCTCTAATGAAATGCCTCGGGGATCTGTACTTAGCATTGTGTAATCTAACACTTTTTTATCAATGACTGGCATAAAACACATAGATGGCATGTTTATCCCATTTTAAAATGACAGAAGGATGTTCAGAAGGATAACTAATTCACAGGATGACAGTCAGGACCCAAAAGTTCTGAACAGGCTAGAATATTGGGCTAAATCTAACAAGATGAAATTTAACAAGGTTAAATATA
Organism: Dromiciops gliroides; assembly: GCF_019393635.1. NCBI lineage: Eukaryota > Metazoa > Chordata > Mammalia > Microbiotheria > Microbiotheriidae > Dromiciops > Dromiciops gliroides. The sequence goes on from NC_057866.1 coordinate 253,333,912, forward strand.
ATGTTTTAAATCTGGAATTTAAAAAAATCTCAAGTAGAAGATCTAGATAACAAAATTTCTGAAAGAAAAAAAAAACCCAACCTTGAGGCTTTAATGAACTTTAAGCTGAAAATGAGTCAGCAGTGTGATATGACAAAAAAGAAAAATAATAAAGCAGTTATGCTGCATTGAAAGGTGTAGAATCCACGGAATGGGGAAGCCCTGGTCAGTCTTCATTTGAAGTCATATGCTTGGTCTGAGTACCATATTTTAGGGTTACCAATATGGTGAAGGGGCTATAACTCATGATAAATGAGGGTTCTTTGGATGTTCATTCAATGATGTTCATCTAAGGAAGTTCATTCTAGAGAAGAGAATATCAAAGAGGGGAACATTATGGCTGGATTAAAGTCACTGAAGGACTGTCTTGTCAAAGAGAGAGTAAGTAAGGCCTGATCTGTTTGGTTCCAGAGGGTAGAACTATGAACAACAGGTAGAAGAAAAGCAGACTTCAGTTCATTGCAAGGTAAAACTTCCTAACAATTTGAACTATCCAAAAAGTGAACCTTTTCAGGAAGTCATAGGATCCCCCTGAAGAGCAATCAACAAAGGCTTAAAGGAAGCATAAGAATCAATAGGGAAGTCAAAAGAGACAAAAGCTTCCATCATCAAAAAGCTTGAGGATGGGGAAAAGACCATTTTTTTAGCACACCTTGGATAAAGGAGGGTTGGATTTTGTATTTGTTTTTAGAGAATTTTAAAGGATGGATTTTTTATATATATATATATATATATATACACACACACACACACACATATATACATATATATGTATATATATGTGTGTGTGTATATATACATATACATCTATCTATATATATATACACAAAACCATTTATAGAAGCATTTTTTGTTGTGGCAAAGGAGTGGAAATAAAGGAGGTACTTGTCAATTGGTGAATGGCCAGACAAAATATGATATATCAATATAAGGGAATATTATTGTGCTGCTAGAAATGACAAAAGGGTTAGATTCAGAGAAATTTTGGAAAGCTTACATAAGTTGACAAAGTCAAGTGAACAGAATCAGGGGAATGGTTTATCTAAAGAAAACAATAATTTAAATTAAGACAATTTTGAAAGACAAGGACTCTGATCAGTGCAAATGACTGCTCACAACTCTAGATTGATGATGAAAAATGTTTCCTACTCTTGACAAAGGTGACAGACTAGAGGTGCAGAATAATATACATTCTTGGATAGTCCTTTCTAGCTAAACAATTTTATGATTCTGTGTAGAAAGTGCAGGGAATTAAGATGAATATATACAAATTAGCTGTAAGCATACTGAGAATTGAATTCTGTATTATTCATTTTAAAATAAATCCTTGATTTTGACTATCTGCTTATGATTTACTTCTTTCTCCTTAAAACCACAGCAGAGGGGCAGTTAGGTGGCGCAGTGGATAGAGCACCGGCCCTGGAGTCAGGAGGACCTGAGTTCAAATCCGGCCTCAGACACTTAACACTTAACTAGCTGTGTGACCCTGGGCAAGTCACTTAACCCCAATTGCCTCACTAAAAAAACAAACAAAACAAAACAAAACAAAACCCCCAAAAACCACAGCAGACTCTGGAAATGATCAAAGAGATGAAAAGAGAGAGGAATATGGCTCATTGAAGTCTATGCCAAAGTGAGCTATTACTGTTCATTTCCTTTCTAGGAGTAGGAAGCTCTGCTCTTCTGTATTTATTTACCTCCACTATTGTTGCCTTACTCAACTTCAGCGTCCTCTCCATGTGGGGCCTGTCCTCCTCCTAGTATTTTGGTTCCAGTCCTGAGTTTCCAATTGTTCAGAGCCTATCCTTCTTCATCCAGTAGTGCTCTCTTCTCATCCATACACCTTAACACTAATTTTAAAGGTTTTTTTTTCTTTTCTTTTCTTTCTTTCTCTTTCTTTCTTTCTTTCTTTCTTTCTTTCTTTCTTTCTTTCTTTCTTTCTTTCTTTCTTTTTTTTTTTTGTGAGGCAATTGGGGTTGTAACTTGCCCAGGGTCACATAGCTAGTAAGTGTTGTGTCTGAGGCAGAATTTGAACTCAAGTCCTCCTTACTCCAAGGCCAGTGCTCTATTCATTGTGCCACCTAGCTGCCCCTCAAGTTGTTTAAATGAAATAAAGAAGAGAATTTTTTTTTTTTTAGTGAGGCAATTGGGGTTAAGTGACTTGCCCAGGGTCACACAGCTAGTAAGTGTTAAGTGTCTGAGGCCGGATTTGAACTCAGGTACTCCTGACTCCAGGGCTGGTGCTCTATCCACTGCGCCACCTAGCTGCCCCAAGAAGAGAAATTTTTAAAAGAATGAAGGAAGTAAGGGAGGGAGGAAGGAAGGAAGGAAGGAAGGAAGGAAGGAAGGAAGGAAGGAAGGAAGGAAGGAAGGAAGGAAGGAAGGAAGGAAGGAAGGAAGGAAGGAAGGAAGGAAGGAAGGAAGGAAGGAAGGAAGGAAGGAAGGAAGGAAGGGAGGAAGGGAGGGAGGGAGGGAGGGAGAGAGGAAGGAACTGAATATCATGTTGTTTGAATGAGGAAACCTGGCCCTGAAGAAGAGATGAGAAAAGTATGCCTCACTTCTTTGCAGAACTGGGAGACTATGACCGTATGAAACTTTGCTTATGTTATTTGATTCCACTGATGTGTTCATTAAAAGAAAGAAAATACAGTTATCCCTTCCACAGTGCAACTTTCCCTATCTCACCTTTGATATATGGTGAGTTGTCAAAAGAAACTAAATGGGAATTTGGGGGGAGTTTTGCAGAAGCCATAGATAACATGTGAAGGCCACAGATGACATACAAAGGGCAGCACATGACACAGGGAAAGTTTAGAGATGTAGAAATGCTTAAAATATATGTATAGCTTTGTATAATTTCAACATATTTTATCTTTTAAGACTATAATAATTTATTCCACTTCTTTGGCACAAAAGAAGGGCCCCAATTTTTTTTATGTGTCATTGTGGAGGTGCCGCACCCCTAACTCCCACTCTGTGGAAGAGAGAACTGTATATCCCTTGTGTTTTCTTTCCTCTTACTTCTGGAAGTAATTGGTGGATTCTTTCTATCTTGTCTTTTCCCTCTGATTCCAAAATAGATCTGGGAAGTTTTCATTTATATCTTGAAATATAGTGTCTAAGATAAAAGAAAAATCAACAAAATTTTCAGGGAATCCAAGGACTCTTGAAGGACCTCTATTTGACCCACTTTCTGGGTCAATTGTTTCTGTTGTCTGATATCTTACATTTTCTTCTACCTTTTCAGTCGTTTTAATTTTGTTCTCATATGTCTTGGCATCTCATATTCATTTCCTTGTATTTGATGTAATTCTAGTTTTCAGATAAGGTTTCCCTCTTTCTCTCTTAAACTATTTATTCTCCTTCCACTTCTTATTTCATTTTTAAAAATGTCTTGCTTTATTTCTTGTAGCTATTCATGTAGTCCTTATGGAAAAATCTATTTTTTCCTCTGTGTCTCTGCTTGCAGTTGCTATGGAGTTAATTGCTCCTTCTTTGGGAAAATTCTAGATTTGTACTATGCATATACACATATACCTATGTGTATGTATACATATATGCACATGTATGCATATATTTAGTATTGGTAAATATTTTCTTTGACTTATTCATCTCTCCAACTTTTTATTACTGCATCGGGGCTTTGTGCCAGGGACAGGTCTTACCCCTTGATGTACTTTAGGATGAGGTGGCCTACTCTACTTGGTCTGGCCCTGGATCCCCTGGGCTTCTACACTGATCTCCACCTCTCCTAGTGTGCATCTTCTCACATCTTTGTGCCTCTTTTAGGTTCAGAGTGATGGAGATGCAGGGAACTCTGTGGCTTCTCAAAACAAGAGTGCTAAGGACATCTAAGCACCCAAAGGCCCAGGCTATCCCAATGTGAGCACCAGTATGTTGTACTACTCACTATACTACCTAGGGCTTTCAAGGTCTCCACCCTGGAGCTTTCTCACAACTCTAGATTTCTATCAGTAGGGCTTCTGTTCTTGCTTCTCGACAAAAAGCACTGTGGTCTACACATGTCTCTAGCCCATGTCTGGTCAGGATTAGAGGCTGGGCTTATTTGCCTATGCTGATCCTGGCTTTTCTTGCAGTCTCCCCAGTTATTTCCCATGGGCTTCTGGGTGACTTGTTATTCAATTCTGGTAAGGAAGAAGTCATTTGTCCTTGTTTCTCACTGGATTTCTTGATCATGATTCAGTCTGGTACAAATTTTAGTTATTTTTTTCTAAAGTAGAATTATTAGAATTGGGCAGTATACCTCCATTCAGGCAACCATCTTGACCATCTTTATTTACTAACCTTAGTAGTTCTAGGACTGGGAATTTTGTTTTGTTTTTGTTTTTCATTTTTTAGTGAGGCAATTGGGGTTAAGTGACTTGCCCAGGGTCACACAGCTAGTAAGTGTTAAGTGTCTGAGGCCGGATTTGAACTCAGGTCCTCCTGATTCCAGGGCCAGTGCTCTATCCACTGCACCACCTAGCTGCCCCCTAGGACTGGGAATTTAGAGTCAGGGAGGCAGAAGGTATTTTGAAGCTACTGGACCTCATGATCAAAATAATAATAGCTGACATTTCTAGAAAGTTTTGAGATTGACAAAGTGTTATATGTCATTTGATCCTCGTGGTAATCTATTGACATAAGTACATCTGGTATTCTTATTCTTATTCCCACCATTTATACAGATGAAAAAGCTGAGGCCCAGAGAGTTTAAGTGATTGCCTGTGGCCTCACAACTACTAAGTATTGCATGCTAGATTCAAGCCTAAGTATCCCTCAATTCCAAGTTAAATATTAGTTCTATTATAATACCCTGTTATAGCAATGGAAACATTGTGTTAAAGGGGGAAAAGGAGAATGAAAGAGTAGAATGAATGGCCTAAGTCAGTATACCTTGGTTCAAACTCAAGCTCTGCTACTTAATAGGTGTAGGACATGGATCCTATCCCTCAACCCCTCTAGAATTCACATTCAAAAATGAGGTATTGGATGAAAGGTTTTCTAAGGCCCCTTCCCAGTTTCATGTAAGGGATTTAGAACTGAAAAAGAAGGGGAAGGGAATAGAACAAGTGTTTATTAAATACCTACTATATGCCAGGCACTGTCCTACGTGCTTTACATTTATTATCTCATTTTATCTTTACAACAACCCTGGCAGGCAGGTACTAGTATCATCCCCACTTTATGGTTGAGGAAACTGAGGTAGACAGAGGGTAAATGACTTATTCTGGGTCACATAGTTAGTAAAAGCATCTTAGGCTGGATCTAAACTAATTTTCTTGATTCTTGGACCTGCACTCTATCCATTATACCACCGAGCTGCCTAAAGGAACTTAGAGTCTATTAGTCCAAACCTTTCAGTTTGTAGTTTGAAAAATGGTGGCTCAGAGATTTGCTTGGAGTCATTGTTGTTTTCCTCCTTCATTCTCAAAGAGGATCATGACATCAGGATGATGTCATTACTTGCAGTGAATTGGATTTAAGGAGGGGTGGAGCGGTGCTGTGCAAGGTCACCAACCTCACTCTCTCCTCCAGAGCACTCTGGGTCCAGTGCAAGATATTTGTACCAGTTCCTCCCTACTCAGGGCTAGGGCTTTATGCACTGTACCACCTAGCTGCCCCATGTCTGGGGTCACACAGTCATTAAGTAGCAGAGTTAGAATGAATATATCCAAGTTATAAAAATTGATTTTACATGCAAGGTGGGGAAAAGTCTAAATAAATAAATAACCAAAAAAAAGAATTTATATAGCCAAAATTTTAAGGCTAGTACTATCACCCAAGATTCTATTAGTAATTACTACACTGTAGTTTTTCCAAATAAAGAGAATTAGAAAAAGGAGATCTATACATTACCAAAGGTCTTCTAGTCACATAAATAGCATGTCTGAATTAGAGGTATTGCCATTAGACTAAAAGTTTAATATAGAGCAATCACCTGCTTTCAATCAGCCTTCTCAATGCATTCTTCTATTCTCTCTCTCTCTCTCTCTCTCTCGCCCACATATATGTATGTATAGAGATACATATTCATATATACACAGTCATGCACATATATACATATACATGTTTGTATGTGAATACCTATGTATATGTATATAAATTTGGATATGATCAAACATCAAGATTAATCTTTGGATCTGAAAGTAGTTTTGTCCTTGTCTTAAAGTTCATCAGTGGGTAAATGCCTCATTATCAAAAGCTTTACCAACTGCTAGTAGAACTAAAAACAACAGTTTGGATATATTACTACCAAGTAATATGTATTAAATCCATATAACATGTGTGTATATACATATATATCCAGGTTTGCCTGGTATAAAAAAGAAGTGAAAAAAGTGAATTTGAACAGCAAAGATAGCATGCTCCCCCATCTGTATTTTGGCATCAATTTTTCACTTGTTCCCTGTGTCACGGAATTTTCAGAGTTGGAAGAGATATCAGTGGCCTGCTAGTCCAACTTAGACCAACAAAGTCAAATTATAATATCCTAGATAATAAGGAGGTATGTGGTGAGGGGTGAGGAGGCACTCATTCTAGGTGATACTTTAGGCTTTAGTTTGGCAAAGTGGATATTTAATTAACGATTGCGAATATTAATGGAAATCATCGTTTCGTTCTTTATTTCGCTTTTTGAGAATTATTTTTGGCCCTAAGGAAAGCCACCTCCTTGTTGTACCTAGACCAAAATAAAAACCTAGACAAAATCTTGAATCCTAGTAGTTATTTCTGGGCAAACCAATGGGTAAATGTACAATCAGAGATGGAGAGGCCTTAGAAGTGTTAATTCAGGGCTGAGAAAATCCAACCTTCTCACTGTTATCATAATGTTCTCCACTTAGGAGATTTTTTTTCTACTGTAAAATTTTCTATGGCTCTTCAAATAGAGAGTTAAATATCAAATAATTATTTGATAAGTATTTATTAAGGTTCTACTATGTGTCAATAACTATACTAGATACTGGGGATTAAAAAAATAAATAAAAGAAACAATTCCTGTCCTCATGGGGCTTACATTGTATCGAAATAAAAATAAGACAAGGGCAGCTAGGTGGTGCAGTGGATAAAGCACAGGCCCTGGATTCAGGAGGACCTGAGTTCAAATCTGACCTCAGACACTTGACACTTACTGTGTGACCCTGGGCAAGTCACTTACCTTTCATCCCCTCCCTCCCCAAAAAAGCCAATTATATGTATGTGTATGTTCTTTAATAGAACAAAAGAATTTGCATCACTTTAGATCTTTTAGAAGCTCACTGAAGGAAAACAGTAAGATTCCAAAGAGTTGTCTGAGTAATAACAAGATTGTGATGAGGCACATACTCTTTAAGGAGTAAGATTTAGCTTGGGAAGTCTTACAATTAAACATAATTTAGGGAAAGGAAACAATAGTTAATAAGAAGCCAGAAGGTGCCCTAAGTGATAGGGCAGAAGTAAAGGCTAAGCAGGAGGCTGAGCTGCCAAGGAGGATACTTTCCTAGCTCAACAAGAAACCAAAATCTTTGCTGAGAGAGAATGCCAAGGGGGAACTGGAAGCTACCTTGAAGGCAGATAAGAGAGGTCTCCTTCCAGAAGGGTAAAATTTGGACCTTCTTGGGAACTCAAGAAAGACTCCCTACAAGTCGTAAGGAGGGGGACAAGGAATAGATAGAGAGGTAAAGGGATTACTTCTGGGAATTTTTTTTTATTCAGCTGAAGAGCTGTCTGAGAAAGAAAGAATAATGTCTGGTAAAGAAAGAATAATTTTAGAACTGATACATAAGATCATTTGAGTGGCAACCTTGGACTCCCCCACTAAATTCATAGTTGTTTCTAATTTTATTTTATTATATTTTATTTTTGCTGCTACATAAAATCAATTAGGAGGAGTATCTAATCAAAGACACTACATCTGACCATCTTGTCCTATTTGTGGTAAATCATGCCTTGTCTGTTTAATACCAAAATTTGTCCACTTATTCATAAGTAGAATTGAATATTGGTCTTTTTTCAAAGCACAATCTGCAAGCCTATATACAGCTGTATACAGCTAGATTGGTATGTCATTTTACATAGAAATTTTATCTTTTTTTCAACAGAATTGCCAAACCCACAGTAGGTATTTAAGAAATAATAGTCAAATTTTGAATGAATGAAACACAATTTCTGTGACTGAGCTAAGTAGTGCTATGAAACCAGTCCTTCGTAAATCTCAATAATACTTTTAGAAAAAAAAATAACAGACAAGCAAAAACAACATTGAGGGAACAAAAATTAGGTATCCTTCTTTATGCCTTAAATCCAGACTAATTATAAGGAATGAGAATTGTTTTCTCATTGTAATGAATACCGAAGGGTGATTGTGAGGATTAAATAGGATAATATTTGTTAACCACTTGGAGTAGTTCCAGGCACATCATAGGCACTTAATATATGCTTGTTCCCTTCTCCTTCCCTAGTCAAGACTCTGGACTGATGTTTTTATATCTGTAAGCCCGCTGATCAGTAAGCATTCACCTATGGATGAATTTACAGGAAATGTATCTCCAAAATTCCACTTTTGAGATTTGAAGAGTCATCTTGAAGTTTAATCAAGCATTTATAACATCGCTGACCAAAACCTACCCACTAAAATTCATTTACCATGCCTAGTTGGTCAATCGACAAGCCTATTAAGTGCCTATTATCTTCCAGCTTCTGTGAAAGGGGATACAAAAACAAAAAGGAAGCCATCCCTTCCTTACCTCTAGGTCTTTATATTCTATCCAGGGACACATACACATGAAAGAATGCACAAAGTACTTATCCAAGGTAACTTAGTCAGGGGGTGGGTGGGCATCAGCCACCTCATATAGGTAGACTGAAGTTGAAAATATACTACTAAAGAATCTAGCTCAAGATGATATCCCCCAAATATAACATAAAATGCTAATAAAATGCCATAATTAGAACTTTGCAACAGCGTAAGATCATCCAAATGTTTCCATATGGAGCTTAGAAGAACAGTACTTTCTTTAGCATACGTTTACCTAGCTACAAGATAATTTTGAACACTCAGGATGTGCCTACAGATCCAAGTTAGTAATTCTGTAAGTATCCAGTAAACTTCGATCAAGGTAATTTTGTAAACAGCATTTTATTTTTCCCCAATTACATGTGAAGACAGTGTTCAACATTCATTTTTCATAAGATTTTGAGTTCCAAATTCTTCTTCCTTCCTCCTTCCCCTCCCCTCCTCCCAAAGATGGCAAGCAATCTGATATAGGTAATATATATTCAATCATGTTAAACCTAATCATGAGAATTTTGAAACAACAACAGAAAGCCAATATATTTTCCCCCGTAAAGGTTGGGAATTGAGGGGAGCACTGATTATAGGAAGAATTACCTCACTTGTTCTTTTAGCATTGGACAGTCTTAATAATTCATCGTCCATAGTACTCTGAACCTATGTAGATACCTAATAAGTATCTTTGTTTAACAGAACACCCCTGTTCTATGAGACATCTCAGCGTATCTGAAAGTAACTCAAACTAATCAATATTGGGGAAACAGCATTAAGTTTTCAAAATCTTAAATGGGAGATTTAAAACAAGGACCAAAAAAAAAAAAATTCTGTGTATGGTAATTACTAGGATGGATATTATTTCTAAATCCAGAATCCTCAAAAATGAACCACTTTATAATTTAATTAAGTTGTCATATAAAGAAATAGGTTCCACAAAATCCACTTAGCTTAGATAAGAGGGCTTGAAAAATCTGGTTTTGTAAGAGTCCACATAATTGTAGGACTTAACATTTATCTCTATTTCAGCCTCAGAACAACTTTTATATCAAAGCACTTCAGTGAGTGACAGGAACAAGATTTGCCTTGTACTGTTTAAAACTCATTAGGCCATGAAATAACTTTATCCTGCCAGGACAGGACAGGACAGGAGTGCTTACACTGTTTTTGCATTATCTGTCTTTAGACGTTTGGGTCAAGTTTCTAGAAATTTATTGCTTGAATTTGACTGAGGAATTGAGTATCCCAGCCACATGGTCTAATGTAGTTAATTGGCATCCATTTGTAACTCAGTACTTTTGGTGACAATTGTCCTTAGTGTAGCTCAAGTTTAATCTAATTTATGTCAACCGTAGGCTAGCCATCTGAATTTAAAGAAAATAGTAAGATGTTCTTTTCTACCTAAATTGAACATTATCAAAAAGCAAAAGCCTGTATTATATGATTAAGCTCAAATACATATAAATCTATTCACCATTTTATCTTTTTACAAATGAAAGTTAATCAGTGAAAAATTATTCTATTCATCATAGATAGTTTTATTATTGATGTCTAGCCTTTATGTGGATTTCTATTCTTATAATGCGAATGGGGTTTGAGATAGAAAGAGGGTATCTTACATTCCCTCAAATGATGCTACGGCAAAATAAATATAATAAAAGGGATTTTTTTCCAAATAGCATATAATTATAGTTGTGATAAAATACTGGCTTTGGAAATTATGTTCCCATAAATACACACACATATTAACTACATCAATCACTGTTTTAAATTCATTGAAATGAGAGATTATAGAATTTCACCATGATCTCTCTTTTATCTTAAAAAATATTCCATAACTTTAGGCTGCACTGTAGAGCCTAGAAATATTTCATATCTTACTGCTCATTCCAAGAAACAATCAGATTTTTAAAAGATATACTAAGTGGTAAAATGATCATATTATAATGCATTTAACTGATAAATGAGAATTATCAGAATGAAATTATCTCTAAAATCACTATAAATGATTTTTCCCTTTATGGAATTAAAGTTTCTCCTACCAATTATTACTTATTTTAATCTCCTATAAAAACATTTGTTTCTTGAATAATGCTTTTAAATGTTTGTTCACTACAGTGGGAAAAAAACCCATCTTTCACATTTACTTTTTTTAGTCTCTCCCCTTCCCCCCTGCTCTTGAAAAATAGTGATTTCTAAGGTGGTAATAAGCACTATGCTATCATAAAAAAGGATGATTTCGGAATCAAAATAATCGTTTACAATGTACAAAGTCTTCTTAGACATAAAAAGAAATTATTTTACGAGACTAAACAAGAGAGACTACATAAAAATGAATGATAGGAGAGACAATACCAAAAAGGGTCATATACTTTCCATTAAAAAAATAAATGAAATTATTTATCTACATATGAATTTACTATGCAATGTAAACTACTTGTGTGCAATATGTATTACATAATACTTTTATATGATCTTTTGAAGAAACTATTGTATGGTATGAACTTTTTTTTTAGTGTTATGCATAATAAACTCAAAATGAAAATGTGTTCCAATCATCACTGTAGGTATTTATTCATGAACCTTATTTGCACCATTTACATTCAATTTCTAAGCATTGAAAAAGCATATTTTATAAGTAAAATGATGTTATTTCTATGTGTACTTATTTGTAATTAGTGAGGATATTTGAATGAATAAAAACGTTTGAGTGAATGAAATGGAAATCAGACATGTAATTTCAAAAACATTTTTGCTAAAATGTAAATGAATCTACATTAAATATGGATATGTATACACATACATCTGCATATGCATATACATATATATTCTGATACATATATGTCCCTAGGCAAAATGTCCCCTCTACCTATGACTCTGAAAAATAACTTTGCACGTAAGTTTCCTTAACATCTTTAATTAATGAACATAATGCAATTCTACTTACACTTGCATGGAGTTTTCCCTTTTTTGACATCGCTAAAAATTTGTTGCTGAAAACTCCTCGTATTCCTACAATCCCCTGAGACACAGCAAATATTTCCAAAATACCTAGGATGACAGAAATCCCAAAATAAAACACAGATTGCTTGATAAAGCTGTGAAGAATTCAATGTATATGTAGTTTCTCTTTATTTTATATCTTCTTTGTAAAACCTAATCTACTTTCTTGCTTTGATCAACATTAATTTTGAAAAAAAAAAAAGATTAGCACCTTAAATTATTCATTGTGGGCTCCCAATATAATTCATTACTCTCTTTTTGGTTATCAATACTCATGTGCTTTCTTGCAAGCATTGATCCACATTTACTAAACAGTATTTGATTATAATACCTTTCCTATGGAAATTAAAGGGATTTTTTTCATTAATAATCTCTAAAACCCAACACAGAGTTTTTGGTGAAAGTAATAAACTTCAATTTCTATTAAATACATGGAATTCATTCTTTAGGTCAAGTATAAAGAAATGAAAATATTACCTCTTTAAATTCAAATTTGACAGATTTTTATAATCAGACAAGCATGTCTTTTACATTAAGGTTTTACACAGAATGTTATAATATAAATGCTAACGGTAATATTCACAATAAAGATATTCAGGAATTGTTGGTTCAATAAAATCAAGTTTAATAGATTAAAGTTTTATAGCTTGTGTTTTTATGGAAATATAAAAATAAATTTGAATTAATTCATAATGTATATATTGCAGTCCAATATTATTAACGCATTTTTGTCTCCGTTCCTTTATTTGGAAATAACACATCCACAGGGATTAAGGAGCAAATCATAGAGGGCAGAAAACTTTAAGTGAAACTACTTTGATTTAATCCATGGATTTGCATTTTGAGAATCAATATTATTGTTGGAAAAAGAGAAGTCTTAGCTTTAAGCATCTTACAGTCATATAAATCTCAGAGAAATAGTGGGTGATATTGTGGGGAGAAATTCCCCCAGGTTTCCATTTTCCCCATTATCTGTACAGTGGAGAAAAGTGGCAACAGAAGCCTACTTCCCTCCTATCACATTGTGAACCTAACACCACTTTTAGAAAACCAATATATAGCACTCCACATTTATAATTTTATGTTAAAGTGTGATTAAACTTGCATCATGGAAGGATTCTCTATTTTATGTTAGGGTTTCCTCAAAGAGTTCCTGAAAAAGCCAATTCTTCCTGGAATGTGGGAAATACTTTTAAAAATTCTTCAAAGTACGCTCAACTTTTCAGAACCTCATCAGCTTTCTAAAGTGAGGTATACCTAAATGAAGCACTATTGAGACAAATGTCTCCGCTAAATTCCATGAAATTACCTGACCAGGTGGCAATTTCCCCAAGCAAGTAGGATCATCTGAAGGAATTTTTTAAAATTCTTAGCTGTGAATGTTCTTTAAGGAGAGCAAAGATTAATTTAAAGATGTTCACTTTAAATTAAAATCCTGAAGAAACTTTTAGCAAAAGAAACTTTGCTATTAAGATGTGAACAAATATATTGGTTACTCAATAAGTTATTGCCCTGTCAATTCTAATTTTCAATATGCTTTAAACACTACTATTCTTTAATAAATCTTATGGCACGAACTAACAAAGAAGCAGATCTAACAATAGGAAAGTAATTAAAGACTTATTCTAAGGTTGTTACAAATTTTGCTTATAAGAGAACTCCAGGGAAAGGTTCTATAAGAGTAGTATTAATTAGTGTGTTTAGAAATGTACCATTTTGCATTGACTGTGGGTGACAGAAAAAAAATGAGGAGAGAGAAAAATAGCATAACCCCTAAAATATGGAGTGAGTGTGGCACAGGGACAGATACCCTCTATGATATTTCCCCCTAATATAACTGAGCGGTTCACATTTTAAAGTTTTCTATTTGAGTTTCAAGAAAATGAACCAAAATTTGTCATTCAGATGACCTTGGAACATTTAAAAATGAAATGCATTGTATCTGTAAACACTTCTTAGTACTTGAGTAGAAATACACTAACAGAGAGCAAAAAAATACATATTGGAAGTACATTTTTCCCTAAAGTAATAGTTTTAAGCCTTTTAGTGAAAAGATGATACTGACTGATCTGAGTAGAAATGAATAATCTAGCAATTGTGTATTGCTCATTTCTCATATCAAATGTAGCGCTATTTGCTCTCTTTATTTGTTGGTCTAGGTTTTGAAGAAAAATATTTTGACTCTCTTAACGTTAATATATTACATCTGTTTGGAGGCTATGATAATTGAAATTTTTATGAAACAAACTATATTTTGAGGAACTTATTCCTGATAAAATCATCTTCCAGGAAACAGATATTTTATATTTAAAATGATATTTGCTTAAAGCCCTAAACAGAATGTGTGGCTAACATATTTGTTGAATCGAAAAATATCGTTGAAAATTATAGCAAGTTAAGTTCATATTCTTGACTCAGACTCCCATCCCTCCTTTTGGGACCCTTGTTTTTCTTCTCAGAAACTACTCTTCCATTCTCAGTGTTCCCTCTAATCGCAGAGAAGAAAATTATCTAAGATAATTTACCCTGAGGTTTTAGTGATTTAATATGCTACCCCTTCCCAAATGTTTGTATTTAAAAGGGGACTGCAAGGAAGAAGAAATGCTGAATTCAAAGAAATACATGAGTAACAGAAAAATTGCAAGGACTGTAACACCTGGCCGTGGAAGATATTTTGAGGAAAGAGTATATTCTTGGTGCCTCCCAAGTGACAGGACATAGGAACCTATAATACTCCACTTAAGCATAAGGCCAATTCATTGTTCCAAGGCAAATGTATTCAATAATGCATCATAATACAGCAAATGAGAATGTTGAAAAGCGGTGAAAAAATTACCTGAAAAAATAGTGTTTTCTCAATAAATTTTCCTCTGAGATATTAATGCCAGAGAAATATTATCTGAGTTTATCTATAAAACCATATAGAATGTACCTTTTATACAGGTATAACAAGAGATCTAATAATATAAACAATTAATTACTCAGTACATATTTATTTCTTTGCTCTGTAAAGCCATGTATTAGAAGCTATAGCAAAGAGAAGAACTGGAAAAAATGCGCCAAAATTAGACACCAGACAGTTCTGGAAATACCAAACTGTTTGTCTCCCTGAATTACCTTACATCGCCCAAATCCACCATAGAATCCTTCCTAGTTAGTTAAGCCAATTTAAGCTAAGAAAGAACTTTTGGGGTTTTTACAGTATCCAGATGGGCAGCCTAGGTTGAACTTGTTTAATATTTGTAGTCAAGAGATGGTATAGTTATTGAGTTTCAATTTCCTCATCTATGAAATGTGTATGTAGACCAAAGCTCCCAGGGTTGTTGTGATGCCTAGAAAAGATGCTTTGTGTAAAGCAAGTGTTATAAGACTGCTGTTATTTGTATCTCCCAAATGGCCAGCAAAGAAAATTTGCTATTTTTAAAGGATCAAATTAATTAGATTATTGCCTAATTTTTATTTCCCTTTGCATAAAATAGACATGGATCCTAATCCACTTTGGCTGGAAAGAACATAATTATGGCTGTTAACACATAACATGAGAACAATTGGCCAACACAGTTGTGTGTATATATGTATGTATGTATTTTTTAATCAGTGGAGAAAAATAGCTCTTTGGACAAAATCAAATGATGATTTTTAAAAAAACTTTCAGGCAAATGTCTTTGCTTCATTGAGACATGGCATTTGTCCACATTACAATTCATCCAAAACTTGAGGATTCCCAAGGGATTCTCAGGAGAATTGCTACAAAATTTCAAAAGCATTTGCATTTCAGCTATGTTTGAAATACATAAGAAAAAGGGGATGAGGTGAGGTGGGACAGGATGAGACAAAAACCCTTATAGAGTTACTAAGTCAATGGAAGAGACCTCTCTGATCCCTTTGTGTTTCCAAATAACAAAGAACTTAAGGGGTTTGGATTTAGAGGAATAAGAGAATGTCTAGTATAACATTAATTTTAGAGGGCACCTAGGTAATGGAGTGGATAAAGCACCAGCCCTGGATTCAGGAGGACCTGAGTTCAAATCTGAACCTCAGACACTTGACACTTAGTAGCTGTGTGACCCTGGGCAAGTCACTTAACCCTCATTGCCCCACAAAAACAAAATAACAACAACAACAAAAAAAAAACAACCAAACGAAATAGCATTAATTTTATAAATGAAGAGACTAAGACCCAGAGAAAGGAAAAACAGACCCAGGGTTTGAACCAACATCTTCTGATTACTGATCTAGGACACTTTATTTAAGGCCATTTATATCCTTATAAGCATATCAGAGAGCCTAAGAATCTGTTACACTGATAATTCTATACTAACCTGACACCTCATTCAGATTCTTCCAAACTCAGTGGGAACTTAGTACACCAAATCTGGAATCAGAGATCCTGGGTTGGACTCCCAACTCTGTCACTTCCTTTCTACCTCTTTAATTTGCGGCAAATCACTTAATCTCTCTGGGCCTCAGTTTCTTCATCTATAAAAGGAAGCAGTTATCACAAGGGTTGTAAGCTCCCTTTTATCTCCAAGTCTACGAACCTAAAATCTATCTTTTTGAACGGCAGAGTTCCAAAATTTTGAACAAGTTTCCTAATGTGAAATAGTTTTGTAACATATATCCACATTCCATCTGTTAAAATGTTAGTATTTGAAGTAACTCTTTTTGAACTTACACAAATATTAGAATGACTTTGCATATCAAAGCCTTATCTTTTCTCAAGGGGCAAATGTATGAAGTGAACATGTTTTGAATAGTTCTCTGTCTTTGCTGCAAAGAATGCACATTAGCATTGCTCAGTGTTGTTTCAAAACCCTTCCAATGATGGTCAGTTGTCTTAAATGTGCTCTACTTCTCCTATACCTTCTACTATCAGTGGTCTCTTACATATAGTCCTTTGTTTAATCACTCTCCCTGTGCTGCAGATTGTTACTTCAGATGCATGAAGCCTACAGCATAGTCACAAAATAACTCTGATTATGGAGTCCAGGGAAATAAGTTCAAATCTTGGCTCACACGCTTGCTACTTTTGGTATCTAGAAGAAGTAATTTCATGTCTATGGACCTTCAATTCCTCATCTGAAAAATAAGGTGGTTGGACTGCTTCTATCAGCCCTTCCTTCTGAATCTTGAGCTCCTAAGTGACAGGACACAACTAACCTTTAGGTTTGTAAATCCCTGTAGAAGGAAAGAAATAAGTCACTGATAGTTGCGGGGCTGTTCTATCAAGGCTACCTAAAGGCAGGAATCAGGATTTAAACTTCCTTGGTATCTTTCACAGTGCCCAGCATAATGCTGAGTGTATAAAAACTAAACAATAATATGATAAGAGTAACTTCATAGTTACATAGTACTTCATAGCATGTATCATATTTGGTATTTATGGCAATCCTGCATGGTGGGAATATTAAACTTTTATCATTAAATTTTGACAAATAAGGAAATGAAGATTTGGAGAGGCATAACTAATTTGACCCATATCACACAGCAGGCAAGTGGTGAAGCCAATAATTGGAAATGAGGCTCCTGCCTCCACTCTAATGTATAAGAGATAGTACTCTCAGCAGAGTCAAGGAATCTGGAAACCAAACACTGCTTGAACTTAATCCTTAAGTATAGGCTTTTGGGGGTGGTGGTGGAAGGATTTCTCTGTCACAAAGGACGATTCAGTTGCAGGGACAAAAAAAATGATCTATAAAGAAACGACTGTGTTATAAAAACAAAAGGTATCAATATGACTAAAATATACATGTTGGGGATAGGGCCTGGATTTGTGATTCAATTGGCACAGGGAACCACTGCATGAGGAAATGCCTTCTACTTAATGCATGTCAGCACCTTCTCTTCAATTTATAGCTTAGTGAGTTGCCTAGATCAACACCAGGAGGTTAAATGATTTACCCAGGGTCACACAGGCAGTACGTGTTAGAGGTGAGATTTAAACCTAGGTCTTCCTGTTCCAGTTAGTACACCATGCCATCTCTCCATACTATAGAACAGTATTAAAAACCTAGCAACTGAAAGTCATTACTTTTAAAAAGCCTAAACTTCGGGAGGCAGCTAGGTAGCGCAGTGGATAAAGCACTGGCCCTGGATTCAGGAGTACCTGAGTTCAAACTGGGCCTCAGACACTTGACACTTACTAGCTGTGTGACCCTGGGCAAGTCACTTAACCCCCATTGCCCGGCAAAAAAAAAAAAAAAGAAAAGAAAGGAAAGAAAGAAAGAAAGAAAGAAGCCTAAACTTCACATTTGAGAAGAAATTGCATTTAAGTGTTAACTCTAGAAAACATTCTAGTTCGCCCAGAATGATACACAGATATTCATTTCATGGCTAAGGAAAGATATGAGAGGCATCGGGTCATAGTGAATGTGGCTTCAGATTTCAGGAAGATCTCTGTTCAAATCCTGGCTCTGAAATATCCTGACTGTGAATCACTTAATCCCTCCAGGCCTCAGGCAACTCTTTAAAACCAAAATGCAAGGCAGCTAGGAGGCGCAGTGGATAAAGCACTGGCCCTGGAGTCAGGAGGCCCTGAGTTCAAATCCGGCCTCAGACACTTGACACTTATTAGTTGTGTGATCCTGGGTAATTCACTTAACCCTCATTGCCCCCCTCCCAAAAAACCCTGCCGAATAGTTATCCATCTCCACTAGAAAGAGTTTGCTCCCCAAGAGTTCCGTAGACCATTTAAATCCCAGCTCTACCACATTGGCACAAAAAGGAAAGACAAAAGATCCATGGATTATGAAGAAATATCCAACACTGTGATAAAATATGAAAGAACTAAGGAAATTAAAAGTCTTATTTGGCTGGCATGTCAAGATTACCTTTTTCTATAGAGACGCAGCCAGAGAGAGATGAGGTAGTACAGTGGAAAGATACTAAGAGAAAAGTGAGAAGATTTGGATCTGAAGGTGGAGGCATGTGATTTTGGCAAAGTCTGCAAGCCTCAGTTTACTTAACTTTGAAATAGAAGTAATCCTTTGCCTATTTTACAGGGTCGTTGTGAGGATCAAAAGAGATATATGCAAAACACCTTGTAAACCTTAATGTGTGATAGAAATGAATGCTATCATCATTCCCTTTATGTCATATACTTCCTAGCTGTTTGAAACCATGTATTAGTATATACTCTCAGCGTCTAGTGACTAGTGTCAGTGGGAATCGACCAAGGTTGAGGATATGTGAGTGCCCTGAAGCCACACTCTGAGACTAGAAATTGAAGAGTAGGTGTCATTGTTATCCATGGATAGAATGAGTTTCCTCACTGGTAATTTCTTGCATTAAATCAAAGAAAGTCTGGTTAATAAATTATTTTCTTAGGTGAATTTGCCCCAATATTCACTGTTAGATAACTCCTTCCTTCTCTCTTTGAGTAATCTCTTATACTCTAGCAACAATGTAACTCCAGCCTATTCCCTTTTTTCCCCCTTTGGAATTCTTTGTAAAGAGGGAAATCCAGAAATTAGGGTTTCCTGGACAGAAGTCAATCCCCTTCCTACTACTGAAAGACATAAGATATATACTTGCCCCCTGTTCTGCTTAGACCTGCTCAGATATAGCAGATCATCTCTTGTTCTTTTATGACTTTATTTTGCTTTCAGAATAGAAGATTGGAACATACAAGAATTGTTTTCTATAACTAGAAATATATATATGCATAAAAACTTACATAAAATGTAAACAAAGGGGAAAAGCAAGGGGGACTTTATTTAGGGTCCACAAATACCCAAACTGGGACAATGCCCCAATGTGGCTACCAGCCAGGGCTGATCTAAAAAAAGACTTGGTGAGGGAAGTGGGGTGGGTGGTTTGAAACACTGTCCAGGGTGGTGTGCAAAGTGATTCCTTTGGAGCAATGAAGGAGGTTGTATGAGGTGGGAAAGGCCTAAGGCTGACAGCTTTGAGTCCTGAAGGAAGGACCCAAAGAGTTCCTAGTACTAAGGATCAGAAGGGAGTGGAATATGATGGCATGGAATAGAAAATGCCTTTTCTACAAATCCCAGGGTGGGGGATCCCTTCACCCCCGCAGGTATAACAGCAGAAGAAATATGACTGAATGAGAGGGCCCTGACTGGGGACCCCAAAATACATAGTCATACATTTCCCGGATCTTGGAGGAGGAGAAAGTTCTTATGTTGGTAGGAGATGCATGTCCATTTTCAGGAAATCAAAATCCAAAGCCCACTATCTCATCTCTGGAAGTTGGGGAGAGCCCTAGACTTATTTTAGCCAGTTACGCTAACTCGGCCACCCAGCCACGCTATCTCGGCCACCCAGCCATGCTATAAGAGGTAGGCTTGGGAGCCTAGAATGTGGAACTCTCACCACACAGCTCCACACTAGTACTGAATAGGCATGAGGGGACTATGGAATCCAGGAACTGATAGACGGCAACTAACTGATGGTTCACTGTGCTAAGGACTTGAGATACTGTGAAGACAGTGAGACACTCTCAAGACACAGTTTTCTTAACCCGAAAGAGATGTTCTAGAGTACCTCCTGCCCAATGCACATACATCCACCAGTGTGCCCTTCCCCCAGTCCTGTGGCATCCAGTTCTTGTCTCTGCTTTTCTTATATCCTCAGCCTCCCGGCTTTTGGAAGCTGCTTGAGATAGAGCTGGCCCCACTGATACCTTACCTTGCCTTCTCAAACACTACCTGCACTTATGCACATGGGGCTGAAAGATTCTAGGATCAGAGATTTAGAGCTAGATAGGACCTTAAAGGTCATATATAGGTAAAATCCCCCAACTTTATCATATGGGGAAACTGAGGCTTGGAGACTAAGTTCCTGAAACTAGCCAGACTGCAAAGTAATCAAACTGATCTGGAAGCACTCAAAGTAACATGTAACTTTAGAGTCTGTGTTGGCTAGGAGTAGGAGAGAGACAGTCTGAAGTATAGAGAGCTAAGAAGTCAGGGAGAGATGATAGTTTAGTTTGTGCTCTCTCTCTCTCTCCCTCTCTCTCTCCTTCTCTCACTCCCTCCCTATCCATTCACAGTCTTAGTAATCTTATTTATAATTCTCCTGGTGAAAATTTTATTTTATGACCCTCTGAGGTCAAAAACAAAAACAAAAGCAAACCTACGGCTAATTCAGTTATCAATTTGCCAGTATACCTGACTACTACAACATGAGAGCCATACAACCCATAAACCCAGTTGGCAAGTGGCAGAGAAGGAAAGCAGAACAGAGTCCATTTGCATAAATGCTGTCATTATTTACCAAGAGAGATGTTAAAAGTATTTGAAGGATAAAAGATGGTAGAAGGGTGGTACATTTAGAGGTGCATTATAAATTTCATTTAAAAGGCTGATGGGAGGGAGTTGCAAACTTGGCAAAGTCCTATCTAACACAGGCTTCCCTTTTAGAAAAAGAGCTATGCGTGTTGAAGCCCTTACCTGCTAGCACTTATATACCAGCCCTGCCTGCTCTCCGTTTCCTTCATAAATAAATAACTGTCCTCTAATCTACCTCCAGGAATCCTAACGACTGTAAGGACAACCATCATTACAAGGAGCTGCAAATAGCCCAGTTGATTTTCATTCGGATGTCAATCAAATCGCCCTGTTAAACGTGCCCGTTGGCAGAATCACCATTTTCGGGATATTTCGCAAATACAGCATGTGGTGGAGATTGGAGATGAGAGCGGGTGTCAGATGTCCTTAGAGGATTTTTGTGGAGGTAGTTTGCTCTTCCTTGCAGGGTTGTATTTTGCGATGTAGCAGTTGGGGCACAGGGGGCAAGGATGTGCTTTAATTCTTAATGAGAATTCCAGCCATGCAATAAATCTGAGCTAGAGAGAGATCCATCGAGGAGAGGAGATAGGTAGGAAGGGGAAAGAGTACATTGGAAGAGAAGAGAGGAGGGAAGCGAGTCTTTTTTTTTTTTTTTTGGTGGTTCTGATTGCCATCCTATGACATTACCGATGTTTACATGTAGAGGATGGAACAAGAGGCAAAAGTGGTATCTGAGCTAAGCTACCCGAAGACCTGTTCTGTAGGTATCTAGGTATGAATATACATACCCACATAGCTTGTGTGTGTGTGTGAGTGTGCAGTGTGTGTATCTAGGAAAGATGGGTCCCCACCCAACTCGTGTGATTTTTAACTAGCACTGGTTCGGGTGCCAGGGTCCAAGGGTCGGGAAAGGATGTCTTTATTCCCCTGAACTCTCCAGTTTTCTCCCAGTTCGCCCGACACCTGGCGCTGCGGGGCCGGTTTTCTAGGATAGCAAAGAACTTACTTAGCATATTGGCTTCGTGGGAGCCGTTGACTTTGCCATCCGGATGGATCTGCAGATGGAAACCGATACCAACTCTGCAGTAGAGACTGCCAGTCCGGCGCCCGGATGGGCTCCACTGAAAGCTGCTCCGCTCCGAGCCGCTGCCTTTAATTCCCAGGGAAGAAGAGGAGGAGGCAGAGGAGGAAGAAGAAACCAAGGAAGAAGTGCTGTTTCTGCCCCTACTGCCGCTGCCCCCTCGGTTCCGGTTACTGGCTGTGGGTCCTAGCGGCGCTTTGGGAAGGAGTTGCTTCTCTTCAGCCCGGGAGCTGCGGATCAGGTGGCCGAGGAAGAGGAGGAGGAGGAGGAAGAAGGACAAGCTCATTCTTCCAGACCCAGGAGTCCTAAGAGCATCTTGCGAGGGTCCTCCCGGGATCCTTGGCCCCGGCGCGACTGCGGTGGCGGCGGCTGCGTGGCTATCCTGCCCCCCTCTCTGCACTCGGTGGACATAGCCTCAGAGGGGAGGGGGAGTGGAGAAAGAGAGAGGGAGAGAGAGAGAGAGAGAGAGAGAGAGAGAGAGAGAGAGAGAGAGAGAGAGAGAGAGAGAGAGAGAGAGAGAGAGAGAGAGAGAGGGAGGGAGGGAGGGAGGGGAAAAAAGAGAGGAGAGACGGGGGAAAGGGAGAGAGAGAGAGAGAGAGAGAGAGAGAGAGAGAGAGAGAGAGAGAGAGAGAGAGAGAGAGAGAGAGAGAGATTGAGGACAACCCGAACAAATCTTCTCAACCGTGGCCCAGAGATATTTATAACAGGAGTGATCTCACTGCTCGATGCATGCCTGCGAAGCTAGAAGACCTTTCTCCTCCATCCGCTGCTTTGTGTACTAGCCGGCCAGTGCGGTGAGGGAGCCTCGCTAAGGGAGGAGATGGGGGTGGGGGGGGGGGAGGAGGAGAGGGGAGAAGACGAGCAGGAGGAGGAGAAACGGGGAGGGGAAAGGCTGCACCCTCAACTCTGGATGCATTCGGGGAAGGGCCACCGCCAACAGCGCAGGGTTAATCCCCATCCCACAGCAAAGCCTGGGAATCCCTGACACAAGGAAGACAGATCTTCCAGCAGGCAGTGGCGGAAATAGGTGATTTAAACAGGGAAATGTGCCATTCGCTTCCCCCCCCCCTCCATCTACCCCCTCCCCCGCCCTCACGATACACACATCAGAAATTCCTCCCACCTCAACCCAGGTCACCATCTCCATTCACAAGCAAGTAACTAACCTCATCCTCCTTCCCATCTTCCTAACGACCCCCTAAAACAGGAATGTTTCCTCAAGGAATCCCTACCAGTCCTGAAGCACGTTAGAACTCAAAGCCAAAAAGGGACTTCTCTGCTCCAGAAACTCCACGTGAGCGAGTGGTTCCGTCTCTGGCTTCCCAGTTCTAATTTCTAGAGGCTTTGGTGGGAAGCCCGAAGGGGAAGGGGGAAGATCAAATACTTTAAGATTAGCAAAGGCCCAGACTGGTTAATTTCTGCATTTAAGAGATCCATCCAGATCAGCATGGATTGATACTCCTTGTAGGATCTAAGAATGGACTTGTACCTCAGGGTTGATCTAATTTTCCTACCTGAATATAAACTCCACCTACAAGGGTCCTGGAAAAGGACTAGTATAGTGCCTGGAACTATAGTAAGCACTTAATAAATGTTTGTTTATTCATTGATTGAATAAGCAATCCAGCCACACATTTGAAATGTTCAGTGATGAGAAACTCACTACCTCTCAATGCTATGAATGTATGTATTTGTTTTACCACTCCAATTGACCACTTTTTGGACTGTATTGAAATATGAAGACAAGTATTCAATCACTTGAATATATCCATGAGAGGAATAGAATCTGGACTAGTACAGACGTCTGCCTGAAATGCTCTCCCTCCCACAAGATTTCCCTTCTCCTTGGGGTATGCAGATCTGCTATTTGCAGAAGTACAATGAATTATTAATGATAGATAGCTTCTGATTTTAACCTTAAGAAAACTGAGAATGGAAAATTTCTCTTTATACAATGCTCCAATTTTCACTTACCTGAAAAATAGACCTTCCTTGTATCCTTGGAATAGTCTGCAAATATTCTAGCTATAAACTACATTCTGATACATTATTCACTGGAAATCTTAATGAAAATGCTGTATTATAGGCCAATAATGCCCATTCACTCAGGCCAGGGGTAAAGGTGATACCATTTTGGCTTTCTAGATTATTAAGTAACCATATGAAACTTCCTATCTTAATAGTGAAGAGTACATAAAACATATGAAGATGTTTCAGAAATTAAATTCTTCCAAGTATTTAACATCAAGTCATCTAGAGAATCACTTGACCAAAGCGTTGGAGCCAATGTCAGCAAGAAAGAAAGGACACATCCTAAAAATGCATGTGTAGACCAACAGCAGGAGCTACAAAAAAGACATACAATAACTTAAAAAAGAAAGAAAAGGTAAAATCCCATACTGAAGAGCTGAATAAAAACCCTTTGGCTATTTAATGCTCAAGCAGTATCTGAGATTTGGCTACCCTTTAGCAGACATACCATGCAAAAGCAACTGCTAAAATGTTAGATTGTTTGTTTTTAATACACAGAAATTCCAAAGACTGTTTGATTACTTATTATTGCTTCATGATTGAGGGAGCTGATAGAAAACTGGTAACGTTTCCCAATGGTAAGGCCAGATACTTGTGGGTTTCCCTATTACACTAGTATATCTGTGGGAAGTAGAAATAAAAATGGCGTGGCTCTGTATGACCTTGTAAAAATATTTATTCCAAATATTAAATTGTTTTATAATTTAATCAGATTAAATTGTATCGTATTTTTAATATTCTTTCAGATTCCATTTCTGTTTTCCCCTAGAACAGGTGACCTTGCAGAGCTGAAATATCAGAAAGGGAAAGAAAACATCATGCCTTGGACTTGTAACACCTGAAGACTTTGCTAAGGACTCCACACACTGACTCAAAAGAAGAAAAAGAGACTGGCTGCAAAAGCATAGAAGATGATGTTCACATAGACCTCTATGTCTACAGCAACTTTCCGACTTACTCTTGGACCAAATAAGGGACTAAGGGGATGCTACGTGTTTGTCGCTGTTCCTGAGGATTAGACAAATTAGATCTGATGACTTCTGATTATGTGCCGATGCACGCCTGTGTCACATTGGGGGACTCCCTCCCCCTTCAATGCAGATCAGCTTCTACCCTGAAACTAAAGTCACAGAGAGTTGCCTAAAGCAATGAGAGAGATTAAGTGACTTGCCCAGAGTCATCTAGATAGTATGTGTCAGAGAAGGGACTTGAACCAGTTCTTCCTGACCTCAAGGCCAGCTACACAGCCTGTTTGAATGTGTTTGGACATACACTCATTTACAAGGCAAATTTTTATTAGAGTATGAAGAATTCCTTTGAGGATGAGCAGAGAACGAAAGAACGGGACAATAAAGTAATTGTTCGGGTTAAAGGTCCACTGAGGTCCCCAAGCTAGCTATGCTTGATCTGCTCGGAGGCTGACCGGGTCTCAAAGCACTTTCCCTAGTCTGACCCAAAGGCTAAACCTGCATTGTAAATTGTCTGAGATGAGGCAGCGCAAAACTACTACGTAGTCTAGAAACCTGTTCCCCAAGCTTACTTCTGGTCTCCAAAATATGATCGTTTCTCAATCGGGCAGCCCCGGGCTTAATTCACGTTAACAGCCCAGAAGGGAAAGCTCATCGCACTTTCTCTCTAGCTAGCATCTAGAGCTTCGCTTAAGAAGCACCCCAGCCGAAGTGCTGCTTTCAGCCCCTTTATCAACTCTTGGGTCGCTCAGATGCATCTGGGAGCCTCATTATGGGTCAAAAGGCTGCTGCACAGAATTTGCGTTACCAACAACTCGGCTAAATGCTTATAGTTAATTACCTACAAATTACCCAGCCACTGACATCAAGGTCAGGGAGAAAATGTATTCGAGCAGCTCAACCTGCAGAAAGAAACTATAGGCAGAGACAATTTGCTTTCGATTGGCAAAGTGAAGGCAACTCCGAAAATCGAAAATCGACAGAAGGGGCTTGCAGGCCCTGTGAGAGTGCCCGGGGCTGGCTAGAGAGCGGAGGCTCCTCAGCCTCTCTCGCCTGGCTCCTGCCTCCCTTGGTATCTATTCGCCCTGTTGGCTTGGTAGACTCCTTTCTGGGAATCACCTATGTAGTCTGCTTGCATTCTTTCCTCCCAGAATGGAAACAGAGGCTTTGACCTGTTGCTGCTGCTGCTACTAGGACTCCGCAGGGGGTGCCTTTTTTCTTTCCTTCTTTCTTTCTTTCTTTCTTTTTTTTTTTTTGCTTTTTGTTGTTGTTGTTTTTTTGGTAGGGCAATGAGGGTTAAGTGACTTGCCCAAGGTCACACAGCTAGTAAGTGTCAAGTGTCTAAGGCTGGATTTGAACTCAGGTCCTCCTGAATCTAAGGCCAGTGCTTTATCTACTGCACCACCAGCTAGGGACTTGTCAGTTACCTTCAGCTTTAGTTTGGAGCCTAGAGAGCAAACGAGAGAGACACAGAGACAGAGAGACAGAGACAGAGAGACAGAGACAGAGAGATGGAGAGAGAGCTGGGCCCAGAAGAAGAAGGCCCAAGCTGGTTTTGCCTTCTTCATTACATGCAACTGCCCTCTGTGATTTCTCCCCCCAAATGAGAGATAGGCCAGAAGCTGGGGTCCCAGGTGAACAACCTAGGAAGACCCTCCTGTCTTCTAGCACACTTTAAGCAGCCAAGGAGTCAGGGAGCAGGTTCTTGGCATCGCCTGTGACGCTAGAGGTAAAGTGGAGGTAAGGTGTCACTGCCTCCCAGTACGAACAACCAAAAAGCCCCAAATTTAGAATGCATCAAACCCTCCTAGAAAGGCCAGGATTAAGTAGAATATGCACGTGGAATCCCCATTGTGAGATTGCCTGAAATGCACAAACAAAACCTATAGATAGAGCTTTTCCCGATGTGAGATGGAAAAGGGGGCTGCCACTTCTGGGTAGGCAGTTTCCAGATGGGCTTTAAAAGACTCCTCTCTCTCTCACCCTCACCCCCACCTTCTGACCTCAGTTAATTTCAGAGAGAAGGGCAGAGGTCCCTCTCACCCCACAGTGACCTCCTCCCCCATCCCTCCCAGCATACAGTATTCCACTAAAGCCTAAATTGGGGGCGGGGAAGGGTGGGTAGGAGTCGGGAAGTGATCCTGTTGAGGCCTTCTGTCGACACTGCTGCCAGGTCCCTTTATTTCCACCAGGCCTGTCCTCAGATCAGCCAAGTTGGCAGCCGAAACTAGCAAATAGCCTCTGGCAAAAGGGGGAGGCTAAAAGGAGGGGTCATTTTGTGGGTGGGTATGGATTGGAAGGAAACAAAGACACGAGGAGGGTGTGTGGTGAAGGGGAACACTAACTGACTAGAGAGAAGAGAGAGGCTCCAGGCTGGGATGGCACTGCGAAATATGATTGGAAACCCCCCTGCAGATAGTAAAGATTTAGCCCAGGGAACTCAGCTCACCCAGGCTTCTCCTGAGGTCTTGATCCCTCTGAGTAAGCGTCTGTTCTCTTAATAGGGGACAGGAGGCCACTAGTCTCTTTTTTGTAGAGAGGGGTTTGTGGGGTGGAGGTGGGGGTGGTAAAAGAGATAGAAGGGGAGAAGAGCAAAGACATCATTGCTAGAGAGTATAAGAACATTTTTTAAAAGATTTAAAAAAAATTCTTACACATTCCTTTTCCCAGTTTTCTTTTTCTCTCCCTCCCTCTCTCCCTCCCTCCTCTCTCCCTCTCTCTCTCCCTCCCTCTTTCCTTCTCTCCCTCCTGTCTCTGTATCTCCCCCCCACTATTGATCAGCCTGGGAGCTTCGACCTACTCGGTTTCTGGCATTATTTTACCAAATAAGAAAACCTAGGCCACTTTGCTTATTCCAAGAGAGTTCACAATTCCATAGTTTAAAAAGAAAATCTGCCTGCTAGCCTCAGACTCCTAAATAGCTGGGATTATAGGCGTGTCTTTTTGGTCACTTTTGTAACTAAATCTCCTTAAAGGCACTTGCTTCCTGTCTTTACTTCTTGACCCCCATTCTCAAAACAAACTCCATGCACCTGCTTGATACCCAACTTCAGAGACATGGTTCAGCTGCTCTCAAAGCTTTAGAAATCTACAGCTCCTGTTTAACCTCCTTTTAAACCTTGTGATCAGCCATTTAAACAATCAACGAGTACTTCTTAAGTGTGCCAGGCACTGTGCTAGGTTCTAGGGATACAAGTATAAAGAATCCTTCACTATCAATGAGTTTACATTCTCATGGGCGAGAAACAGGACATATATAAAAGTATATACAACACGAATACAAAGTTAATAAATAGGAAGTAGTTAAATAGAAGGTATTTTGGGAGGAAGGACTCCAGCAGTGAGGGGGATCTGGAAAGGCTTCATTCAGAAGAAGGTGCTTAAGCAGTATATTACATGAAGAGTTAAGTCCATCTTCCATCTGTAGTTCTGCTTAGAAACAATGTGCCATCCCCTTGCTGATCACCTCAATCTCGTCAACACCAAAAATGACTCAGGTTTTGATACTCAACACCTCCTCAACCTCAGTTTCCTCTTCAATCTGATTAGAGGGCTGAAGGTCCAAGCAATAAACTTCTCTGAAACCCTTCCTTTATAGAGGGTTTATATCTTTTGTGACAACTCCATTTTCCATCAACAGCTCTAACTCCAGGGAACCAGACAGCCCCTGGTGTTCCTCCTGCCCTTTTAAGCTCCTTTTAGTATGTTGTCTTTTCCTCTCAGATTATAAGATCCTTTTCTTATTTTGTCCCCAGAACTTGGCACAGTGACTGTCATGTGGCTAGCACTTAATAAATGTTTATTGAATTGAATAGAAAGTTAAGGAGGGAGTTCATTCTAGGCATAGGGGATGGCTATTGTAAAAGCACCTTTACATCTTTTACATCTCCATTTAGGAGATGGAGTGTGTAAGGAATTAATTGTGATTTGGGGTTTCTATGACCCCATCTTTGCTTCATCATATTCAGACTTTGGCCCTTACAAGTGCTATGAATTTGTGAAGAAGAGAGGGAAAATTTCAGTCTATTTAAGGGAGAGTTGTGTCCAAGGAGTCTGGAAAGATAGGTTGAGGACTTGGTTCTGTAGAGCTTAAAAAACTAAACAAGGTGGTAATATGAAACCAGTAGATATGGTTGAGTTGAGGAAGGTGGTAGTGGATGGGGACAGACATTTATATTCAGATTTGTGCTTGAGGAAAAAAATTTTGTCATCGTGGGGGATAGACTAGAATGGGGAGAGGCTTGAAGCAGGAGGATACTTTGAAGGTTATTGCTATAATCAGGTGAGAAGTGATTACAGCTGTAAAGAATTAATTGTTATTTGAGGTTTTTATGCCTTGGCGCACACTGGCCTGGAGTTCCGCAAACCACACGGTGCTCCATCCACTGATTGTAGCTGTTGCCGTGGCGCTGGCACCTCACGTCATCACCACTCACCAACGCCTACATGGGCCTGGCGAAATTATAATGATTGGAAGCCTAGTGAGGGCAGTCATGTGACTGTAAGAGCGGCCATCCCATTGGAAGGGGCTGGTGTGGGGTTTTTCTGGGATTGGGGGAGGAGAACTGGGCGCTCTAGCTGGACGCTGGAACGACAGGAGGTCTGCTGCATATTCTCAGCTGATTCCTGGGCGGTGGTATCTTTTGAGGTTGTATAATTTC
Organism: Dromiciops gliroides; assembly: GCF_019393635.1. Lineage (NCBI taxonomy): Eukaryota > Metazoa > Chordata > Mammalia > Microbiotheria > Microbiotheriidae > Dromiciops > Dromiciops gliroides. The sequence goes on from NC_057866.1 coordinate 253,363,710, forward strand.
CCTTTCCCCATTTTATTTCCTTTCCTTTGATCCTACTGATCCTGTTTGTGTGTGTGTTTTTTTAAGTTTGTTCTTGTTAAAATAAATCCTGCTCTGTTTTGAGGGAGGCTGTCGGTCTTCTTCCTTGCCCCAATATTGCGGCCAGCCGCTTAGCTAACACTCCCCAATTAAAAATTGGTCCCCACACAGCCTGAATGAATTGATAGTTTTGTGAATGTTGAGGAGTCACATGAGATATATCTTCTCATGGTAGAAATGGAAAGAGTTGATATGTCCTAAGGATCATTTCCTAGTTTCAGTTATTGCAATCTTCAAAAAATTCATTGTTTCTAATCTGACATCATATAACACTCTTACATTGTTTTACACGCATCTTCACTTGTACCCCCCAGCTCTCTGGACAGGGCTTCACAATCTACTTTGAGAGAGAAGTCCTGAACATCTTAGGATAGTTCTACTTGTGAGAGAGAAGGAGAAAACACCAAAGACTTTATATGTGGAGTGAAAGGGATTGAAGGAAAAAAAAATGTCAATGCTATACTTTGTGTAGAGTACTTAGGCATAAATCTTCCAGAAACAATTTTATTTAATTTAACATTAATCTAATATCCAAGCCATTTCTGGCTTCCAGCGACAGATGTCCGAACTGGCATAGTTCCTCCATGCTCTCTAACATGGCTCTCTACCCTAAGATGATTGAAGGGAACACTTACTGTAATACTGGATAAGGGAAAAGATGGTTTAAGTAAAATTCGGGGGTGAACATTCTAAAAACAATAGTCATTAACCTATTCCTTCTTGGAGCACTTACCTCAAGAAGAGAATGGAGAAGTTTGGATCGTAGCATCATCACTTCAGGGAACATGGGTCCAGTCACTTCTGGGGTGGTAATGGCATTGATCTAATCTAGATGAGGGTTATGTTTGGTTATCTTCCTTAATCCATTTCTCTAAGAAAGGCCTTAGTTTTTTGACCCACTTTCCTAAAGAGAATGTCTTGAAAGTTTGTTTATTTTTCCCCAAGAGAAATATTATTTCTTAATATTTCCAGTTCTACTAAAAGGAAAGTTTGTCGGTTGTTATTGTTGTTGTTGAATATACTCCCACAAAGAGTTCAGGCAGACTAAAAAGGGGAACCTGACTGAAAATAGAAAACCAATGGATTCTTCCAGAGACAGCTAGGGACTGGAAAGGGAAGGAGGGAAAAAACAGTTGAGACACACCGCTTGCACAGAATGACCAACTAAAGCAGATTTAAAAGATGCTGAAATACAGAAGCATTACTCAATTACCGACCAGCCTAACGATCATTTGGTCAGAAAGTAATTTGATCAAAGCGGAACTCTGTCTCATTTACTGGCATGTTGATACAGACTATGTTTTTCTTTTTCCTGTGTTAAAATAAGGTACTTCATTTTCTTTAGTACCAAAGTCAAAACAGTAGCAGGCTCCAGGAAGATGAAGAACCTAGAAAATTAGCACTAAGGTCGGGACTACTTTGGTCCCACAAATGGATGATTTCCCTTGATCTTCCTCCTCCCCCATAGACACTTTCTCATCCCCAAAGAGTTTGAATAGAAAGTTACAGTGAAAATAAATGATCTGCAACAAGTTGTTCAAAAAAATATTGTATTGGAGTTGGAAAGAGATGGTGTTTACCTACTGGGTAAAAATGTTTAAAAAAAGAAAGAATCCCAAAAACATTCCCCTAGAAATAATGGATACTTTGCTCATAAGACTCACACAGACAAGAATTTTCTTTCAGTGACTTTTAGGTGGTTTGGTTTCTGAAGTTGTTTCTCATATCTTTTCCCTCTTGTTCCTGTTTTTCATTTGAAGCCATAGAAATGGCAACCTGCTCTTTTCACTCCAGATGATATCTGTTGATAGCACATACACACAGCTAGCAGACAGCTAGCTAGGCACTAATAAGCCAGGGCCACCTGGACTTACATCATCACCAATCCCTGCCCTTTTCCTACTCCCCTAGTTTTCCATGAGTCCATTTTTTCTGAAGTTGCCCATCCACTTAGGAGGGGAACTAGGCTCCATCATGCTATATTATTATTCCTGCCTTAGATTTCAAAGGAACAATTCTACTTTTGGCCCTAGTTTCAAAGATTTTCCCCAGCAAGGAGGCAGGGGAGGAAGTAAGGAGGAAGTGGCTAAAGGGATACCTTTTTTATTTTAATTAATTTTTTAACATTCTTTTTTTTTTTAAATTTTGACTTCCAGATTCTCTCCTTCCCTCCCACTCCTGCCCCACCTACTGAGAAGGCATACAATATGATATCAATTATATATGTGAATTTGTGCAAAACACATTGCCATATTAACCATATCACAAAAAAGGCAAAAAAGTGAGAAAACTACGCTTCAGTGTGTACTCAGTTCATCAGTTCTCTCTCTGGAGGTGGATAGCATTTTTTAATCATAAGTTCTTTGGAATTATCTTGGATCATTGTATTGATCAGAGTAGCCTAGTCTTTCACAGTGGATCTCCATTATAACATTGTTGTTACTGTGAATAATGATCTAGTTCTTCTCACTTCACATTGCATCTGTTCATATAGGTTTTGCCTTGTTTTTCTGAAACCACCCCCTTTGTCATTTTGTATAGCACAATAGTACTCCATCACAATCATATCCCACAACTTATTCAGCTAGTTCCTAATTAATCAGCATCCCCTCAATTTCATATTTTTGTCACCTCAAAAAGAGCTACAATAAATAAGTTTTACATATAGGTCCTTTTCCTCTTATCTCTTTGGGATACAGACCTAGAAACAGTATCACTGGATCAAAGGGAATGTACAGTTTTATAGCCATTTGGGCACAATTCCAGATTGTTCTCCAGGATGGTTGGACCATTTCACTTCTCTACCAACAGTTCATTAATGTATCTATTTCCCCTCATCCCTTTCAGCATTTGTCATTTCTGATAGATGTGAGCTGGTACCTCAGAATTGTTTTAATTTGCCTTTCTCTAATCAATAGTGATTTGGAGCATTTTTCATATCACTATAGATAGCTTGATTTCTTCTTCTGAAAACTGCCTGGTCCTATGCTTTGTGCAGAATGAGTCATTTTTATAAATTTGACTCAATTCCCTATATATTTGAGAAATGAGATCTTTATCAAAGAAACTTGCTATGATTTTTTAATATTGTTGCATTATGGTAACTTTTAGTAAAATGTAGTTTTCCCACATCTCTTTTAATTATATCTATTTTTCCTTTGCTTTTTCTGAGATCATGACTGCCAACCCCTGCCTTTTTTCACTTCAGTTGAAACATAATGTACTCTGTTCCAGCTCTTCCATTTCAACTCTCTGTGCTGTATCTGTCTTCCTGTCCCAAATGTGTCTCTTCACACAACATGTTGTTGGGTTCTGACTTCCAATCCATTCTTCTATCTGCTTCCATTCTACTGGTGATCTCATCCCATTCCCACTTACAATTATGATCACTGTGTATTTCTGTCCATCCCATTTTCTTGTTTTTTCCTTTATCTTTTTATTCTATACCTCTTTAAAAGTCTGTCTTGGGGGTGGCTAGGATAAAAGCACCGGCCCTGGATTCAGGAGTACGTGAGTTCAAATCCGGCCTCAGACACTTGACACTTACTGTCTGGGCAAGTCACTTAACCCCCATTGTCCTGCAAAAACAAAACAAAACAAAACAAAAAAGTCTGTCTTGCTTCCAACCCCTGGATCACCCAAAACTTTCCTCAAACTCATCAAATTCCCCAGACCCATATCTGTTTCTCTCTTCCTCTTCTATTGGGTAAGATAGATTTTTATATCCAACTGAGTATGTATGCCTGTGTATATACATACATATATGTGTGTGTATGTATATATGTATATATGTGTGTGTATATGTGTGTGTGTGTGTGTGTGTGTGTGTATTCCCTCTTTAAACTGATTCTTATGATAGTGAGACTCAGGTATTGCCTGCCCCCACCACCCATTTTCCCCTCTGCTATAAAATCCTTTCTTTCAATGCCTCCTTTATGTGAGAAAATTTGTTCTATTCTACCTCTCCCTTCCCCCTTTTCCCAGTGAATCCCTCTTTCTCACCCCTGCACTCTTTTTTGAGAGATTATCTTAATATAATTGACTCTCACCCATGACCTCTGTCTATGCAGAGTCCTTTTGACTGCCCTAATAATGATAAAGTTCTTAGGAGTTACATGTTCCCGTATAGGAATAGAAACAGTTTAACTCCATTGCATTCCTTATGATTACTCTTTCACGTTTACCTTTTATGCTTCTCTTGAGCCTTCTGTTTGAATGTCAAATTTTCTATTCAGCTCTGGTCTTTTTATCAGGAATGCTTGGAAGTCCTCTATTTCATGGGCACCTTAAAAAACAACAATATAAACCCAATATGAAACAGGCAGTTTTATTCCCACACAAAAAGGAAACTGCTAAACAATTAAGAATCATAGAATTATTACAAACTGTAAAGAGTCTAGTATGAGGGCATTGTTGGATCATTTGCAGCATGGCTACTGATTAGCTATTTTCCTTTCACCTCCCCTGAGCACAACCTAAACAGCAACAAATAAATCTCCCCCTATCCATCAACTCTCTTTCTCCCTCTTTCTCTTATCTCAGTAGGAGGCTCCCCACTTTTTTGCTGCCACTTTTGCCACTATAACTATTTTTATAACCCAATACTTGGGGTCTTGGGAAGAAGAGAACCTCCAGGAGCCTTTCAAGAGTTCTCAAGAAGGAAAGAAGACTAATGAGAGACAGCCTTATACCAGACACAGGCTTGCCAAGGAGGTCACATGCTGATGGTCTGACCCAGCAAAGAGAAGACCACCCCTCTACTAGTCCTCCAGAGATCAGAGAGTCAGCCTCATTCTTTTCTTTTTTCTTTTTTTTTTTTTGTGAGGCATTTGGGGTTATGTGACTTGCCCAGGATCACACATCTAGTAAGTGTTAAGTGTTTGAGGCCGGATTTGAACTCAGGTCCTCCTGAATCCAGGGCCGGTGCTCTCTCCACTGTGCCACCTAGCTGCCCTGTCAGCCTCATTATTTAAGTTTATACATAAAGAAAGACCTGAGGGGCAGATATTGTGCCTTTGTTCTATCTATGAATTTCTGGCTCAGCAGCCAAGTTCTGGCTCATGGCAGACAAGAAGAAATAAGGATAACTGAGCCTCTTCTGAAGGGGTAGTGATGGAAGGGAAGGGCACCTCCATCATCCCAAGGGAGTGTTACACAGTGAAATGCACAGCACTGACATACCTTTACTATTTTGGCTGCCATGGTATTCATAGGAACAACATCATTGTATAGTGGAAAGAGGGGCTGGACTCAGAATCACAAAGACCTGGGTTCAGTTCGTATGACTATGTATGGCCATGTCCAAATCATTAAAACTCTCTCAGAGTATCTCAGACAATACTCTAAGACTGGAATTCATAGAGTGGCTATGAATTGTACTGGTGAGGGAGTTCTCATTCAGAGGTTTTAAAAATATGAACAATTATTCACAAGGTGAGGAGGAAGGCTAGATTTTGCACAGTTATCCTGTATATAACATCAATCAGCCAACAAATATTAAGTACAGAATTAAATACACTTTGCTAGGTAGTATGGAAAATACAAGTTTAAATAAGGTATTCTCTGTTCTCATGGAGCTTACATTCTATCAGGAGGATAAAGCAGAAACACAAACTCCATCTTGTTTTATCCATTTGTACTCTCTCAGCACTTCAATGAATGATTAAGGAAGATGACCAAATTGATGTCTCTAATAGGGGAGAAGATGTGTAAATTAATAGGCCTTCAAGGCACTAGCAGTTGAGGAGTCTAGGAAAGGCCTTCTGCAGTAGGAGGCATTTGATCTGAGGCCTGAAGAAAACTGGAATTCTGAGAGGCAGAGGAAGGAACGAATTCCATTCCACTTATTCATTGATATTATTTTGATATCTATGTTGTCTTTAAGCATCTTGTAGTATACTTGCTGATCTCTTTTAAGCCCATCTCCTCTGTTTCCTTGTCTGAGATCATTGTTATTCTTGATTTTAAAAAAATTTTCCTGAGACATAATAAATTCTGCTCCAAAACCTCATTTAAATTCTCTATGAAATTTTGTTTCAGTTATGTTGTTAAAGCATATTATTGGATTCTGCTTTTTAGTATATTTTCTTTCTATTTTGTGAATTCATGCCATTCACATTAAAAGTAACATAATAAACAATTAACAATAATTACTTTTAATGTGAATGGCATGAACTCACAACTCCTGTTGTCACCTTGACCACAACCTGAGTACTAGTTCTTACATTTTTTCCACATAATCCTCATTTTAAGATCTATGCTGCAACATTATTGTTTGTTTTCCTTATGTCTATTCCATTTACATCATTCTCCCCCCAATCCCCTCCCTTCCAACTCCTTTTGCCTGCCTCTTTCCTTGTTGATTTTGATGTACTTCTATAACAAACTTCTATGTATGCTTTATTATATTTAAATAATAGTATTTTTAGAATGCTAGATAAATACTATATTCTGATATTCCTAGGGAAGACTCATGGTAAGGGCAAAATAAGTAACATCTGAGGAGTCCCCAGAACTCATCTATTTTAGGGGACTCATTTGGGGATCCAGAGTTTTAGTTCTGATTCATAAGCTACATGTAAGCATTTAAAGGAAAAGTTAATCAAATTATCAGATGTGCCAAATTATTATAGGTGAAGACTTCAATATGTATCAATTTAGATAAAGAAAAATCTATGCTAGCAAACAAAATACTAAACAAGAAAATGTAGAAATTCAAATATTATTTAGTAAAAGGCAGATATGCTAGATCTCTGGTAATTACTGAAAGGGAACAGAAAAGAATATACATTCTCATCAGTGGTTCATGGCACCTTTACAAAATTTTATCATGTCCTAAGGCATAAAAACCTCATAGAAATGTAGACATTTGAAATACATTCTCTACTAATTATGAACAGCAAAAGATATGTGCTTGCAGAATTTGTTGTTTTTCATTGCGTTTGTAAAATTTAATCGCCATGTGTCAGAGTTTGAAGCACAGAGCTCCTCTATTCCCCCCATCAAATATGAATCCATATATGAATTCTTTCAACTGACACTTTGTTTTCTATATTTAGGAATTCTTGGAAGTTTTGCATTTTTTTCTTTTATTATAATGTTTAGGTTTTTTTACTAGTGTTTTTTTTTCTGGGAAACTTATAATCCTTAAATAATCTCTCTGTCTTTAAGATGAATATATTTTGCTTCTATGGAGAGCACATTTTTCTTCAATATTTAACTTTTTGTTTCTCATCTACATTTTCCTTAGCTTTTACATGCCTAATAAGTTGTCTTTATGTTTCTTCAGTGAGTCTTGCCACTATAGTTTCAAGTTTTTCCATTCTGCCAATTTTTTTCTGTTGTGCAGGCCATGAATTCTGTTTTTAAAAATCTTATTTCTCTTTTAAACAATTTGGGAATATTCTGTTTCATGCCCTCTGGGGAATCCACAGTGCGCTCTGCCTCATCAGGGGGTAGAATCATTTTTCCTTTGTCTTGCAACATTTTTTCATAGATTTTTGGGTGTTTTAACTAATTTGGAGCCCATATTCCCTCCTATTATTATGTTCCTATTGGCTTATCTGCTTATTTTGTGGTTTTTAACTCAATTTTCTTCCACCCAAGAGTTTCAGATATTTTAGTCATGTTTCCTTGCTCATTTTCTGACTCTTGATTTCATATTTCCATCCTGAAAAAGTCCTATTTTACCATCTATTTTACACTATGTGTACACTATGTACTATTTTACACTAAAGTGTTTGCTCTGACTGACTTCTGGATATACAGAACTAGCACCAATTGGATGCCAGTTCATTTTTCCTTAGCCTTAGTGGAGCAAAACACATTTTACACATGTGAGCATTCTGCCTCAATTCCATCTATTCTTTTCTTCTCTTGGCAAAAACTGTTACAGCTCAAATTGTTGCAGTTTCAGTGAGAGCAAACTTCAAGATTTTGGTTTTCCAAGGTTTGGGAATTGAGGAAGGTTGGGAGAACTGAGCTTTTTTGCAAACATGTGGGTAAGCTGATACAGTTATGCCAGAGCATGGCTCTTGGAAGAGTATGGTTGCTGAGTGAAAGTTAGGGGTTCAGAATTAGTTGTCTGTGCTGTTCTTTCATTTGGTTTTTGACTTTGTCAAAGTTTTTAATGTCCTACTGCAAAGAGATAGCTGAAATTGCTTTGTCTCTTGTGCATGGGGCTTATTTTGGAGAGATTTGAGAAGTCCTGATAAATTTAAAAAGTGTTTATTCCTCTCTCTTGTTGCTTATATAATTTCTCAATACTTTTATCAATAGAAGAGGAAAAAGAACAAAATCAGAATGCCACTAAAAAGACTGGAAGAGTGACAAATTTAAAAAATACTAACAATGCAAAAATTAAAATTGTAAAAGGGGAGATAAAAGCAAAAGCAAAAAAGTCACATTGCATTAATATATAGAGGTAGGAAATGATTTTTTGAAAACTAATCTAATAGATAAATGGATATCTAATTTATGAAAAGAGAGGAAAACAAAATGACTAATATTAAAATGAAATAATTTAATGAAAATTAAAAGGAAAAAGGATAATTTATAACAAAGTAGAAACAAAGGAAATTATTAGAAACCATTTTATAAACTTTGTCAACAAAATTAGTAACTTTGATGATAGATGAATATTTCCCCAGATGAATATTTTTCCCTAAAAGTTCTGCACATTAGAAAAACAATTAGTAAATAATTTAAATAACCTAATCTCAGGAAGAATTTGAATGAACCATAAAGAAATTTCCAAAGGGGAAAAAAATCCTAGGACCAGATGGATTTATAAATTAATACTACCAATCATTCCCAGAATAATCAATTCCAATATTCTATCCATTTTTTTTTAGCAGGACAATGGGGGTTAAGTGACTTGCCCAGGGTCACACAGCTAGTAAGTGTCAAGTGTCTGAGGCCGGATTTGAACTCAGGTACTCCTGAATCCAGGGCCTGTGCTTTATCCACTGCTCCACCTATCCATTGTTTTTAAAAATAGGAATGAAACAAATATGGTCCTGAAACAAATATGGTTCTGATAACTATACTAAGGATATATAAATCGAAGATAGAAAACTATACACAACTATCTACAATGAATATTAAACAAAATATTGAAAAAATATTAGCAAAGAAATTACAGCAACATATTAAATTGGTTATATGTCATGATCAGGTTGGATTTATACCACCAAGGCAATGTTGGTATATTAGGACAATTATAAACATTATAGATCCACATTAACAACGGAAATAATAAAAATCACATAATTATATCAATAGATGCAAAAAAGGATTTGACAAAATACAATACATGTAAAAAATTAAGAAACATAATCTGCCAATAATATATTAAGTAGTATCTTTCTAAAACCAAAAGCGAGCATTATATGTAATGATTAAGGGTAAAGGTTGTCCACTGTCACTACTATTAGTTGGTATAGTACTCAAAATGCTAGCTATGCCAATAAGAAAGGAAAAATGATTTGAAAGAATAAACATAAGGAGATAAATGTATCATTTTTGTAAATATGATGTTTTGCTTCAAGAATTTTAGTGACTCAACTAAAGTTAAATAAAATAATTATTTCAGCAAACCATAATATAAAATGACTCCTACCTAAAAAATTCAGCCCACCCTACAGGAAGATATAGAAAAAAAAATTGTATTCAAAGTAACTAAAAAATGTTGAAGGTATTTGAGAATCTACATACAAAGACTTACAAAGGAATATATACCCTTTACAGAAATAAAGATAGACTTAAATAATTCGAATGACTAATTTTCAATGATTGGAAAATGCCAATAAAATAGAAATGACAATACTACCCAAATTAATTTACAAATTCATTGCATCTCATTCAAGATACAAAGAGTGACCTTGTACAACTAAAAACACAATTATCTAGAGGAGCAAAATATCAATAATTCCTAAGGAAATGGTCCAAAACAAAATGAGAAGGAAGAGGAGCTACTCATATCAGAACTACAAATATACTACAATGCCAAAATCTTTAAAACTAATATTGCTTAAAAATTAGAAAAAGATGATTAGTGGAATAGAAATCAATATAAAGATTTTGTAAAAATAAAACCAACAGAGGTGGAATTAGAAGAGAAACAGTTATTTAGGAAATGAAACTTGGCAGCAATATTTTCTGAGGATGGACTGATATCCAAGATATATAGGAAACTAATTCAAATACATAAGAATAAGAGCCATTCCCCAATTTATAAATAATCCGAGGATGTGACTAGCCAGTTTTAACAGAAAAATGTGAGTTGTCAACAATCATATGAAAAATGCTCCAGATTATTAATACAAGAAAAGTACAAATCAAAATAACTCAGATTCCACCTTACATCCATCAGTTTGGCAAAGAAAAATGACAATTATTGAAGGGAATGTGGAAGGTCAGTCATGCTAGTGTATTATTGATAAATCTCAATTGGTTTGATCATTTTGCAAATACAAACCATTTCAAATATTGGCAATTATACCTGCAAAAGGCCCTCAGTTGTGCATCCCTGTGACTCAATGAAGCCAAATAAACAAAAGGGAAAGAATCCATATGTATGAATTCATTTATAACAATATAAAGGGGGGAGGTTGGATCAAAGGTTTAGTCTTGGGAGAAGAAGGATCATCTTTTCATCAGACAGTGGAAGAAAAGTGGAAATACTGTATGCTTCTGTGTTTGGAATAAAAGGAGTGTTGTCCCCAACTGCCTCAATTCTTCATTGAAGTGTGAGGTACACAGGTAAGATAGTGGGATAAAGGATTCTGTGAGAAGTTTGAGGTAAGAAGAGATTTGGAATAATCACCATGGTGAGTGTAATAGATAACTGATTAGGGAGGGGTAGATACATTGTCTTATTAGTGTATTTGACTCAGGGGACTGGTATATAGAGGTCAAAATCAAGAAGGGAGAAAAGTATAGCTTGGTTGATTATCTAAGAAAGGCCTGAGGGCTGGAATAAAGGGAGGGCATGGTGAGAGCAGAGAATAGATTCAGGAGTAAAGAAATATAGGGAGAGATGTAGTCACAAAAGAGAGGGCTCACATAAAGGAATTTCACTTGCTTGAATATGGAAATGCATATTTAATTTTCATTCATTCATTCATTTATATACTTATGATAACAAACATTTTAATTTAAAGTCTTGATTTCCAAATTCTATTCTCCCTCCCTGAGGCAGTAAGCAATCAGATATAGGTTATACAAATGTAATTATGTAAAGCATTACCATATTACTCATTTTATACAAGAAAACTCCAACCAAAAATAATTTAAAAAAAGAAAGTGAAAAATTGCATGCTTCAGTATGTGTTCAATCAATACCAGTTTGGAGATGGATAGTATACTTCATCATTAGTGCTTTGGCATTGTCTCAGATCTTTGTATTGCTGAAAATAGTTAAGTACAAAAATTTGTACTTTTGAAAAGGGTTGTGTATCACACTTGGCGTTAGGTACAAAGTTTTATTTTTTGTTTTTTCCCATCATAACCTGTGAAGCCATCTTCCTTGGTTATGAGATGCATCATGATAGAAGATATAATGACATAGGTTTAACTATCATGTTACTATCTTGTTGTCCAAATATATCTTGCCTATCTCTCTAATAAACACTGGATTCTATATTTTGTATCCTCCCAGTACCTAGCATGATGCTATTCATTAGCAGAGTCTCCAGTAATAATATTAAATGGCTAGAAAGATATGAATGAATGAATATAATGTACAAAATATGACATTATAAAAAGGAGTTTAGATACTTTAATTTTCTTCCCAAAAAACAAGACAAATTTAACACTTCGGTAAGTATAATACGATTTATTCTTCAGTTTGAAGGTCTGGGAGTTGGAGCAAGATGTGTGTGTGTGTGTGCGCGCGCGCGCGCATGCATGTATGACTATGTGTATATATCATGTGCCTTACCACTGCTATTAATTACAGTAATCAGTTTTCAAAGATTGGTTTTGTTTTCTCCTTCAGTTCCCTGGCTCTTGGCAGGATACATCAGGAAAACACCTGTTGTCTGGTTATAGAGAGAAACACCTGTCAGTGGAACCACTAAGGACTGACATGTGGCCTGTCAATATCCTCTTGGGAGTCTTGGGTATTGTGGGGATAAAGGAACAGGCACCTGTTCAGGACCATTGGAGGCTGAATGACAGCTTATTGACTTCTGACAGATGATGTCAACAAATCCCTCCTCTCCCCTGAACTATAATCTGCCTCAACATCTGTTTAGAGGCAATGTTTAGCCAATTTTTTAGTGGGGGAGATTCCTTTTTAGAGCAGAATATAGCGAAATAAATCTTAGGCACAATCTGGGAATGACTCATTTTGTGCATACACTGTGTGAGGGTGGAGAAAGAAAAGTGAAGGTTGGAGAGAGGGAAGAGAGAAAATGAATAGGGAAAAAAGGAGGAATGAAGAAAAGAAGAAAGAAGAGGGAGGAAAAAGAGAGAAAGAGATGGGAGAGAGAATGAATGAATGAGTGAACATGGTGTGGTAGAGTGAGGAGAGGAGCAGAGAATAGATTTGGAGATTTCAAGAGAAATTTCATGTTTTTTTGTCAACTTTCAAAAAGATCATAGATTTTGATATGGACAAGGATTTTAGCTTCAAATTCTTTCATTTTACAGCTGAATTTCATACTGGAAGAGATGACTCATTCAAGGCAGTAGAGGCAGTTGAGTAGAAGAACCAGGATTTGTACCCAGAATATCTGGCTCTTTGCTCTGTGTGTCATGACAGAAAGTACTTACAAGCTGTTTTAAAAAGAAAAAAGGAAAAGAAGAAAAAAAGGCAATTCACCTTAATAGAGTGTTGACATAGAATCAGGAAGACAATGGCTCAAATCTACCTCTTACACTTTTTGATGCCTCTGTTTCAGACACTTCATCTTGCCTTATCACCAGCCTCTTCATAGGCAATTTTGAGATTCTAGCCATTTCAGCCTCTAGGTTCTTTAGTACTCCAGACTTTCTTCTTTTGCTGAATTCTCATGGGCACCCCCTTTATAGTGTCAACATTTTGTTATTAAAGGGTATATCCAGGAGGGTGAATTATCTGAGTTTTGAACAATTTTCCTTCAATTTTTTTTTTCTGTTGTCAAGGTTTGATATGGAAATTTAGACTAGTTAAGTTGGATTTCTTCCCTTGAAGAGCAACCTACAGAGCTAGTTATTGGAAAATAAAATAAAATAAAATAAAGCAACCAGGCCACTTACCAACTCTTCACAGTAGGACCTGTTTTCTAGCATAAAGACCTGCCAATATGAGTACCCTCTCCAGATGGATTTTTCAATCCTCTTTTCCCCACCTCTATCATTGATATTTTCACAGCCTGCATTCACTGTTCCCCTGAAAGAGTTTCTCCACCTAAGGCACTAGAGAGTAGCTAGGAATATTTCAAGGCAGAAATTGGAATTACTTGAAGCTAAAAGCTTTGGGAACCTATCCCATAGCTCAGATCAGGTCATGCCGTGAGTCTGTCAAAAAGCATTAATTACAGTCTGAATGCTGAAGTAAGAGATTTCATAGCCCAATTTTACCACCTTAGTTTATTTATTTATTTATAAGGGCTTGCTAGAAAATGAGAAGAAACAAAGTGAGTTCCAGCACTTCTTAGGAAGAAAATTTTTAACCTATTATTTTAAAATTAATTTTAAACTGCTCTAGGATGCTATGTGCATTGGAGGCAAATAGCTGTCTGGTTTTCTTCTCCATTAACTTGGCTCATTCTCCTGATCCCTTCCCTTCTATAGAGGAGGTTGCAACTGAGAAGAGATCAACTGGGAAAAGAAGGAAGCATTCTTCTGTTATCTCTGCCTCTTCTTTCTTTGTCTCTGCTCCAATGACAATTTTTATTTCCTTTGTGAGTACCCTGAAATGAGAGACAGTATCATGTAGTTAGTTTTATAAAGTTGTGTCTTGCTGTTTGTTGCATACTTAAGTTTTAAAAAATTAAGCCCATTTTGAGGACCAGTTTTTTCTTTCAATGTTGCCAGAAGAACTAAGTGAAACATCACTGCTTAAGCCTTCAGATTCTTTCTGGATCATGCAGGAAGAATTTATTTTTTTCTTAGATTGGAATGCACACACCATTTTGCAAATAGGTACAACTAATGTAAAATAGACAAATGTAATCAAAAGTTGGTGGAGATCTCTGCCCCCTAGTGGACAGGAGGAATTCCCCCAATATTTCCCTACCTGAGAATTCCACAATGTTTCTCAACCCATTTTTAAGAGAGGGGTAGGAGAAGGAAAGGCTTTTTGAGAGGCAACTAATATATGTCAGTAATTGGAGCAGGAGAGACTGGTGAGAGAAGGCTAGGAAGTTCAAGGGGAAAACCGCAGTCACTGTAATGACTATTTGGGAACTGAGGTGTGAGAAAGGAGGGGGCAGGCCCTTCATAGTCTCTGTAAAGGCATTGATGAGAGAGAAAATCCTGCCTCAAAATGAGGAGCCAGGAAGGAGTCGTGTTGCATACACGGAACAGGGGGTAACTAGTTCAAAGGGAGAAGTAGCTAGTTCTGCTCACTAGCCAAGCACTTTCTATATCCCCTTGTTAGATAAACATATTTATCAGTACACCTTGCCCTGCAGAAATACACAGGTAGTAAAAATAAATTAATTAAGTAATTCAATCAACAACTAGATATTCATCTCAAAGAAGTCAAAGATGGAAAGAGCCCTTATATACATATAACATATATATTCTTGCTTCTTCTGCCAGAGAGGGTTCTAAGGTACTCTAGGAGAAGGTCATGGTTTGTCTAGGCCCATCGGCTTGAGTGTTCACCAGCTGTATTGCTTCAATTTTTATAGGCTACTCACTAGCGCTCTAGTTCCATTTAACTATTCGGTATCAGGTAACTTTTCTGAAGGGATATTTACTTTAAAGATACAGCAAGAAAAAAAGAACAAGTTTTCCCCCCAACACCTCCAGGACATAGTCTTGCTTACAAAGCACCTAAGGCTCTGGAGGAATAGGCTAAGCATTTCGCTTGGTTCTTATTTTGTATTGGTTTTTTCCAAGTTCACTTCCAAAAGTGGCATATCTTCTGGATGAATCCTTTTCACAGCTACCACTAGACTGGGGTCCCAAAGGCATCAATGCTGGGCCAGTTGTGACACCTGTCAAGTCCTGAAATAAATCAAACTCATGAGTTGAGGAATAAAGTATATTTAATTGAAATAACAGGGTAGCAAACAAGCCATGGGGAGGGATGTCCCCTCAGCAGACTTACAGTAAAAGCTTCTTATACTTTTAGGAAAAAGGGGAGAGGGAGATCACATTAGGTAGCAAGGCCTGATCATGAGACACCAGAGGCCCTTGGCTATCTGGACTAGAATATCTACTCATTCTGGTTAATTTACCCTTCAGAAATCTCAATGAACAGGAAATGACATTAGGAGCTAAGACCCAGTTCAAGCTAAGTTCCTTTACAAAGTAAAATCCCAGGATGGGGAATTAGGGTGGAGTTCAGTTCAACTTAATAGAGAGTAAATATCCTAAGAATAGGGATGCAAAGACATTATTAGAATTCTGACACTATTAGGATTATTAAGAAGAGTTGCAGGTGAAAGGTAATAATATTTCATATCAATAGTATTTCTGGCATTATATTAACATTTAAATATATTATATTTTATTATATTATATATTAATAATCATATATTTTATATTATATTAACATTTTTTCTGTCACACCTCTTCTGGATTCTGAATCCTAGATTCTTCTGACTTGCTCTCTAGACCAAGTTGGAGACTCTACTCCTTGTACTTAGAATGGAAATTTATAAATCAAAAAGTCAAAGACTTTTTTTGGAAGGGGGTGAGTGTTATAGTTTTAAAGGGATGAAGGCCCTGAGAACTTTTCATTTATAGCCTAGTCAACGAAAAGACCAAAAAAGTCACTGAGCTTCCTTAGACAAGAATTAGGAAAAGAGGGGCTGAAACTAACTTGATTCCTTTTGAAGACAGATTGTTCCAGCTATATGGCACGTGAAAGAAAAAAAAGCTCCTTCCAATAATATGATCAGCCAGTGGAAATTAGGTACAGAATGGTAATGTATGGTATGTTGTCTCTTCAAGGTGGTTTTCTTACACGTCTTCACCACTAATGGGGATGCACATTCTCAGCTTCCTCTTATAGAAAGATGGCATCTGAGCAAGTGATGGGATGGGGTCTGCACATGTTTTAGACTGCCATTACATACATAAATATGGGCTATTATTTTTGTGAGATGAAGAACTAAGAACAAAGTGGGTCTCTGTCAATTGGAGAAGGGTTGAAAAAATCTCTAATATATGAATGTCATGAAATACTATTATTCCTTAAGAAATGACACATGTGACAAACTCAGAGAAACATGGGGAAATGTGTATAAATTTATGTAGAGTGAAGTGAATTGGATCAGGAGGAAAATTTTCACTACGTTGTAAAGGAAAACAGTGTCTCAAATGCTTTGTCATTCTTCATTGTATCTTTTTTTAACAAGTGAGGGCTTTTATAGTGGGAGGGAAGAAGACAGTGACTTAGTAGGTAGGAATAGAGATGTAAAATAAGAGAAAAGAAAAGAATGTCTGTAAGATACTAAAACTTCATAGGAGAAAAAGAACAGCCATTTTATAACTTTCAGGTTGTTTAATATAGGCTTTCTTTTTTGTTTTCTTTTTTTTGGTAAATTTTCCCATTCATTTTAAATTTAAATACAAAACAAGAAAAAAGAAAATTTCCATGTACATAGCAGACCATAAGAAAGGACTAAATATAATACAACAAATTTCAATTTCAAGAAAATATGCTATATATTATATATAAATATGATAAATATAATGTATATTAAAATACTACACATTATTTTCAAAGCTACCCAGCTTTTCTTTGGTACAGTTTAATATAGACTTTCAAAAAGCAGTAAGAGAAGTTCACAGTTATTGGTTTTATTTGTAATGAAATGTTTGTTGATGATTGCTAAATTTATAGGAAAATATTTCAAATTAAAATTATAATGCTAGAAATTACAAACTTTTAAAAACATTTCAAGTGGTGTTCTTTATTATTTGAATATCACAATTTTTTACATTCAGAAAGGTCAGAAGTTTCTCACTAGGTTGGATTACTTTTCCCCGAATTATTTAAGCCACCAAAAGGTCATTTTAAAATGCTTATTGAATGAAGGAAATTCCATGCTTTCTTTGAAGGAAATTACCAAAGAGAAAAAAAAAACACTAATAAAATCATGAAATGGAAATTCATATAGAAAAATATTTGAAATACTACATTTGTCTTTTCAACTGCCTTCTTGAAACAGCAATTATTTTTCTTGTTCTGAGATATTTAAAGGCAGCCAGAGTCAGTAACTAGTATGCAGGCTTCTCTGACTTTAAATCCTGTAACAGGTGCTGCAGCTCTCTGTGTGTATAAATCTATAGAATTAACTTGTCCATTCTTTCAAACAAATTAGCTGGATTTGGGCTTCAAGTTACCAACTCAGAATACCTTTACAAAAGTCATTTGGCCGTTATAATATTAAAAACTATTTGACATAAAAGCAAAAACTATTTGACGTGAAATAGGGGCAGCTAGGTGGCGCAATGCATAAAGCACTGGCCCTGGATTCAGGAGGACCTGAGATCAAATCCAGCCTCAGACACTTGATACTTCCTAGCTGGGTGACTCTGGGCAAGTCACTTAACCCTCATTGCCTCAAGGAAAAAAAAAAGATCACAAATAGCTTGTAGTGCTTGAAAATATGCCTCAGTTTCTTCACTTGTAATAATCCTGTCTGATTATACAGATATGTCAAAATCATTGACACATAAAAATAAAAAACTTTAAATTCAGAATAATTAAAAGATAACAAGCTTAAAAATAAAAGCAAAATTAGAACATGGAGAAATATATTATGTATATGATAGATGATAGATGATCATTGAACATACACAGATTGGTCAGTGAATAAATAGATATGTGATCTGGGAGCTGTTCCACTCTTTATCCAAGGAAGTCCTGCCTTTGTGGGAGTAAGAAAATGTCTGAAATGCACTGAATGCCCATATCTTCACTTTTCTATCCCCAAGGAGGGTATAGGCTAGAATTCTATACACATATGACACCTTAAATACGTGTAGTTTATAGTCCAATGTTCTTTTAGGAATTCAGAATAAAAGCCACTTTCCCTCTCTAAAGGAAAGGATAGGGGCAGCTAGGTGGTGCAGTGGATAAAGCACTGGCCCTGGATTTAGGAGGACCTGAGTTCAAATCCAGCCTCACACACTTGACACTAGCTGTGTGACCCTGGGCAAGTCACTTAACCCTCATTGCCCCACCCCACCCCCCCAAAAAAAAGAATTCCTAAAGGAGAGGATAAAATGTAACTTACTCTTGTCCAGCTTAACTTCTTCCCACCTAACCCTCACTACACAGAAGATAGTCACAAATAAAGAACAACAGATTTATTCAAAGAAAACAGGAAATAGAAGTCAGGAAAATTATAGAGATTAAAGCAGTTGATTGGATACCCAAAAGTAATTAAGCTCTTCAATTTAGAAGCAAGATAACAGTCCTCAGGGAGAATACTGTCTCTGTGTAGAAGTCTGCTCTTAACCATTTCTGGGGCATGGGAATTGGGAATAAAAGGAAATGGTAGAGGATGGCATGTGTCCCCAATGTGTCTGAGGCTCTGAGTGCTCCCAATTGCCATGCAAAAATTTATACCTTTTCTATAGCACATCTCTGCCAGACTGATTCTCCAAAGTCTCTCCATAGTTATGCAGTTTCTTGGGCTCAAAGGTCTCCCAGACAATAAGGAGTCACATCTCATACATCACAGCATTCAGGACAAGCTTTCAGGGAACTGCTCCAAGCTGTCCTTGAGCAGGCGTATTACACACACAAAGGATTTTTTAAATTACTTAAGATGCAAAGTCAATAGCTACAAAATATTCATATCAGCACAGAAACTCAATGTTACAGTAAATAGGTAAAATATGGGGAAATATTCCTTTAGAGATATTAAAAAATATTTAATTTAAAATTAAAATGATTCCTTCTGACATTTTTATGAGTTAAAAACATGAATGATCACTTTTCTATTTTCCCCTTTCACATCTTTGAAATATTATGACATGATATGACATATCATATAATATGATATGGTATATGATATGGCACAACATGACATGTCATAATATACATGTATACTATTGTACAGGGGGCAGGGAGGTGGTACACGGGATAGAATTCAGTGCCTGGAGTCTTGAAGATTCATCTTCCTGAGCTCAAGTCTAGTCTCAAACACTTACTATGTGACTCTGAGAAAATCCCTCAATTCATTTTGCCTCAGTTTCCTCATTTTAAAAATATGCTGGAGAAGGAAATGGCAAAACACTCCAATATATTTGCCAAGGAAGCCCCATACGAATTCACGACAATTCAGACATGACATAAAACAACTGAATGTCAATAAATATTATTGTATGTTCTCTCTATGGATGTGTGTATAGTTGTATTGTTTATATTTTAATTTGTGATGAATCTGATATTCCCATTCATTTCTCCTCCAAACTTAAAGACTGCAAATTCCTTAAGGGCAAGAACTCTGTTATTTTAAATCTTTGTATTCCCAGTGCCTTGCAATCAGCAGGTGCTTAATAAATGTTGTATTTGAAATTAAATTAATCCAGCCCTACAGATGCTAGTAAATGCTAGCAAATGGCATATCAGTGGGAGTGGCACATAAGTTCTCTCATTGCAGCTTTCTTGAGGGGCACACTTGACATGCCTCTCTTCTTATTGAAATGTTCCCCTTTGATAACTTCCTAGAGAATAAAGAAGCATCAAGGTCTAAGTATGAATTAAACACAATGTCAACAGGATATCGAAAGATACTCTAGTCTGAATATGTGGGGATGCTTGATCAAATCACTCGTCACTCTCCTCCCCATCCCTCCTGAGCTTGATTGAGGTGCACAAGGCAGGCATCACTAGCATTGTAAATGGAATACCTTTTAGACCTGAGAAAATAAAAATACGGCAATGCTAAGTTGCTAAGGCAACTCAAGGGGAAGAAGAAGCTCATCTGCAATGGGAACTCATCACCATGAAAGAATGTGCTTATCTTTCTGTGCTTAGAGCTCACTCTTTAGCTTCATATGGTCAGTGAAGAGTGTACTGATCTTGAAGCCAGAAGACCTGGGTCCTAGTCATGTCTTTGTCACCCAGCATGTGATCTTGGACAAGTCACTTTATCCTTTCAGCCTTGGATTCTTCATCTGCAAGATGTGATACATAATACAGTTATCTATTCCACATTTCTGGGGTTGGGGTAGAGTACTCCCATCTGGACAATCTGCATAAAAAATTTTGGCCCCCATGGGGCAGCTAGGTAGCACAGTGGATACAGCACTGGCCCTGGATTCAGGAGGACCTGAGTTCAAATCCAGCCTCAGACACTTGACACTTACTAGCTGCTTGACCCTGGGCAAGTCACTTAACCCTCATTGCCCCACCCCTCCCCAAAATTGGCCCTCTGTTCATATCAGAGAAGTCTGAATTATTGTGGTATTAAAAGATCAAATATGTTGCTGTTATATAATACTATCCATATGTGTTATGCATTTCTGAGTTTCTAAACTTTTTCTGTGCATTCTGCTGACCTTCATGTGTTGTCTGCAGCTTTCACAAAAGTCCCTAAAAATTCCCATTTCATTTCTTATGCCAAACTGTGATATATCAGAATTCCAATGGGGGAAGTCACAATGTGGAAGGGATAGCTGTACACTATATAATATCAATAGTATAATTGTTCATGCCTCTTAAATTTAATGCAATAAAAATCTGAGTTATTTTCTCTATCCTGGTGCTATTCTTTTTATTGGCCATATGCCTAGTGCCTATTCCTCCCTACCCATGGTACACAAGGAGGGAAAAAGTGAAGAAAGAAGATCCTCATCTAATCTATCTTCAGTGGAAATAAATCATTTGCCAATTTTTTCTATTAGTTTTCTGTGGTACTTTCTAAGTGGCAAAGTGCAGATGGCATAATGGATAGGGTGCTGGGCCTGAAGTCAGGAAGACTGAGTGCAAATATGGCCTCAGACACTGACTAATTAGGTTGGGCAGATCACTTAAATCTCTCCCTGCCTCAGTTTCTTCAATTGCAAAGTGGGGATAATAATTACACCTATATGCCAGAGTTGTGAGGATCTAATAAGATAATATTTGCAAAGTGCTTTGTAGATTGCCTTGCACATTGTAGAAGCTTAATAAATATTTCTTTCCTTATTTCCACTATGAAACAAGGAAGAAGAGAGGAAAGGTTATTTGGTTTGAGGGTTGTATCTCACAAAGGATTTTCATCATAAATAACAAGGATGGATTGGTTGGCATGTGGAAAAATGACAGGTCTCCATTTAAAAAAAAAATGGTGCTGAAGTGTTGAAAACTATGAAAAAGTGACTGCCCATATCCAATCATTACTAGAGTGATATCACACAGACACTTATATTGTTTATTATTCAAGTGATAGCAGCAATATTTCTTCTAGATAATAAAGACACCTGTCCTATACTGTGTAATGCAGAATAAGACCTCAAAAATCACACTCCATTTGTCAGGTGGATAGAACACCAAACATTTTTCTCCTGAGATGGGAGCTGGTTTCTTCACATTATTAAATCCATAATATGGAGCTCTTCTTGTGTTAGAGTACTTAAAAAACATTTTGGTTTAACATATATTGTTATTTTTATTTTATCTTCTTTTTCAAATCTCTCTTTTTTTGTATTAGCTCGTTACCGCCTTGTCTAATAGGCAAAAATAATGACCCATCTCTTACAACAAAGAATAAAAAGAAAAGGGATTTTGAAAAAAAAAACAAACAAAAACATCAGTTCATCAAAACTAACCAACTTATTATCCAAGCCTATGGGGTTGGGAGGCTTTCACAATCATTGTCTCTTACCTCTCCTAGGAAGGGAGAGAGGTTAATTTTTTCAACTTCTCTTTGAGACAATATATTACATTCAGGGATTTTTAGCTGATTTTCTTGTTCTCTGCTTTTACTTTGCTCTATACATTGTTTTCCTGGCTCAGATCTATAGCAATTCATACATCTTCCCTTGCATCTCTGAAGCCTTCATAAAGAAAATATTTTTCTTGGAACACTAATGCATTGTTGGTATAGTTGTGAACTGATTCAACCATTCTGGAGAGCAATTTGGAATTATGCTCAAATGGCTATGGGGCTGTGCAAATCCTTTGAACCAGTAATACAACTATTAGGTCTGTTTCCCAAAGAGATCATAAAAACGTCAAAAGGACCCACGTGTGCAAAACTATTTATAGCTTCTCTTTTTGTGATGGCAAGGAATTGGAAATTGAGTGGATGCCTATCAATTGGGGAATGGCTAAACAAGTTGTAGTATATGAATTTAATGGAATATTATTTTGCTGTAAGAAATGATAAGCAGGCAGATTTCACAGAAACGTGGAAGGATTTACGTGAACTGATGCTGAATGAGGTGAGCAGAACCAGGAAAACATTCTACACAGTATCAACAACATTGTGTGTTGATCAACTGTGATAGACTTGACTCTTCTCAGCAATACAATGGTCCAAGATAGTTCCAAAGGACTCATGATGGAAAATGCTCTCTAAATCCAGAAAAAAAAAAAAAGAACTATGGAATCTAGATGCAGATTGAACCATACTATTTCTATTTGTTTTTGTTTTTTGAAGTTTTTCCTTTTGCTCTGATTCTTCTATCACACCATGACTAATGCAGAAATGTGTTTAATGTGATTGTAGATATATAACCTATATCAAATTGCTTGCTGTTTTGGGGAGGGGGGAGAGAATGGAAGGAGAAAAAATTGAAATCAGAAATCTTATAAAAACAAATGTTGAAAACTATCTCTACATGTAACTGAAAAATAATAAAATACTTTTATGAAAAAAGTTCCAAAGTTCTTCCTAGTTCTAAAAAGCTAGGATTCCACTCATATATCTTAAAAAAAAAACCAAACATAAAATGAAGAATAACAAAACCGAGTCCACTTTTTCTCCTATTCTGGATGTAGGATTCTATTAACCACACTTAAAAATATAATAAAACCATTTGTTTTTAACATGTGTTTGCTTTGATTTAGTGTCTATAAAAATCAATATGTTAAATTCTTTCACTAGAAACCAGTCAGATTTCCAGTGTTGCTTTTGTTGATTTGGGCTCATTTCCCTTTGAATGAAATGATATATGTTTGTAACAGATGATTTTATTTATCAGAAAATAGATAACAAGAGACAAAGAAAGGACATTAAAAGCATATTATCTCAAGAGATGTGGGATTTTAAGGCTCATGAAAAGATTGGCATGTGGAAATAGAATCACAGTGTCTCTTACCACAGAAGGGAAAAGAATAACAACACACAACAGTGTATGAATCTTTATGCTATCTTTTAAAGGGCTTTTGTTTACTTTTTTTTACTTTTTTGACTGTCCTATATACATCTGAACTGATTCTTCATTCATTTCACTGTTTTTAGGGCATGGATGCCTCTGTTTTCGCAGTGCCATATTTTAGCCATTGGGAACGTTCTGGGATTGTAGGATTCCTCCAGATTGCAGCCAAATTTCTGATGCAGTGCACTCAACAAGAAGTGATGTATGAACAGAATGAGAGCCTGGAAGGTGAGAAATACTTCTTCCATGCAGCAGTGAACCTCTCTCTGATTGGAAATACTAGTAAATATCATTGTCACCTTCATTTTGTTACTTAACATCCTATTTCAAGGAAATTTGAATTGTTTCCATTTTTCTTCTTTAGGAATTAAGGCTTCAGGATAAGAAAGTAGCCTAATTTATTTCACTGAAGGTAAGTAGCATACCTAAAGGTGATCCCAAGGTGAAAGACACTACAAGAGAAGATACTGAAGAGAAATGAGAGGAATTAGTAACAAAATTCTGACAAAACAACCAAAAATGATGCCAAAGAGAAAGAAAATAGAAAAACACTCCAGAAAACTAATGTTGTGTTGATGAGCTCAGCTTTCAAAGGAAGGAAAGAGGATGGAAAGAAGGGAGGGAAGGAAGGAAACAAAAAAAAAGGAAGGAAAGGAGGAAAAAAGGAAGAGAAGAAAGGAGGGAAGGGAGGAAGAAAGGAAAAGAGGAGAGAAAGAAGGATAGAATGAAAGAAAGAAAAGGAGGGAGGAAAAGAAGGAGGAAAGAGAAAAGGATGGGAAAGAAGGAGAAAGGGGAAAGGGGAGGGAAAGAGAAAAAAGAAAGAATTTATTAAATGTCTACTATGTACCAGGCACTGTGCTAAGAATTTTACAAATATCATCTCATTTGATCCTCACAATAACCCTGTTGGGTAGGTACTGTTATTTTTCCCATTTAGCAGTAAAGGAAACTGAGACAGACAAAAGTTAAGTGGCTTGCCCAGTTATACAGCTAATAAGCACATGAGACTAAATTTGAACTCAAGTATTCCTTACTCCAGGCCCGGTGTGCCACCTAGACAGACAGATGGATGGACAGACAGATCTCAAAAGTTAAGTAGCATGAGAAAGTGTAACAGGTGGATTGCCTAAGTGCTATACTAGTATCTAAATAATAGGAAACCATCTACCCTTTGGTTTAAGGACATGGACCAAGGAGAGGCAGTCATTGAGAGCACCACTTAGGATTATAACAGAGAGTGCTCAGTTTGAGAACATTATGGATGCCTTGAAATTGAAGCAAAAAGGAGATGATAACATATATATACATACATACATGCATGCATACACACACAAAAAAGTGGAATGAACCTGGAAGAATAACAGAAAGGCTTATGGTCACAAAATAAAATATTAACAATAAATGCAAAAGTAAAGACCATTTTGAGCCATATTTAGACCAAGAGGAACAAGAGAGGAATAAGACCACTAGCCTAAGACAGTCTTCAGATAACAGATAACAGAAGGAAAATAAAAGTACCAGCTCACATTTGTTTGTTTTTCCTACCAAAAAGAATTATTTTCAAACTGAGAAAGTTAGAACCAACATGTTTAAGAAGTTCAAGGAGGTAGGGAGATGGTTACCACTTTAGAATTACCCATCTTTATTCTCAAGTGAATTACATCCCAGCACTCTTTTTGTAAACTTAGAGAAAACATAGAATATTAAAAAGATCCCAGATAACTAGATATTTTCAAAAGTTCTCCCCATTTTCAAGAAAAGGAAAAGAGGTGGATACTAGAAAGCATAAACTGGTAAGTATGACATTGATCTCTGACCAAATTCTGAAATGGATAAAGGATATTAGCCTCTTAGAAACAGAACTTAGAACATGTCATTCTCAAACTCTTTACAAAAATATAAATTTGCTCAGATTAACAGAAAACATAATATTTAAATGACTCTAAAGAAAAAAATTGGACAAGCCAAAAATGAGCTCCGGAAGAAAAAATCCCCAGGACCAGATAGATTTACAAGTGAATTCTATTCAAAATTTAAGGAACAATTTATCCCAAGACTATATGAATTATTTTAAAATTAAGTAAAGAATTCCTACTAAATTCCTTTTATCACATAAATATAATTTTGATACCTAAACTAGGGACTATAAAAAGAGAGAAAGAAAACCACAAGGTATTTTTTTTTCTAATGAATGTTGATGTAAAAATTTTAAATAAAATATTAGCAAGGAGATTATAGTAGCAAAATATCACAAAGTTCATATACTATCAAAAGGTTGGATTTACACCAGTAATGCAGGTCTGGTTCAATATTAGGAAAACTTTCAGTGTAATTGATCATATCAATAACAAATCACATGATTATTTCAATAGATAGAGAAAAGCTTTTGATAAAGTTTAATGCCCATTAAAAACACAAGCAAGGGGCAGCTAGGTGACACAGTGGATAGAGTACTGGCCCTAGATTTAGAAGGACCTGAGTTCAAATACAGCCTCAGACCCTTGACACTTACTAGCTGTGTGACCCTGGGCAAGTCACTTAACCCCAATTGCCTCACCAAAAAATAACCAAAAAACAAAAAAAACACAAGCAAGCATAAAAATTAATGGAGCCTTCCTTTAAAAAAATAGTATTTATCTAAAGCCAAGACCAAACATTATCTCTAATAAGGATAAACTGGAATCCTTCTCATTGAGAACAATGATTAAGCAAGAATATCTATTATCACTACTATTATTCACTATTGTATTAAAAATACAATAAGAGAAGAAAAAGAAATTGAAGGGATAAAAATAGACAATAAGGAAATAAAACCATCACTTTGCAGATGATATGATGATGTACTTAAAGAACTTCAATCAACTAAAAATTGAAATAATTAACAAATTTGGCAAAGTTGCAGGGTATACAATAAACCTGCACAAATTATCAGTATGTATGTACTACCAACAAAAGCCAGCAAGAAGAGAGAAATTCCATTAAAAATACCTGCATACTGGGGCAGCTAGATGGCATGGTGGATAAAGCACCGGCCCTGAATTCAGGAGGACCTGAGTTCAAATCTGGCCTCAGACACTGGACACTTATTAGCTGTGTGACCCTGGGCAAATCACTTAACCCTCATTGCCCCGCAAAGAAAAAAAAAAATATATATATATATATAACTGCATACCACATAAAATTGTCTAATTTTAGTATAAAAGCAAGTCACTTAACCTTCATTGACCCCCCAAAACCCCAAGAGAATAAATAAATAAAGTAATTAAATAGAAGATAAGTAAAACTATGGCATGTAAGCACTAAACTTCCCTGAATCAGTTCAAATTACTAGGTCTGAATAAACTACATCCATACATACTGACAAATGTTCTTCCTAAACTTCTTAGAAAAAAATGCTGAACAATCAGGGAATGGAAAAAGAGGTGGAAAAGGGGGAAAAATATGATTGAGGAAAAAATACAATTATCAAAAATAACCATGAAATTGAATGAATTGAACTCACTTCCAAAATAGAAGAGGGTTGCAAATGAATTAGAAAGCAGAATCCTAAAATATGTTCTTTCTAGGAATATATTTGAAATGGGAAAATCCATACAGAGGTTCTTGAAAGGGCAAATTTTCAAAGATGATATATTATGTGAACAATCAATGTTGGATAGGTTGTGGAAAGGCATGCAAACTAATGCATTATTGGTAGACTTGGAAATTCATATAGCCATTCTGCAAAGCAATGTGGAAGTATACAAGGAAAGTGGCTTAAGTACTCTTTGACCACTGCTAATCATGTAGCCTGAGGAGGTCATTGCTAAGAAAGAAAAAAAAAAAGCTCTGTATATGCTAAAATATTTAAAGCAGTATTTTTATGTTAATTGTTATAGGGCCTGGCACTCTAGAAGTTCTCTGGGGTTCAAAGAACCTTCTCCTTAAGAAACTAAACCAAAGGACAGACACACCTAAAGAGATAAGTGGAACCTAATCAGGACTGAACTAGTTCTGGGACCACCACCCTTCATTCTAGTCTCCCTTACCCCTGGGGAGATAAGATTAGGTGTGGCTGCTGCCTTTGTCACTGGAGGAGAGAGATGGCTTGAGAGATCCACAGCCACCCCCACTCAATTCCCCCAGCCACCACCAGTGGGGGATGGTCTTCCCTTAATAGGGGAGCATTCCACAGTCAGAGGATCACCTCATGGGACCACCATCGCACCTCTATAAAAGTATCTGCCTGTCTCCTGCTCGAGGAGATTTATATCTCAGAGCCATGCTCTGTGCCATGCCTTCTTCCCATGAGAAGAAGTCTAAAGATTTCTCTCTTGGTTTCTCTTCCCCAGCCCCTAAATAAACTATTATCATATTCTATTGGTTTTGTGTGCAAGAGGGTGTAATTCTTTAAAGAGGAATTCCTAAGGACCCTGACCCCAAACCCCCAAACCCCCCACCTATTTCCCCTACACCATAACAAAGACCTGGAAACAAAGTAGATGTCTATTGATTTGAGGAATGGATAAAAAATTTTGGTACATGGGTGTAGCCCGATTTTATTGTATTGACTTCCTTTAAGAACCATCTAAAGTGTATTATTCAAAAAGCCTTTCCTGTTTTCCTGTTCCTCTTCCCCTTGCCCCATTTCCTCTGCTGACTTCCTTTGGAAATTACCTCCTATTTGCACTTTATGTATTATGCATGCACATGCATAGTTGTTTATATGTTGTCTCCTCCAAAAGAATGTGAGTTCCTTGAGGGCAGACACAGTTTTTTGCCTTTCTTTGTATATCCAGCATTTAGGACAGTGTTTAATAAA
Source organism: Dromiciops gliroides (assembly GCF_019393635.1). Classification (NCBI taxonomy): domain Eukaryota; kingdom Metazoa; phylum Chordata; class Mammalia; order Microbiotheria; family Microbiotheriidae; genus Dromiciops; species Dromiciops gliroides. Next base: position 253,392,076 of record NC_057866.1, read on the forward strand.
TGCTTCTTGACTGACTGCCTTTAAGAATTGATGAACGGGGGCAGCTAGGTGGCGCAGTGGATAGAGCACCAGCCCTGGAGTCAGAAGTACCTGAGTTCAAATCCGGCCTCAGACACTTAACACTAGCTGTGTGACCCTGGGCAAGTCACTTAACCCCAATTGCCTCACCAAAAAAAAAAAAAAAGAATTGATGAACATGAATACAGAGAACTATGGAATGACTACAATAACTGATATAAAAGAAAATAAGTAGACCCAGGAACAAATATACAAAATTACTATGATCATGTAAATGGAAAGAACAACCAGAAAACAACAACAAAATGAATGTTGCAAAAAACCCCAAAAAACAATGTTGCCCCCCTCACCCAAAAAAAGATATGAGAAGCCACTTCCCTTGGCTCTTTTACAGAGTCTGAGAGTCCACTAATATAGAATATTGCATTTTACATCTGATTCTGTCAATGTGTTGATCAGTTTTATGGAATTTGTTCTAAGTGAGGGCTCAGGGAGGGAGGTTAGAAGAGAAAATCTAGGTGATATAAATGCAAATGGTATTAATAAAATTTATTTTTAAAAAGACATTTTTTCTTTATTTAGTATTTTATTTTTCCCCAATTACATGTAAAATATTTTTAATATCCATCTTAAAACTTTGAGTTCCTAATTATCTCCCTTTCTCCCTGCCCCCCCTTTGAGAAGGCAAGCAATTTCATACAAGTTATACATATGTAGTCATGCAAAACATTTACATATTAGGTTGTGAAAGAAAACAGACCCAAAAAACCTTTAAAAAACAAAGTTAAAAAATTTATGCTTCAGTCTGCATTTAGACACCATCTATTCTTTCTATGGGGATGGATAACACTTTTCATCAAAAGTCCTTCAAAGTTGTCTTGGATAATTATATTGCTGAGAATAGTTAAGTCATTCACAGCTGATCATTTTACAATATTGCTGTTACTTTGTACACAGTACATTTCACTTTACATCAGCTCATGTAAGTCTTTACAGGTATTTCTGAGAGCATCCTGCTCATCATTTCTTATAGAATGGTAATATTCTATCATAATCACTTACTACAATTTGTCCAGCCATTCCCCAATTAATGGATATCCCCTCAATTTCAAATTCTTTGCCATCAGAAAAGAGATGCTCTAAATAGTTTTGGACCTATAGTTCCTTTTCTTTTTTGTGTTTTATCTCGTTTTAGTTGCAGACCTAATGTGGTATCGCTAAATCAAAGAGTATGCATGGTTTTATAGTTCTTTGGGCATAGTTCCAAATTTTTGTACAAAATGGTTGAATTAGTTCACAACTCCACCAAGAGTGCATTTTTCCCACATCCCTTCCAACATTTGTCATTTTCCTCTTCTGTTCTATTAGCCAATCTAGGTATGAGGTAGTACCCCAAAATTGTTTTGGTTTTGATTTCTCCAATTAATAAAAAAAAAAACATTTTGCATTTTCAAAAAAGAGCCTGAACTAAACTTTGTTTTACTTTCAGCTGAGTTCAGAATAGCAGGAATAGCAATCATCTTTTCAGAAAAAGTAAGAGTAGAAACAGACTTCATAAATAATGACAATAAACAACTCCATTATGCTTAAAGTTACTTTAGACAATGGATTACATGATTATTTGATATGTTAGTAATACCTTTCTCATACCTTGACAAAGCTCACAAAAAGTTAAAAAAAAAAAAAGACAAACCTTAAAAGAAAATAAAATTTTAGAAAAGTTAAACATGACAGCTCTCTGGTATGACACCTTTCCAAAAACAATGTGCTGGGGAATAAAAATTTCAAAAACATATTCAGAACAACATAAATATCAAACACACTACTTACTAACCAGAGAAAAATTAAAATGATATTAATTAAAAGTCTTATAAAGAATAAATGAAAAATTAAAGAGTAAATAACTTAATCCTAAAATTTTCATGAGTTACTTAATAAACATAGAGAAATAGACAATTTCATCAAAATAAGTGGTAACAATGATACCACCTACCAAATTATCAGATGAAGCCATTTCCCTTGTGACTTATGGCCATGATTATGTTTAGACATTCTTAGGTTGGTACCCCTGAAAATTCATCATTCATGCCTATAGCTCCATTGAGGGATTCTATGATTTGATAAAGTCTTCAGGAGGATGTATGTGGGAGGCAGTGACCTACTGTGATATAGGGGGATCAAGTCCCAAGAATATCAAGTCTCTTCATAAATACTCTTGGAAAAAAAATGCCAAATATTTGCTATGGAACTGGGAATCAGTAAGATTTTTTGGCCTTAGGAACATCCAGCTGCAATCCACACAAGAATTTTAGATGAGGATATAGGATGTAGTGGTATGATAAAATCTATGGTATTAGGCAAAGAGAAGAAAGTACGCTCCCTAATGAAATATATTTGCATTAGAACAATCAGTATATAGATTCAAAAATATATATTTCCTTATAGGTATTGCTAAGGGATCAAACTATCTACTGGTCAACTGAGTAGTAGAATAATGTTACTTTTAAGTTATAATTGTCCTTAAATTAGACAAACTGGATGCCAGATATCTTTGTTCATCTTAATAGGTTTCTGGTTACCATTCAGCATATTGAAGGGATGGAGGAATCAAATATATTCAAAGCTGGGTTTTTGTCTCCACCTACTGCATTGGTTTCTGAATCTCAACCAATATAATCTTCCACATATTCAAGGCAATGTCTCAAACTGATTCTGTCATTTGGTAAACTATTATATGTTCTGTAATAGTCCTCTTCATATTATTGGTTTTTTCTGCATTTATTACGTCAAAAGTAAACCACAGAGAAGTCTATTTAAAATTAACTAACTCAAGGAGAGGTCAAGATGGAAGAGTAGCAGGAAGTACTTAGTTCCCATCACTGCTCCTCCACAGAGATCTAGAAAATACACACAACAAGCATTTATTAAGCACTTACTAGGTAGAAAAGTATACAAACAAGGAGGTAGGGGTGGGGGGAGTGGCCCACCCTGAGCCTCACTCTAATTTGAACTGGTCAAAGGAGGAAAGAAAACAAACACATGATTGGGTCAATTAATATGTTTCACTTAATATTGAAGGAGGGGAAGGGAGAGAGTGAAATAAAAAAAAAATGAAGAGACAGATTAGTTTTAAGCAAAATAACGCCTAACTACAGAGGATAGATGATGAAAAGGGGATTAAAAGGAAAGTAAGAAAAGACAAAAACCTATGATTAGGATCAGGGTGAGAGAAAGAGGAGAGGGGCAAGGGAAAAGAAACAAAGAAACCAAGAACCCTAATACCAAGAACTCATCACACTTTTCAATCATCTCACTCTTCTATTCTCTAAAGAAAGGGCAGGAAATAAAGGGGGGGGGGGGAGTTGAAAAAGTGGATGGAAGGAAATAAATTAACAATAATTACTGATAACATCAGTAGTATAGACTCACATAGAATAGAAGAGGCTAGAAAAATGGTTTAGAAAGGTAAATCCAATAATATTTTGTTTATAAGAAAGACACTTGAAAGATAAAGCTTCATACAATGAAAATAAGGGACTGGGGGAAAAGTCTATTATTCTTCAGCTGAAGTAAAAAAAAAACAACAATCAGGGGTAGCAATCATGATCTCTGATACCTCAAAGGAAAAATAGACCTAATTAAGAGATAAACTGGGAAACTACAAGTTACTGAAAAGTACCATAGATGAATGAATTAATATCAACGCTAAGCATACATCCTCCAAATGACATAATATCTAAATACTTAAATGAATGATAGGGAGAAATAGACGGCAAAACTAATAATGTGGGACCTCTATTTAGTCCCTCTCAGATCTAGAAAAATCTAGCCAAAAAAAAATAAGGAAAAAAAAAAGAGTGAAAACACGACTGAAATTTTAGAAAAGTTTGATGTGACAGACTTCTAAAGATCACTGAATGGAAATATAAAGGAATATACATATTATCATCTATGCATGAAAAATTTGTCATCTTAGGGCATAAAACTTTTATAAATATATTCAGAAAATTGTAAATATTTTATGCCTATTTTATGAACCATGATGTAATAAAATTATATTCAATAAATGGTCACTGGTAAAAGAATTCAAATTGGGGACCAACTAAACTCAACATTAAAAAACAGGTGACTTAAAGAATAAATCACATAAATGATTGAAAATTTAATTAAAGATAATGAGAACAATGGTCAATATACTAAACTTCTGGGTTTCTACTGAAGTATCCCTTAAGGAAAAATTAATATTTATAAATATTTTTATAAACAAAGGAGAGAAAGAATACACCTGAGTTGGAAATTCAACTTTAAAGCAAAAACAACCCTGGAAAAGGAATAAAAAAAAAAAAGATTTTAAACAGAGGTTTAAACAAAAAACAAAACTGAAAGCAAAAACCACCACTGAAGTAATACAAAAAACTAGGAGCTTTAAAAAATAAAAATAAAACCCCCAAAATTTTAGCTAACTTTATTTTGCCAAAAAGAAAAAAAGAAAACCAAATAACCAGTTTAAAAAATGAAAGAGGGGCAGCTAGGTGGCGCAGTGGATAGAGCACCGGCCCTGGAGTCAAGGAGTACCTGAGTTCAAATCTGGCCTCAGACACTTAACTAGCTGTGTGACCCTGGGCAAGTCACTTAACCCTAATTGCCTCACTAAAAAAAAAAAAATGAAAGAGATTTCACAACCCAAGCAAGAGAAGTAAAAAAAAAACTAATAGGTACATTTTTTTTTTACCAAATTATATGCTAATAAAATGAGAATCTACTTATAAAAATAAAAAATGCCCAGAATAATAGAACAAGAAATAGAGGGCTTAAATTACTCAATCTTAGAAAAAGAAATTGAATGAACCAGACAGAGAAACATAGCATTAGATGGATTTACAAATGAATTCTTTCAAATTCTTAAAGCACAAATAATGCCAATACTTTATAAGGTATTTTTAAAAATAGGAAGAGGTACAATCAAATCCTATGAGACAAATAGGATCTTGATTTCTAAACTGAGGAGAGTCAAGACAAAAACTGCAGAGCAATATACCTAGTCAATAATAATGTGAAGTTTTAAAACAAAATTTTAACAAGGAGACTACAGCAAAATATTGCAAAGTTTATATACTAGTACCAAGTTAGATTAATAATCAAGAAAGCAGTGATAATGCAATATTATGAAAGAGCAAGAACAGAAATCATATGGTTACATCAATAGATGCAAGCAAAAGCTTTTGACAACAAACATAATTAATTCATTTTTAAAAGACATACAAAACATAGGAAAAAAATGGACCTCTCCTTAAAATGATAAGTAGCATCTTTTGAAAACCAAGAGGTTGGGTTGTATGTAAATGTGGAAAAGTTAAAGACTTTACCAATAAGATCAGGAGTGAAGCAACGATATCCATTATCACCATTACTGTTCAATATTGTGTTTGAAATGATAGCTATAGAAATAAAACAAAAAAAAATGAGAGAATAGGTGTGGCAAAAGAGGAAACAAAATTATTGCTTTTTGAAGATGATATGATGATTTGTTCAGAGAAACTTAGAAGTCACCCAACAAAAATGGAAATAATTAACAACTTCAGGAAGTTTCTGGTGTTGATAGAGTTGTAACACACCTAACTTTATCATATTAACTCCTTATATACTTATTAATGAAGGTATGTTAAGAAAAAAAGTTGCTGGATATAAAATAAACCCACATAAGTCATCAGCATTTCTTTATATTACTATTAAAATCTAGCAGGCAAGGATAGAAAATGAAATTCTATTTAAAATAACAATAGAGGGGCAGCTAGGTGGCACAGTGGATAGAGCACCGGCCCTGGAGTCATGAGGACCTGAGTTCAAATCCGGCCTCAGACACTTGACACTTACTAGCTGTGTGACCCTGGGCAAGTCACTTAACCCCAATTGCCTCACACACACAAAAAAAAGTCAGTAAAAAAAAAAGAAATTAAAAAAAACAATAGAAAAGATAAAATGTTTGAGAGTCTACCTGTCAGGATACAAACAGTATAACATAGCTATAAATATTATTTACACAGATAAAAACAAATCTAAATAATTAGAGAAATATTAATTGATCATGTATAGACCAAATGAATATGTTAAAAATGACGATACAGGGGCAGCTAGGTGGCAAAGTGGATAAAGCACTGGCCCTAGATTCAGGAGGATGTGAGTTCCAATCTGGCTTCAGACACTTGAGACTTGCTAGCTGTGTGATCCTGGGCAAGTCACTTAACTCTCATTGCCCTGCAAAAAAAAATACAATACAACTTAAATTAATTCACTTATTCAGTGTCATACCAAACTACCAAAAGATTACTTGCAGATTTAGAAAAATATATATTTTTAAAATTCAGCTGAAGGAGAAAAGGTGTTCAAGAGTTGCAAGGAAATTAAACTTTAAAACTATATTACAAGGGGCAGCTAGGTGGCGCAGTGGATGGAGCACCGGCCCTGGAGTCAGGAGTACCTGAGTTCAGATCTGGCCTCAGACACTTAACACTTACTAGCTGTGTGACCCTGAGCAAGTCACTTAACCCCAATTGCCTCACTAAAAGAAAAAAGAAAAAGAAAAAAAAACTATATTACAAAGCAATAATCATAAAAATAATTTGGTACTACCTAAAAAACAAGTTGATCAGTGGAACAGATTAGATACACAATACACATTGTAATACAATACAGTATTTCCTAAATTCAATGCTATCAGGGCAAGAATTCACTGTCAACAAAATCTGTTGAGAAAACTGGAAAGCAGTTTGGCAGAATATATATATATATATATATGTGTGTGTGTGTGTATATATATATACGTATATATGTGTGTATATATATATGTATATATGTGTGTGTATATATATATACGTATATATGTGTGTGTATATATATATATACCAACATATATAGCAACACTATATATAGACTAACCATATAACAAGATAAGCTCCAAATGAGAACATCACTTACATAAAAAGGTGACATCATAAGTAAACTAGAGAAGCCATGAAAAAAAATTACCTGTCAGATTTATGTTTAGGGAAGAGTTAATGACCAAAAAGGAGACAGAAAGAGTCACAGAAAGAAAAATTAAAATATTTTTGTACAAACAAAATCAATACAGCTGAAGTTAGAAGAGAAGCAGGTAAGTAGGAAAAAATGATTGCAGTAAGTTTCTCTGATAAAAATCTCTTTTCAAGGTATACAAGGAACAAATTTATATTTCTAAGAAAAAAAACAATAACATCCCCAATTGCCAAATGATCAAAGGATGTAAATAGATAGTTTTCAGAGGAAGAAATCCAAGCTATCAATTGCCATACAAAAATCCTTCAAATCACTAATAGTTAGAGAAATTCAAATTTAAACAATGCTTAAATTTTATTTCACACCCTTCAGATTGGCAAAGTTGACCAAAAAAGGCAAATAACAAGTGTTGAAGGTGCTGTGGGAAACCAGGTACATTAATGCATGGCTACTTGAACTGTGAATGGCTCCATTTATTATGGAAAGCAATTTGGAACTATGCCCCAAAATGTATCTGATTGTCCTTAACTTTTGACCTAGTTATACTAATATATTGAGGTGATGTTCTCAGAGTGCATATTAATATATACTTTCCTTTTGGGGGACATGGCTAATATAGGGATTTGCTTTTGATTGAGTATTCATCTTTATAACAAAGATTTTGCCTTTCCCCCCTCAATGTGAGAATAAAGGGGGAAAGTGGGAGTCAGAGTTTATTTGTTTATTTGTTTGTTTGTTTATTTATGCAGGGCAATGAGGGTTAAGTGACTTGTCCAGGGTCACACAGCTAGTGTCAAGTGCCTGAGACCTGATTTGAACTCAGGTTCTCCTAAATCCAGGGCTAGTGCTTTATCCACTGTGCCACCTAGCTGCCCCCAGAGAATTTATTTTTAAAATGAACAATTATCTGGCCACTAGTTAACAGTAATAAAATGGGATCCTAGAACTAATGAACAGAGACCATGCTAGAGATTTCTTTGTGCTAAGCACAAGGGGGATAAGGGGAAAGATGTGGAAACATACTAAGGTCCCCACCACCAATTTTTTTCTTTTAGAAATAAAATATGGAATAATGTCAGTGTCTGAGTCTGAGACTCCCTTATGGTGAGGTGAATGGAAAACTTATTACCTTTTCTTTCACTCTCAGTGTCAAGGGTAAAGGGGCCTAATCTAAAATTATTTTAATATTCTTGCCAAAGGCCTAACCAGTTCCTAAAGGAAGAGACCAGACAGATTTAGATAGTGTTCTTACCTAAAATTGATTAGGAAAATGATCATACTATGAGCAAAAATTTCTTTTGACAAATTAAATTGAAATAAATACCTCCCCAATGACCTAAAAAAATGGACCAAACTGAATTCTGATCAGGATCCGATCTGATCAGGAAAGCTGATAAAAGTCATTGTAAATAATTTTTTCCAGCCCAGGACATCTTAGGAAGACAGATGGATCTACAAACCTTGGGATAGTGGCTGAGCATGACAGAAGTGGCAGTGGGCAGTATTGGGGGCAGGAGCAGACTATAGCAGCAGTAGCACAGAATGGGAAAAGTTTAGCACCCATGTATAGTAAGGGAAATGTGCACCTGGGCAGAAAGAGATCCCAAAGGACAGCTATATTATCCTTGGGAGCATGATTGGATGCCATCTGGCAACCTGGTGCCCATTACCCAGTCCTGGATGAGAGTTCCAGGACAAAGTGACAGTCACAAGCAAATAGGAGCCATGCCTTTTTAAGGAGGAAGGAACAGGTTCCAAAACCACCGCTGTGTTTATTCTATAACAGGAGAACAAAACCAAGGGGGAGCAAACAGTTCAGTCACTCTAAACCTGCAGAACCTCCCAGCAAGCTAATTGTGACATATAAGCTAAATCACCTAAATGAGGTAAGGAATTTACAGAGTGCAAACCAGGAGGGCAGTGAACAGACCTCTTCCTGGATCACCACTTGGGAAGCACCAAAAACTAACAGGCTCCCATTAAGCTGTGAGAGCAAAAGATAGACATAAAAGACAGAAGACTTGTCCAGATAGCTCTCCTCCCATAGATTTGAGCAGAGTCCAATGCTAACATAAAGTCTAAAATGGAAAAGTAGACTAGAAAAATGAGCAAATTTAAAAAAATAATTTAACCATTAAAAAGCTATTATAGGGGCCGCTAGGTAGCACAGTGGATAAAGCACCGGCCCTGAATTCAGGAGTACCTGAGTTCAAATCCGGCTTCAGACATTTAACACTTACTAGCTGTGTGACCCTGGGCAAGTCACTTAACCCCCATTGCCCCGCCAAAAAAAAAAAAAAAGCTATTATAGTGACAGGGATGCTCAAGGCATAAAGAAGAAGACAATGACTTGAAAACCTCTACAAGTAAAGCCTCAAAGAAAAATTCAAATTAAACTGTGTTTTTAAATAATTACTATGGCTATTAGTATAGATGCCAGTTTTGGGTAAGGATATTATCATTTATTAATATTATATACCAGTAAAGAATTGACCATGTGTCTCCCTAAATTTTCATGGTGTCAGGCCATGTGGTAGAGAAAGCAGGGAGAGAGCTTCACCATGGCAGTTAGTACAAGCAAGAGAAAAGCCTCAAAAAACCCTTGCTGTCTCCCAGAGAGATGAGAGATGGCACATGGCATCCAAGAAATCTAAAAGAGTTCAGAAGACCTACAAGCCAGAGAGCCAAGAGTGCCTCTTTCCAGGATTTTCATCCTTTTTTTTTTTTTTTTTTGCAGGCAATAGAGGTTAAGTGATTTGATACAGCTAGTATCAAGTGTCTGGGGCCGGACTTGAACTCGGATCCTCCTGAATCCAGGGCCAGTGCTTTATCCACTGCACAACCTAGCTGCCCCCAAAAAAACTTTTTAAAGAAGAGCAAAAATGAATACTAATTTAAAAAATACCAATTAGGAATGGTACAGGAAAATTTGGAAAAGAAATTAGAGATAAGCAAGAAAATTAGGAAACAAATTATAGGTTGGTAAAAAGAGGCACAAAGATACTAAAAAAACCAACTTTTTAAAAGTCAGAATTTTGTTAAATGGTAAAAGAGGCACAAACATCACTGAAGAAAATAACTCCTTAAAAAATTAAAATTGGCCAAGTGGAAGTGAATGACTCCATGAAACTTTGGAAAATGATAAGACAAGTCAAAAAATTGAAAAAAAAAAAAGAAGAAAATGTGAAATATCTCATAGAAAAAACAACTGACCTGAAAAACAGATAGGACTACTTGAAAGCTCTGATAAAATAATGGACTTGGCAGATGCCCAGGGGTCCCACCTGATTGATTTAGTATTGTTTGAATTGGGTGAGAATGAAAAACTAAGTACCTACTTAAGGATGATTGGATGGGGACCACACCTGACTGGCCCTGACATGCTACTGAAACAAAGACAGCTGCACTGTCTCGGTCATGTGTACCTCATGCAAGATGGGTGCATTCCTAAAGATCTACTCTATGGCAAGTTAGCCTCAGGCCAAAGACCTGCTGGACACCCCCAGCTTCACTACAGAGATGTATGCAAGCGAGACTTGAGGGCTCTGGGAATAGACACCGGCAGCTGGGAGGAGATGGCCAAGGACCACATCCAATGGAGTTCAGTACTCAGGAGCAGCTTGCGCGCAGCTGAGATGGGCCTCCAAGCTCTGGAGGAAGAAAAACAAATGAGACACAGGAAGCGACGGGCAACAGAGAGCACAGTTTTCTGATGTCCTCGTTGCAGCAGGAACTGCGGCTCCCGTATCGTACTGCACAGCCACACTGTGGCCTGTGGCTCTTCAAGGTGCTGATCCATGGTCATCTGCGACTGGTGGAAGCCTACTATAGTAGAAATTGGAAGAATCCACTGATGACCTTTTTTTTCTTCTAATAAGAGTATTTTATTATTTTCCAGTTACATGTAAGGATAATTTTCAACATTTGTTTTTGTAGGATTTTTAGTTCCATATTTTTCTCCCACCCACCCTCTCTTCCCTCCCTCCTCACCAAGATGGAAAGCCATCTGATACAGGTTGTATATGTGCAATCACATTAAACATATTTCTCAATTAGTCTTATTGTGAAAGAAGAATCAGAGTGAAGTAGGAGGCAAAGCAGTGGTTAACAGACAAACCTAAGACCCCAGCTCTAATTTAGATCTGAGCTCCAAGAGGGGCTTTAACTTACAGACTCCAGTTCTGAAAGGGATTAATGGATAACTTAAAACAGGCTCTCATCCAAGTCAGGGCCTAGGTTCTTGTTAACTGGTACCTGGAGGTCTGGCTCCTATTAATTATCCCTATTAATTACCACTCATAACAAAAAGATAGAGAGGCAGATCATAGAGACCTTAATTACAACAAAAACAAAGAGACAGGTTATAGAAATCCTAACTGATAAATGTTAATACCCAGAAACTAGGCCTAAGAATGAAAAACACGGGGACACTCTGATGTTGGCAAGTTGAGGTAACATGCTCAGAAAAGGCCAAATTTGTCATTTTTATTGTATTGGCCCTGCTTACCCATGAATAATTAATATTTCTCCAATTATTTAAATCCAATTTACTTATATAAAAAGTTTTTTAAAATAATTTTTTATATAGTTCCTAAACTTGTTTGGCAGGTGTAATCTTAGGTATTTTCTATTGTCTAGAATAAATGAGATATTTCTTAGTATTGCTTTTTGTAGGATTTTGTTTGTGACATATAGGAATGCTACTGTTTTATGGAGATTTGCTTTATATCCTACTATTTGGCTAAAAGTATTGTTTTGACTAACTTTTTAGTTGAGGATTTGAGATTTTTCAAGTGTATCACCTCATCAATTCTGCTTTTTAAGGAGTTCTTTTCTTCATGGAATTTTTGTACGTCTTTTTCTATTTGGCCAATTCTGCTTTTTACAAAGTTCTTTTCTTCAGTAGATTTGTGTTTGTATGTATGTGTGTATATGTTCTACCATTTAACCTACTCTGTGTTTAAGGCATTATTTTCTTCTTGCATCACTTTCATCTCTTTTCCCATTTTTCTCTATTTCTCTTGATTTTTAAAATCCTTTTTTCAGTGCTTCAAAGAATTGTTTTGGGGCCCATGACCAATTCACATTTTTCTTTGAGGCTTTGGACATAGCTTTTTTGACTTTGTTGTCTTTTTCTGACTGTATTTTGATCTTCCTTGCCATCATTCTAACTTTCTATGGTCATGTTTTTGTTGTTGCTCATTGATCATTTATCCAGCCTATTTCTTGACTTTTAACTTAATGTTAAAGTTGGGCTGCTTCCAGGTCAGAGAGAATACTATCCCAAGTTTCAGGGGTTTTTTGTGCTGCTATTTTCAGAGCTAGTTCTAAGTGTCTATAAATTTTCAGTTCTTCTAAAATAGTATAAAGAGGTGTAGTCACTACTCTCCTTGGTTGTGCTCTAGTCTGTGAATGACCACAATCACTCTTTTCTACCCTGGATCATCTACCAAAGTCCCAGCTCCTCTGCAGCTGCACATTGTAATATGCTAGTGCTCCTCCTTGCCCTGTGGCTGCAACTGAATGAAAGGTATTCAAAGCAACAATGTTTATAAGAATTTCAAATTATTAACAATTAAAAATGCTAATTTTATCGAGACTTTTGTTCAGGCTTTGGTTTTCCCAACACTTTCTTCCACATTAGTTGAATAGCTCAGATTGTGAGTCTTCTTGAAAATAGTAAGGTATGGTTGATTTCTTCATACCTGCTAAAGTTAACATTTCTTTAAGTAATTTACTCTCAGTATATCTGCATTGGTCCAAATGAGTTCTTGTAGGAAAACCATACAATTAAATATACCTCTCCTGCAGTACTTTAGCAGCTATAGAAACCTTATTTTTTATTTTATTTTTCATTAAAAAATTTTCTCTTAGCACAGTAAGGTATGTCTATGGTGAAATGATCAGTCACTACTAAAACATGACACATATTATCTCATCCATGTAACAAAAGGTCAATGCAGATGAGTTCCAAAGGTTTGCTAGTCCTTATATTCTCCAAGTATGCTATACAAAGCCTACTGATTTTCTTTGTACACAACAAGCAAAGGTCTCATACTTCTTGGTGGTATCTGCAGCCATCTTTGACCAGTAAAATCTGTTCCTTACTACCTTCAGAGTTCATTCTTCACTCCAAAGTTATCATGCTAGAAGGAAGGGTCTTAACCTGGAATTTTGAACTTGAAAAAAGTGATAATTGTATTTCAATATAATTGTTTTCCTTTGTAATCTTATGTATTATATTTGGGGAATTTATGAATATCATTCTGAGAATGGGTCCATGGGCTTCACCAGACTACCAAAAGGTTCCATGATAATAAAGTTAATACACCATACTAGAACTTTCATGTTCATAATACAATATGTTCTAAGGAGCACCAATGGCTTCTAGGTATGTTGTTGGAAATGGTGACAATCATGTGTAATACTCCATTGTGCGATTACACCTCCTGCCATTGTCTCAAAAGCAGAATACTATCAGAGGACTCTAGCCTGAGTCCTTTAGCATCACTGACTCACTTCTTTGCTTGTATTGTTTTTCACAGTTCTTCATCAGCCACCTGCTCTCTACCAATTATCCACATACAAATAAGGCCTAAAAGGGTTGATTTAATGAAATAAGGTTCACATATGCTGCTGGCATGCTGCCTGGTAAAAGTCCCAAACTCTCAGATACATTTCTATTTGTTGATGCCCCTAATCCCTGGTTATTGCAAATCATTTTCACTTATTCCTTTGGCTTTACTACAGTTGTATAGTCTTTGATAATAGATCATCATCGTCCATTTTATTCTTCCTTAGACTGAAGTGCATATTGAATTTTAAAATTGATCAGTTCTGCTACCCATCTCTAGCAAACAGCATTTCATATAGCCCTAGTCAAAAAATATGACAGTGAATCTTGTCAGTCCACACTTGAAATTTAATTCTATATGCAGTCTGATGATTTTCAGCAATATTCCACTTCAGAGCTATGAACTCCCGTTTATATACAGGATAGCAAGCATTATTATCATTAAGGCCTCTGCTGGAAAGAAAATCAGAATGAGAGGACCATCACTCTCTTGGTACAATACTACTCCCCAGCCTTCCAAGCTAGTCCCTGAATGCAAAACAAAAGACTTCTCTGGATCTATATGGGTCCAAGTTGGTTCAATTATGAGTCGATTCATGAAGTCATTTAAAAATATCTTCAAAAATATTAATCTGGGGGGGTGGCTAGGTGGCACAGTGGATAAAGCACCGGCCCTGGATTCAGGAGTACCTGAGTTCAAATCCGGCCTCAGACACTTGACATTTACTAGCTGTGTGACCCTGGGCAAGTCACTTAGCCCCCATTGCCCTGAAAAAAAAATTAAGCTGTCCAATGATATCCAAATTATTTCAAATGATTTGGAGTGGGAAGATTATTTGAATAATGTAATTTCAAAAAAAATTCTCTCAGTTCTCTCCTAAAATTAATGTTCTAGTACTTCTTTCCAGCCCCAAAATATTTAAATATGCATTAAATCATATTATTATTTTAAAGTATTAAGATAAAATATATTTAGTGAATGAATAACAATTATTACATATGCAGTTTATATTGCAATAAACAATGAAATAGTAGCTATATACAATTAATATATTTCAAGTTAAACAGGCAAGTTGTTAATAATCAGTAACCACTTTTAGACACTTGGCATTTATAATTCTATAAGAACATATATTTGATGTTATCTTATTTAATAAACCAGAGAAACTTCTTTCCCTATACACAATCATTCAAATTTCTATATATCGGGGCAGCTAGGTGGTGCATTGGATAAAGCACGAGCCCTGGATTCAGGAGGACCTGAGTTCAAATCCGGCCTTAGATACTTGACACTTACTAGCTGTGTGACCTTGGGCAAGTCACTTAACCCTCATTGCCCTGAAAAAAACAAAACCAAAACCAAAAACAAACCATATGTCTATATATCATAATCTCTTAGGCCTAGATAAATATTAAAATTACTGGTTATATAATTTATTGATAAAATAGCCTTGGCTTTAGCCTTAATTAATAAGCATATACTAAGTACCCACTAAGTGCCAGGTGCTTTGCCAAGTGGCACTGTATTCCAAGCACAAAGACATGTTATTATTTACAATATTTCAGCTGTGAGAAAGATCACAGCCAAAGTCACATTTGACCATCACTACAACTTAATCTTTTCTCATTTGTGTAATAGTCACATCATTTAATTATGTCCAGATACCAGGTAGAATCTCTTCTAGTGAATTCTCTTCATCCTCTTCATAATATAAAAATTAAGATAGTTCTTTTAAGAAAGGGTTTTTAATCTTTCTCTGTGCCTCACTAAGTCTATTTCTAGTTATGATAGGAAAACATAGGATTTCTCAAAGAATGGCACTTAATATCATTCAAGATTCAGTAGTCTTTCTTTGGGGGGGGGGGCAGGGCAATGAGGGTTAAGTGACTTGCCCAGGGTCACACAGCTAGTAAGTGTCAAGTGTCTGAGGCTGGATTTGAACACAAGTCCTCCTGAATCCAGGGCCAGTGCTGTATCCACTGTACCACCTAGCTGCCCCCTTTCTTTAAAAAATGCAATAGTAATATTTATGATCTCTGAAGAAGATCATAAATATTAAGTCTAGTGTCATGCTATAAATTACAGGTAAATTGATAATCTGCATAGGTAGAATGATTTTTCATATTCATATCCTGCTTAAATAATTGGTCCAGACCAAACACACACACACACATACACACACACACACACACACACACACACACACACAAGTGTTAAAAATTAAATGTAAAGAAATAGTTCAGACAAAGGGCTATGAGATATTGGAGTCTTTAATTGGCCTTGAAGGAAAGATCTGGTTCAATATGTAAAGATAGGAGTAGGGGTGGGGGTGGGGGGCTGAATGGAGGAGAGTACATTCCAGGTGGATAGTGCGAGCAAAAGCACACAAAAAGGGAAATGACAGTAAGAAAACAATGGAAAGGGACGGTTCAATTGATCTATAAGATAGATTACATGAAGTTAAGTAGTACAGTGGGTCTGAAAAGTATGTCATAGTACTATTTTTTAACCTTGAATGTTAATGTTATGAGAGGTTTGAATGATATTTCCTCAGTCACTCCAGCTCATTTAAAGTAAATGATAAGATGTTCAGTCTATCTTTAGACTGTGAAAAGATCTTTGAAAGCCAATGAATGAAGTGAGATGATACCAGATAGGAAGTCTTTTCCTGTTGGCTGAGGGATTGCATTATGCCCTCTGGCTGGAATTGGGGAGTTCCAGCAAAGTTGAGCCAGGAGAGAGAGACACAGAGAGAGAGAGACGGAGACAGAGACAGAGACAGAGACAGAGACAGAGAGAGAGAGACAGAGACAGCGAGAGAGCGAGAGAGAGAATAAGAGCGAGCAAGAGAGAGAGAGAGAGAGAGAGAGAGAGAGAGAGAGAGAGAGAGAGAGAGAGAGAGAGATGTTCCAGCAAATGCCTAAGGGGAAACTGCCTAGGGTGGGGGTGGGGGTGGGGGAGAAGAGAAGCCTTGACTTTAGACTCAATCAATAAGGATTTACTAAGTACCTACATGTGCCAGGAACTTTTCCTAGTGCTAGGGCTATAAAAAGAGAAGAAAAGACAGCCCTGCCCTCAAATAGCTTACAATCAAATGGGGAGACAACAAGAAAGCTTACTGTCTTCTTTTCCACTTACCCCTTTGACAAGAAGAGAACCATGTAAGTTTAAAATGTTCTGGGCACTGTGGTATTTACCATTTTCTCATCAGCCCCCTGATATCATCTCTGCAGAACAGCAGTAGTTTCCAGAAGTGTGTGCGTTAGAACCAAAGACAGCCTAAGTGTAGATGCACTATACTAAAGGAGGGCTTCTTGAATACCCCAAGTATAGGTGAAAAAGGACTTCCAGCAATGTTGAGCTGTGTTCCCCATTGGCCATATGTATTCTTTTAAGTTTGAGTCCACTTTTCCTCGAACTCTATACGTCCTTGTGGGAGAGTGAGTGTCACAGTTTGGGGATCATGATTTTTATTACCTTTTCTCACTCTTCCTCCTCAGCAAATGTTGTTCGATTGTGTCCAACTCTTTGTGACCCCATTTGGGCTTCTCTTGGCAGAGATACTAGAGGGGTTTACCATTTCCTTCTTTTTACAGATGAGGAAACTGAGGCAAATAGGGTTAAGTTTCTTGCTCAGGGTCACAGAGCTAGTAAGAGTCTGAGTCCAGATTTGAACTCAGGAAGAGATCTTCCTGACTTCAGGCATAGCACTCTATCCACTGCACCACCTAGCTGCTCTGTGCAATAAATAGTCCCTTTCTAAAGGCTAGCTGACAAAATTAATCTCAACTGAAAATTATGGGTGGAAATATACCTATGAGGACTCAAGCCAATGGCATTGGGGAAATATAGCTCCTTAAACTTTAACAGTACCCTAGAGCCCCAAGGGGGAAATGTAGCCTTGCTCTGGTACCCAAGACATGTCTGTGAGAATGAGAGTTGAGAAAAGGATTCTCAGAGCTTATCCAAAGTATATGAAGATACGGAATTTATAAATTATTCAGGAAGCAAAGGAGAAGTGCTTTCCTTTTCGTTTTTAAACTAGTTCAGACAATTGCTTTGAGGTATTCTTCACTCAGCCATCAGGGTTGGAGAGAGGACAGACCAGAGGCAGAAAGGTAGGTGGTTAGGTAGTGGAGATACAAAGAAATAAAATAGTCCCTACCCTTGAGAACAGTATATTCTATAGAGGGGGAAAATACACACGTGCGCGCCCGCACACACACACACACACACACACATATATATATACACATACAAAATAAATGCAAGTTAATTTGGCAGCTCACTAGCAGCTAGAAGGATCAAGAAGTTCTCATGTAAGAGGTTGTTTTTGACCTGAGCTTTGAAATAGACTAGAGATTCTAAGATGTAGCAGGAAGAAAGGGGTGTAGTCCAGACATGGTGACCTGCACAGAGGCATTGAGACGGTGGGGGGGGGTCAATGTCACATATGAGGAACAGAAGGAAGGTCACTTTGACAAGACTGTAGAGTATGTGAGGGGAGAGTAATGTATAAGAAGTGTGGAAAGATAGTGTACAGCTACGCTGTGAAGGACCTCAAATGCTAAACTTGGGAGTTTTGATTAAAGTGATATACACATACATACATATATACACACATACATATGCATAGGTGTATGTGCAGGTGTGTACAAGCTATATGCAATTATAATTAGGAAATAAGAGAGGCATTCAAATTGAGGGGTTGGAAAAGGCTTCCTGTAGAAGGTGGGATTTTAATAGATCTTGATAGAAGACAGAGAAACCAGGAGGCAGAAATGAGGAGAGAGCTCATTCCAGGAATTGGGGACAGCAAGTGAGAATATCCCAAACTGAGAGATGGGATGTCTTGTTCATGGGACAGCCAGGAGCCCAGGGTCACTGGATCAAAAAGTATGTGAGAGGGGCAGCTAGGTGGCACAGTGGATAAAGCACTGGCCTTGGATTCAGGAGTACCTGAGTTCAAATCCAACCTCAAACACTTGACACTTACTAGCTGTGTGACCCTGGGCTAGTCTCTTAATCCCCATTACCCCTAAAAAAAAAGTATGTGAGAGGAAAGGGGCATTAGGTGTAAGAAACCTGGAAAGGAAGAGGGAGATGATTTATGAAAGGCTTTGAACACCAAACAAATGATTTTGTGTTTAATCATGGAGGTGATAGGAAGCCATTGGAGTTTATTGAGCATGGGGATCACAAGGTCATATTGTGGTCCTGGGGCAAATAGGAAGCCACTGGACTTTGTTGATCCAGCAGTGTGATATGGTCAGTTTTATGCTTTAGGATTCATAGTTTGGCAGCTGTGTGGAGGATAGGTTGGAGTGGGCAGAAACTCAAGGCAGGGAGACTAATTAGGAGGTTATTGCGATAGTCCAGATAAGAGGTGATGAGAACCTGGGGTCTGAACTAGTGAGAAAGATCACAGTTCCAGAGGAACTAAAAAAGAAAGAGTTGGGATGAATGGGAGAGGTATTAAGAGGTAAAAAAAATCAATAGGAATTGGGAATTGATAAGATTGGGGTTTGATCAGTGGGAGAAGAAAGTATTAAAAGAAAAAAAAAGAAAATGAGGTCTTGAGCATTGGATGCTTGGGAAGGTATTTGGATAGAAACTGAGAAGTTGGAAAGAGAGGTACATTTGGACGAGGAAGAGAGGAGGAGTTCAGCTTGGGAAATGCTGAATTTGAGGGGTTGATGGGAAATTTGTGTAAAGATACCAGGAAATTGGAAATGTAGGACTGGAGGGGTTAGGGGAAAGAAGTGGAGATATTGGGGCAGCTAGATGGCGCAGTGGTTAAAGCACCGGCCCTGGATCCAGGAGTAACTGAGTTCAAATCCGGCCTCAGACACTTGACACTTACTAGCTGTGTGACCCTGGGCAAGTCACTTAACCCCCATTGCCTGCAAAAAAAAAAAAGTGGAAATATTTGGATATTGTTGAGGTAATAATTGATGCTGTTTAATGATGGAATCATCAAGGAAGAGAATGTAGAGAGAAGACCAAGAATAAGACCTGGTATTTATAGAGTGCTTTAAGGGTTGACAGAGCAAGGAACACAACTTGCCCCATTGGATTTTGAGGTACAGAGAGGCAACTGGTAGCATAATGGATACAGCACAGGGCCTGGAGTCAGGAAGACTTGATTTCAAATCCTCCCTCAGATACTTTTTCGCTGTGAGACCCTGGATAGATCACTTAACCTCTGTCTTAAAATGGAGATAATAATAGTACCTGCCTCTTAAGGACTGTCATAAGGATCAAATGGGATCATATTTTAATTGTTTTATAATATTTTTAAAAGCACTTAGCATAGTGCCTGGTACATAGTGTTATAGAATTGCTAGTTGTTGTTGTTGCTGTTGCTGCTGCTCTTGTTGTTGTTGTTATAAAGCAGGCAATTTCATAGAGGTTAAGTGATTTTTCCAGTTATTTAATCAGCTGAGCTAAGGCTTGTGCTAACTATATTTCTATCTACTATCTATCTATCTATCTATCTATCTATCTATCTATCTATCTATCTATCTATCTATCTATCTATCTATCATCTATCTATCTAATCATCTGTCTGTCTGTATATCTATGTATCTGTCTTTATTTGTCTGTCTATGTATCTATGTGTCTATGTATCTGTATCTATCTATATCTATCTGTCAATCTGTGTATGAATCTGTCTTCTCTATCTGCCTATGTATCTATGTATCTGTATATCAATCTATGTATCTATCTGTCTGTCTATGTGTTTATCTCTCTATCTGTGTATCTATGTATCTATGTATATATATCATTTATCTCTATGTCTATCTATCTCTCCATCTATCTGTCAGTCTATTTATCTGTCTGTCTATGTATCTATGTATCCATCTATGTATCTATGTATCTGTCTGTCTATATATGTATTTATGATCTGTGTATCTATGTATCTGACTTCTGTCTCTGTCTCTGTATGTATGTATCATCTATCTCTATCTGCCTATCTATCTGTCTGTCTGTCTATGTATCTGTATATCTATGTATCTATCTGTCTGTCTGTCTATCTATGTATCTATGTATCTGTCTGTCTATATATGTAGGTATGATCTATCTGTCTGTGTATCTATGTATCTATCTGTTTTCTCTGTCTCTGTATCTGTGTATCTGTCTATGTATGTATGTATGTATGTATCACCTATCTCTATCTGCCTATCTATCTATCTATCTATCTATCTATCTATCTATCTATCTATCTATCTGTCTGTCTGTCTGTCTGTCTGTCTGTCTGCCTGTCTGTCTATCTATCTATCTATATCTATCCACACACAGGTGAGCTAAAATTTGAACCCAAGACATTTGGCTCTACATCTAGGACTGTCTAAAGTCTTTTCTACTGCAATCTGTTGCCTCAGTTTTAACAATTACCCTTCATTTTGGAAGGTTTTACAGGTCATGAAAGTCCAGCCAATGAATCCAAGGACAGTAAGCACTTTAGACCTTGGAACGTGGTGGTTAAGCAGCCTGGCATGTGCTAAAGCCATATACCTTCTCAAGAACAGATGACATGGTATTTCCCAGATGCCACTATTTAGTTGTGTCCAAAAGCAACTACTGATTGAGGAAGGTGGGCTGTGGGTGGGGGTGGGATGGCCTTCCTCACCCCTCAAGGAGTACTGATGGCACTAATGGCCACAGGGGGAATTTTGGCACAGGACGGGAACAGGTGGGAGCAGCAGGTGTGGTTGGCTAGAGATGACAAGGGCATGCAGGATGCTGTTGGCAAGCTACTGGCAATCTGGGTTCAGGAGCTAGAAAACACAAAGGAAGAAGAGAAATGGTAGCAAATGGAGAGAGGAGCAGGGAGGAATTGACTGTCAGAGCAGGCTGACAGGTACTCTCAGAGCAAATGCAGAGAAAATGATCAATGCAAGAGGTGGACTCTTTGCTTAGATGGGCCCCAGAGGCTCCCATCACCTTGACAGTCATTCCAGAAGCATGCTGTGGCAAGCATTAGAATGGCCAAGGCCTGGGATACTGAGAGGCAGCAGGCATCCATACCCCTGCAACAGCCTCACTGGAGAGAGGAGCAAAGCAAAGAAAATCTTAGACATTCCCCTCCCTGTTATTATTTCTTCCAGATAAACTTTAGGGAACTGCTAGGGCTCCACAAATCATTTCAAAGATCCATGAAGCAAATGACAATGTAGGCATTAGACGCCGAGTGCCTTAATTCTGTTCTTCTTACTTCTGTGTGACCTGGGTAAAGCCATTCCATTTGTCTACATCTAAATGTTTTCAGTAATGGCTCACAAAAT
Organism: Dromiciops gliroides; assembly: GCF_019393635.1. Lineage (NCBI taxonomy): Eukaryota > Metazoa > Chordata > Mammalia > Microbiotheria > Microbiotheriidae > Dromiciops > Dromiciops gliroides. Next base: position 253,413,989 of record NC_057866.1, read on the forward strand.
GCTGTAAAGATAAAGAAGAGCTAAAATATTAGGTTAAAAAGGACACTAAAGATTTTCTCTTCTGCCCCATTTTGTAGGTGAGGAAATTGAGATCTAAAAAGATGAAGTGACATGTGCCCAAGGCTCTGTCCCGGGTTCTCATCTCTTTTCCTCCTACAGTATCTTGCTTGGTGATCTCGCCAGTTCCCTTGGGTTCAAATGCCATCTCTATGCAAATGATTCCCAGATCAATACAGGGAGCTTTGACCTATTTCCAGAGCTACAGTCCTGTACCACTACTGACTCTCCTGAAAGTATCTCAAGCTCATCATGTTCAAATAATAACTCATCTTTTCCTCCAAACTCTCCCCTCAGGGGCAGCTAGATGGCGCAGTGGATAGAGCACTGGCCCTGGATTCAGGAGCACCTGAGTTCAAATCCGGCCTCAGACACTTAACACTTACTAGCTGTGTGACCCTGGGCAAGTCACTTAACCCTCATTGCCCTGCAAAAAAACAAAAAACAAAAAACAAAACAAACTCTCCCCTCTTCTGAACTCCCCCTCATTCTCCCATTTGCCCAGGAATGAAATCTCAGCATTGTGCCCGACTCCTATCTTTCATCCCACATATACAATCAGTTGCCAATTTGTGTGATTTCTTAGCTTCATATCTTTCCTATGTGAATTCTTCCCTTCAGTCACATATCTGCCACCTTGGAGGCAAGGCTTTTTAACCTCAATGCCTGGACTATTACAAAAGCCTCCAAATCAGTCTCCCTGCTCCCCATTACAATTCATCTTCCCTTAGACAGTTAAAATGATTTTCCTAAAGCACAGACCTGATGATGTCACCAAAATGTCCCAAACTGACCTTCCCAATGCAACTTGTTGAACTCCATTGGCTTCTTTTTGTGTGTGAGGCAATTGGGGTTAAGTGACTTGCCCAGGGTCACACAGCTAGTGTCAAGTGTCTGAGGCCGGATTTGAACTCAAGTCCTCCTGACTCCAGGGCTGGTGCTCTATTCCCTGTGCCATCTAGCTGCCCCTTCCATTGACTTCTTATTACATCAAAGATTAAATATGAAATCCTTCTCTTTGGCACTTAAAGACCTTCATGACCTGCTTCCTTCCTACTTTGCAAGTTTTCTTATACTATTCCACTCCTTATGTTTGCTGTGATCTGGCAACACTAGATTTTTTTGCTATTTCTTGTACCTGACAGTCCATCTCCTAACTTCACACCATTTACTGGTTGTCCTTCATGTTGGAATTCTCTTCCTCTTCTGCCTCCTATGTTTTTTTGAGACTCAGCTCAAATCTCATCTGTCTTTCCTAGTCTTCTTACCCCTCCTCATACTCCACCAGTGCCTTCTCTCTAAAATTACTTTACATCTACTCATTACCCATTACATTGGTTGTATGGGTTGATCAAAGAGGACTAGTGCCTCTGTTTGGAGGGATTTCTGAAGTCTTTTCAGTATTCATCTACCTTTGGTGTCCACTTTTCACCCAACTCTCCCCTATGGCTCCAAGAAGTTGTAGCATGTACAGCAATATGCTACACTCAGGTAAAGCTATCTTGGCAGATGGGCTAAACCAGATTTAGGGCAACTGATAAGCCTCCAACCCCTCAATGAGTTCAGAGAATGTCTACTCCAAATGTGTAAAGATTTCACCTGGTGGAATGGATGGAAGAGAATAATTTGTTCCATTGAAGATGACTGAAGCAAATGGTGTACTGTGCTTGGAGCTTGGTCAGACATTGGAGACGCCAAGGTCATTCACTACATCCCCAAACCATCACCACATGTTCTGACTTTTGTCTTGCCACGGGTCTCTGATGACTCTGAAAGAGAGAGAAGATGACTGGACGACTCTTCCTCACTCAAATCCAATTCATTCACAGGTCAAGACATCAAACCATGATGTCATTGGTCCTTTTTAAAAATGAAAGATCATCATCAACAACAATGACAAGATTTTATGTACACGTTGTCTCCTTCATTAGAATGAGAGCTTTTTTAGAACTAGAGTTATGTTTTTGCCTTTCATTGTGTTAGGGTGCTGCTCCATTGATTATCCCACCCAATTTATAAGTCATTGACTGTTTTTTCCTCTTAAGCACATTTTTTTTAACTGAATCAATCAAACAGAAGTGAATATAAACAGGACCAGTAAACCTCTCCCAGTCATAAAAAAAAAAAAACATTACTTAAGGAACTTGGTCATGCTCTGAGCAATATATACAAAAAGGAGTTATCTCAAAACCAGACAGAAACTCCTACTGTTTAAAATTGGAAGGAAGGAATAGGTTCTTACAGAACTGAGCTGTATTGGGCTCATTGAAAGTAGGATTGAGTTCTGCAAGAAAAGGGAGACACCAAGGAGGGCCAGTATTCCTACATGCATCTTATAGCATAACATTTAGTTGATCCCAGAAGTTGTACTAGACGTTAATTAGAGAAAGAGAAAGATGAAATGACTCTTAAGATCCACATGGTTTCCTCTTCTGCAGCTTTAAGTAATTTATTTTAGAAAAAAAGTTATGACTACAATTACTATGAGCCCCCCACCACCACCCTGCCCCGCCTTAGGAAAATTCCTAACATTTGTGCAGAAGGCTTAATTTAGATTCTTATTCATTTCTATTAACCTCTAACTTCTGTGGCTAAGACAAGATTCAGGTTGTCAGAAACAATGGAAAGTTAGGTAATGAAGCAACAGGTATATTATAGTGTTTGACCCTAAACAAACAGAAGTTAGGGAAAAACCAAATGATTTTTCTTGGAATTTTCCTCATTCTCAATAACTAGAGTCTGCGTTTATCAAATACCATGCTACTGTGTTTATTTGCTTCTATATGTTATGGATCTAAAATGTTCACCCTGGGGGCAGCTAGGTGGCACAGTGGATAAAGCACCAGCCCTGGAGTCAGGAGGACCTGAGTTCAAATCTGGCCTCAGACACTTGACACTTACTAGCTGTGTGACCCTGGGCAAGTCACTTAACCCCAATTGCCTCACCGAAAAAAAAAGTTCACCCAATTCTGTGTGCGTGTGTGTCTCTGTCTCTCTCTTGTAAATTGTTCCTTAGAAGGTTGAATGCTTTTTCTTCATTTCCAGTCTTACAATAAGAACACACCCATATCTACTTTCTCACTTCCCATGCTACTCCCTAAGAGTTTATGCATTTTCCTCACAATAACCCTGTAAGTTAAGGAAGGAAACTGAAACTTAGGGACTGGTTCAGGTGACAAAGCTAGTAAGTAAGCCATAGAGCTGGCACAGAGACTCAGGTCTCCTAATTTCAGGTCCAGGGTACTTTCTACAGCATCTCATCACTACTTGAAACTGTACATACCAAGAATGAAATACTTATTTCCATGTGTTTGTAAGGGTTCATATTTGAGGAGATGGTAGCAATTACAGGAAATGACTGAGAGAGGAAAGAAAAGTAAAAGTGTGGAAAGAATGAAAGCAAGTGTGGAAATTGGAGAATGGCATAGACAAGAAGAAAGAGCAGCAGCTGTTGCTGCTGCTACAAGAAGCAGGAAGAAGGAGCAAAACATGTGTAAAATACATGATTAATTCTTCTTCTGGTTAGCCAGGAACCTGATGAAAGGTAATCATCAACTCTAAACAGGAAGGAAACAAGGGAGGGGAAGAAGTTATGGAAGAGCCTGAAAAATGGGAGAAATTAAATACCCGAGAAAGGAAAAGGAAGCAGAGTGAAATCCAAGAGAAAGGAAATGGGAAGGCAAAAATTGTTCCAAGTATTGGTGATGTGTCCTGGAAAGAGAAATGGAAAGATAGCAGAAGGTTGAGAAGTCACTGGATAGGGATGGGGAGAAGAGGAAAGGAGAGATCACTAAGTTACTTAAATTTCTCACTGGAAAAAAAAATTCAAAGCCAAGAAGTGTTCATATGTGGTAAGACTATTATTATAGCATCACTAGGAATATTAAAGGATTCTGTAAAATGAAAATAACTATGTGGAATCTTACTTGTAAAAAAAATCAGTGTAGACTATACGTATGGTTGTGCTCCTAGAACAAACCACACATACTTCCAGATTTTTAATGACTGGGCTGTCATGATTGGTAAACATACTGTCCTGATTTGCATGGGCAGGAGTTCAATTTGGAATGGCTCTCTGACCCACTCTGTCTCCATGCATGCTGACATACAGAGAGATTTCCGATGTGATTCACATGCCAAGACTAAAGGAGAAGGTGACCAGTGCTTTAGAAGTGGAGATATAGATGACATTTTTTAGAAGATAAGCGAAAGCTTAGGACTTAGGGTCACAATAGTTAAGAATATGCAGGATTCATGAAAGAAATGGGTCCTTGAGAATACATAATAACCAGATATATTGCCATGTTTAAAGTGAACTAAGTAAGGTGTCAGGCAGATTTACGTGAAGATATGAATTTAATTGTGAGGTAGAAGAGAGAATAATAACTGGCATGTACAAAGTGCACTGGGGCAACCAGGCAGCACAGGGGATAGAATGCTGGGCCTGGATTCAGGAAGACCTGAGTTAAAATCTGGCCTCAGACATTTACTAGCTGTGTGACCCTGGGCATGTTACTTAACCCTATTGGTCTCATTTTCCTCCTCTGTAAAAGTGAGCTAGAGAGGGGGCAGGTGGGTGGCACGGTGGATAAAGCGCTGACCCTGGATTCAGGAGGACCTGAGTTCAAATTGGGCCTCAGACACTTGACACTTACTAGCTGTGTGAACCTGGGCAAGTCACTTAACCCCAATTGCCCCACAAAAAAAAAAAAAAGAAAGAAAGTAGCTTGAGAACCAGTTTTTAAATAAAACATAACCAAATTAATTTGGGCAGCTAGGTGGTACAGTGGACAAAGCACCAGCCCTGGATTCAGAAGGACCTAAATTCAAATCCAGCCTCAGACACTTGACACTTACTAGCTGTGTGATCCTGGGCAAGTCACTTAACCCTTATTGTCCTGAAAAAAAAAATGAGCTAGAGAAAGGAAATGGAAAACTACTCCAGTATCTTTGCCAAGAAAACCCAAAATGGGATCATGGAGAGCTAGACATACCTGAACAACAAAAACAAAGTGCAATAAAGTTTTCAAAGCTTTTTACATGTTTTATGCCATTTGAGTCACACAAGCCCCTGAGGAAAGATCAGATCAAAACAGTCTCTCATACATCAGCATGGAACCAAACTCTTTTCTGAAGAGAACAAAATACATATCAGGATCTGAAAGGATCCCTGATCACTATTCTTGGCAGGGACAAAAATTGATAGAACAATTCTTTTTCTTTCCATTTTACTACCATACCATCTCTTGAACTAACATCCTGTCTGCCTATCCAAGGCTCTGAAAAATCCTTTTTTTCCAAAAATATTTCTTTCTCCAGCCTCCCCTAAGTAGCTGAACTTCCTACCCGGGGAGTCACCACTCTAGGTTAAGGCATTGTGGATAAGCTCAAAGTCACTATTAAAATGCAAATATTTTACCCTGGAGAGGTAACTCATTAAACCACTAATAGTCATCTCTTCTTTGTTGTGAATTAGTTAGGAATACTGATCTTCCAGCCTTTAAAAAAAGAACAATAATGAATAAAGTTAATTTATGGAGTAATACTTCTATTCTTGCAAACTCAGAGACCTGAAGGATATGACAGTTATGTAATAGAGGTTAGAACATGAGGAGATCATCCTCCAAAGGTCACATTAGATGAAGTTGAAAGGATTTTTCAAGAAAGTAGCAAATTCTAGAAAGAGATAGGTAAAGCCTAGCCAAAGCTATAGAAGACTAATTAAAAACACACACACACACACAAAGAGAATCACCTCCTCCATTCAGTACATAACTATATGAAAAGACTGTTAGATTCTCATGGAATCAAGAATCAGAGACAAGCTAGTGTAGGTGAAAGGGGAAGTTAAACAGACTATTCCCACAGTAGGAAACAAAGCCAGACAGAGTGCCCGGTCTCACCACAGGGTGTCTCAGGGGCCAGATCCCCATCCACGGAAGGAGACAGGGCCAGACTAGCACCAAGGCTCAGCAGAAGGTGACCCAGGAACTCTATCTGAGACAGAGAACAATGCCAGACTAGCATCTTGGCACCTATATATTAACTAGCATCTAGGCAGCCTGGGTCTGAATCACAGTAGAAATAAGGTAATCTGCAGAAGGCAGGGCTTAGTCTTAGCCTCCAAACTCAGGATCAAATAGGGTATAAATAAATACATTACTCAGGAGTGTTAAAGCAAAGTTTGATCTAAGCATAAGGCTCAACTATAGAGGCTAATGATAGGAATAAACAGAAGAACACACTGTCACAGGGGAGAAGTGGTGGTTCTTAGGTATTCCTCAACAAAGAATTGCACTCTCACACACAGTCCAATTAGAATTAGAGTGGTCTTTTATTTGGTGCTAGAGAAAGTGACCTAGTGGAAAGTCAAAAACTTCACCCTCAGGGAGGAGGGTTTAGAAACATCCTCCTTCCAGAACAGAAGGAAGGAAAAAGCTTTTATAGAGGATAGATGGGGTGTCCAATTGCAAATTGGAAAGTTCCTTTTTGAAGTGGAGTGGGTAAAGCCTGGATGCTTGTCATATTTGTGAGAGTTGAGGGGGATTTTTTTGAAATGATGGTTCTGACCTCTGGGGTTATCTCTGTCTCCTAGCTCCAGTCAGGTAGTGTCTACTCCTAATTGACTTTCATGCTATAGAATTTTATCTCCCCTTACTTCTTAGGTATGTCCCCTCTGATATCTAGTTGGTCAATCTAAACTTTAATAGTCCCTTGATTCTTCCATATGTCTGTCCTGTTATCTGTTCATCTTTGGTTTTGCTTCTCACAGGAGAAACTTCTTCTGATTTATCCTCAGCCCAATGTCAATACTGAATACAATGAAGATATTTCCTGGACTGAGAAAAATGCAAAAAGTAGATCTAGAGGAATAGAATAACTTTACAACAAGTCCAAATAGTAGCCTGGGAAAAGGAAGAAAGAAAGAAGGAAAGAAAGAAAGGAAAGAAGGAAGGAAGGAAGAAAGAAAAAAAGGAGGAGGGAAGGAAGGAGAGTAGGAAGGAAGGAACAGGTAAACTGAGGCAGGACCCCCAGTCTGGTACAAAGCAGGAAGGCCATTTTATTACAGTCTTGCAAGAAAGGGTAGACACTTTCAAAGAAGTTGTGCATCATAAGCTCATTGCAAGGGCCCTTTATTGTGTCTCTAACTCAGAGAGAGATTCCCTCCCCTGTTTTGCCATGGCTGGCTACTCTGGATGCACACTCTTGCAACACTCCTACTTCATATTAACTCTAAACATGTACCCTGACCCTGATCATATCATGCATGTCTAATTATAATGTTAAATCTCCACCCACAGGTGTGTTAGATACTATGCATGAGGCTTATTAAGGGGACACAGAGAGACCAGATTGGGCTAGGATACTAGTCTTCCTGATTCTGGAGGAGAAATCATCCTTGTGGGACAACTTCTGATTGAACAGGGATTTTGTGGTTTTCCTTTTATCTAACCTAGGCAACTGTAACTGCCAGCTCAGCAGAAAGGTGAAAAGAGAGGGGGAAGGGGCTCTGGAGGCTTGAGCAACATGGCCTGCCTACAATGAGGAGAATGCATTTGGCTTATTTCTCTCAGAGGGAAGGAAGGAAGGAAGAAAAAGAAAAGAAAGAAAGAAGAGGAAGGAAGGGGAGAGAGAGAAAGAGAGAGAGAGATTAAATGAAACAAAATGGAATCACTAGAAAAGAAAAAATGACAAAGAGAATGAATACTTCAAAACCTTAGAGGACAGTGGTAACCCTTATTCAAGAACTAAAGTCCATGAAAATTAGAATAGGCCATATAGAAAATAATAACATAGTGATGCAAGAAATATTAAAACAATTTTAAAGAGAAAAAATAAAGTACATATTATCAAAAACAATAAAACAACTGTCCTAGAAGGTAGATCAAGATGAGATGATTGGGGCAGCTAGGTGGCACAGTGGATGGAGCACTGGCCCTGGAGTCAAGAGTACCTGAGTTCGGGTCCAGCCTCAGACACTTGACACTTACTAGCTGTGTGACCCTGGGCAAGTCACTTAACCCCAATTGCCTCACAAAAAAAAAAAAAAAAAAGATGAGATGATCTAAGAATCAAATGGCTACCTAAAAATCATGACCAAATCCCTTCCTCCAAAATAAACCCTTTTATACCATATTTCTTTTTATTTTGTTTTGAATTAAAATTGTTTATTGTTTTCTCCCTTACTCCATAGAAAGATATACATGTTTTCAATACCACTACTAGGTCTATACCCCAATGAGATTGTAAAAAGGGGAAAAGGACCCACCTGTAGAAAAATGTTCATAGCTGCTCTTTTTGTGGTAGCAAAGAATTGGAAACTGAGGGGATGTTCAGCTGTTGGGGAATGGCTAAACAAGCTGTGGTATCTGAATGTAATGGAATGCTATTGTGCTGTAAGAAATTATAGGCAGATGTACTTCAGAAAAACCTGAAAAGACTTACATGAATTGATGCTGAGTGAAATGAGCAGAACCAAGAGAACATAGTACATAATATCAACAACATTTTGCGATGATCAGTTGTGCTAGACATAACTCTTCTCAGAAATACAATAAAAATGCTCTCCATAATCAGAGAAAGAACTATGGAGTCAGAATGCAGACTGAAACATACAATTTTCACTTTTGTTATTATTTTTTGTTATTGTTCTTGCTTATTCTTTCTTGAATTTTTCCCCTTTTGTTCTGATCAATGTAGAAATGTTTAACATGATAGTAATGTATAACCTATATCAAATTGCTTGCTGGCCTCTGGAGGGGGCCAGAAGAGAGGATGGGAAAAATATTTGGAACTCAAAAAATTAAAAAAAGAAATATATAAAGAAATATATGCATGTTTCAAATTAAAACAACTTTGAGGTTTTACTCGAGGCTCTAAACCTGATTTTCACCATTAGCCTAGACTTCTTTCTCCACCATGGCCTAGCAACTTTCTCTCCTTGGAAGTTCACTCCACCTTTCATGGCCCCTTCCTCCCATTTGTCAGTTACTCCTGGAATCTCTATTTTAAGGAAATTGCCTAGGCCATGCATGCTCAATCCTTTATTTCTCTTTGGGTACCATTCTTGTTTCTCTGTATTTCTTTCAACAATAATGACCTCTGTGAGGTTTCCACCCAAGCCTTCAATATCCTCCTATTTTAAAAAATACTTTAAGAATTGAACCCTGAGTGCCCTAAACATTGTATTGCTACTAGCATAAACTTCTTGGTCTCTTTGCTCTTCTCATCATTGTTTTCTTTCATGCCTTTTGTACTTTTATGGAAAGCACATTGAGGATTAGGTTGTTAGAGTATAAATGTCTCAGCTCCATTGTCATTCACTAAGAAAATAATTTGTAACAGAAATCTTAACAGATATTTTATATTTTTGTATGTTAGTTGTACTTCTTCCAATCTGATCTTTAATGTCTCTTGAGATGACTTAGTTTAGTTAATTTTCTCAGCAAGCTTTCTGTAAACTTGTTTCCACCCCCTACTGCTTCTCAGCCTTTTTATAAGTTGTTAACAATCATAATCTTCTCTAATTTTCCTCCCGTGTCAAGTTTGATTGTCATATTTTCCCACTTGCCAAGGAAATAAAATGTTGCAGACTGAGGCAGATTCTAGGCTCTTTTGTAGTATTCTAATTATATCAGTTAATTTTCATTGAGAAATGTCAATGGCCCTTGTTGATATCTGTTCTTTCATTCATTTTTCTGTATCAGTAGCATATTTCAATAGGTCAGTAATTTCAATTGTGCACCATATAATTTTTTTTTTTAGTGAGGCAATTGGGGTTAAGTGACTTGCCCAGGGTCACACAGCTAGTAGGTGTTAAGTGTCTGAGGTCGGATTTGAACTCAGGTCCTCCTGACTCCAGGGCCGGTGCTTTATCCACTTCACCACCTAGCTGCCCCATACCATATCTTTTTTATTATTATTCATCAAGTTTGATATAGATTTAATCTTTCCTCTCTGGACTCAGTGGTTTCACTTAAAATAGACAGCAAATTCAATAATAATTCTAACAGTTATCAGTTACTTCCTGTCTCAATCTGTCAGAAAAAAATTATTAAGTACCTATTACATGCTAGACACTTTTCTGGATTCTGGGGAAAGGAAGAAAAGTTGACAAAAGGGGACAAAACATCTGCCCTTTTAAAGGCAATTATAATCATGTACACATGCAAGTACATACAAAATAGATATCAAGTCATTTTGCAGGAAAAGTTACTAGAAGCTGGAGCTAAGAAAATGCTTCATGTATAAATCCTTGAGCATAATCTTGAAAAAAAAAGTAGGAATTCTAAGAGAGGGACAGATAATTCACTACTGGCATGCAAAGCAACCATTGCACAGGCATGGAGACTAGAGAAGAGAAATGAATCTATTTAAGGACAGATTGCTTGGACTTTAGAATGCATTAAGGAGGATAAGGAAAGAAAGGGTGGTTTTAGAGATAATTGATGAGGTCAGGAATCAGATCAGATGAAGTGAATGGTAAGAAAAGTAGAGACAAAAAAGGAAGAAGTAGAGATTGTTCTCACTAGGCGTTTGGGTGTGTAAAGAGAGAAGCCACATGACAACAGCTTGTGGGGACAGAGGGGACAAGGAAGATGGGTTGGGGTTAGATTGTGAAGTTTAAAAATGTCAAAATGTTTCAATATGGTCAATTTTTTTTCTCATTTTATTTGGGCTTGCCATATCCAATGCCTCATGACTTTCTTCTTGTGTAAACTATTAATCAAGACGCCCTTAGCATCTTTGCTTCTTACTCCTGATGCATGTATTCCAGGAGAGGTGTAGCAGTTCTTATTGAGTCATCCTACCATTCTCAACTTGTCATTCCTTAGCTGAAAGTTGAATCCCTAGGGAACAATTACTATCCTAGGTCCAAGATAGTCTGAATTTATACTATTAAAATAATAGCTTAAGAGCTCCCACCATTGTGTTTACCTTTAATAGTCAACCAGTAAACACAATTAAATGTTTTTTAATTTAAAAAATATACTTAAAAGATATACTAAGAAAAATAGTGAAAAACTATTGCATGATAAACCTGGGGTGTGCTCTATATACAGAGCTGGTGAGAAGAGTAGTATTACATGTATAGTGGATTATATAATTTCACAATGAGGCATCCATAAAAATAACATATATTCAAGGCAATTTTTGTCTCTGGTATTTCAGGGCCTGAATGTCCATGGTTTTCTCTTGTTGTGCACTCCTCTGCATAGTGTCTTTCCTGGGCTGGTCAGTGAACTGGAATTCCTGGATTTGCCTTTCTTGGAAACTTGACTCCTCTTCTAGCATGGTTAATTCTCCCTCAAATTCATAGCTTTCTTTGTTCTCTGCTGCTGCTGATGAATGGGATGAGTGGAGAGGAGGGAATGGCACATGCCTCAGTATTGCTTTCACTGCCTGTCTGTGCTTCCTCTTGAGTGCAGTGTTCTCTTACTGAGCTCATAACTCTAATGAAAGTCAACATGGCTCATGTAAGAGAGGAGAAGATGGAAATCTTCTCACCCCCAACCATACTGCTATCTAGTAGGAGCATATAGTGAGGGACAAAGAACAATTCCATCTCAAGAACTGAGATGTTCCTCCATAGTTGCCTCTACTCTAGACTTCTGGAGGTCACTCTTCTTGAAGCCAATGCTTGTCTTAATTGTATCCAGATTTGGCAAATTTGATTTTTGAAGGCCATCTGTGAGGGCAAGCTGCCCTCCTAATTCCAGTAGAATATATCCATTGATGTAAAGGGATAAGAGAGTAATCTTTCTTCATCACACTTTTTTTTTAGTGAGGCAATTGGGGTTAAGTGACTTGCCCAGGGTCACACAGCTAGTAAGTGTTAAGTGTCTGAGGCCGGATTTGAACCCAGGTCCGCCTGACTCCAGGGCCGGTGCTCTATCCACTGCGCCACCTAGCTGCCCTTTTCATCACACTTTTAAGACTTCATTGTCTCTATTGAAACAGCATATTATGTTTTATGATTACATCACATCATCTGGGATAGGAAGGAAATCAGTTGAGGGGTCCTGATAAGTTACTCCCTTCCTACTGCAAAGGTTGCGCTCTCTTCTCTGATTCTCATCTTTGTTTTGAAATCACCAAATGTTGAGTGTTAGTTAAATTTGGAGGGACAGAACAAAGTGTGTCAGGGACTGATGAAGAAATAGAGGATGTCCCAAAAGGTTCAGTATATTTTTAAACTTTGTATGTTTCCTATCAATGTCAATAATAATTATAATTTATATCCTGGTTTATATCAATCTCAGTAGATCCTCACAACAGTTTTATGAGGTAAGTATTAGTATTTCCACTTTACAGATATGGAAACAAACCAAGAGAGCTCAAATGAATCAAATATGACCAGATGGCAGCAATAAGTAACAGGGAAGAGCAGGCATTTGAAACCAAGGCTCTTATATGTCTACTACATCACACTGGTGTCATTCTACAGTATAGTAAAAGGCTATATTAGAAGGGAAATGTGGGGCAGCTAGGTGGTGCAGTGGATAGAGCACCAGCCCTGGGTTCAGGAGTACCTGAGTTCAAATCTGGCCTCAGACACTTAACACTTACTAGCTGTGTGACCCTGGGCAAGTCACTTAACCCCAATTGCCTTACCCAAAAAAAAAAAAAAAAGAAGGGAAATGTGTATTCTCATTCTGGTTACATTATACACATATGATGCTATGAAAGATACAAGAGAAATATGACAATGAAGATAATTAGCAAAGAAGGAAAACTTTCAACTGGGAACCTAAAGATATATCAAAAATGTTAATGAAGGTAAGGAGAATTATGTACATAAATATGTACACATAACTGCTGTTTTATTCATGTATGTATTTGTCACATATGTGTATGTATGTATATGTGTATATATGTATATACATATGTATATATAATTTTGAAAAGTACATAGGGAAAAAAGAAAGAATAGATAGACATTCATTATGAATTTTTTGAAAGAAATGAATTTACATTATTTTTGGTTAATCATTCATATCATACATTCTAACTAGTGCTAGTCTAGGATATCTTCTCTTTTCTCTTCTCTTCTCTCCTCTTCTCTCCTCTCCTCTCCTCTCCTCTCCTCTCCTCTCCTCTCCTCTCCTCTCCTCTCCTCTCCTCTCCTCTCCTCTCCTCTCCTCTCCTCTCCTCTCCTCTCCTCTCCTCTCCTCTCCTCTCCTCTTCTCCTCTCCTCTCTCATCCTCTCCTCTCAACTTTCTCTCTTGATTCCACTTCAGTTCATGTGAGTTCAGTTAGCATTATGTAAATTACTCCCAACTCTACTCTCTTCTAAATTCCAGCCCCAAATCTCCAACTGCCTATAGGACATTTATGATTAGATGTCCCATAATTCCCTTCAAACTCAACATGTCCAATTCATAAATCATTAACTTTCTCAAAAAAAAAAATCCAACCTCTTTCAACCTTACCTATTTCTTTCACAGAAACTATCATCCTTCCAGTCTTTCAGGCATCCAGGTTCAGTAATTCAGCATTGTCCCTGACCCTTTGCTCTTCCTTATACAACCTATTTAGTCAGTTGCCATATCTTGTCATTTTTTTTTTACATATACAGCATTTTAAAAATTCATTCTCTCATTCTTTTTCTTCTCATAGCCACCACTCTGAAATAGCCTCCTAATGGGTCTCCCTAAAACAAATCTCTACCAATTCCAATTTATCTTCTGTTAGTTCTAAATCTATCATTGCCTTACTCAATAAACACCACTGAGTCCTTATTTCATTTTGAATCAAATATGAACTCCTCAATTGGACTTTTAAAGACCTCCACAAACATGTGCCAATTTACCTTTTAAATCTTGAGGAACAATACTTCTTTTCCCTCACTCGAGCTAAAATGATCTTCTTGTTCTTCATTGAGGATGCTCCATCTCCCATTTGTTATTGGACTGGTTATCCCCCATGCTGGAATGCTGTTGCTTTTCATCTCAACCTCTTAGATTCCCTTGTCTCTTTAAAAAAACTTAGGTCAGATGTTACTTTCTATCGTACCTATTATTTTATTAGCTTAGGTATCTCCCAGTGAGGAAACTTTCCACTGAAATTGGTCAGTATAATCTTAAAGAATTATCTGGGCACTAAGAGGTTAAATGTCTTGTCTTGAATCACAGTTAGTGGGAATGAGTGAGTGAGTGAGTGAGTGAGTTAATGAATGAATGAATGAATATCATTTTAAGGGCCTACTCAGTTCCAGGCATTGTGATATGCACTAGGGACACAGACAAAAGTAAAACAGTCCCTGCTCTCAAGGACCTTACATTCTAATAAGGGAAGGCAATACTTATGGGGTATGGTGGCTAGGGAAGGGAATTTTTGGTGGCAAGCCAGAGGAATGATGAAAGGAGTTCTAGGGTACTACATTGTCCCACCCTTTCAAGAGACAATGGTAGGGGGCAGCTAGGTGGCACAGTGGATAAAGCAATGGCCCTGAATTCATGAGGACCTGAGTTCAAGTCCAGCCTCAGACACTTGACACTTACTGGCTGTGTGACCTTGGGCAACTTAACCCTCATTGCCCTGCTGAGAGACACAGAGAGAGAGAAAGAGAGAGAGAGAGAGAGAGAGAGAGAGAGAGAGAGAGAGAGAGAGAGAGAGAGAGAGAGAGAAAGAGAGAATGGGAGCATTGATTTAATTACTGCTCCCAGAGCAGGAAGTGGAAACATGGGTTTGGGGTGGGGTAGGGTTGGATCACATGTGTTTATGACACATGTCAAGATATCCCAAGATGTATGGGTTAGATGGATTCAAAGTATGGTCCTTTATCTGAGTTTGTTCTTGTTTCCTGACCAGCCAAGTTTATCCCAAGGCAAAGTTTTGAGACAAGTGGATACATTAACCTTTCCAAGGAGGGAGGCATAGTCTTTGGTTTTTTTAGATCCGTTCTAGGTGGGAACTGGTGCTGTGGCAGAGGAAATGGGACAAGGAAAAGTATACCTTTATTTCAGGGTAGATAGATTTGGGACATGGTTGGGACCAATGAGATGAAGACCTTCGGTAAATTTCCCTTTATTTATTGGCCAATCAAGTTCAGCCTTAGAGTGGCATTCCAACCTAAATGTGACAGACCTTAAACTTAGGTCTTACTGACTCCAAGGCCAACTCTTTATCTACTATGCCAATTCATAGATTTTTGTAAGAATTCAATGAGGCCATGAACAACAAAGTGCTTTTGATAATTCTGAAGTACTATATGAATGCAAACTTTTACTAAAGACAATCTTTGACATGGCAAGATGTTTATTATAAGACATTTTAAATATTTAAATAAATAAATAAAATATTTATAAATAAATATTTAAATAAATAAAAATTTAAAATGTCTTATAATAAACATCTTGCTGTGTTAAAGATTCTCTCTCTCTCTCTCTCAACCAAAGCTGAATTTATTTGCATGAGTACTAAAATAAGTAATTATAGATGACCAATGGATCCAGTCTTCCTAGTAGCCCTCAGCACTCTCTCTAGCTTTAGCCAGGTACCTATAGATATTTTTATTGTTGACATTAGCCCAGGCCTATTTTCTTGCGGAACTTATATTTCCTCAAACTTTCTTGGCCTAAGGGTGAATGAGATACTTCTTCCATTAGTACAACAGATAAAAGTTGAATTTTTCATGAGAAATTTCCTCCTTCATCTCCTCCTAACAATATTTTTTTTTCCTTTCAATATCTTACAGAAACACCATGGTGTAGTAAATAGGGCAATCTTGAAGTCAGGAAGACCTAGGTTCAAGAACTGTCACTTATACACACTAACTCTGTGACTATAGGCAATCATTTAATCTCTTCATACCCTCAGGATTTTTCAAGGCAGTCAGGGTTAAATGACTTGCCCAGGGCTACACAGCTAGTGTCAAGTGACAAATCTGAGGCCAGATTTGAAGTTAGGTCCTGCTGGCTCCATAGCTGGTGCTCCATCCACTGTCCCACCTAGATGCCCCACTCAGGCAACTCTTAAAAGCCATAAGTATTAATGGATTAGAGATTGGCAACTTGGCTATAATAATCTTAAGAAGTTACTTGTGACATAAGGTGACTTATTTTGATTCTTCTTTTGAAGGTTTCTTGTTATATATGACATCATGGTCACCTCCACCATGTATGGCTCCTTTGACCTCTGTGTAAACTTAATTTTTAATTCTTTTTTTGCGTGTGTTTTTTGTTTTTTGTTTTGCGGGGCAATGAGGGTTAAGTGATTTGCCCAGGGTCACACAGCTAGTAGGTGTCAAGTGTCTGAGTCTGGATTTGAACTCAGGTCCTCCTGAATCCAGGGCTGGTGCTTTATCCACTGTGCCACCTAGCTGCCCCTTAATTTTTAATTCTTTAAATATTTTAGTGTCCTGTATCTTGTAGCAAGACAACAACATGCATCGAGCATTGATTTTTAAAAGATGGGTCTTTCTACTAGGAAAAGCTTGGATTCATTAAAGGAACTTTGCATTTCCTGAAGATAATCTGGACTGTTCTCTTCTTGATGTTTAATCTCTATCCAGAATCTTTAATTCTGGGTCTTATGTGACAGATGGTACAAATGAACAATTGGTTGGTCTCAGAATTAAATAAGAGGAGAATAGGATGGATTTTCTTCAGGAAAAAACAAAAACAAAAAAAATGTATAAATAAGATAAGCAACTTGAAAAGCTTTCATCCCCTCCTTATATATGAAAGCTTTGCATATACATATATGTGCATGTATGTGTGCATTCATATATATATATATATATATATATATATATATATACTGTGACGGGTAAAACTATTCTCATAATACGTAAATGTATATGTGTGTATAAATATATGCATACACAAACACATACATACACACTATCTCTATCTCTATCTCTACCTCTATCTCTATCTCTATCTCTATCTCTATCTCTATCTCTATCTCTATCTCTATATAAACCAAACTTGTGACCTAATCCCATGTAGTCATCTCCTTAAAGAGGAACTCCCTCTACCTTTGCAGACATGCAATTCCTCTGATTCCTAATAGTCTTAGAGAATTACCTAAGGTACCAAGAGTTTTAGTGGTTTACATAGGGTTATAGACTCAGTAAGCTTCAGTGGTGGGATCTGAACCCACGTCTTCCTCTCTATTGACTAAGACCACACACTCTACATCTTTCTCTTTGTGTGTGTCTGTTTCTCTCCATCTCTATCTGTCTGTCTCTCCATTTATAAAACATAAATTTATGTCTTCATGTTAAGAGTAAACTAGAGGGGCGGCGCAGTGGATAAAGCACCGGCCTTGGATTCAGGAGTACCTGAGTTCAAATCCAGCCTCAGACACTTGACACTTACTAGCTGTGTGACCCTGGGCAAGTCACTTAACCCCAATTGCCACACCAAAAAATAATTAATTAATTAAATGAGGGAAAAAAAATAGTAAACCAGAGGGGAAGCTAGGTGGTACAGTGGATAGAGCACTGGCCCTGGATTCAGGGGGACCTGAGTTCAAATATGACCTCAGACACTTAACACTTACTAGCTGTGTGACCCTGGGCAAGTCACTTAGCCCTCATTGCTGCACCAAAAAAAAAAAAAGAGTAAACTAGGGTTGTGTTTTAGCAAAGTGAAATCTGCTGATTATAGGACAAGGCATGACAGAATAATTATAGATTTGATACAGAAAATGATAGAATTTTCGAACAGAGGAGATGTAGCCAGATCAGGAATCATAGTTTGGGGATACATGTGACATATGTGTATTTATGTAAATACATATCGTCTTATATCACATACACATCTTATATGTGTGTCTATATACACACACCTGCAGAAAGAATCCCCACTCCCAGGGGCAAGTTCATCATGAGGAAACATCATGGCAAAGATTCCTTCAGCTTTAGTACTCCAACGTTATCAGCACCCTCAGTTGCCCCTGCCTCTCTGACTAGAGGACTGGAGGTTGGAACAAAAAAAACAAAAAAAAAACCTCCTCTTAAAGCCCCCATTTAAAAAGGGCTTGGAAGCCCAGCCAGCTCTTCATTCTCCACCAGCTGGACTGCTTGGTTTGGACTCCACTATCATCAAGCCCCCATGTTAGGTACCCTTCCCCCACCCCTGCTTTTTGGCTTTCTTCTGTATGTTGTCTCACCCCCATTAAATTGTAAGCTCCTTGAAGCTAATGGCCTGGGTAGAAGAATGGGATGCCAACAGTGAGTACAAAGAATAGGGTTAAAGGCCATAAAGCAGAAGAAAAGATGGAATGATAAAGATTATGATGGGATAAGGGATTTATTTTTCCTTTTGCTCTATCTTTGTAGCAAACATCAAATATGTTTTTGTTGGGACAGCTAGGTGGCGCAGTGGATAGAGCACCAGCCCTGGAGTCAGGAGGACCTGAGTTCAAATCCGGCCTCAGACACTTGACACTTACTAGCTGTGTGACCCTGGGCAAGTCACTTAACCCCAATTGCCTCACTAAAAAAAAAAAAATGTTTTTGTTATAGTTTGCAATAAATATTCCTGTGTAAAAGTTTTGTTTGTTTTTTTAAAGGGGGTGGGGCCACTGATAAGAGGGCACTTCTTTGATATAGAGCTTCACCGTTTTTCCTCAGCTACTGTAATGCCTTAGGAAACTAATGGAGGGGGCAGCTAGGTGGCACAGTGGATAAAGCACCGGCCCTGGATTCAAGAAGACCTGAGTACAAATTTGGCCTCAGACCCTTGACACTTACTAGCTATGTGACCCTGGACAAGTCACTTAACCCTCATTGTTCCACACACACACACACACACACACACACAAAAGGAAATAGAAACTAATGGAGCTGCCAATAAGTATTGAATATTTTGCTAGGACAATGCCTTTCTTATTCAGGCACAAAGGGATATGTAACATAAAATAGATGGGAGAGATGTGAGTTTGCTTTTACTTTTCAATGTCATTTATTTTCCATATAATTAAGAATGAATTTGGCTCCAGACTAAAACTCAAACAAGCATCCACCCTCCCCATTTGTTTGGCTCTTTTTTTAGAATTCTAGAGAGCTGTTAATATGTTTTTGTGGGTTTTTTTTACTATTTGAACATAGTTTTATTTGTTAAACTCATATTAATCAAGTAATTAGAAAAAGGATAAGTAAAGGATTATAAAATGGAACCTGGAAGTTGTTTAATCAATGTTAATTCTAGTATTTGAAAATATTGTACATTATATCATTTTTGACAGTTTCTATCCAGTAATATATATTTAAAAGTCCCTTAATATATGTTTAAAATCATATACCACCAGTGACTAATGCTCAAATTTGTTTTTACTAATTTATAGAAATGCAGAGAATGAGG
This sequence comes from Dromiciops gliroides, assembly GCF_019393635.1. Taxonomy (NCBI): domain Eukaryota; kingdom Metazoa; phylum Chordata; class Mammalia; order Microbiotheria; family Microbiotheriidae; genus Dromiciops; species Dromiciops gliroides. The sequence goes on from NC_057866.1 coordinate 253,433,362, forward strand.
CATCATAACATTATTCATCAGCTTATCAAGCCCACCCACGGTGCTCCCCTTAGGCCTGAGTGAGCAAGCAAGTCTGCCCTGTGCCCTAAAGGCCAGCATTCCTGGACTCCATTGGACCACCAGGGAAGAAAACTTATTCTCACTCAGCTTCCAAATGAGTTTGAGGGAGTGGATTTTGGGGCCAGGTGTTTAGGTATGATAGGGGAAAAAACCATATCAGAAGAGGAGTCTCACATCTTGTCATGTCTCGCTTACTTATCCCATTTAGGGGGAAGAGAATTCTCTGTACAGCAATAAGCATTCTTTCAGGGGCAGCTAGGTGGCGCAGTGGATAAAGCACCAGCCCTGGATTCAGAAGTACTTGAGTTCAAATCCGGCCTCAGACACTTGACACTTACTAGCTGTGTGACCCTGGGCAAGTCACTTAACCCCCATTGCCCTGCAAAAAAAATAATAAATAAGCATTCTTTTATTCTATGCCCAGTGTAATTGTGGCCTTCACACTAGAGGAAGACAATAATGACTTCCTTTATTCACTGTTACTAGAAAATAGTAACCCTAGGGATGAAGAACCATAGGATATGATTATCTATACAAGTGTCTTGCAAGGAGAAGCCACTGAATGGTAAGGCTAATACTAAATCATACAGAATCATCAAAGTTGGGCTCCTAGAATCTCCCAGTGCTTGCCTCCTTAAAGATTCAAGGAATTGGGGCATCTAGGTGGCGCAGTGGATAAAGCACCAGCCCTGAATTCAAGAGGACCTGAGTTCAAATCCACCCTCAGACACTTGATACTTGCTAACTATGTGACCCTGGGCAAGTCACTTAACCCTCAATGCCCTGCAAAAAAAAAAAAAAGATTCAAGGGATAAACTGAGAAGAAGGATGCCCCTGATAGCAAGAACATTCTATGTTTAGAACACCAAGAGGTTAAGAACATTCACTTGACTTTGTATATTGCTGGGTGTAAAAATTATAAGACTCACTCACAAAAACAGAGGTCCATTGAATAGGTAGGTGACCTTGTCAATTGCGTCCTATGGGAAGGATAGCAAGCAAGAAGACAAATAGTGTTATATTTGAGACATGGAAAATAAAATGCAATGACTTGGGATTTCTGGCAAATCATGTGACTCTTAGAAAACAGGAATATTCTAGGCTGCCTGCCAAATGAATGCTTGGTAGAATATAAATAAGTTTATTAAGATACATATGTATAAATTTGTATAACGTGATCAACAGGGTTAATGAACGATTCCATTTCTAAACAGTTAGTTTGTCAGCAAAGAACCTTTGGCTGTTCTTTTTTTTTTTTCTATTACTAAGTGTTCCATTTTAATTCTCTTCCTTCATTCTGAATGCCAGCAATGTTTCCGAAATTAGTTCATTATAATAAAAGTTCTTCCTACTTTGAACAAGGAGAAATGCCTGGAATTTAACATGCATGATTAAGGAAAGCTCTCCGTCTACTATGAAGGCAATCCCAGCTTCCTACTGCTCAACAGCTCTGGAAAGTATAGTAGGTATAAAAGTGTTTGGTTTGAACCATGAAAATGAAAAATAAATGTCTTTTCCCCCTAATTTTCCTTTAAAGAAACCCATCCAACAGCGTATCACCTCTCCAGAATTATCTTCTAACTGTTGAATAAAATCTTAATTACACCAGCAGGTTAGAATTATCTGGCACTATCTGATCTTAAGTTTTGATTGGCACTGAAAACCAGGAAAAAATGACCATCTTCTAGAAAATGAGTTGAAAGATGTATATTTTCAAAGAATAATTATATGAAATTCTTTGGAAATATAAACCACATACATAAATCTTGATGATTTTTGTTCCCCTGATCATATAGAAAATCACCTTATTAATGACTTATGCCTTCATGTGACCTTTAATTTGTCACTGTCACATCCATTTGTTGTTTTATGCCTGCAGACCACCCTCCCTTATTTTATTCTTGGAGATAACCTGCCTAACTGGTTACTTTGAAAAAGTAAGGAAGATGTACTTTGAAGATGTCAAGGCTGGTGACCTTGACAATGGAACTGATCTGACATTCATGAAAACTGAAAGTATAAATGAGATTGAGCCTCCTTCAGTTTCAAGTTTTGTTGGTAAAATCAGATAAAAATGTTTGTGCCTACTAAGTATTTTTCAAAGTCCAAGAATCAGAACAGAAAGTTGAAGCAAAGGTATATGCCTGTATAAAACTTTGATTTCCATATTTAACATCATAAATATTTTCCCCTTGAGGCAAGTATCTTCTGTTGGGAACTTGAAACTTTCTTTCTAAAAAAAATATAAATTTTATTGATGTCTTTTCTTAAATCACAAAAATTTCTTCCAGTATACCTTCCTACCTGCTTCCAAAAAGCCACCCCAGATAATAATACCTTTAAAGAACAAAAAAGAAAAAAATCAGCAAAAAATATCTGTACATCTGAAAACTATGAAAATATATGCAATGTACCAAACTAATGGACCTAAAATCTTTAGTTTTCTACTTTGTTTTGCTTGTTTAAATAGAGAACAAAAATATTAGGGGGGGGAGATAATACAATAGATTAAGCTGACCACAAGAGGTGAAGGGTAATAGCATATGAAAAGTAGTTATTATGAAGAAGGAAGAAAATCTCTATCTCTCCTTCCCTAGCTGTCAGTGACATTGGTAAGAAACTACCATCTTTCACTCTCTTCCTGGTTGCAGGAAGGTGATAATCAACATTCCTCTGTATAATAATTCAAAACAAACTCTTCAAATACTACTTCAAAACATTTCCTACTGAGAGGCCAAGTGGGACATTAGTAAGGGCTCTGGACTTAATGTTTAAAACTCCACTGGTTTCCAATCCCAACCTTGGGCCAATCATTACCTTCATGATATTGGGTTAATCACTGATGTTTGGTTCCTTCATTTTTATGATGGAGTACAAATCGATGAAAACCTACACAAATGATCGGTGGTCTTCCAACCAGGAAAGTAAATATTTAACTAGCTCTCCAGAAACAAAAATGTACATAGATGTGCTTTTTTTTTTTGTGGGGCAATTGGGGTTAAGTGACTTACCCAGGGTCACACAGCTAGTAAGTGTCAAGTGTCTGAGGCCGGATTTGAACTCAGGTCCTCCTGAATCCAGGGCTGGTGCTCTATCCACTGTGCCACCTAGCTGCCCCCACAGACGTGCTTTTAAGTTTAGTCTATATTATGTTAAGGGCTAAAATTCTAGCTAGTCTGTCTAAAATATCTAATGAGTGGTCACCAATAAATTATAAGCTTTAGCAAGAGTTAGACTTTGAAGCATTTATTAAAGAGAATAAGAATTTGGTAAAGAGAGAAAGGCCTAGATTCCTATCTATTAAAGGGAGAGCGCATTTCTAGCTCCCTTTTCCACCAGCGTCCTCTGGAAAGAGAGCGAGACAGAGTGCCCGGCTCCCCCTTCCTCCTCCCACCAGCAAACGTCGCTTCCTGACACCAAAGAAAAGCGGCATGGCCTTGCCTTCAAAGACCTTCCTTTCATGGCGGAGCTTTTCTACAGTAAGTCTCCAGAAGGTGGCGTCATTCCAATCGTTACAATTATTAACATTTTCTCCATTGCTTTCTTAAGTATAGAAAACCAACAAAACAGGAAGTTGTCATAATTTGTAGTGTTTGTAAATTTCTGAGGTTTATATGCTCACACTAAAATTTAACAATCAGCTCTGAAAAGCCAGTTTTGAGATAGTTCTAGCACACCCTTCCTTCCAACCCACTTTTTATTTAAGTAAATTGCTTGGCATGTGTCATTTCTCTCTTTTTTCAGTTATTCTTTGCAAAGACAAGTGATAGAAGGAAGGGAACTTCCAATTTAGTCTATTAAGTCTTCAGGCCCTTTTAACTTCTATCTAATACTTGGGGTCAAAAGGAAGTTGATAACTTAAGCTCCTTGTGTTACATCACCTGAAATAAAACCTTTGCACGAGGTACACACATAATATGGTTAACTAATCATGGGTTGTGAATTACTTTGCACTTACCAAGTACAATTTAAAAAGAAGCATGTTTCAACAATCTTTTCCTAGTGTGACCCATAGTAGGAAAAGCTCTTATAGGATTTACCAACTAGATCATATCATCCTCTAGTACTATAAAGGGTAACAACTATAAATCAGTTAATACCAACTTCCCCAACAAGTTTAAGACAGGAAACAATAAAGGACTAGACATCAGAACTGAAATCGGAAGGATAAGTTAGCTGAATGGAATGTAATTGCCAGAGTTAAAATTAGCCAGGTCACCTTACTCTTGTGAAAAAGAACCTGGGAACCTGGCAACCAAGTAAATAGATAAGAGCTTCCTTCCCATTAAGAAGACTTCCTCAGTGCCCTGCTGAAACACTACTCCAGAGACACATAAAGGGGAAGGGGGCGGAATTAGCATTTATATAATCCCTACTATGTGTGCTGAAACACTACTCCATAGAGGCATAAAGAGGACGGGAAGAAGCATTTATATAGAGCCTACTATGTGTGCTGAAACACCACCCCACAGAGGCATAAAGAGGAAGGAAAGAAGCATGTATCTATCACCTAGTATATGTGCTTGAAGCACTAGTCCATGGAGGCATAAAAAGGAAGGGAAGAAGCATTTATATAGAGCCTACTATGTGTGCTGAAACACTGCCCCACAGAGGCATAAAGAGGAAGGAAAGAAGCATGTATCTATCACCTACTATGTGTGCCTGAAGCACTAGTCCATGGAGGCATAAAAAGGAAGGGAAGGGGGCAGCTAGGTGGCACAGTGGATAGAGCACCGGCCCTGGAGTCAGGAGGACCTGAGTTCAAATCCCACCTCAGACATTTAACACTTACTAGCTGTGTGACCCTGGGCAAGTCACTTAACCCCAATTGCCTCACTTAAAAAAAAAAGGAAGGGAAGAAGCATTTATATAGCACCTACTGTGTGTGCTGAAACACAAGATCATAGAAGAAGGAAGGGGAAAAGCGCTTATATTAGACTTACTATGTGCCAGGCACTATGCTAAATCCTTTACAAATATTTTCTCATTTGATAAAGGAAAGAATGCATTCAATAGTACTTATCTTCTACCTAATTTTCAGATACAGCTCCCCAGGTAATAGATACTCAGATTCTGATTCTATGTACTAAAAACATTTGAAATCAGGGAATTTGAAAGGCAAAATGAATTTTCAACATTAGTCTAACCACCTCATTTTATAGAGGCTCAGAGGTTAAGCAACTTTCTGAAGGTTATACAATATGGTTATCTCCATTTTGCTCACAAAGTTATGTTCATTTTCACTTGGACTAATATTGGACAGCTTTCTTTAGATGTATTATAAAACCGTCTTATACAGCGAGTTATGAGGCTGTTGTCACTTTAGCTAAATTCATCTGAGAGTAGCCATGTCTAATTTGTTCACACAGCACCCAACATAGGATCCCATACTTACAGATACTTCAGAATACTAATCTTCTAACAGGCAACACTCATCTAGTAGGCTAATCACAAAGGTGACTGTTGATTCCTGTGGCCTATCAAAGTAAGGTACAGTCTCTAAGAGAGCCTTTGGAAGTGTTAAGGTTCCCAATGCAACTCAGATTTGTTCTAAGAGGATTATCCATCCACCAAGTGATTCTTTTATTCTACTTTGTTTATATGTATGAATTTATTTTTGTCACTAGAACTCACAGAGACCATTTTTGCAGTCATTGAGTAGGGTATAATTTCGGATTGGGTGGAGGGAAAATTAACTCAAAAGAAATCATTGATCTTTGGAATTATTCAGATAAGAATATAATGACCAAAAGTTATGTAGACTCTAACACTGTCCTAGTATCCTGAAAAACAAATAAATAAAAATATATGTATATGCGTATGTATGAGTAATGTGTTTACAATACATATATTGTAAATACTTTGTTTATATATCTATATAATTTTTTCAAAAGTAGTTTAAATATGTATTATAATAATAATAAGCAGCATGTTATTTTTAAAAATTACAATCAGGCGACTCTGCCTATCTTCCACTAGGTGGCAATATATCTTTTTCTTTAGAGACTAAACTTTTTTTTTTCTTTTTCAGAGATAGTCTTTCCCACTGAGAAGGCCTGAGAGATCAAGGGAACCCCAAGAAAGTGGCCTGGGGATCTGGGGGATAAAAGTCTATGGTTATCTGTCTCTAAAGAACTAGTATTATAATTCAAATTAAAATCTTCTGTTTAACATAAATAAGCTCATCTTTAAGATTTAGATAAGATCATAAAATCATAAAGCTAAAAGGCACCTTCCCATATGACAACATCCAACTTTGTCAATGGTTTTTTTTGTTTTGTTTTTTGGTTAATGATTTGTGTGTGGTTTTTTTTTTTGTGTGTGCAGGGCAATTGGGGTTAAGTGACTTGCCCAAGGTCACACAGCTAGTAAGTGTCAAGTATCTGAGGCCGGATTTGAACTCAGGTCCTCCTGACTCCAGGGCTGGTGCTCTATCCACTGTGCCACCTAGTCGCCCCCAATGATTTGTTTTAATTGAGGTTTTTTTTTTTCTGTATTTGCTATAAATTGCTGAGAGTAGGAGGGATTACAACTTCTCCGGACCTTGGTAGATGGTTTCATGAATTATTTGATGGTCAGTGTTAGCTATTGAGAATATGAAAAAATTCATCATATAGTAGTGAACTTCCTCACGATGAGAGTGTCCAGAAATTATCCAGCCTGGTTTTTAGACAAATTCTTCACAAGGCCCACAGTGGAAGCTTTCCTAGCTTGGCAAAAGCTTCCAGAGTTTATGCTTCTCTATCATAGGGAGCCCAGGAGCACCTCTACACCACAACCAGATGCTGGACAAGGCCTTTTTTTTTTTTTTTGCAGGGCAATGAGGATTAAGTGACTTGCCATGGGTCACACAGCTAGTAAGTGTCAAATGTCTGAAGTAAGATTTGAATTCAGGTCCTCCTGAATCCAGGGCCAGTGCTTTATCCACTGAGCCACCTAACTGCCCCCAATAAGGCCTTTAATAAAGGAAAATTAGATCACAGAACTCATTTATGTGCTGCTTCCTTTTTTGTAGTAAAAGAATGTTATTTCTTATTTTTTAAAAATATTTAACTATGAATAAAAAAAAAAAAACACCTTTCATATTGAGAGAGCTAGGACTTTTTCCTCCCTGACATCTAATCTGAAGGAAAGCCTTAAGGAAAGGCATTCTGGTTATTTGGAGAATACAGAGCTTCCTCCACCTATTTCCTATAGATATGGAAACAGCCCAAGATCCTGAGCCCAGGAACCCCAGGCATAGTGGCACCTCATACCAACAGTCCTATTTTCATTCTAACTCCAGGACAATCATCCGGAGGATCAGTTGCAGTCCCCAATTCTTCACCAATGACAACTGAAGCCCCAGAAAAGAAAAGTCTTTCCCACAAAGTCCTTGGCACCGTCAAATGGCTCCACATCAGAAACAGATATGGTTTTATTAATGGAAACGACATTAAGGAAGATGAATTACCATCTGCTTTTCCATGGCACTCTAAGGATTTTTCCATCGGACTTGTAGCTGAAACCTGAGACAAACACCTGGGTTCTTGTCATCCTGTAAGAATGTGAACTCCTTGAAAGCAAGAACTTGTCTCCTTGTATTTTCCAGGTTCAGGAGAGTTCTCTGCACATAGTAAGCACTTAATAATTGTATTCTCATTCTTTAATAAATAGTAGAGATTGCTCAGAGTTTATGGGGCATTTAAATAATTCCACCCACTTGTCTAAAAGGGATTCTAGTGTATTTAGACAATTGTATAGAAAAGGAAGTGTTTTAGAGGCTCCCAAACAAATGAAAATTGAAGCCTGATTAAAATAACAACAACAACACAGGAAGAACAACCCTTGCTGGAGTCATAGGGGAATAGGATTTCATGATTAGTAGTTACTAAATCCGAGGATGATGCTAGTGAAAGGGCCTTCCTTTAGGTTGGAAAACAACAGGATTCTGCTTACTTGCCAAGAATTTTTAAACCAGAGATTTGCAGAGATTTGAAATCCTAGTCTGGAGCTGTTTGGGGGGGGGGGGGATCTAGAAGTCTCTCCTCTGTGATCTTGAGAAGGGCCTGAAAACAGAAAAAGATTGCACTCCAGAGAGGGAGTTGGCACCATTTCTGCTAGTGATTAGAAAGAACAGAAGTAGCTGAGAAGGAGAGGAATGACTGACATGGTCCTCTGGAATCTAAAGTTTCCTGTTGGAACAACTAAGGGAGAAATACAGCTGGACTTGAATGGGGAAACACCTCTTTCTCTTTGGGAGAACGTTGCTCTCTGACAATTTGTTATTGTTGCTGTTAAGTCGTGTCTGACTCTTCCTGACCCCATTTTGGGATTTTCTTGGCAAAGTTACTGGAGTGGTTTGCCATTTTCTTCTCCAGCTCATTTTACAGATGAGAAAACTGAGGCAAATAGGGTTAGGTGACTTGTCCAGGGAAATACATCTAGTAAGTGTCTGAGGCTGTATTTAATCTCATAGAGATGAGTCTTCTTGATTCCTGCCCAGGGATCTGTCCACTGTGCCACCTAACTGCCCTCACTGACAAGTGGCTGGCTTTTCCCCAATACTTTGTTTTGGGTCCATTTTGTTCTCTTCCATAGCTCAAGTCTTCCCATACATGAACTCCAAAAACCTATACTTGAATGAGACGGAATAGTATTTATTCAAAACCACAGTTCAACAATTCTTATTTGGGCAGCTAGGTGGCGCAGTGGATAAAGCAGTGGCCCTGGATTCAGGAGAACCTGAGTTCAAATTCAGCCTCAGACACTTGACATTTACTATCTGTGTGTCCCTGGGCAAGTCACTTAACCCTCATTGCCCCACCCCCCAAAAAATTCTTATTCAATGCAGTATGTAGTTAGACTGGAAAGGTAGGTTGTGAAGGGCTTTAAATGAAAAATAGAGGAGACTATATTTGATTCTAGGTGGAATAATGAGTCACTGGAGTTTGTTAAGTGAATGGGGGGGGTGTTGGGGAGGTCTGGGCTTACTTGTTAAAACTTGCTCTTTAGGAAAGTCTTGGCAGTTGTGGAGGGGAAGATGCTTGAAGCAGGGGGACCAGTCAGGAGGCTTTTTTGGAGAAAACAGACAAGGTGGCAGAGGAGAAGGAAGTATTGCAGAACTACTACTTTCCTTCACAATGCAGTCACAAAGAGCTAGAAAATACACTGGATGGAGCGCTGACCTGGAAATCCAAGAAAAAAAATCACAGTGAATTATTTTTCCATCTGAAGTTGGTCTAGTGCAACTGAGAAAGACCTGCAGACATTGGGAATTGGGTCTAGCACAGAGCCATGGTCTGAATGAGGAATGCATCAGGCAACCAATAAATAACTAGCATTTCTATAGTGCTTTAAGCTTCACAAAGCACCTTATAATCATCTTATTTTATTCTCACAACAACCCTGGGAGATAGGTGCTATTCTTATTCCCATTTTACAGTTGAAGAAACTGAGTCTACTGAAGGATAAGTGACTCATTTCAAGGTCCCAAAGCTAATGTGTCCAAAGTAGAATGGAACTCAAGTATTTTTTGCTCAAAGTCCAGCACTCTATCCACTGTGCAAACTAACTGCTGCTACAAACATTTATTAAGTAACTATATGTGCCAGGCATTGTGCTAAGTATTGAGAGTACAAAGAAAAGCAGAAAAATATCCTTATGCACAAGGAACTAGCAGTCTAATGGGGGAGACAACATCCAATGTCTACATACAAAGAAGATATTATATAGGATAATTTGGATAACCCATGGAAGGAAGGCACTAGTATTAAGGGAGATAGGATTTTATCTGAGGCTTCAAGGAAGCCAAGAAGTAACAAAGGGGAGGGAGAACATTCCAGACCAAAGGGACAGCCAGTAAAAAAAAAAAATGCCCAGAATCTGGAGATAGCATGTCCTAAGTGAGGAACTGCAAGAAGGCTACTGTCATTAGACTGAAGAAAATGAGAGTGGTATGGCCAGAGTCAAATATAAAAAAATGGCAAGGGAAGAAGGGGTCAGGTTGTGAAATTCTTTGAATGCTAAATGTCAGATTTTATATTTCACCTGAAAGTGATGTGGAATCATAGGAGATTATCAAAAAGGGAAGAAGCAAGATTAGATGTATACTTTGAGATTATTTTGACTGCTGAGTGGAAGATGAACTGGAGAGGAAAGAGAATTGAGATATCAAGACTAACTAATAGACTTAGTCTAGGTGTGAGGTGATGAGAGCTTGTAGCAGGATGGTGACAGTGTCAGAGGAGAGAAGGGAAAATATATGAGAGATGTTGTTCAATTATTGAAGTCATGTCTGACTCTTTGTCAGAGAAACCCCATTTGGGGTTTTCTTGGCAATAGTACTGCAATGGTTGGCCATTTCCTCCTCCAGCTCATTTTACAGATGAGGAAATTGAGGCAAGCAGGTTTAAGTGCCTTGCCCAGGGTCACACAGCTAGTAAGTGTCTGAGGCCAGATTTGAACTCAGGTCTTCCTGACTATAGGCCCAGCACTCCATGCAATGTACCACCTAGTTGTGCCCATGAGAGGTGTTATGAAGGTAAAAATTGATAGGACTTGGCAACACAGGTCAGAATAGAAAAGGGGGAATATATGAGAGATCCTATGAATGTAAAAATTGATATTCTTTGGCAACACATTGGATGGGCAACATTCCTTGAGCAGGGGGTGAGAGTGAGAAGCCCCAGATAACACCCAGGTTTTGAGCCTGGGTAGACTGGGAGGATGGTGGTATCCTCAACAGTAATAGAAAACTTAAGAAGAGGGGAGGTTTTAGGGGGAACAATGAGTTCAGGTTTGGACATGTTGAGTTTAAAATGTCAGTGGTACATCTGGTTTAACATATCTAATAGGCAGCTGGAAATGTGAGTCTGGAAGTTAGGAGAGAGATGAGAGCTAAATAAAAGGATCTGAAAACCATCAACAGAGACGTGATAACTAAATTCATGGAAATTGATGAGATCACCAAGTGAAATGTTTTAAAGGGAGAAAAGGGCCAGCTCATAGCCCTGGGGGGCATATACCTTTGGTGGATGTGACCTGAATGAAGATCCAGAAGCAGAGACTGGCCAAGGCAGGTAGGAGGGGAACCCGGAAAGGTCAGGGCCATGGACACCCAGAAAGAAGAGCATATCAAAGAAAACAGGGTGATAGTGCCAAAGACTGTATAGAATTTAAGGAGGATGAGCTTTGAGAAAAGACTATCAGATCTGGTGATTAAAAGATCATTAGTAGGGGGGCGGCTAGGTGGCGCAGTGGATAAAGCACCGGCCCTGAATTCAGGAGTACCTGAGTTCAAATCCGGTCTCAGATACTTGACACTTACTAGCTGTGTGACTCTGGGCAAGTCACTTTACCCCCATTGCCCCGCAAAAAAACCAAACCAAAACAAAACAAAACAAAAAAAAGATCATTAGTAACTTTGGAGAGAGCAGTTTCAGTGGAATGGTGAGGTCAGAAACTGGATTGTAAAGGGTTAAGAGATTGAGAAGAAGGGCAGGCATCTAATATAGATAGCCTTCTCAGGGAGTTTTGCAATAAAGGGCAGAAGAGGACAAATGGGGCAATTGTTTGAGAGATTGAAAGGATCCAATGGTGGCTTTTTGAGGAGGGGAAGAAGACATGGGCATATTTGTAGGCAGTATGTGAGCAGTCAGTAGAAAGGGAGAGATTGAAGATAAGTGAGAGAGTGGGGATGATGGGGGCAATCTGCTGGAGAAGATAGCATAGAATGGATTCACTTGTGCATATGAAAATATTTGCCTTTATAAGGAATAAGGCCCCCTCTTCATGTGAGATTGTTGAAAAGTGAGAAAAAAAATATTGGTCAAAGGCTTCCAGGTGATGTGAGAGGAAGAGGAGAAAAGAAAGAGTTCTTGGCAAATGGCCTCATTTTTTGGCAATGACATGTGTGGCAAGGTTCTCACCTGAGAAGGTGGAGGAACCATAGGAAGTTTGAGGAGGAATGAAAAGATTAGGAACAGCTGCTATGGTGAGCGGGGAAAAAAGAGTTAATTAGGAAGGTGTACAGGATTTCCTTTCATGATAAATACACAGTTGATATTATGTAACATCAACTTGTAGTGGAACAGCATGGTTTCTTGATTTTCTCCAAGACATGGATAGTAGAGAAAGCAGCAGATATTGGGAATGACCCAAGGTTAAGGCTTGGAAAGGCATAATTGACAATGGGGAAAAAAAAACAGGCAAGGAATTAGAGAAGAGAAAAGAATTTAGTGTTAAACTGGTTCACAGAGGATTTACAGTGGGGAAGGGAGGAGATTTTGTATGGCAAGTGCAGGAGTAACAGCTTGGGAAAGGATGAATCAAGGGATTGGAAGTCACAGTCAAGATGAAGAATAGGGTTTGGGATTGCAAGACAGAGGGAGAGAAGAAATGACCAGGACAAGTGAGGTCCTTGATCTCTCATGGAGAGAAATTACCTTGAGCAGGTAGCAGGAATAGCTGTTAACTGGAAGTTCTGCCAACCACTATGCACTACTTGGTCACAGACTCAGTGTGAATTAAGAAGGGCACCTGTCCCAAGGGATGCTGGTCCAAAGCAACAAGTAGTCCTAGACCCTAGTCTTTGTATTGGACAAAAATCAAGTACAAAAACAAGCAGTAGCTATACAGTTTTGATGCTGATAGCAGAACAGTGTTTTACATCTAGGCCCTCTCAAGCCTCAGTCTGAAGACTGTAGCAGGCAGGTGGTCCAGACTAAAGAACCTGCCAGTCTCTTATTCTTAACCTACAGGGCTTCCCAACAAGATGACAATGGCAAAATTCCACAGTCATCTGCTCTAATGAGTGAGCCAACACTTGTGCTACTCAGACCAAAATGAAGCTGAGGAACTTGCAGTGCTCAGAACAGGAGGTCAGTGGTCAGATTTTGCCCTGGATCAGACTGCCTTGAGAACACTGAAATTTTGTAGACCCAGAGCTTCAGCTGTCCCTGACATCCTGGAATAACACAAAACTCAATACTGCAAGAAAGGACCAGCAAGAATCCAAAGGATGTCAAACAGGAACAAGAATAACCTACCTATTTCCTCCAAAAGAGTGAAGAGCCTGTCCCTAATACAAAGTCCTGTCAGAAAATACAACTGAAAGAATGAGCAAACAACAACAAAATCCTACCATAAAAAGCTATTATAGTACAAGGATAATGAAGACACAAACCCAGACTATGACTCCAAAAAAATCTATTAAAAAAACCAAACAAACTTCAAAGACAAACACAGTTTAGGCATAAATACAACTCTAATTCATGGAAGACATAAAGCAAGAATTTTTTAAAAAACAAACAAAAAAATTACTCAAATGAGACTGCTACAGGGAAGAATTCAAAGAAGTCATGAAAGCACAAGAGAGAAGTCAGAAAAAGAAATGAGAGCTGTATAAGAAAGAATTGGAGGGGTAAGCTAGGTGGCCCAGTGGATAGAGCACCAGTCCTGGATTCAGGAGGACCTGAGTTCAAATCTGGCCTCAGACACTTAACACTTACTAGCTGTGTGACCCTGGGCAAGTCACTTAACCCCAATTGCCGAAGAAGAAGAAGAAGAAGAAGAAGAAGAAGAAGAAGAAGAAGAAGAAGAAGAAGAAGAAGAAAGAATTGGAAAGAGAATTAACAGCTTGACATAAGGAGTACAAAATCTTACCCAAGTAACAGACTTTTGGAAATTAGAGTGGACTAGATAGAATTTAATGGCTCTATGAAACAAGAAGAAATAGTAATACAATCAAAGTATTTTTTAGTATAAGAAAATGCGTATTACCTCATATCAAAAACAAGTCACCTAAAAAACACACCAAGGAGAGATCATTTAACGATCTTTGGATCATAGTCAGGATCACATAATATTTAGTAGCCAATAATAAAAAGGAGCAGAGAGCTTAGACTATGATATTCCAGAACGCAAAAGATATAGACATAACCAAGAATAACTTATCCAGAAAAAACTAAGTATTAATCCTATGGGGAAAATAGTTTTGGGTTTTTTGGTTTTGATTTTTGGGTTGTTTTTTTTTTAGAAATAGAAGACTTCTAAGAATTCCTGATAAAAAGAGCAGAACTGCACAGAAACTTTAAAAAGCAAGCACAGGATTCAAGAAAAACATTAAAAAGTGAGTGAACAAGGGCAGCTAGGTGGTGCAGTGGATAAAGCACTGGCCTTGGGTTCAGGAGGACCTGAGTTCAAATCCAGCCTCAGACACTTGACACTTACTAGCTGAGTAACCCTGGGCAAGTCACTTAACCCTCATTGCCCTGCAAAAAAAAAAAAGTGAGTGAGCAGTGTAAGGGACTAAACAAAGATGAACTATTTACAATCTAATATGGTACAATGATATGTATGCCCCCCAGAACCATATCATACTCAGAGGTCATAAAGGGAGCATAATAAAACAGAGAACCTAGGACTGTTCTTGTTTTTTTAATGTTTTGATTATCTTAAAAGAAATAAGAAGGAAGGGAAATGGAATTCATTAGTGGGAGGAAAAGAAAAGGAAGAGTGAGTGAAATTCTCACATAATCAGGATATGCACATAGAAGTCTATGCAAACAAAGAGGAAAGGGTGAAGTAGTGGGCAAAACTTGAAACTCCCTTTCATCTGAATTAATCAAAAGAGGGAAGAATATATAAGAAGTTGGGTACAAAAATCATTTTGCTAAACTGGGAAACCAGAAGGCAAAGGAGTTAAGAAAGTGGAGGGAATAAAAAGTAAGGTAAATTAAGACAGTAAATTAAGACAGTTTCTTAAGGAAAAGAAACTTTAACCACCTCATTAACTCCTCCCAACTCTTCCATCTTCCAAACTTCCCTATTACTTAAAGGTACCACCATCTTCTTAGCCATCCAGACTCACAAACTAGATCCTTAACTCCCCCCTCTCTGTCTCTTGCCCCACCCCCAATATTTAATCTGTCCTGTTGATTTGACCTTTGCAATTTCTTCAAACATATGCTTCCTTCTCTCTTCTGCCATTGCCACCACCATGGTACAGGCCTTCACAAGCTCATTCCTAGACTATTACTATTATTATGGTCTCCTTGCCTCACCTCTCTCCTCACTCTAGGACAGGCTCCTTTTCTCAACAGTCAAAGTGACCATGTCACCCTCCTACTTAATAAACTCCATACAAAAATATGAAGTTTGAAGGCTTACAGACTTCTGGAGGTCTCTGTTGTTTGTAAATCATACCCTTAAATGAATCTCATTTGGGCTTAACTTTTGCCTAGGGGTTTTCTTTTTGCTTTGCTGGGGATTCTGGGTTGACACAAAACCACTTGCTTAAAGAAACATTTAATACTGTGTAGTGTAGCAGGAGCTCTAAAACAATTCTCAATCCACACTCTCATTAACATGTATGAGGCCCAAGGTGTTGTTGGATGCATCTCCCTTGAGAGTTCTAGGGAATCCTGATGAGTTTGAAAGGTGTCAATTCTATTACAACCCCAACCAGTGTTTCCCCTCATTTTTGGACAGTTGATATAAGTTAGCCATCCAGATTTCATGACCTTTTAGAAACCACTATTTATTAAGATGGCATAACAAAAATATTTGATGCAAAACATCCTTTCCAAACCAGAGGCAACTATTCCACAAGAATATGGAAAGACATGGGGAAGGTAGATGTATTATTGAAGCACACAGTTTATAGCAAAGGGAGTAACTCATAGTTCCTGGAAGTCTTTTGGCTGGAAGTCTTTTCCTCCCACTCATAAGTCCTCCTGAATTATGTAAGCATTGCTCAGCTTTCTGTTGGGTTCCTCATCAAATCCTAAAGCTGCCTTTCCACAGGGTGTCTTTATCTTTGGCTTATGATGCAAATATTTCCACCATCCACTAACATTCCAGAAAAACTGATGACAATTCTAAATGCTTTGATTCTTCAAAGATTACAAGTTCAATGAGGATAGAAGTAGACAGGTAACAGGTTCTTCAGTCTTCTTTTCCCCCAAATAATTTATTTTCAGGAGCTTAGCTAAAACCATTTCCACCATTTTCCTGGATTGCCACTTAAAATCCCAGGTTCCACACTGACTTGATCTTTTTTTTTTTAACAGTTTCCAATTACATTTTTTTTTTTTTTGGTGAGTCAGTGAGGGATAAGTGACTTGCCCAGGGTCACACAGCTGGTAAGCATCAAGTGTCTGAAGTCAGATTTGAACTCAGGTTCTACTGAGTTCAAGGCTGGTGCTTTATCCACTGTGCCATCTAGCTGCCCCTGACTTGATCTTTTATCCAAAACTTACAATGCATAATTAAGTCTCTTTGGCCAATCCCAATACACTTACTGCATTGGGTTATTTCGTTTCAGCCAGTACCTTGAAGGATTCTACTCCTTCCCAACTTGATTAATCGATTTAATAGAGATATTCTCACCTGAAAAAAAATATTTGAGATAATACATTTTGGTGACTTTAAGCAGTGTGGGATGATTGATTGATTCAATAAACCCTATCATTATTGTAGGAAACAAGATAGATAAGAGATATGATCTCTTCCCTTTTCCCATTTTGAGAAAAATCCAATGCTTCTAAAATAGCACTGATTCAAGGTCCTTATAACAAAATTCGTTCTTTTAAATTTTTGTCATTTTTAAGTCTTCAAAAGATGAATTCTGCTATAAGGGAAGGAATATTGCAATTGAAGGTGAAAACTTTGAGTCATGGTTCTGCCATTTTGTAGCTATTTGGCTTATTGCAAGTCACTTAACTGCCTTGTGCCTAAGATTTCTTTTTTGGAGTAATTAATAATCCATTTATTAATTAAGTTAGCCAGCAATCAATAAATTGATGGTCAGTGGTTTCTCTGGGTAACCAAAGATGACCCATGGGGAGCCTGAAAGCCTTAAATACTTTTTGAAAGGGAATTCTTAACTGCAAATTAGAATGGTTAACACCTGTATTCACTGACTCAGAGTTTTTGTGAGGCTTAAGTGGCATAATGAATGCAAAGTATTTCACAAACTTTAAATAACTGTATGTTATGGGCCCAGAGCACCCCAGAAGTTCTCTGGGGTACATCAAAGAACCCTCTCCTTGAGAAACTAAACCAGAGGACAGACAAGCCTAGAGAGATAAGTGGAACCAGATCAGACTGAGCTAGCTCTGGGACCCCCACCCTTCAACCCTGGGGCAATGAGATTAGGTGTGGCTGCTTCCTTTGTGTCCTGAGGAGATGGTTTGAGATCTGCAGCCACCCCTCAACCAATTCCTCCAGCCACCACCAGTGGGGGATGGTCCTCCCTCACTAAAGGAACTTTCCAGTCAGATGGTCAACCCCATCAGTCCTCTATAAAAGTACCTGCCTGTCTCCTGCTGGAGGAGACTGGTATCTCAGAGCCACTCTCTCTGTGCCATGCCTTTCTCCCCATGAGAAGTCTAAGGATTATTTTCATGGTTTCCCTTCCCCTGCCCTAAATAAATTACTATCTTATTCTAACTGCTTTTGCGTGCAAGAGGGTGTAATTCTTTAAAGAGGAATTCCTAAGGACCCCAAACCCCTACCTCTACCCCTAACCCCTACCCAACCCCCTTACCCCATTTTCCCCATGATATTTTTGGCGCCTGAACGTTGAAGGGTACAGGATATTCGCTCTTTCCTCTTGGCACACAAAACCTGGAGGTAGAAACCTCCCTTCTGGGTTTCCTTCCTCCCTCTCCTACCTGACTCAACCCGCTATTTGAATCACAGAGGGGTAGAGACAGTCAGCTTTTACATGTGACAGCGGAAGGGCAGCCTGGGTCTCCCTCCCTTGCCAAAAGCTCAGCCAGATGTCCAGACCACTCTTGGCACACAAAACATGAAGGGAGGAACCTCCCTTCTGGGTTTCCTTTCTCCCTCTCCCACTTGACTCAACCTCCCATTTGAGTCACAGAGAGGTAGAGATGGTCAGCTTTTGCGTGGGACAGTGGCCGGGCAGCCTGGGACTCCCTCCCTCACCAAAAGCTCAGCTAGATGTCCGAACCAGGCTTGGACCCTAGGACTCCATGTTTCTGGGTAAGAACTTTTGTGTTTGTGTGTCTATCCCTTGCCAGCGCTCTGCTCTTCCACAAGACAGGCAGCCAGCGCCTCTCTCCCTTAAGAAAGCTCAACTTAACATCTGAACCACAGTCAGACCATATTCCTTAGACAGGACGATATCTGGGTACAGTCATGGGACAGAAAGGGAGTGTCCTGAAAGGTTCACCACTGGGGTGCATCCTAAGAGTTTGAACTAAATTAGAACTTGCAAATTTGAGAAAGAGATGGATGATCCATTATTATAACACTGTCTGGCCACAGTATCCACTAGGGTCTCAAGGAAACTGGTCTGTACGTGAAACCTTTAACTATAACACCATTTTGCAATTGGACAAGTTCTGCAGGCATGAAGGGAGATGGACAGAGATTCCATACATATTGGCCTTTATGACTTTAAGCCAGAAGTCAAAGGAAAAGGATGAGGTCCTCTTGCGGGTAGAAAATCACCGCAAATCCAAACGATTAGCTAAGCCTTCGGGCACCTCCTCTGGGACCCCATGAGATGTCCAAGGACTTCTTTCATGGTTTCCCTCCCCTTCCCTTCCTCAGCCCCAAAATAAACTATTCTAACTGCTTTTGTGTGCAACAGGGTGTAATTCTTTAAAGAGGAATTCTTAAGGACCCCAAACCCCAAACTCTTACCCCAAACCCCTATCCTCAATCCCTAACCCCCTACCCCATTTTCTCCATGACTGGAGGAAAGGAGGAGCATTTACACCACAGAAATCAGCAACCTCTACAAATCAGGGCTTGTTATATTGTTTTATTGATTGTCTAGGCTTAAGAAAGTGATGGGGAATGCCAAAATTGCAAATCAAATAAAAAATGTGTCATTTCCATTAAATATTAACTAGGGCACACCTGATAACACCCCAGCAGAGTGTCATATACATCATGAACCTGTAATTAAATGCCGTAAATACAATAAAGTTTATTGTTGTATTAGGCACTCAGAGGAGACTATAGCTAAAAAACAATATACTTCAGATATATTGGGAAATAGTACCAAAAGCATATTGAATATTAACAACATAAAATAAATTCAAATGTGAGTGGTCTGTTAATTCTGGGACTTGATAAGACTTGTTCTACTATGCTCATTATCTTTACTATGCATGGAATGAGCATTTTTGTGGAACCAGATTTTTCTGGTGTCTTAACTTCTCCCTGCTTTTTAAGTTTAGACATGTCTAGATGTTTCATTAGCTCCTTCCAACTGACCTGGAATCAGACACCTCCAAAGATGCTGACTTCACGTAGTTTAGACACTTCAGATAATTCCTAGACCTAGGAAATATGAACTATGCATTCTCCAGTGGTAGTATTTCAGGGATACTCCACCTGCTAGAAATGCTTTACATTTCTTTAACAGGACATAAAGCTTTCATTCCACAATTAGATATAAAGCTTAAAATACTAAGGTCCTTGAAGACATAACAAGTTGAAAACTCATTCCTGTTGAATAAGAAATGACTGATATCAGATCCTGAAGGGACTTTGGGATTGTCTACTCTGATCTCAGACCCTAAAAGGGGCCTTAAATATCATCTAGTCCCCAGCCCTTCCTCATTTTACCAGGGCTGAGACAACGAAGGGAGATGAGAATAACGGTTACTTAATTTACTCCTTCCCCCCAGAAGGTGTGTATGTGTGTGAGTTGTCTGTCCTTGGCCTTCTTCTCACTCAAAATTCTCACATTTGATGATCTCTTCTACCCCCAAGGCATCAATTATGTTTAGTTGACTCCCACATTACCCTAAACTCTGGGGAACCCCACTTGCTAATTTCCATTGCCCTGATAGAGATCTTCATTTGAATGCCTGCTAATCCCTCAAATGCTAATTCTGTTCAAAACAGAATTCATTTTCCCTGCAACTTTGTCTTTCCTTAATTTGATACTTTCAATTTTATTGATGTTTTCTTTTAAAATTATATGTGTGTATATATATGTATATGTATATATTAGTGTATCTATATCTATATCTATCTCTCTATCACTCCCCTTTTGTTATGAGGTTTCTTGTAATAAAGCCTGCATCTGAAAGTATATTTGACATTTCACATCTGTAGCACCCTTCTTTCTACCTCTCCATTATTTTAATGAACAGACACCTATTTTCTTGCTCTCCCACCAACTACTCCACTAAAAACAATTATAACAAATATGCATAATCAACCAAAACAAATCCCCCCCAAGTGGCTGTATACGAAAATATATACAACTTATTCTGCACCCTAAATATATCACTTCTTTGTCACGGATAAATTGTCTCATTATTTATCTTATGGAAACATGGTAGTTACTATATTGAACATAGTTCTTACAGTTTTGCTTATTTCTTGTTTTTGTTTTGTTTTAGCAGGGCAATGAGGGTTAAGTGACTTGCCCAAGGTCACACAGCTAGTAAGTGCCAAGTGTCTGAGGCCGGATTTGAACTCAGGTCCTCCTGATTCTAGGGCTGGTGCTTTATCCACTGCACCACCTAGCTGCTGCTGCTTATTTCTTATATTACAATGGTACTCCATCAGATTTATATGCTATAACTTTTCAACCACTCCATAATTGTTGAGCATCCTCTTAGTTTGCCATTAAATCAATCAATAAACATTTATTAAACACCTACTATGTGCTAGGCACTATTCTAAGTGCTGGGGATACAAAAAGAGGCCAAAGACAGAAACTTACAGTCCATTGTGGGAGGAGATAACATGAAGACAAACATATACAAAGCAAGCTATATGCAAAATAAATAGGAAATAATTAAAAGAGAAAAAAATATTGCAATTAAGAGGGGTTAGAGAAGGCTTCCTTTAGAAGGGACTTTAGGTGGGACTTAAAGGAAGTCAGGGAGGTCTATAGTTGTAGCAGACAACTGAGAGAGTTTTCTAGTCATTGGGAACAGTCAGAGAAAATGCCCAGAGTCAGAGGAGTGAAGAGACAGACTTTCTTGGTCATAGGACATCTAGGAGGTGAGTCTCACTGGATTCAAGAGCATAAGTTGGGAAGTAAAGTCAGTGAACACTAGAAAAATAGGAGAGGGCTTGGTTATGAAGGGCTTTGAATAGCAAGCAGAGAATTTTGTATTTACTGCTAGAGGCAGTAGGAAGACACTGCTGTTTATTGGATGGGGAGACAGGGAAATGATATGATCAGAGCTGTGTTTTTAGGAAAATCACTTTAGTGGGGCTGAATAGAGGATGGAAGGAAGGAGAGTGAAGACCTATAACCACTTAACAGTTTTCTGTTCTAAATGATTATCTCTGTTACCCCATGTGATATTAAGATTCTAAGAGAATCTTTTTTTTTTTTCATCTACACTCTGTTAAAAGGGGCAGCTAGATGATGTAGCAGATCAAGTGCTAGGACCAGAGTCAGGAAGACATCTTCCTGAATTCAAATCTGACCTCAGATACTTACTAGCTGTGTGACCCTGGGCAAGTCACTTCACCCTGTTTGGCTCAGTTTCCTCATCTGTAAAATGAGCTGGAGAAGGAAATGACAAACCCCTCCCGTATCTTTGCCAAGAAAACCTTGAATGGGATCACAAAGAATTGGACACAAATTAAATGACTGAACATATATAGATATATACTCTCTATTAAAATATAAACAAAATCCCTTATCATTCGCCATCATTTTATTTTTTCTCATGACTTTCCATATTTATATTTATTTTTTTTTCTTTTCAGCTCTCTTATGTCATCAGGAATTTCTTTAAATCCTCTATTTTATTGATGTTCCATTTTTTTCCCCTTGTAGGTTGATATTCAATTTAACTGGGTAAGTTATTTGAATTCTTTCTTACTGGCTCCCGATGGCATCTTTTCTTTTGTTTGGACATTCTGGATTTTGGCAATGACATTCCTAGGAATTTTCATTTTAAAGTTTATTTCAGGAAGTGATCAGGGGAGTCTTTCTATTTTCCTTTATCCCCTTTTTCTAATATTTCTGTTAGATTTTTAAAAATAATTTCATGAAATATGATATTCAGGTTCTTTTATGGCATCAGATTCAAGTCATATGATAAGAATCATATGATTCTTAAGTTATTCATTCTTGATCTTTTTTCCAGGTTAGTTGTTTGTTTTGTTTTGTTTTGTTTTTATATGAGATATATTACATTTCCTCAACTTTCTCATTCTTTTGATTTTGTATTAAGAATTCTTGTTGTTTGGGACAGCTGGGTAGTGCAGGGATAGAGTGCCAGCCCTGGGAGTCAGGAGGACCTGTGTTCAAATCTGGCCTTAGACACTTGACACTTGCTAGCTCTGTGACCCTGGACAAGTCACTTAACCTGACTATATATATTTATATAGTTATATATATATATATATATATTTAATTTTTTTCATTTCACACATTCTGATTTGGGAGGAAGATTGTTTATAATGTAAAGTTTTCTACCTCTCCTAAGCTATTGGTCTTTTTTTTTAATTCTCTCCATTCTTTTGTAATAAAAAAAAAAAACCTCACATGATTGCTTCACAGAATTCTACTTATTCCTGTGGTACCAGACTTTTTTCCTTTGAAGTTTTAATTTTAGATATTGTGGAATTATTCTCCTCTTCTGGGTTTATGCCTTGGTCATCGCTGGCATTATAAAAGTCCTTTATTTTACTGTTTATTAATTTTTGTGGTCTCAGGGGTTGATTTCTACATCTCCCCTACTCTGAGGCTCAAATCAAACTGATGAGCTTTCCTTCCTTCCAGTGGTCTTTTGTTAATCTTTTCCTTTACAATGGACACCAAAGTTGTACTCTCCAGTTTCCAGCCTAGGTTAAAAGGAAACTTTGAATGTGGAAAGAAGGAAATGAGAGACCTTTTCTTTCATTTTCAGGTAAATCCGAGGATGCTAGAAGTCTGGTTGCAACATTTTCTTTAACAAGTGAAATCTACCATTCCCCCCAGTCCCTTAAGGGATTTCTTCTGGGTGAGGATGTTGAGACCTGAGCTCATTCTTTTTTTTTCCCCTCTTTTTCCTGATGCATTTCCTTGATAATATTCTTTTATTTTGTAGTAGTTGTTATTGTTTTTAACTTTAAAAAGTCTTGTCAGTTTGATCTCGGTCCCCCAGGATCAACTGCCAATTGAGGTCTTTAGTCTTTCACTTTTGCTTTCCTGCCTCAAGGGATTTCTTATAACAGTGGTTTGAAGTCTTTGACTTTCATCCCTAAGGGGATCTGGGTTATATTTCCTTCTTCTTTAAGGGGTGAGTTGTTTATTAATTGGGTTTTTCAAAAGTGCTGTATCTGTGGACTCAGCTCTCTTGGCCTCAGTTTTCTCATGGAGGTAATGCTGCCTGAAATACTTTATTTATTGTTGTTGTGATCAAATGAGATAATTGACATTAAGAAATATGTAAGGGGCAGCTAGTTGGTGCAGTGGATAGAGCACTGGCCCTGGAGTCAGGAGGACCTGAGTTCAAATCCAGCCTCAGACACTTAACACTTACTAGCTGTGTGACCCTGGGCAAGTCACTTAACCCCAATTGCCTCACCAAAAAAAAAAAAAAAAAAGAGAAAGAGAAATGTGTAAACCTTAACGCTGTATATAAGTGGCAGTTATTTATTATTGTTGTAATTATCTCATTTTCATAAATAGAAATGGGGCCAGAGTAAGTTGTTATGGGGGGCCACTAGGTGGCGCAGTGCTTTATCAAGAACTGACCCTGGATTCAGGAGGACCTGAGTTCAAATTTGACCTCAGACACTTGACACTTACTAGCTGTGTGACCCTGGGCAAACCACCTAACCCTCATTGCCCCCATGCAGCCCTTTTCTTTTATATTTAATTTTCTGTAAACTGTTGCACAGATGGATACAGTTATTGAATTTTGTAATTGAATAAAAGTATTGGTATTTTAGGTCATCTTCACGAGGCTTAGTAAAAACTTCTGGACAATTCCAGGAGCAGGAAATGATATCTATCTCAACCTCTTTCTACACAGTTTGATTTCTTCTGCTATCTGTTCCATGTAGCTTGGAGCTTATGTTACTTGGAATGGATCTCTATTACAAGCATTGTTCTTAAGTTTTCAAGTGTCGATGCTATGTCCAAGAAATTATACACAATAGTTCAGTGAAATGGTCCAGTATAGTTGATTGGTTGAATACTCAAGGATATTTTGCCCTGTGTTTTTGTAGTATGGGCATTTCTCATCATTAGTATATAAAAGTGATAGATAAATATATCTATATATCTGATAGATAATTCTAGCTATTAGGATATACCTTGCTAGATACTTGCTAGTTGCTATATATTTGCAACCTACCATGATGTGTTGTGCATTTTTTCCTGTGCCCTTGAATAATCTGCAAATCTAAGCTCCTTAAAGATAATCCATCTGTAATTTTTAGTGATGATGACCTGGTCCAGAATTACCATCATAAATCTTGCCCTTTCTATGAACAAATATTCATGAGCCAATCATTTGTTTGAGGCTCCTTTTTTGACCTATTATTGATCAATGACGTGGACTTCACTCACCTAAAGTCTTCTGATTAGTTTTGTTTTATAGGTTCCATATGAAGATAAACCATTTTAAGTTACATTGAACAAATTTGATGATGTGTATCTACTGTCAGACTATACCATTGTTTGGCTGAATTATGTCTAATTGTTCTAAAAGTATTTTTTTTTAAGTTCCTAACCTGTATATCAGAAGCCACTAGGTGGTTCAATGGGGAGAGTACTGGGACTGGATTAAAAAAAACTCGAGTACAAAATTGTTCTCAGACACTTATTAGGTGTATGGCCCTGGGCAATTCACTTAACCTGTTTGTCTTAATCCACAGGAGAAGGAAACCATTTCAGTTTCTTTGCAAATCCCCCCCCCCCCCCAATCATGGACAGTATTGGTGTGATATGGTCCATGGGATCAGAGAGTCATAAATGACTAAAACAACAAACCTGTATATAATTTGGTCCAAGAATATCTATCAGTCTTATTTTCCTTTTTAATAAAGAAATATTAATCTTTCCATAGATAATTTAGGTTGATGATAATATCTCCGTAGAGTTTTGTTAATATTGTATGGGTTTTTATTAAGATAATTTTTTTTAAAAAACCATTTATTTAATGTTAAACTTATGGGAATAAATAAGCATTTCTATAACACAGCATAATAACAAAGGTTGATTGCACATGAAACTGCAAATCTACTATGTCCAGCTAGTAATTACTTTTAAATATGTAATAAAGTTATCATGTATTTTTTTCTTTTTTTCTTCCCTCCACTAGAGAAGGCTACCATTAAACACAAATAAGTATAGGTGTGTAAAATTATTCTATGCATACTTCTATTTATCAGTTCTGTATCTGTACCCAGATAGAATCTTCCTTTATATGTCCTTTTTTTAAAAAAATGTGTTTTTATGTCTAAATGACAGTCTTTCAAAGTCAAAGACAATATTGTCAGGGGCAGCTAAGTGGCACAGTGGATGAAACACAGACCCTGGATTCAGGAGGACCTGAGTTCAAATATGGATTAAGACACTTGACACTTTCTAGCTGTGTGACCCTGGGCAAGTCACTTAATCCCTCATTGCCCAGCAAAAAAATCAAAACAAACAAACATCAAAACTACATTGTTGGGGGCGGCTAGGTGGCGCAGTGGATAAAGCACCTGCCCTGGATTCAGGAGTTCCTGAGTTCAAATCCAGCCTCAGACACTTGACACTTACTAGCTGTGTGACCTTGGGCAAGTCACTTAACCCCCACTGCCCCGCAAAAAAAAACAAAAAACAACTACATTGTTACTGTATACAATGTTATTCTGGTTCTGCTCACTTCACTCTTTATTTTTTCTAATCTTTTATGATCCATTTCTTTTTCAGTTCCGAAAGTATCCATTTAGACAAGCACTGCAATTTGTTAATTGCTTTAAACATGTTCTTCCCATTGAACTCTGATTTCAGGATAGCAGCAAATCTCTTGAATACAGCCAGTCTCTGTATATAGCCAGTGGTTTCTTCTTGGTAGGTTTATGTTCAAAGAAGCATAACTGAAGAAGGAGACCAAAATATTTGTAAGTATTGTTGTTGTCCATTATATCATGTTGACCTCTGGATTCAAACTCAAAGCCTTTGGCCTCTATATTTCCTTGGATTACAATCTGTGTAATTGGAGAAATATTGCATGAGATGGAGAAGCTGTTTAATGTATGTTTGTGTTTTGGGGAAGCTATGTCACTTGATATCACCAGTGTACATTGTGACTAATTAGATGTTTCCGTATGACTCCTTGTTTAACTTGGAAGCCATATTCAGTTATATTTAGGGAAAAAATGATAATGGGCTAAGGCTAAGTAGAACCATACAGAACTTAAACTATCTCTGAATAGCAACATATTTCATGCCAATTTTTCTTTATATTATGGTGTTGGTGTTGTGTTTCAAATAGAGAACAATTTTCCACATGGACATCAAATATCCTAGCATTCACACTATACTTGCATTTATTTTTGCTTATTTGAAATACATGACTAAGGCATGAGTGAGAAAATGAGTCAAAGGCTCAGCAATAATCAATCAAGGAGGGGGCAGCTAGGTGGCCACTAGGTGGCGCAGTGGATAAAGCACGGGCCCTGGATTCAGGAAGACCTGAGTTCAAATATGGATTAAGACACTTGACACTTTCTAGCTGTGTGACCCTGGGCAAGTCATTTAATCCTCATTGCCTGGCAAAATAAAATAATAATAATAATAATAATAATAATAATAATAATAATAATAAGGAGGTATAAATATCATACAACTTTCAGGTGGATTGTAATTACCAAATCAACAACGTATTACTTTTAACCTGGTTGGAACTTTTGGTTATATGTTTTTTGTTCCTTAGTATACAGGTTTTTTTAAAGTAATAGAAGCTGTGAATACTTTTTATAAAAGACACAGATATGTAATTGGCTTATATTTGTACTATAGTGAGGATTGCCCCCTATATGTAACATGGCAGCATTATTGTGTGGCTCAAAGAGAGGCAGAAAACATATCTCTAGCCTATTCTTCTCCCGCCCTTTTTCAAGGAAGATTTTAATTCTGCCCAGAAGGGAAGTAGGAAGTCGGAATGGGAAACTAAGAAGTTGAGATGAGAAGGTTAACCACTCTCCTCTGTTCAGAGAGAAAGGTGGGACATCAGGCTCAAATTACATGTATCTGCTGCCTTAAATATTGTTAATCTAGGAGATGGGGTTCTCTGGTTCAAGCTA
This sequence comes from Dromiciops gliroides, assembly GCF_019393635.1. Taxonomy (NCBI): domain Eukaryota; kingdom Metazoa; phylum Chordata; class Mammalia; order Microbiotheria; family Microbiotheriidae; genus Dromiciops; species Dromiciops gliroides. The sequence goes on from NC_057866.1 coordinate 253,460,650, forward strand.
ACTTCTAATCACTATTTCTTTATGGGGAAAGGAGGATTCCAAACTTTATATCCAAGGCTTGTCTATCTTCCCCAACACACACAGCAAATATCAGTTCCACAATCAACATATAGAGAGAGTTACAAAGAACCCCATTTATCCAAGTTGATAGTAAAAACAGACATCAAGGAAAGTATACATCAGATAATACATACTGAATGAGCTCTCCCAATGGGAGTGAGGTAACTTCACTTAACTGAGAGAGAGTCCTAGATCTCACCCAAAAGAGAGCTCCCTGAAGACTCTCATGTAGCAGTCTGCTATTAATACATGATGGAGGGGGCAGCTAGGTGGAGCAATAGATAGAGCACCGGCCCTGGAGTCAGGAGTACCTGAGTTCAAATCCAGCAAATCCAGCCTCAGACACTTAACACTGACTAGCTGTGTGACCCTGGGCAAGTCACTTAACCCCAATTGCCTCACTAAAAACAAACAAACAAACAAACAAAAAAACAAAAAAGACATGATGGGGACTGCCAGCTCCTCTCTTCCCAGGGTTTTTTTTTTTTCCCCCCTTTCTGAAGTAAGGTTGGCATCTTCCTTCTTCTCTCTCAAATCCGAAGCCAGAAGCACCAGAAACAATTGCAGAGACCAAAGAGATTCAAGAGAATCCAAAAGAACTTGAGACTGATCTCTTCAACTCTTGACAACTCTGCCCCACACCTAGTACAAGTGAAGAGCATTAATCTCCACCAATGAAGAGAGAGTCCCATACCAATAGCCTTTGGGATTCGTTTACAGTTAGAGCAGCTGATGCTCTCATCTTAAAGTAGTAGATATATGTTGGATTCCGATTTTAAAAAAAGGAAGGGATAAGGGGCAGCTAGGTGGTGCAGTGGATAAAACACTGGCCCTGAATTCAGGAGGACCTGAGTTCAAATCCGACCTCAGACACTTGACACTTACTAGCTATGTGACCGTGTGCAAGTCACTTAACTCTCATCGCCCCACAAAAAAAAAAAAGGAAAAAAAGGAAAAAAAAAGGAAGGGATAAGGGTTGTATCTAAAAGGAAATTGGAAAAGTGCTTTATTAATGTAGGGTGGCCCCCATGTGTAACAGGCTTATATGAGGTCTGCCATCCTCATATTTAGATCACCTTTACCCTGCTACTTGACTCATTCTTTTAGTTAATTTTGTCATCCCAAACTCTAAGGTAATCCAAAGATATGTTTGTATATTTCCTCATTAACTAAAAGTATTTCAACATATCTCTCAAACTAAGTGCAGAGCCTAAATCAATTCATCAAATAGAATTTATTTAATAAACTAGAGAAATATCCTTTCAAAAGAGCACTTACACCTATGTATACCTTAATTTCATAGGACTAAGTAAATATTAAAGTTGTACTAAATATACAATTTACTAAGAAAGAAATGTATAAGAAAACAAAGACCAATAATTATGTACATTTTATCCATGAGAATAATTGCCACCAGTCTTCTCAAATGGTCAAGGGAACTATGGATGCCTTCTCTTTACTTCTGAGGACAGTCACTCCATTTAGTTAATTCAGAATAACAAATCTCTTTGTAAAGATTCTCTTAGTACTTTTGATAAGATAAAAGTCAAAAATAATTCCATTAAGAAAAATGACCTCTCCATCCTCTTTTCTTTCTTCTTCAGTTTCCTTCCAACTATGACAGAAAAACAGTATCTTTAACTGTTCAATCACTGAACGATTTCTTCAAAGTAACAGTTAAAATGGCCATTTCTCCGGCACTCCATTTGACTCAAATTTACAGTAAAACTATTTGCAATCTCTGTGGAAGATCCTAGTGAAACAGGTATTACACTAGTAATTCATATGCCACTGTGGAACATATGAAGCAATAATTAAGAATCTTAATTGACTCTATCATTTTCCAGTTTTTCAGAGAGGTTAGTAATTCCACAATCTCTCTTGATATAACTGTTCTGTCATTTCTTACATGAATGGTGAGCAAACATCCTGCTTCCAATTTGATCCAACTTGATTTTCACCGTTTGAGACTATATAGATGACCAGAATTTTCTGACATTCTCCTTCAGAGTCTCTGTCTTTTCTATAATTTCTTTATATTTCAATATTCTAATAAATGTTTGGTATTGAATGATTTATTTTGTTTTTTAATGTTTTGACTCCTTGTATTGTCTTATTTCTAACTTTTGTTTTCAATTACCAATTACTCACTATGGTCAATGGGTCACAAAGAGTCAGACACAACTGAACAAATGAAATATAGGTTTTTAAATATGCTTTTATTTCTAGGATTCCTTCTCACATATTTCTTTTTCATTATGTTTAACTGTCCTATGGTGTCCAACATTTGTACTGTACAAACTATCTAGATAATGACATAATCTTTTAGTGCCTTTCTACTCATCTTCAATAGCATTTTTTTGGGGGGGGCAATGAGGGTTAAGTGACTTGCCCAGGGTCACACAGCTAGTGTCAAGTGTCCAAGACCGGATTTGAACACAAGTTCTCCTGAATCCAGGACTAGTGCTTTATTCACTGTACCACCTAGCTGCTCCCAATAGCATTTTTCAAGTTACCTCTATAGTGGTGTTTGATGTTTGTCCTTAGATGTTTTCCATGATAGCACTACCTTCTCACCTTTGATTCTCATCACAGGAATAGATGCCACATATACTCTTGTTTGCTGATCCTGAAATGTTTTTATACAATCTGTCAAGCAGTATGGGAGAATATTCATGATGATTCATAGTAAATGTTAGCTTTTTAAAATTACTTTGTTTCTGTAGAGTTTGTCTGTTGGTTGGATTTGAGCCATCCCACTGAAAAAGAGCTTTGTAAAAATTCTAGAATAAGTATACTTATCTCCTCTTCAAAATTGGTTGAAATAAGTATGGTTTTAGTAATCTATTTCATTTTTCGGTAGAATTTCTGGAGTTTGCATTAAGTGAAGACTTCCTCAGATTACAATGGCTTCTTGTTTTCAGCTAGTTAAGTTTTCATCCAAACTGGGCTCAGGGATAAAGTTGATAGATATTTTGTTTTGTTTTTACTAGTGTCCTGCATTGGTCTGCAGTAAATTGGTATATTATTTTTTGTTAGGGGTACCATTGGCAAAAAACTGTGTTAAGCCCTTACCTATAAGTGATAAAATGTTTCCAGTTTGGTTATGATGTAGTGCTTGTACATAATGAAAGCATTTATGGTTTCCATCCATTTCATAAACACTTAATTTTTTGCTATGAGAGAATTTATTTTTCTCTTATATTAATAACCATTTATAAAATTAGGATCCAGCCTTTTTCTCTTCTGCTTCTTCATTGAGGTTCCACTCCTGGGGAAAGTCAGCCTCTGAAAGATACATCTGATTGAGATTATCCCTAACCTCCAGGGAACATCCTCTTCATCTTGGGCTGGACCCCACCCAACTAGGAGACTTTACTTCTCTTTAGAGTATAAACAGAATACAATCTGGGAGAGTTCTTGTCCCTAGGAAAATAGCGCCTATCCTTGTATGCCACCATTAGAATTTTGTGTGACCCAGTTCATGAAGAGGTAAACCAACTAGAGTGGTCTGGATGGAGATGGATTCCACTGTCCAGATTGCTTAGGGGCAGCTGCATTTCATGATCAAGTTGAGTTCTCAGCAGGAGGAGCTGAAGCCTCCTAGCCTACCTCCTCATCAAATGTTCATCAATCAGGGTAGATTTTCACTTTTCAGAGGGTATTCCTGGACATGACTTTTTTTTTTTTAGTGAGGCAATTGGGGTTAAGTGACTTGACCAGGGTCACACAGCTAGTAAGTGTTAAGTGTCTGAGGCTGGATTTGAACTCAGGTACTCCTGACTCCAGGGCCAGTGTTCTATCCACTGCACCACCTAGCTGCCCCTAGACAAGACTTTTTACAAAATTATTTAATGCTTTCAGCCTCTCCATGGTTTCATCTTTGGTTTTCAAAGAGACTGACCATCAATTTATTGATTGATTATTACCTAGAAAACATTGTCTCACTGGGTTTTTCATTAATCACAACTCCTCTAGTGGTTGGCACCATCTGCACTAAAGAATTTCCTCAGTATATCTTGCCATTTTGAGGCATAAGAACACAAAGGGGTGTCACTCCAATCTCCTCTCTGTGTCAAGCTAATCACCACAATACTTTCAAGTAAATCCAGCAACAACCCTATGCCCCATTATTTCTTGGACACTTAAGAGTAGCCTCATTACATTGATCAGGGAACTAATTGATTAGTGATATTCCCAAAGCACATTAATCAACATAAATAACCCCATTTTAAAGAAGAGTGGGGTATAAGCACATCTTCTGTAGTTTCCATGAAAGTTTCTTCAAGACAAATCCTATCCAGTCTTGTATGCTTGAAATGATCTTTCTTTTTTTCCCCTTTCTTACTACAGCCAAATAAGTACCAGATCCACCGGATTTGTCTGCTGACTCATCCTGTTCTTTCCATTCCCAGTGCAAAACAGTTCATTTCTTTATAACTTATTGCACCATCCTCTTAACAGCTTTTCCTACTTCTAACCTATCCTCACTCCAATCTCTCTTTTCCACCACTGTGCCAAGAATGTTTCCATTCGTGCCTCTAGATTTCATGCTGTGCACCAGTAGCAATCTAATGGATGGATGTATTGGAAGGTGAGAGAAGCTAGATGGCCCAATAGATATAATGCTGGCCCTGGAATCAGGAATATGAGTTCATATCCATGTCCCTGACTAGATGTATGAACCTGGCCAAGTAACTTAACCTCTCTGTGCCTCAGTTTTCTCAACTATAAAATGGATATCATAATAGAACCTACCTTGCAAGGCACTTAAAAGTTTTAAAAATAAAAACAACAACACTTTCAGGTACTCTCATGGACAAACATGCCAACTCACCCTTCCCTTTCAACTTGCTACTTGTTTCATATATTATCTTAATAATTCTCTCACATCATCTTCAAAGGCAATCAAAGGCAATGTTCTGATATTTCCTCATAAATTATTAAAATTCAGCATCTTTCTCAATCCTCATAGACTCTTTTAAAGATAATAGTTAATTCAGTCTCGGTCTCTTAAAACATGAGAGGTAATTGTCCTTCCCCAAGGTTCTAATTTCCTTCTCTCTTAAAGATAATCAAAGACTCCTTTAAGTGAGGCTATTTAAGATGTTGTTACTTTTTTTTCCTTGTGGTCAAAATTTTTCATCCCCTAAAAATCACTTGGAATATATCAAATTTACATTAATATTATATGCAATAGATATATCTCAATTCCAATCACTATTTTTCAGACTATTTCAATATCCATATATCTAAATTTTATATGAAACATAATACATGAACATATCACAGTAGTACATACATATCCATAATAGACAATCAATAATCAAATAATCATAAATAGCAAGGGGAAAGGGAGAACAGCATTAGGTGCCTGCTAAGTGCCAAGCACTATGCTAAATTTACAAACTTTGTCTCATTTGAGGCTCCCAAAAGCTTGGGAGGCAGCTGCTATTATTATCCTAATTTTATAGTTGAGGAAACTGAGGCAGAAAGTTGTGTTAAATGACCTATCCAGAGTCACACAGTGTCTAAAGCTGGATTTGAACTCAAGTATTCCTGACTCCAAGACAAGAGTTCTAGCCACTGCATCATCTAGGTGCTTCCATTAAGCAAGGAAAAATGAAATAATTGCAACAGTGAATAAAACAACAGACACGGTGAAATATACAGACAATGTGCAGATATTTCCTGTCTTGTCCTAGTCTATTATGTGGAACTTCGAGTACCTCTGATCAGATGTGATATAGGGGCTTATACTCTGTGATGATGAAGAGTGTTCTAATTAGATGCTGATCTAGAAGAACTCATGATCCAGAGGTTGCAAAGACAAAACTCACTGGATTGCTCTTTTCGTTTTGTGGTCACCAATAAGAAAAGACAAATTGGATGGAATGATTGAAGAAGAAAGTGACAAATAATGGAGGGGATGTGGAAAAATTGGGACACTAATTCATTGTTGGTGGAATTGTGAACTGATCCAACCATTTTGGAGAGCAATCTGGAATTATGCCCAAAGAGTTAGTAAACTGCTTATACCCTTTGACCCAGCAATACCACTACTAGGTCTATTTTCAAAGATAATTAATGAAAAAAAGGAAAAGAACCTATATGTTCTAAAATGTTTATAGCAGCTCTCTTTGTGGCAGCAAAGAACTGGAAATTGTGGAGATGCCCATCATGGCTGAACAAATTGTGGCACATGATTATGATGGAATACTACTGTGCTATAAGAAATGATGAGCTCAATGATCTTAGAAAAACATGGAAAGATTTGCACAAAATAATGAAGAGTGAAATGAACAGAACCAAAAGAACATTGTATACAGTAACAGCAATATTGTTTAAAGAATGACATTGAGTGAATAAGTAATTTTGACTAGTATAAATATACAAATTAAATAAAGGACATATAAAGAAGATATCATTTGCATACAGAGAAAGAACTGATAAAGTTTATCTATAATAACTTTGTGTGTGTATGTCTGTGTGTGTGTGTTGTGGGATGGAGGTTGCCTCTGTCTCTTTTTTAAAGTTTATTTCCTGATCTCAGGTAAAAATTTATCCCCAAATTGAAGTATTCAAGTGTCAATGTTGTAAGATGCAAAAAGTCTAGATTTATGCAGCTACAGCAGTCTTACCAGCATCTACTGGCGAAATAGCAGTTAATATAGAGGAATCATATTCATTGGTATAAAAGAGTAACCTTGAAGAAAGATGACTTCAAGGTGTGGGACTCCTTGTAGTAGAGAGAAGTGCTGACTATGAAATCTAAAAAGACACGTACCTTATACCCCAGCAGAGAACTAGAACTCAGGAGAACTGTGTAAAGACTCCATGAAGAGAAAAAGGACTTCTATTGCTAGGATTGGAAAGGTACCTCTTTGACACGTATTCTTTTTGTTGTTGTTTTTGGGTTTTTTTGCAGGGCAATGGGGGTTAAGTGACTTGCCCGGGGTCACACAGCTAGTGTCAAGTGTCTGAGGCCAGATTTGAACTCAGGTACTCCTGAATCCAGGGCCGGTGCTTTATCCACTGCGCCACCTAGCTGCCCCCAACACATGTATTCTTTACATATTTTCATTACTAACATTGCTCTTTTAATCTAAGCATCTTCTCTTTATAGATGTAGTGTTCTTGTGCAAAAGTATCATTCAGGTTTTTGTTTTTGTTTTTAAGGGTGATGAAAGAGAAAGTGTTTTGTATCGACTATTGTTTCTGTAACATCTTAGTAAATTTTTTTTCCGTAAAAGATAATTGAAGGGGGCAGCTAGGTGGCACAGGAGATAAAGTACCGGCCCTGGATTCAGGAGGACCTGAGTTCAAATCCAGCCTCAGACACTTGACACTTACTAGGCAAGTCATTTAACCCTCATTGCCCCCACAAAAAAGATAATTGTGTCAACTGGCTTATTGTTATTAAAGAGCTCACATAGGTGGGCTCAAGAACTGTAATATGAGAAGCACAATATAAGAGGGAAAGTTGCCCTCAAAACCCTAAAAATCAGCCAACTTCTAGGGATCCCACACCAGAAGTGTACATACATGTATAGAACATATACACTTCAAATAAACATATATACAGATATGTATGTATTGCATAATAAAATTGTAATACTGCATTGCATAATGAAAAATAAAGTTACTATACTACATATAATTAAATATCAATTACAAGGCAACATTATCCATGTGTTTGATAAATGAACTATATCTGTCTTCATGAACACTAACTTCTGTTTCTTCTGTAGGCTCATATTTTAGCAGTCACAGTTCTTTTCTGACCTACTAACCTTTCTACCTTAGTACCTAAGTTGCTTTATTGTATAGGCTGATTATTATGATCCTAATTTAGAACAATAGTTCTACATTCCTAAACGTTAAATTATTTTATGGTATAAGTTGATTATCATTGGTTCTCTAGGCAGCAGTTCATCTTCCCTTGTTTAAGCCAGAATCCTCTTCAATCAAATGCAGAGGTGTTGGGATTCCATGCTCAAAATCTTCTTTATTCGGGGCAGCTAGGTGGTGCAGTGGATAGAGCACTGGCCCTGGAGTCAGGAGTACCTGAGTTCAAATCCGGCCTTAGACACTTAACGCTTACTAGCTGTGTGACCCTGGGCAAGTCACTTAACCACAATTGCCTCACTAAAAAAAAAAAAAGAAAGAAAAAAAAAAAAAAGAAAATCTTCTTTACTCAAAACAACCCTCTTTCCAGGTGTTCTCTATGCCATGTCAGAAAAAAGTAGACTTTAACATGATTGATCTGTTGTTTATGTGTAGCAATTTCTTTCTTTCTTTTTTTTTGTTAGCATTTTAATAGTTCTTTTATATTAAGATGATGGTTTCTTTCATTGTCTAGCCATTTCTTTAGATACGCAAAAATGAACTTTTTGGTTTGGTGTAAATATCTATCTCACTTTCTAATTTCTTCTCCAGACAAGGTATCTCATGCTCTATCTTTTCTGCCTGGTTATCATCTGCATACTATTTATCCCAAAGTATCTCCAGAGTCCTCTGAAGGCTAGTTATATGCAAAATTTTGTCAATTAGCTTCATTTATTAATAACAAATCTTAGCATCATGCCATCATTTTTTCCTCCTGTTCTATGAGTTTCAACTTGGTCTTTCCCAAATGGAATAACTATGTTCACAGTTTTATCTTTTAACAGGTTCTCAGAAAACTTTTGTTCTCCGAATTTAAGTGTAACTTTCATACTGTGCTTCTGTAACCCTAATGTGAGAAGGTATTTTGGAATCTGAAGTAAGTTTTCCTGAGTTGGATTATTTCATATACTCTCAACTTATTACTCAAATAGTTTTGCTTTTTCTAACAACAGCAAAGAAGTCAATGTTTATTCTCTTATATTAAATTTTCTACTTATGCTTTTAGTTAAATCCATCTCTATTGTTTTCTCCCCACTTCAGGTCATTCTGCATGTAAATTTTATCTCAAGTTGCATTCATCTTTTTTCTATCATTATCCAATAGCATAAGAAATTTGTATGGCAATTTGCCTTTGTACCAAAATGGCTAAGCCAAAAAAATGCCATTGCAGCCATTAGTCCTGTCCCATAATGCTACTCTAGTTTCAACAAGTGCTAAATGTAAGAAAACTTCTGGGAAAACTAGGAATCAGTTTGCCAGAAACTAGGCATCTCATATCATATACCAAGAAAATATCAAAATGGTAAATGATTTAAACATGAAGGGTGATATCATAAGCAAATTAGGGGAGCATGGATAAGGAAAGAGTTTATGACCAAACAAGAGATAGATAGGATTATAGGAAGTAAGTCATTCCAATTACATGAAATTAAAAGGCTTTTTACACAAACAAAACTAGTGCAACCCAAATTTGAAGGCAAACAGGGAAAGGAGAAAATTTTATAGTAACTTTCTCTGATAAAGACCTCATTTCTCCATGTATGGGGATGGACTCAAATCTCTAAAAATGAGAGCCATTCCCCAGTTGATAAATTGTCAAAGGATATGAACAGGAAATTTTCAGAAGAAATCAAAGCTATGAATAGTCACATAGAAAAATGCTCTGAATCACTACTAATAAAGGAAATGCAAATTAAAAGAACTCTAAAATGCCACTTCACACCTATCAGACTGGCTAACATGATAGAAAAGGAAAATGGCAAATGCTGGAGGGGATGTAGAAAAAACAGGACACAAATGTACTGTTGGTGGAGTTGTGAACTAGTCCAACCATTCTGGAGAACAATTTGGAACTGTGCTCAAATGGCTCTAAAACTGTGTATACTCTTTAACCCAGCAATACTTCCATTCCATCTGTATCCCAAAGAGATCAAAGAAAAGGGAAATAAAAATATTTGTTCAAATATATTTATGGCTGCTCTATTCTTGGTGACAAAGAATTGCAAATGGAAGGGGTGCTCATTAATTGAGGAATGGCTAAACAAATTGTGGCATATGATTTTGAGTACTAATGTAATATAAGAAATGACAAGGACAATGGCTTCATTTAAAAAACAACAACATAGCAAGACCTATGTAAAGTGATGCAAAGTGAAATGAGAAGAACGTGCATGTTATTGTACACAGTAACAGCAAAAATGTAATGATGATCAACTGTGAAAGACTTGGCTACTCTGATCAGTATAGTGATCCAAGGTAATTCCAAAGGACTCATCATGAAAAATGCTATCCACCTCCAGAGAAAGAACTGATGGACTCTGTGTACAAATTGAAGTATAATTTTTTCACTTAAATTTTTTAGACTTTTATTTTCCAAATCACATGTAAAAGCAAATATTGACATCGATTCTTTTAAAACTTTGTGTTCCAACTTCTCTTCCTCCCTCCCCTCCCACCCCCACCCTAAGAACTCAAACAATTCAACATAAATTATAAATGAGTAGTCATGGAAAACAATTCTACATTATCTAGGTTGTGAGAGAAAATAGATAAAAACAAAACTTCAGATTAAGGAATTGTCAAAAAAATGTGTTTCAGTCTGTTTTCAGATACCATCAGTTCTTTCTCTGTAGATGGACTGCAATTTTCATAACTTCTTCAGAGTTATATTGGATCATCGCCTTGCTGAAAATAACCACATGCTTCCCAACAGATCATCTTACACTACTGCTGTTATTTTGTATACAGTACATTTCTCTCTGCTTTGGTTCATATGGGTCTTTCCAGGTTTTCCTGATAGCATCCAGTTCATTATAATTTTTATAGAGTACCTTGAACTTAACGGAGAATTTTCTTCACAATAGCCCAGCAGAGTAGGTACCATACGTTTTGACGTTGTAGTCAATCATCATAACTATTTCCTTCCATCCCATTCCCTTCCAATCATATTTACTCTGTTGTCTATCTTATTTTGCCCTAATCCTCCTCAAAAGTGTTTTGCGACTAACTGCCCTTCCCCCATTCTACCATCCCTTCATTCCCCCTTTCCTCCTTAGAATTTTTTCACTTAAAAAAATATGGCTAATATGAAAATGCCTTTCATGATGTCACACGTATAATTGATATTATTTGGCTTGCCTTTTCAGTGGCTGTGGGAAATGTTTGAGAAAGAATTTAGAACTCAAAATTTAAAAAGAAAACAATGTTTATAATAATAATAATGAATTTTAAAAGTTAAAAAATCAATTCCTTCTTAAAGGGGATCTAGAGATCAAGTTTGGGGTACCATTTCCTACTGTTACCATAGTAGAACTTTTTGAGTGATCAACTAGGCCAACATTTCACAAAATATTGAACCCCGGTTCAAATAATTTTGCCACAGTTGTGTCCTGCTTGTTCCTCATTTTTTCCCTATGATAAATGGCATAGTGGCTAGTACTGAACCTGAAGTCAGTCCAAATATGGCCTTAAAAATTTACTAGCTATGTGAGCCGGGGGAAGTCATGTAACCTCTCTATACCTCAGTTTCTTCATCTGTAAAATGAGCATAATATTAGCTCCTGTGATGTAGGGTTATGAAGCTCAAATGAGATATTTGTAAAGTACCATGCAAATCTTAAAGCTCTATATAAATGTTGTTGTTGCAGCTATTATATTCATAATCTACTAAGACTGAGATGTTTGTGTCTGTACATTCATACCTGAACAATACATTTTAAACATGTCAGGGTTCATTTTTCAAATAATGATCATGTGAAAATCATATTTAGCAAATCAATTATTCTAACTTAAGCAGTATATGTGCAACATATACATAGCAGTAATTATTGAAGGAACATGTAAGACTATTCATTCAACCAGCCCCATATTCACAAACATCCTCTTTTCCTCAATATAGATCAATACATTAATCAGCAACAGCAATCTCAAGAACTTAGCATCTATAATCCTAATTTCATAAAGTGCTTTGATAAATACACATTGGAATATTTTTCCCTTTAAAATAGAACAAGAGTAAAAGTGAAGAAAAATAAATACCATTCAGAAGTCTACACTGTAACAGACTTGTTCTTATCCTCCTATAGCAAACACAAATGAAGGTGTCAGACTATGGCAACATTCCCCTAGTGCTGCTGGACAAAAGTATACCAAGCCATCACCCTTCATCCTGCTTCTTGACCTTATTAATTCTCTCATATCAGTTTCTTCCCTTACCCCAGTTTTATTTAGAACTGCCTGTTTTCATATTCTTAGACCATTTATCATTTAGGAAACGGTTCTTATTCTTACAAATTTTAAACAATTCTCTCTCCCTCTCTTTCCTCCTACACACATATAAGTATATATGTATACATATATATGTGTATGTGTATGTATGCATGTATATATATATATGAAATGAGACCTTTATCTAAGAAACTTACTGCAAAGATTTCTTTCACAGTTGCTTGTTTCCCATTTACTCTTAGCTTTTTTATATTTGTGCAAAAACTTTAAAAATTTTGTGTAATAAAAATTATCCATTTTATCATATATGTTCCTCTCCATTCCTTATTTGGTCATGAATGTTTTTCATATCCATAGATCTGATAGGTTATTTTTTCCATGTTTCTCTAATTTCTTTATGATATGACATTTTATACCTAGGTCCCATGCTCAATTGGAACTTATCTTTGTATAAAGAATAAGGTGTTGTTCTAAAATTAATTTCTTCCATATTGATATCCAATTTTTCCAAAATCTTTTATCAAATAATGAATCCTTATCCAATAGAGGGGTATCTGTATTTACCAAATACTTTATGTTTGCCAAATATATTTGCTTTACTATATGTATACCTAGTCTGTTCAATGGGTTGATATGTTTCTTAACCTGTTCCAATTTTTAAAAATTGTAACTGTTTTGTAGTGTAGTTTGAGATCTGCCACACCTATTTCCCATTTCATTTCAATATTTCTATTAAGATTCTTGATCTTTTATCCCTCCATGTAAACATTTTTCTAGTTCTAAAAAGTAATCCTTTGATAGTTTGTGATGGCATTGAATTAACTCAATTTAGGTATTATTGTCATTTTTATTACATTGTCTCATCCTACCAATGAGCCATTAATAAAAAATGAAAAGGGAGAATTCACTGTAAATAAAAAAGAAATAAAGAATGTTATCATTAGAAACCTTTGCCCGAGGGGCAGCTAGGTGGTGCAGTGGATAAAGCACCGGCCCTGGATTCAGGAGGACCTGAGTTCAAATCCGGCCTCAGACACTTGACACTTACTAGCTGTGTGACCCTGGGCAAGTCACTTAACCCCCATTGCCCCGCAAAAAAAAAAGAAAAAGAAACCTTTGCCCACATACATGCCAGTAATACCAACAACTTAAATGAAATAAAGGAACATTGACAAAAATATTAAATGGGGGGCAGAGGCAAGATGGTGGAGAGAAGTCAGCAAGTTACCTGAGCTCTCCTTCGGTTCCTTCAAAAAAGAACATTAAATCAAGCCTCTAAACAGATTCTGAAACTACAGAACCTACAAAAAGACAGAGAGACACAATCTTCAAACCTGAGATAATTTAGAAGACTTCAGGAAAGGTCGATCTCACTCAGGCAAAAGGGAGGCACGGTGCACCACAGTGCAGTGCAATGTGGAGGGGGTCAGGGCAAGTCAGCAGGAAGCTCTAGGCCACAGCCAAGCAACTGAGGTCCCTTGATCCTGGCTCAGCAAGCTGGTGGCGCAGCTGGCCAGTGTTGAGATCCACCAGCACCAGCTGAGAGGGCAGGCTGCCAGCTAGAAGGCCACCCATAGGACAGGCATGACCAGGCCTGGCCATCCCAGCATGCTGGGAGCAAGCCCAGAGTGGTGAGAATTACACAAGGCATAGAGGCCTCAGAGTAGAAAGCCAGTGACACAGCCCCTATACCCCAGCATAAAAAGGTTGGAAAAGCAACCCTGGTGTCCCCACAGCAGAACTCAACTTAAAAAAAAAATAAGCTGCAATATGAGTAAGAAACAAAAAAGAGCTCTTACCATTGAGAGCTTCTGTGTCAACAGAGAAGAGCTAAACACAAATTCAGAAGAAGATAATACTCTCTAATTGCCTTCATGTGAAGCCTCAAGAGGGAAGATGAATTGGTCTCAAGACCAAAAAGCCATCTTGGAAGAGCTCAAAAAGGGTTTTAAAAATCAATTGATAGAGGTAGAAGAAAAAATAGGGAGAGAAATGAAAGCAACTCAAGAAAATTATGAAAAAAGAATCAGCAGCTTGGAAAAGGAAGCACAAACATTGACTGAAGAAAACAAGTCCTTCAAAAATTCATTTGGCCAAATGGAAAAGGAGGTACATAATCTAACTGAAGAAAACAATGCCTTAAAAATTACAATTGGACAGTTGGAAGCTAATGACTCCATGAGACACCAGGAATCAGTCAAACAGAATCAAAAGAATGAAAAAATAGAAGAAAATGTGAAATACCTCATTGGAAAGACAACTGACCTGGAAAATAGATCCAGTAGAGACAATTTGAGAATTATTAGACTGCCTGAAATCCATGATCAGAAAAAGAATCTAGACATCATTATCCAGGAAATTATCAAGGAGAACTGCCCTGATATTATAGAATTAGAGGATAAAATCATCATTGGAAGAATCTACCAATAACCTCCTGAAAGAGACCCCAAAAGGAAAACTCCAATTGTAGCCAAATTCCAGAATTATCAGGTGAAGGAGAAAATACTCCAAGCAGCCAGAAAGAAGCAATTTAAGTACCATGGAGCCACAGTCAGGATTGCACAGGACCAGGCAGCTTCAACATTAAAGACTTGGAATATGATCTTCCGGAAGGCAAAGGAGCTTGGATTGCAGCCAAGAATCTATTATCTAGCAAAACTGATCATTCACTTTCAAGTTAAAAGATGGGCATTCAATGAAATTGGGGACTTTCAAGGTTTCCTGATGAAAAGACCAGATCTGAATAGAAAATTCGATCTTAACATACAAGACTCAAGAGAAGTTTAAAGAGGTAAACAGCGGGGGGAAAAAGTTACTCAATAAGATTAAACTGTTTACATCCCTACACTGGAAGATAAAACTTCTAACTCTTGAGAACTGTATATGTATTTGGGCAGACAGAAGGATATTAGCAAGGAGATTACAGCAAGTGATTACCAGGATAATACACTATGATAATACACTAGATAGGATTTATACCAGGAATGCATGGCTGGTTTACCATTAGGAATACTATTAACATAATCAACCACATCAATAAGAAAACTAACCAAAATCATATGATTATCTCAATAGATGCAGAGAAAGCTTTTGACAAAATACAGCACCCATTCCTGATAAAAACACTAGAGAGCTTAGGAATAGGTGGAGCTTTCCTTAAAATAATAAGCAGTGTCTATCTAAAACCATCAGCAAGCATTATACGTAATGGAGATAAGTTAGAGGCCTTCCCAATAAGATCAGCGGTGAAACAGAGATGTCCATTATCACCTCTATTATTTAATATTGTACTAGAAATGTTAGCTTTAGCAATCAGAGAAGAAAAGGGAATTAAAGAATTAGAATATGCAAGGAGGAAACAAAACCATCACTCTTTGCAGATGATATGATGGTATACTTAGAGAATCAACTCAAAAATTACTTGAAACAATTATCAACTTTAGCAAAGTTGCAGGATATAAAATAAATCCATGTAAATCATCAGCATTTATATACATGACCAACAAAGTCCAGCAGCAAGAGATAGAAAGAGAAATTTCATTTAAAGTAATGGTAGACAATATAAAATACTTGGTATTCTACTTGCCAAGACAAACCCAGGAACTCTATGAACACAATTACAAAACACTTTTCGCACAAATCAAATCAGATCTAAATAATTGGGAAAATATCAATCTCTAATGGATAGGCCAAGCTAATATAATAAAAATGACAATTCTACCTAAATTAATTTACCTATTCAGTGCCATACCAATCAGACTACCTAAAAATTATTTTTTCAGTGCTAGAAAAAATAATAACAAAATTCATCTGGAAAAAACAAAAGGTCAAGAATATCAAGGGAACTAATGAAAAAATGCACAGGAAGGTGGGCTAGCTGTGCCAAATCTGAAGCACTACTACAAAGCAGCAGTCATCAAAACTATTTGGTATTGGCTAAGAAATAGAGTGGAGGATCAATGCAATAGGTTAGGCTCAGGAGACACGGTAGTAAATGACTTTAGTAATGTACTGTTTGATAAACCCAGAGACTCCAGCTTCTGGGATAGGAACTTAGTATTTGACAAAAACTGCTGGGAAGACTGGAAGATAGTATGGCAGAAACTAGGCATAGACCAACATCTTACACCTTATACTAAAATTAGGTCAAAATGGGTACATGATTTAGACATAAAAGATGATACCATAGGTACATTAGGAGAGGAAAGAATAGTTTATCTCTCAGATCTTTGGAAAGGAGAACAGTTTATGACCAAACAAGAGATAGAGAATATTATGAAATACAAAATGGATGATTTTGACTACATTAAATTAAAAAGGTTTTGCACAAACAGAAGTAATGCATCCAAAATTAGAAGGGAAGCAGAAATCTGGGAAACAATTTTTATAGCCAGTACTTCTGATGAAGGTCTCATTTCTAAAATATATTGGAAACCAAATCAAATTTATAAAAATCCAAGTCATTCCCCAATTGAGTAATGGTCAAAGGATATGAACAGGCAGTTTCTGATGAAGAAATCAAAGTTATATATTGCCATATGAAAAAAATGCTCTAAATCACTATTGATTAGAGAAATGCAAATTAAAACAACTCTGAGGTACCACCTGATACCTATTAGATTGGCTAATATGACAAAAAAGTAAAATAATAAATATTGGAGAAGCTGGGGAAAAATTGGAACACTAATACATTGTTGGTGGACTGATCCCACCATTTTGGAGAGCAGTTTGGAACTATGCCCAAAGGGCTATAAAGCTATGTATACCCTTTGCCCCAGCAAGACCACTATTAGGTTTTTTTCCCAGGGAGAGCATGGAAAAGGGAAAAGGACCTATATGTACAAAAATATTTATAGCTGCTCTTTTTGTGGTGGCAAGGAATTGGAAATTGAGGAGTTGCCCATCAATTGGGGAATGGCTGAACAAGTTATGGTATATAAATGTAATGGAATACTATTGTTCTATAAGAAACAATGAGCAGGCAGATTTCAGAGAAACCTGGAAGGACTTGGATGATATTTTGATGAGTGAGATGAGCAGAACCAGGAGACCATTGTACACAGTATCAACAACATTATGCATTGATCAACTGTATAGACTTGATTCTTCTCAGCAATGCAATGGTCCAGGATAGTTCCAAAGGAGTCATGATGGAAAATGCTCTCCAAATCCAGAAAAGAAAAAAAAAACTGTTGAATTGGGATGCAGATCAAACCAAACTATTTCTACTGTTTTTTTGTTGTTGTTTTTTTCTTTTTTTGAGGTTTTTCCTTTTTGTTCTGATTCTTCTCTTATAACATGACTAATGCAGAAATGTGTTTAATGCGATTGTACATATATAACCTATACCAGATTACCTGCTGTCTTGTAGAGGAGGAAGGGAGGGGAGGGAGATGGAAAAATTTGAAACTAGAAATCTTAAAAAAACAAATGTTGAAAACTATCTCTAAATGTAACTGGAAAATAATAAAATATTTGTTTGGGAAAATATTAAATAGCCCAACTAATAGAACAAGAAATAAAGAATTTAAACAACTCAGTTTCAGAGGAAGAAATTAAATGAGCCATAAATAAACTTTCAAAAGGAAAAAAATAGCTCAACAGGACCACATATATTTACAAGTGAATCCTATGAAACATTCAAAGAATAATTAATTCCAATATTACAGAAATTATTTTCAAAAATCTCTAAAGAAGGTATTACTTTTATCACCCAGATATGGTCTTGATACATAAACCAGGGAGAAGCAAAACAGAAAAAAGAAAACAATAAACCAATATCCCTAAACAACAGATACAAACGGGAAGCTAAGTAGCTCAGTGGATAAAGCACCAGCCCTGGATTCAGGAGGACCTGACTTCAAATCTGGTCTCAGACACTTGACACTTACTAGCTGTGTGACCCTGGGCAAGTCACTCAACCCTCATTTCCCTGAAAAAAAAAAAAGAACAGATGCAAAACTTTTAGATAAAATATTGACAAAGAGGCTAAAACAACACATCATAAAGATTATAAATTATATTCAGGTTAGATTTATGACAGAAATGCAGTGTTGGTTTAATATTAAGAAAAATACAAACTTATTTAACAATAGTAATGATTCAACAAAAATCATATAATTAGGGGCAGCTAAGTGGCTCAGTGGATAGAGTGCCGGCCCTGGATTCAGGAGGACCTGAGTTCAAATCCGACCTCAGACACTTGATATTTACTAGCTGTGCGGCCCTGGGCAAGTCACTTAACCCCAATTGCCTCAAAAAAGTAATCATATGATTATATCAACGGATGCAGAAAAAGCTTTTAAGAAAATACAATACTCATTTCTGTTTTGAAGAAAAAACAACATAGGAATAAAATTACCTTTCCCTAAAACAATAAGTAGTATATCTCTAAAACCAAGAACTATGGTAATTTGTAATGGAGGTAAAATAGAATCTTTTCCAAAAACTTCAGGAGTGAAACAAGAGTGTTCATCATCACTGCTTCTATTTGACCAAGTACTAGAAATGTTCACTACAAAAACAAGAGAAGAAAAGAAGAAACTTAGGAAACAACCACAGGTAAAGCAAAACCAAAAATATCACTTTTTGTGTATGATAGAATGTTTCACTTAAAGATTCTTAATGATAAAATTCATTGAAGCTATTAATAACTTTAGCAAACTTGAAGAATATAAAAAATCCACAAAATGCTTTGCATTTCTATATAATACCAAAAAACCAGTAAGAAGAAATGAAAAATTTCATATACAATTACTAGAGAATGTATAAAATACTTGGGAGATTACTTTCAAAGATAGTTACAAGAACCATATAAATACAACTACAAAATAAGCCCCATTTACAGAAATAGAAACAGACCTACATATTTGGGAAAATAGTAATTTCTCATGTCAGGTTCTAAGGCAGTTAAGGCATTATGTTCTGTTATTTCTTCATAAATTACTTTTACAAATTACATCTTTTTCAAGTCCTCCTTCAGACTCAAAGATAACAGTTTACTCAACTACTTAATCTCAGTCTTTCAAAAGTTGGATTTGGGGCAGCTAGGTGGCGCAGTAGATAAAGCACGGGCCGTGGATTCAGGACTACCTGAGTTCAAATCTGGCCTCAGACACTTGACACTTGCTAGCTGTGTGACCCTGGGCAAGTCACTTAACCCCCATTGCCCCTCAAAAAAATAAAATAAATTAAAATAAGTTGGATATCCTTTCCCAAAAGTTGATTCCCAATTCACTTAAAGGAACAGTAATAGTATCCAAGCATCTGACAGAAGTTCTCTAAACTGATCATACATTTCATTCCTTTACTGAAATAAAACAAAACAAAAACAAAACCCCTCCAATTTCCTGCTTTAAATTCTCTATACTTCAATTGGTTTTGCCTTTGTATCTTCAGCACAGTGCCTGGCACATAGTAGGTAGGCACTTAATAAATAATAGCTAATAGCTAGCATTTATAGGATGCACTTTATAAATATTAGCTCATGTTATCCATACAACAACATTTCAGAGGTATTATTATTATTAATTATTTTTGTTATTGTTATCTTGATGTTTTTATTATCATCACAATTATTATTTTACAAGTAAGAAAAATGAAGTATTCAGAGGATAAGTGACTTGTGTTTGTTCTTTGTCTTTCCACCATGACATCAGAGTGATGTCATGACTTGACACCAGGCAACATCACCAACCTCACTCTCTTCTCAAGAACCATCTGGGGCCAGTGGCAAGATAGATATCAGGACGACTGGCCCCAGATACTTAAGGCAATTGGGGTTAAGTGATTTGCCCAGAGTCACACAGCTAGTAAGTGTCTGAGGTGCGATTTGAACTCAGCTCCTCCTGACTCTAGAACCAATGATTTATCCCCTGTGCCACCTAGCTGCCCTAGACAAATGACTTAGCAATGATCAGGCAATATTTAAAGCCAGAGTAGAACTCAGGTCTTCCCGAATACAAATGCTTATTGAATTGAATTGTCTACCTACCATAGTATAAACTTGATTTTGCCAATAAAGTGCTTCCACCTACTTTTCTAATCCCATCTCTTACTACTATTGCCTTTTCCACATCCTATATCCCAGCTAAACTGAACAACTCTCTATCCACCATTCTTTCCCTGTTTCTGAGTCTCTATTAATGCTCTTCATCCTATCAGAGTTAAGATTTCTCTCCCTGCCTCATCTCTGTTGATTGAAGCTGTAGTCAAAGACCAGAGAGAGATGCTATCTCCTTCATAAACCTTCAGGCTACCCCAACCCCCACCTGGAGAAAGCAGTCTAATATTCTTTGTTTGGATTCTCTTCTGTATTTGGCTTGTATTTGTGTACCTCATGTCTCTGCCCAACCCCACTATAATTTTGCAAATCCTTTGGGAACAAGGGCTGTGTTTTATGTCTCTAACTGAAGTGCCTTGCACACATTTGAAAGTTAATAAATGTTTGCTGAATTATCAAATTGAAAGAGAGAGGAACCTCATTGAATGTAGCCTGCCCCAGGGAGAATGAAGCATTGTCTTCTTTCTGTTGTTGTTCAGTCATTTTTCAATCATGTCCGACTCTTTTGACTCTATTTGGGGTTTTCTTTGCAAAGATGCTAGAGTGGTTGACCATTCCCTTCTCTAGCTCATTTTACAGATGGGCACACAGGGTTAAGTGACTTGCCCTTGTGTTCTTTATCTGATTGCATTTTAAAAAAGAAAATGTCCACACATACTTATATAGGACAGCTAGGTGGCACAGCGATAGAGTGCCAGTCCTGGAGTTAAGGAGACTTTTCTTCCTAAATTCGAATCTGGCCAAAGACACTTTCTAGCTGTGTAACCCTGAGCAAGTGACCTAACCCTGTTTGCTTCAGTTTCCATCTGTAAAATGAATTGGAGAAGGAAATGGCAAATCACTCCAGTATCTTTGCCAAGAAAACCCCTAGTGAGGCCACAAAGAGTTGGAAATGACTGAAATTATTGAAGAACAACAAAACTGCACACATTTGGAAGTTAATAAATGTTTGTTGAATGAATAAATTGGAGGAGAGAGGAACCAGATCATAAAAACTAGCAGGCCGAAGGTGACCTCGCTGAAAAAAAAATACGCCAAAAGTCTCAAAATAGAAAACTTATTCTCATTGTTCTTCAAAGGAGAGACTGTCCAGTTTTGGGGGGAAGGGGAACCAAAACTCTCTTTCCCAAGTTTGCTTTAGTTCTTCTTATACCTTCCCACCTCCCATACTAGGCCTGAGTCTAGATCCTATAACCCTAGGCCTCCGTGGTTTTCTCAGCTGCGTGATTTACACCTTTTCCTTGGCTGGGTGTCACTGTTTAGCTATGTTTGAAATTCTCCCAGTATAAATGTGTCCTGCCTGCCTCAGGGAGAACCAGGGCTGGCTTTCTTTAGCTGTCTGCAGATAAAAAGGAAAACACACACACACACACACCTCCTCTCCCCAACACACTTTTTAAAAAAGGGCTTTAAATATTTACTCAAAAATCAGTTGAACAGAAAGAAGGGAAGTTTAAAATGAATTATAGCATTTGTAATACAGACATTCAGGTTTAAGGACAAATACAGTCCTGTTTCTCTTATCCTAATTCTAGCTCCCCTGATCATATGTAAGTGGTTCTGAGGGCCTGAGATCTTGGGAGGGGGTAAACTTTTATCCTTGGGAAGGAGCTGTTATCTTTGCTAGAGCTGATTTCTTCATCTTTCCCTAGAAAAGGAGAAAGAGGGAAACAGAGGGAGAGAGAAGTAACGAGAGCAGGTAAATTGACCTTTTCTTTATTTCTCTTATCTCAAATGAGCTATTTGTAAAGTGCTTAGCATGATCCCTGGCACATAGTAGGTATCCTCCCCTACCCCCACCCCAGCCCCAAATTCCTTGCACCATTTTTGAAGGACTCAAATTTCCTTTTTGCCTCTTAAAAAGGTTATATTCAGGGTAGCTAGGTAGCACAGTGAATAGAGCACCAGCCCTGGAGTCAGGAAGACCTGAGTTCAAATCTGGCCTCAGACACTTAACACTTACTAGCTGTGTGACCCTGGGTAAGTCACTTAACCCCGATTGCCTCACCAAAAAAAAAAAGGTCATATTCTTCAGAATATTGAGATATACATACTTTGAAGTATTCATTTAAAGAGATGGAAGTGAGGGAGGGTGGAGGGAGAATAAATCTCAGGAATCTATCCTCAATTTTTAAACTTTAGCACCCAAGACCCTGTCCCCCAAGAAACTCCATATGATTCAGATCACAAGAAAAAGCAAAAGAGGATCCTGGGCAGAAAAGGAAGAAGAAAGAAGAGAAGAAGAAACAACAGAGTCCAGATCCCCCTGGGAGAGGGACCAGCAGCCTCCCAGCCTCCCTACACAAGATCACTAGATGACAGGACAAGGGAACTTTTCCTCCTGCACTGAACTTGCAGCCTTGGGGGCTAGAGGACACACTGCCCTTGGAGCTTTCCCCTTCGACTGGGGGAGAACACAGGCCCTGACCCTTTTGGCTTGGGGTGAATGAGGTAGATTCATTAGGGATGGGAAGTGCAGTTGCTTGTGTAAGGCAGGGCCCAAATGGCTCCCCACTGGAGCCAATTCACCTTCATTCCATGTACAGTTTGTATGTTTTAAGATTTTGAAAGTTCCCTTTCAAGAAAGATTTTTCAGGCACCTATGACTATGCAGACCTCACAGCTTTGTGGGGTGGAAAGGTACTGGACTGAGAATCAGGGGTGAGTATTCTGACAAAAGGATTTCACCTTGAATACATCATTTAACCTATATGGATCTCAGTTTTCCCATCTATAAAAATGAGCAGCTGGATTAGATGATCTCTGTAGGTCCCTCTCAACTTTGTGCATCTAAGTATTCTTTGAGGGCTCCTGGTAGGAAGAAGTCTACAATAAGATGAATAAGGGTCTTTGGGGTCATGTGAGCAACAAGATGGTGGATTAGACATTGTCTCCAATCCCCATGACCTTTCAAATGTCTCTAATACAGAAATTATATGCCAAAGATAAAGAAACTTCACTGTCTCCATGGTTTAGGACATCAAGAATCCATAAGAAAGTTTAAAAAACCCTGGAAAAAAATCCTGAAGGAATTGATGCTCACTGACCCCGAGCTCACCCAGAACCCCTCTTCTCCCTCCCTAGGGCTAGTGAGGCTCCATTAGCAGATACAAGGATACAATGCAGGCTTACATCAAAACTCCAAGCCCCGCCCCCCCATCTCTTTCCAGTGCCATAGTGATCCCAGTTCTCAAGCTGCAGAATTTTCTTCGGACCCTGACAAAGAGCTTGGCCCCAGACCTTCAGTACCAAAAGCCTCCTGGGGACTGAAACCCAGAAGCACCTAAACTGCAAAGCTCTGAACTATCTGTGCTGGAAAAAATATATGCTGAATTTCTAGTTCTGGGCCAGAGAATTAAGGAACAGAGGGAGTGGGACAAGTCGTCAGATCAGGACACTGCATACTGGGAGCTGTGCATCACTCCACCAAGCCTAAGGGCAGAGTATAGCATCCACCTGGGCCCAGTTATGACCAACCAAAAGTTGTTTGGGGCAGAGACCTAGGCTGTAGAACCATGAATTGTCCACTGTGGGAAGATGCTGAGATGTTTGGAGATCTAGCCCCAAGGATAGACAGATCAAGAGGAAAAAATCACAACAGAAAGAAATATGCCCCCCAGATCTAGCAAATAAGTTCAGGAAGCCATGAATAAATACTACAAAAATAAGGAAAATGATGAGAGGAATTTGAGGAGAATATGGAACCACAACACACCTTTCCTAGTGGTTTAAAAGACAAATAAGAATTATCAGAATAACATCTATGTCCTGCACAGCAAAAACAATGGACAAAATTTAAAAACTTGAATCTACAATGCCAAGCCTCCCAAATAGTGTAAGAGAGACATGAAAGAGAACAATAGGCTAGGAATGCAAATACACAGAAGTAAAAGACAATCAAGAAGAAAAGAAGAAAAATAACAAGAACATTAAAATAAATAAGTGAGTAAAATAAGAAGAAACAAGGCAGACTGTGTCCAGTGCTTTGGGGGTACAAGAAAAGTACTATGAGAACATGATTTTCCAGTTAAGGAAATCAGATTACTTTGTGAAAGAGGTAGCAATCATGGACATGGTTCACAAATCATTGGTTGGCCTTTTGGAATAAGGGACTATTTGTCATGTGGTCCCCAGGGCTAAGTAGGAACTATTATCCATAATCTTCTGGAGCAGGAACCCTCAAGTCAATTGATGACGGGATCCCTTCTCCCATAGGAGCCTTCTCCTTTCCAATGAATAATTATAAATGTTCTGTTCGAAAAACATGCACATAACTGTGCTTCTTCAATCTCAGCTTATGACACACTTGTGGATTTAGGACACAAGGGAAAGGAATCATTTCTGTACAAATATACATGTACACACAAATACATATAAATGTATATATGCATGTATACACATATGTGTTTGTATATGTGCACATATGCATTCATATACATATACAAGACATATATACCTACCTTACTCATCATTACTATAATTTCTACCTTTCTGGTCAAACACTGGCAAGGAAAAGTGAGGGTGTGGAAGAGAAAGAAGAATCACACTGGAACTAAACACTGAAATCAATGGGCACCGAAAGAGGCTGACAGGGGAGGGTAAGGAAAGTGCCAAACCTAGCTTTCCAAAGTTATTACTGACCATCTTGGTGGAGCTATATCACCAGCATAAGAAAGCTAGAAGTGAATTGTCTAGTATATTGAGCTACTCAAGGCAGAATTAATAGTTTTAACAGACTGTGCCAAAACAGTCAAGAGGCAGCTGATGGAGCCTGCAACACCACATATGAAAATAGCCATGCTGAGAGTGGCAGGAATAAGCTTTTGGGGGTGGAAGTGTGATTTCTGACCCTGAGATTGGATTGGAAAAGGTGCTGTATCTCATTGAAGGCTTATCCTAATACTGCTTTTATGGGATAGAAAAGGTTCTCAACTGTGGATGGGCTTTCGTTGCAGATGAAGTTTAAACACCAATTTGAGTTAGTAAGTATATTGTCTCTGGGACCTGAGGAGATTAAAGATGACCTACTCAGTTAGATTGGGAGCATTTTTTTGTCCTTTTTAAAGTGACTAAGATGGATACTTGACCAAATGTGTGTCTGTCTATCTATCTATCTTTCTATCTATCTATATCTATATATCTATCTACCTATCTATATCTATATATATATATCTATCTACCTATCTATATATGTATATATATATCATCTATCTATATGTACATTTATCTATTGCTATCATCTATTTGTATCTCTATCTATCTATCTATCTATCTATCTATCTATCTATCCCAATAAGAATTACTATTGCAAAGGAGTGAAGTTCCTAAAAGATATGATTTTGGTAGAATGGATCTTTGGAAAAGAGAAAACTACATGGAAATATATAGAAAAATTGGAGGAAAACAATGATGAAGTCTTTCAAGGGAAGACAATTGCTCACTTAAAAAGACCAATAGAAGTTAAGTTGAGCCATTCATTCTGAACACCCTCATTTTCTCTTCCCCACTCCTCAAACCTTCTTTAAATCATTCCCCATTTTCTCTTTCATTGCTCCAGTCTCTGATTAAGATGTAGTTCTACTCTTTGTCAATGGCCAACCTGCTATTTTATCTTGTCCTATTCCATTCCACCTTATTTGGCACCTTCCCTGCATCTCTCCCAACCTACTGATTCCTTTTCTGCTGCTTAAAAAAAATATGCCCAGCTCTTCCCCATGCATAAAAAACCTTCACTTCACTCTTTTCTTCCTGTAATCTATCTTCTTGTATTTGTCACTCTTTGGGGAAAAAAATAGGAAAAGCAATCTACCTTTAGTTTCTGCATTTTTTCACCTCCCATTCAATTCCCTAAGCCCTTCAAATCTGGTTTCTCTCCTCAGTATTCTTCTGAGATGTTGATATTGAGAGTTACTAAGGATCACTTTCTTACTAAAATTTTGGCCCCTTTGCTGTTTTTGAAGCTCTGCTTCAAACCCACTCCTTCATATTCCCTCTCACTCTTTCTGTCTGTCAGTCTGTCAGTCTGTCTGTCTGTCTGTCTGTCTTTCTCTCTCTCTCTCTCTCTCTCTCTCTCTCTCTCTCACACACACACACACACACACACACACACACACACTTTCTCCTCCCCCTCTACATCTTCCTTTTAAGTTATTTGAAGTTTCTTCCTCCTGGTTTTCCTTTTATTTATTTAACGATTTCCATATTTCTCCTTAGCATATCTTCTGGGAGCTTGTATCTTCTCCTCTACATTTTCTATTCTTGTAATAGAAAGATTCTTAAATTGAAATACCCATCCCTAATCGCTATCCTGAACTCCACAAAATCACAGAATTTCAGAGTTGGAAGACACAATGACTATCTGGTCCAACCATTTCACAAATTCCCCCTATGATATACCTGATTACATCTGAATACGAACTCACTACCTCCCCAGGCAGTCCATCCCATTTTAGAATAGGTCTAATTAGGATGTTTTCCCCACCACCAAGCCAGTATTTGTCTCTGTCTAATTTCTACCTATTACTCCTACTTTTGTCTTCTGGACCAAATTAAACAAATCTAATCATTCTTCCACATAACAAACTCTTCAAATGCTTGAAAAAATATCACGTACCCTGAGTCTTCACCAAGCTAGAGCCCCCCCCCCCAGTTCCTTCAACACATCCTCATGTGACTCAAACTTGAGGCCCTTCCTTTTGATTGTTGTCATTGTTGTTGTTGCTGTTCAGTCATATCCAACTCTTCGTGACCCCATTTGGTTTTTCTTGGCAAAGATACTGTAGTGGTTTGACATATCCTTTCCCAGCTCATTTTACAGATGAGGAAACTGAAACAAACAGGGTTAAATGAAATGCCCAGGATCATAGAACTAGTAAGTGTCTGTATCCAGATTTGAACTCAGGTCTTCCTCACTCTGATTCTATCCATTGTACCACCTAGCTGTTCCCACAATCATTTTGATTACCCTCTTTTATTACAGGGATAGCTTCTAGTTCATCTATGCCCTTTTAAAACTACGGTATTCATAACTGATCATTCTGTGTAGATGTGGTCTGGCCAATGTTGATGTCAAAGAGACTCATCTCATTCCTGGAAAGTGATCTCCTCTCATCTCCATTGCAGTGCAAGATCACTTTAGAGTTTGGGGCTGGCATGGCATGCTGGTGACTGATATTGATCGAAAAATCCACTCTAACACCAAATCTTTTTCAGACAATTCTCTATCCACATTGCTATAATCTTGTACTCATGAAATTAAGTTTTTAGTTCAAGTATGAGACTTTGCATTTACTATTCTAGACTATCAAAATGCCATTGGCTCTAACCACTGTCATTGAGTATGTTAACTATCTCTCCCAGCTTTGTGTCATCTGCAAATCTGGTGAGGATACTATCTCTATGTTTAGCAAAACTTTATTTAAACACATTTACACACACACACTAAACAACACAGGACAAAAGCTAGATCCCTTATGCACTTTACTCTAGACCTCCTGCCAAATTAACCACAAAACATTAGTGGCTAGTTTTTGAATGAATTCAGCAAGTCCAGGATCCATGGATACCAGGGCTTCTTAATCTTTTCTCACTCAAGACACCTTTTTGTTGGAGAAATTTTCATGCCACCCTGGGTATATAGGTATATAAAATAGGTATACCTAAAATTTTACTGTTGCCAAATATTTTTGCAACTCCCGCATTCAGTTATACAACTCATGGTTTAAGAAGCTTTGATCTAAACCACATTTCTTCATTTTGCCCAAAGTCTAAAATGTGATATCCTTTTACTGTGATGTAGGTTACCTGTATCTATAACACTCTTCTGACCTACTAGTTCTGTAACTTTGTCAGAAGAGATTTGAAGTTAGTCTGGGATAATCTACTATTGCTGTGCTAGTTCTTTGGGATCACTTACTGCTAGATATCTCTATCTTCATAATCCCATGAGTATTTCAAACTTAACATGTCCCAAAAGGAGCTCATTACCCCCCACCCCACCCCACCAAGTCTTGTCCCCTCCAAACTTCTCTATTTCTGTTAAGGACACCACCATCCTGACAGTCACTCAGGTTCTAATCTCAGAGCCATTATTTCCCCCCTTCTCTCATGCCTCTGATCCAGTTGGTTGCCAAGTATACCTCCATGAGATAGCTAATATCTGCCCCCTTCTGTCTATTTCTCTAGGTCACGAACCTAGTTTAGAACCTTATTACCTTTCCTTTGAATTAGTCATTGTAATGGCCTCCTAAATGGCCTCCCTGCTTCCAGTGTCTTCCCTCTTCAATCCATCTTTCACAAGCATAAAGCTTGACTATGTCATTCACCTGTACAAAGCATATTACTGGCCCACACAAACTCCTCAACTGGACATTTAGTCTTTTCATAATCCACCTGCAGTTCACCCTTCCCTGCTTATGTCATTTTACTCCCCTTTACAATTCAATTGTAGCCAAATAGTCCCAATTATTTTTCTCTAACTAGGCAGTACCTTCTATCATCTCTGTCCCCTTGTACAGTGCCCCCCCATTCACCCCCCACCCCATCTGAAATGAACTTCCTACCTTATCTCTTATCTTATCTTCCCATTTCAGTTTCTGTACCACTGGAGACAGGAATTCTTTTTTGATTCTCGCCAGTAGTTACTATTTTTGAAGTTACCTTGAATTCATTTATTTGCCTACTTTTTGTATCTTCAGTAGATGGGAGCTAGTCACTTTTCCATTTAGATTTGTATTTGTGTCCAGAGCTTCTATTTCCCTGTCCTGTCTCCAGACCAAGAAGTCTCTCCTCTCAGTTGGGTCCATCTAAGCTGGGGCTGGCTTCTTAAAGGAAAAATAGTCACTAGGTCTAAGGGAAAGTTTAAGTGTCCTGGCAAGGTCTACATGTAGGGGGGGGCATAATCTATAGAAATTGTGGGTTTGGATTTCTGTCATGATCACCATAGGGCTACACTGGAATTTTAGAGTGAGGTACCAGAGAAAGACCATAGGATGGAATGAGAACATGGACAGCCTCAAGAGATGGGGTTGGAGTGGAATCGATGAATGGTTCCCTGCTTCAAACTCAATTCACAAATGCTTTTGAATTGCTGCTGAATGTGTAAAGTTCTCTCCATCTCTGTTGTTCCTATATGTATTTGTGTGGGAGTATGATCAACACTACAAACAAAACTCATGAAATAAAAACCCTAGCAGTAAGCACTTGCCAAACCTCAAAGCACGATGCACATGTTAGTGATTATTATTACTGCTCCCAATTTGCCAGATTTGGGGAATTAAAGGAATGATAGGAAGGGTCTGTCATCCTCTCAAGACTGGTGTATGGGTTTAAGTGATCAGTCTTGCGAAAAGTGGAGCTATCTGGAGAGAAAGGTCTCCCAGTATCACAGGCATTGTTGAAATCCTCACCTTACAGTTGTCACACATTGGTGCTCCTCTGCCCTACATCCCGGACTTTACTAGATTGTATGTTCCTCTTCGGCAAGGAATATCCTTTATCTTTCTATGTATCCCCAGCACTTAGCAAAGTACTTGGCACACAATAGGAGTTTAATCAATGTTTATTGACTGACTGACTCAGACCTGTCACCATTCTTTGGAACAGTATTTCAGGCCAAGCACAAGTCGATTACAGCAAGTTAAATCTGGCAGCTGCACAAAACACAATGGAATGTTTCCATCTCTTTACTTTCCAATTATTTTATCCTAATTTCCCAACCAGTATCACCCTCCCTCTCCCCCCTATAAAAGAAAATAAAACCAAACAAAAAAATCTTAATAAAAACCTTGATTCACTTCCAATCCATTTACAAATCTAAGAAGAACGCTGGATTTATATTTGTGGAGGATACTTGAGTGGGAAAAGTAAGGAATTCTAGTAACCTCAGATTCAATATTTTGGACACAGGTACCTGTTGTGGCAAAGTGCATAGGCTAGAAATAAAGAAATATTTTTTAAAAACTGGAATTGTCTTCTTTGTTTCACTAAATATCTGGGTAACACTTGGTTCTGCATGCCTTCCTCCCATTTTCCCCTTATTTGGAGGAAAAAGTTCCTGTGAGAATTTATACAGTCCCACACAGTTGACAAATAAAATTACTTATAATTTCACTTGAGGGCTTCCAGTATTTCCTTTTTGTACAAGTGGATTAGGTCAATAGAACATCTACAGGATAATATGGGGAGCCATGTCTACACTTCTGAAGCAGCTCCTGTCAAAATCTAAATCTAGAATCTGAGAATGACTCCCCCCACTATTGGGCCCTAACTTCCATATTTCTCTATTTTTAAGAGATTGTGTCTTTTTTTTTTTTTGCATCTCAAGTGCCTAGGCCACTGTTGATGCTCAATAAATCTTTGTTTAATTTGAATTTTTAAAAGCCCGAGTCCCAGTTATTCCAGGAAAATACATGTTATGTAAGAAGACAATATTTAGGAGTAAACAAATTGATTTTTATTCAAAAGAGAAAGGATATTTATAGCAGAGAGAGGTCTGAGGGTCTTTCGAGGAATTTTCATCCAGTTAATCTCAAATCACCATCTCTTAAACATAGTTATATTTCACACCTTATGCTTTGGAGAGGAAACAACACTCTATACTCTCATCACCCTGCCAAATTCTCACCTTGAAATTCACTTCTTTCATATAAACTTTATTATAAAGCACACTGACATACTAGTTCTTCTCTAGACATCCCCAGGTAAAATGTGGTCCTTGGAGAAAAGACAAATTCCTCTGCGGTGAACATATTAGTATAGATAAGATTATCAGATCACTTGGGGCACATTGGATGGTGTGTGTGTGGGGGGGAGGCATGGTGCATAGAACATTGGATAAGCATAGAAAAATCCTAGTTGTTTTTTCTCTTCAGCTTGGTTCAAAGCCAGTGGCCCATAAACAGAACCTTTTCTCTCTTCGATATATTACCTTTAAACCACTCAATTTCCAGAAGTAAGGAAAAGCTGAGAAAAAGTGAGCAGTGATATCTTACTCCTAATAATGCCAGTCATTTCAAGTCCTTGATAAGAAAATTCTATCACTGTGTTTCTAACATATGCATGTACCCAAGTTTACCTGATGTGAGGGGGAGGGAGGAGAGGGTAAACAGGGAGTCGTAAACAGCCTGATTAGAATATTAAAGCAAACATTTCTGAGGCAATCAGAATAAAAGAAGCAATATGATGTGGCAGACAGGTCCAGTGGGGTAATTCGAAGGAGGAAAGCAGAGATTCAGATCTCACCTCTGACACTTGTTAGCTCTGTGCTCCTGGACAAATCTCACTGAGCATCAATTATTTCTCATCTGTAACATGGGGATAAAATTTAAAATTTCAATGGGCCTTAAAAACCATCCAGACCATTTCCATTCTGCCAGAAGAAGAAATATAGAGAGGTTATGAGTCTTATCCAAGGTAAGATTTGCCTACATCACAGCTTTGTTGTAGCTTAAAGAGATTATGTGTGAAAAGTGCTTTGAAGATCATCCTTTCTGTGTCCGCTTGTTTGGGGGAGGGTAGAGGCACAAGGCATTTCAAGAGACATAATCAGTCCCAGAAAAATGAAGGGAAGGGGTCTTGCAAGTGAGTGCAAGTGAAAGAAAGAAACCCGGTATCACCAGAATTCTCCTTCATTTTCAAGGGTATGGAAACATTGGGAAGTGCCAGTACTTTATTATTCTTTTTCTTAATGTTATTCTTATTATCATTCCCTTTATTAATATTTATTATTATTATTTTGGATCAGTGTTGCTTCTCTTCCGTATGTAAGGAATGATAGGATTTTTCAATACGTTGACTGGCCCAGGCTAGCGACCAGACTTGTTTAGGTGAAGGGTTGGGGTTGGGGCAAAGAGAGGGGAATCATTGCAATTGACGGATTCAGCCGCATAAAACTGTCTACAAGTTGTATGGGAACTAATCACGTAGCGACCAACAAGAAAGCTGACCTTTCAGTAAAAGGTATTTGTTCAGGTAAATAATAGTACGTCTTTCGAACAGATAGCAAAAGATTTTCCAAACGATCATGAGATGGGCCCGTTTACCTGTCCCCATACATTTTATTCCGTTGCAGTCACTTAACACCTTGTTATCGGTGAGGGAAAATGCAACTTCGGTTATTCCCGGATTTTATTCTTCGTTTTTTCGATCCCGCTGGCTCCTTCATCCTCGTGCACTCCAAACTGCAACTGCAACGAATGTGTGCGTTTTACCCTCTTAATTCCCAGTAACCGGATGCCACAAACAGAACGGACACACACTTTCCAAATGAGCACTTAGCCACACCCAAATGCTTTGAAGAAAATAGTCATTTATTGTCAAAGCATCCAACATACCGAGATAAACTATAAAGTTTGATAAATCTTTGGAAGGGGGGAAAAGAAACACATAACTATGCATACTTCGTTTCACTGGCACAAAATTACACTTTGTATTAAAAGGAAATACATATTTACAGAATCGATGACATTCTTCATGGAAGTCCTGTAACTATTTCATGACACATGCACTTTCCCCTGGAAACTTAAACCGATCCCCCCCTCCCCATTTTTCAAATGAGTTTTTGCGTGTTTGCTTTGTAAGAACACAAACTGTAATCGCGTAATGCAGAAGCCTTGCATTCTTCTTTGTGCACTTTATATCTAAAATAAAATTTGCCCTTCCATATAATTATTACATCTAAATTGTGTAAGTGCTTAATAATTTAAGTAGAAACGTATGACAAATGCATCAATATGTTGCAATATATGACATTTTAAAAAATGTATTTGGGGGGAGTGAAAATGCGTGCATTAAAAAAACCCACAAAACCAAAACAAACCCCCGAATAAAAACCCACCACCCTCTCTGACTCAGATGTACATCTGCGGGTGTGGTTTTGTGCAAGTAAACATCGGAATGGCAAATCATGTCTCGGAGTCCCGTTAGGTGGCCCATTTGCCCTACACTGTGCGCGCGTGTGAGAGAGAGAGTGTGCCTGGGAAAGAGGTGAGGCAGACGATGGAGGGAGGGGGTGAGTTTCCTTCCTGCAGCTGGTTTGCGGCGTGTGCGTTGAGATCCCGCTGACCGACTGGTTCTTCCATCCCATTTTAATTATGCGAGGTCATGTGCCTGGATAAGTGGTGGCGCTCCCTGAAGGATTCGTTGCAAATGGGGCACTTGAGTTTCTCCTCTCGCCGTCTCTTCACTAAAGGCTCCATGGCGTACTCCTTTTTGTGGTGTGACCGCATATGGTACACTAGGTCTGAAGTCATGCGGAAGGAGGCGTTGCACTTGGCGCACCAGTTCTGCGCGGGCAGGCACAGAGACGTGAAGGATGGAGGCAGCAGCGTGAGCGCGGAAGGCAGCTGCAGCTGCAGGGGTCCGGCGGCGGCAGCGGCAGCGGCGGCCGCGGCAGCCGAGCTCTTGGGCCAGAAGGTGGTGGCGTACAAGAAGGGGCTCTGTTTGGGGAGGCCCCCGCCATTCTGCAGGGGCGCACAGGCCCCGTTCAGGTCCGCGGCCGCGCTCTGAAGTTTCACTGCCAGGGGGTCTGCCGGGTACAGTCTGGTGGGGCCCACGCCGTCCCCGGGATGGCACGGCTCCAAGGAGCCCAGCTTCTGGCCCAGAACTAAGGGAGGCATTTGGGAGAAGGTTCGCGCGGGCTGCGAGAAGGCGCTTTTGCGTTCGTCGGGCACTGCGCCCTGGCCGGCCCCTGCGCTGGCGCCCGATCCTCCGCTGCCCGCGCTCCCGCTGCCTCCGAGCTGTGGCACCGTGGTGAAGGCGCTGCCCCGGGCCGGGCTGGCTCCCTCCAGACGAGCGGACAGCGGGCCCCCGGGCCGAGCTCCCAGAAGCTTCTCGGGGCCCGACGGCGAAGAAGAGGAGGAGGAAGATGCGGGGGAAGAAGTACTGCTGGCCAATCCGCCGGCTCCCGCGCCAAGATCCTTGTCCTCTCCCGCGCTCGTGGCCCCTTCGGCTGCCTCCTCCTCCTCCTGCAGGAGCCCCGAGCTTCCCCCGACAGCCCTGGAGGCCTTTTTCACCTCCACGAAGGCGCTGCGCTTGGCCTCGCCAGTCTCAGGACTGGGTGGGGCGAAGAGGCGGCCGTTTTCCTCCAGGCCGAAGTAGCTACCCGTCGTGCGGTACTGCTGCTGCGGGGTGCACACCAGGTCCTCCTTGGAGGCCGGCTGGGGCCGCTCAGCAAAGCGGCCTCGCCCCCCCACCAATACCACCCCGCCGCCGCGGCTGCCCTCCTCCAGCTCGTCTGGGTATTTTCTCTTGGATTTGCTGCCGCCGCTACCGCCGGCACTCACGCTCCCCCCACTCGGCGTGGCGGGGTGCAGAGCGCAGGTGGTGTTGCTGTTTGGGCTCAGCTCCACCTCCTGGTGGCCGCTGCCGCTGCCGCTGACTCGGCTGCCTAGACTTCGGGGAGGAGAGCAGCTGCGGCCCCCACGGGAGTTTTCTAGCTCTCGGGCCAGGTTGTGGAAATCCGTAGACGGCTTGACGCCGCTTCCCGCGCCCGGCGCCGGGGTGTTGCTGCTGTCCTGGGATGCCTGGTAGTGGTGGATGGGAATGGTAGGTGGTTTGCAATACTTAGGCCCAGGTCCCAAAGTAGCCTCCGGCTGCTGTTGGTCCTTGGCCACGCTGCCTCCACCGCCTCCTCCTCCTCCACTGTCGCCGCAGCCTCCACCTCCTCCACCGTGTTCCTTTGTGCAGCCTCCGCCGTCCTGCTCATTGTGGGAGCCGGTGTCAGCGCTGTGGAGTCTCTTGGGGCAACGGAAGCGCAGGTGCGCCACGTAGGGGAACTCGAACTGGAAACGTTGGCTGCAGTCCAGGCATGTGTAAGGGGGAGACCCTGTAGCAAGCAGACACACATGTGCACACACAGAGAGAGGCTGTTACTCCTGTCACCCCAGGCCTCTCTGTCAGCCCTCACCCTCCTCGCACAAATTCGCATGCCTCTTTTAAGTTTCTGGAGAGGGAAGTCTATGCACTAACCAGACAACACCCCTTCCCACCTAACTTTTCCTTCCTGCCTTGTAATTAATTAAGCAATTGGCTTCCAATGTCTACATTCGTAGCCAACCTTTCTCACGGGCAGCCTAGCTTCATCCGGGGCTACTTTGCACTGGGAACCTTCGTCAGACCTTCCCCAAAAAGCCAAAACAGTGTGGACTGGTCTGAAGTGAGTTCCAAGGTTGACGGGCTCTCTCCTCCCTATTGATTCTCTCCCCAAACCTCTAAAGGGCGCCGTGATTTAGGCAGACCGACAACCTACCGTTCATTTTGTTGTGGGATCTAGAGGAGCAGAGCAAAAGAAGATCAGTGAGGTCCTTCCCATACCAAACAAGCAACTCCTCGTCTTTGGCGATCCTTCGGAGGGATCGGTAAAATAGCTGTCCATTTTTTATGTAGGCTTCTAGATTCTGCTCTTCTTTATCCCTAGCAGACTGAACCAGGCGAAGCCACATTAGACCTTCTGAGGAGCCATTTGCTGCCGAGGTGTCCACCTGCATTAAACGTAACCAGAGCAGTCAGTCAGCCAACGTGCCACCTTCTCGCGTCATCCCAGGCCCACAGCGCACACAGCTCCCAAGCATTTGACCCAAGCCGCCGCCCATACACATTTTTGTGATTCACAGAAAGCTTGCTGTGCTGAGCAAGTTCAGTAAATGTATCTCCCAAATAAATCTGCAGGGCATTGTTTTACCACATTGGACAAAAACCTTTTACTTAAATGTATAATCAATTTTACTTCAAAAAAAATTAGCCTATCTTTGAAGTTTAAGATTTATTGGCTAATTGAATTCGTTTCTTTCTGAATTCAACTTCTACGATTTATACATTGTTTAACAAAAATATGGGTCTAGGTTAGGACTAGGCCCTAAGTGAGGTTTGTATCATAGGTCTGGAGCCAGAAACTTAGTTCACAATCAACTCCTTGTGTGAAGGGGAAAAGCCACTTCACCGTTCTCAGTTTTCTCATCTGTAAAATGACAGATTCCTTTCAGCTCTAAATCCCATGAACTCCAAATGTATCTCTTGTGGGGAAAAGGTTGTTTTAAATCTGTAGCACCCCAAAATCTTTTAAACTCAGTTCAGCAACCATCTCTTGTGCAGTAGAGGATGTGGGGGGGGAGATGGGTGAGGGGAGGGAGACACTTCAGAATCTGCCAAGTGTAAGGTAAAAAGAATTACTGTACAAACGATCCCAGCATGCAGGAAATCTCCCAACAAAAGAAAATGTTCATAGGCTAATTCTACAGACAAAGTGAAATGGGGAAGTCAATCAATTGTTGGATATTTCAAATATAGGAAATCACTACCCCCTAAGTTATTCGGAAATTTCATGTGATAGGAAGGTAGGAGGAAGTTGAGGAATATTTCACTTTAGCACGGATAGATACTGCTACTATAGGCCCCGCTGAGTTGATATGTTAAGGGAGGGGCAGGGGTATAAATCTTTACTTAGCCCTTGCTTACCAGCTCATTGACAATGCAAGCATCGAACAGCAGTCAGATCTTACCCGGAATATATAAGGAACTGTTCTCTTGTCCGTGGACTTCAGGGCTATAAAAGCTATACTGTCGTACAAGGAAGTGTGGCTCAGAACGCAGGGACCGAATATCGCATTTTCTGGGATGTCGCAGGTGGTGTAAACGCTGGTAAAAATATCCGTTAGACACTGCTGAACAGCCTTGGCATCTCCATCCCAGACGCCCCTTTGGACACCGGTATCCTCCATCGCTTAAGACATATATGCATAGCAAGGGAAGAAGAAAAGTTACACAAAGTTACCTACATGAACTGATGTACAGCCCCTTAAATCTCAGAATTTGATTCCACTCCTAAGGTACTACTGTTTACAAAATAAAATAAAGAAGTGTTTCCTCTGAGTGGTGCCTGATATACTTTGGTGTTTTCAAGTAAAATGAGACTTTAGAATTTCAAGATGTGAACTGAAGCGACAAGGGGGTGAAGGCGGGGGTGGGGGGAAGGGAAGCGGTGCTGGGACTGACA
The DNA here is from genome assembly GCF_019393635.1 of Dromiciops gliroides. Lineage (NCBI taxonomy): Eukaryota > Metazoa > Chordata > Mammalia > Microbiotheria > Microbiotheriidae > Dromiciops > Dromiciops gliroides. The sequence goes on from NC_057866.1 coordinate 253,497,876, forward strand.
GGAAGAAATTGTCATATTTACATTAACCTACGAGGAGCAAAGGTAGGTGAGGTTGAGGAGAATAGGAGAGTAACGCAATTTTAATGCAGCCTATAGATTCTCCCAAACTAAAAGAAACTTGCAGTGGTTGAGGGAAGGCTTATTCCTTCGCTCCTTATGGAGCTCTGGAGTCAAAGATGTGCTCTTTTTCTTCCAAAAAGGAATCTAGGGCTGGAGAACAGGCTGTGACAGAGGAGCATGGCAAATGGATTTCAAGTGGACTGTCAATGTCACTGATTTCATGTCAGCTAACCTTTAGCTCTAGTCTACAAGAGGGAACGTATGTCTGCTCATTACCATAATCCAGCACTTTCCCTCCGAGACTTTAATTAAAAGCAGCAAGCAGAGGTAATTATTTTTACCTCGACACACTTATTTATGGATGAGGGTGAATCCCAGTTACCTTGTTATACAAGGGGATAGATTCAGTCAAATGTGACTTGTGAAGTGTGCAGGTACAAGGCAAGCATAAAGTGTCCCAGTCTAGGAATACAATTTGTGCAATGAGTTGTGAATGCTCACTTCCCTAGACAGGACACTTTTTTTTTAAAGATGTGAGGGGGCGGGAGTGGGGGCTGGGGCGATCTCTATGTCGGTTATGCTCTTAAGGGTGGGCTCTCCAGCTGTTAAATCTTTAGGAGCTTTTAAATCAGTCACTGATGGAGAGCTCTCTATTAAGCTGTCATAAATGAACATCTCGCCCTCCTCCCCCTGAACACTTCCAAATAAAATAAGATAAAATGAAAAGGGGAATCTTGGCATCTTGAAAAAAATGAAAAAGACAGTTTTGAGTCTTAAAGAGGATTGGAGTGGTGTTGGATGTATTGTTATCTATCATACGGGGCGATTCTTAGGTTCCTCGGACCTGGTATTTCACTAATTATTATCTCAGTGATAATATCTGTAATGTCAGTAGCAGAAGATATGGGGGCTAATTCTCTCCTGAGAAACCACTGATTAGGAATTAATATTATTAATGTCCATTTCCTCTTAATACTCATTAACCAATTAACTTCACCATTTGGCTTTGAGATAGATTTGTTTTCCCCTTGTAGTTAACAGCAAGACTGAAAGTTTGATTTGGTTTGTTTCCTTTTTTTTGCTTTTCTATGCATCCCTCGCCCCAGGGGGGAAAATATCGGGAGGAAAAACCTTAAAAGAGAAAGTTCCTTCTTTTTCTGGACAATAGCTCTTTCCCCCCCTCATCTCTCCGTGGCTTTTTGAGATCCGGTTACAAATCAATGTAATTTTTTAAAAACTCCACAACTTTTTTGTTCTTTAAAAAGCCTACTTCTATTCTTTCCTTTCATTTTACTTCAATTCAACGTTTTAACCTCGAATTTTTCTCTCTTTTTAACAAGTCCCATTCCCAGAAGCCTTTCATTGTGCTGGAGGTCGCCCCGTCACTTCGGGCAACAGCAGGGACGCAGTCATTAAAATGCAGTTTTACCTAACAATACGGGGAAAGGGTCCCCAGAACACCCGGGCTAATCATCACGCCGCCCGCCCGCCAAGCCCCAAGCCCGGAATCATCACAATAACCCGCTGATGGGCATACTGAAGAGAGCAGAGAAGAGCAGAGAGCTTGCCTGCTCGCCAACCTGCCAGCTCCCAGTTACTCTTCCCTATGCCGCTGATGAATTAAGATCTCAAAACCCTGCTCCGTTCCGATATCTCTTTTTCCTCCCTTCTCAGATCCTCTTTCTGGGTACAAGATCCATTCAGAGAAAGCCAACCGCTCCAAGGCAGCCGGGTCCCTTCTCTTCTTTCACCGGCCCTGGCATTGTCTGCCGCTTGCCAAATCACCACCTCGGTGGCAAATCGCTTCTTTTCCCTTTCTCCCTTTTGTATAAAACGTATTGGTGTTGTAGGTCCCCAGTTCATCCCCACCCTACAATGCTTGAAATTAGGAGGAAAAAATACTTCCCCCACCCACTCCCGCTGGATCTTCTCGACCCCCCCCCCCCAAAAAACACAGAAGCACGGACAACCACCACCAACGTAAATAGACTTACCAGGAATAAGGTCAGAATATAATCCCCAAACCAAGGATACCCGAAAAGGATAAAGGATAAAATCGACTCTCGCCTCCCCCTACCCCTAAGTGTCTATTGTATTTCCATGTCAGGAGACGTTGGTTTTCCTGTCCTGTGTGCCTTGAAAAGCGCAGGGGAGAGAGAGAGAGAAGGAGAAAGGAAAGGAGGAGGGAAAAAAAGGAGGAGGAAGAGAGAGAGAGAGAGAGAGAGAGAGAGAGAGAGAGAGAGAGAGAGAGAGAGAGAGAGAGAGAGAGTTGTACAGATGGACCCGATGCAGTGACTGACTGGCACACAGACACACACTTTTTGTTTGCTGCACATAATCTGCCCAATGACGCGTGACAGCCCATGTCCCCTCCCTTTAACTCTTTACTCGGCGTTGCTCTCCCTGTGGTTGTCCCCTCTCCTCTTTCTGCCTCCCATCTCTGCTAGCTACCTGGAGGTCCAGCACTTCCCTTCAAGAGTCGAAAAGCCTTTTGTGGGTTCTTACATTCTATTCCACCTTTTCCCAAAGCTTCATCATTTTGACATTGGGAGGGGGAGAAAGGGGGAAAGAAATAAATTAATTTTATAGGAAATAACCCTTCCCACCAATATTATCACCAAAAATGGGAGGGGGGGTGCTGTCGGAAGTGTCAGTATGTTATTGTGTTCTCATTGGAACCTCGGGAGCTCCAGCAACACAGCTGATGAGAGCACCAACAAGGGGATCCGAAATAGTCGGCACCGGGTGACAGGCAAGGAAAGGAAGTGGGTGGGTTGGGTTGGCCCCAAATTGCTCCCCAATCACTTACTAGAGACTAGCTACGTTAGGTTTGGGGGATGGGAATAGGAAGAAAGACAGCTTCTTCCCTCGGGATTTCTCAGATATCCAGTGCCCTGAATTTTCAGAGGGGGGAAAAGACTTTAAAAAACAACAACGCAAAGTTAACTTTTCAATGGCCGCCAGACCCCTGTGCCAGACCCGCTAAGAGTGTTGTAGAGCAGGAAAGGAACAGAGTTATTTCAGAGGCATTAGGGTAGGGGCAACAATTCTTTAAGCTCTGTAAAGGGTGTGGGGCAGGGTAAATAATAAGACCTGTCGGAACTCTAGTCCTCTCCTCTAGGTGGATAGACCAATAGATCCCAAGTGATTGAAGGAACCTTCAGTTTACTAGAGCCCATCCCACCCCACCCCCACCCCTAGTCTTTAACATCCATTCCGAGATTCCCTCTGCGATGTCAATCTGGGGATTCCTGAAAGGTAGTATGTACTCTGGGTTTTGAAAGTCTGTTGGGGGTTGGAGAAGGAGTCTTATTCAAAGACTCAGGCTACTTTACTTCTCCAGGCCCTTGGATTCCTAAAAAGAAGTTACCTCGGAAATCTCAGGAGCATCTTACTTTCTCTCTACCACCTCCTTCCAATGTTATATCCTATAGCTTTTTTTTTGGGGGGGGGGGGGTGGAGGGGAGAGGGCCCGTGGTCCTGTGAAGAGCCTTAAAGTGGACTGCTGAAATCAGTCTTTCAATGTCTTTCAACACATTTTTACTTTTATGGAGAGGGTTTGGAAGCTTTCTCTATTCCATCCTTCTACTGAGGGAAAATAGGCTACTTTGTTGTTTTAAAATCCGTCTTGTTATGCATTGTGCTTATGGCCAAAAGTCAAGCAATTATCCATATAATTTCAGAGAACCAAATATTATAACTCCACTCTATGAAGTTTATAACACGCTACCAAAAAAAATCCACTTAAGATTCTCACCTATTAGTAAACTTTGGTTCAAATTGACCAGATACTGGCAGGGTTCCAAGCCCTTTGGACTGACTGGACAGAGAGCTTAAGGACAAAATACATACTCATTTAGTCAGATTCCGTTCTACCCATTCTCCTGTAATTGGTGGTGCTAGTGGAGATAGGGATAGCTGGATCTCATTGAAGTCAATGAAATGTCTGCATTGCATAGATACATCAAATAGATATGCACTGATTTAAAAAAAAGATGGAATTTCAAATAGAAACAAGGATAGAAACATGGAAAGAAGATTTTAAGAGGAAGATTTGTATAGGGTGCTAATTCAGTCCCTATGTCTGGCTTTGCTAGGACTCTTTCTGAAGCTGAACACATGGACAGTTTTCTGGGTCAGGGTGGCATTAGACTCATCTCTTCTTGGATGAAAAAAAAAATAAGGATTTCTTCTGTAGAGAACTGATGGGCTTGGTAGAATGTGATAGAAGAGAGATCATTAGCTGATCTCTCTTCCTTTTGCCCCCTTTTCCCTAGTTTCCCATTTCTGTGCCCCTCCCCACCCACCCCCCCCAGTCATCTGTTCACAAGGGCCAGGAATTATTCTGATCCAGACAACATCTTTGTGCTGCAGGGAGACTGAGCTGGGAGGTTTCTCCACCAGAAGGAAGGACTCTGAGGTCACTCTGTTCCATTTGAATCACAAACTAGAAGGTGGCAAAAGTCAGGGGGAGTAGTACAGAGGACACTTTCCCTAAAGTTTCAAATTTCCTCTCCTTTAAATAAATCTTTTAAAAACTTTTTCTTGAAAACCCACATTCTTCTTCTTTACCCTTCCCCATGTCTTCTATCCCATCTCATTCCTACTCCTTTGCTCCTTTCCATTCTTTTTAGTTGTCTTTGCTAAGGGGCAATTAAAAGCACCCAGCAATGTATATGTTCCCCCCCACACACACACCCACCCCAATATTTTCTTATTAAACTGATCAGGATATATCCTGTCCAGAAATAAAGATGATGATACTGACCAATCCTCCTTTACATATAGCAATGAGAGGTTTTCTAAGAGCTTTCCAATAAAATCTCTGGAGGTAGTAGGGAATACAAGATAGACACAAACACAACTGGATGTAAGAGCCACCAAGATTCTCTCTTACCATTTATTTCAAAGCTGTGTTTCCTTCACATATTTGTGCTAATAATATTCATTTAATTCCAAGAGACCACAAAAACAATCAGAAGGGGAACAAACCATTAAAAGCACTCTCTTCTCCAAACTGCATTTGGGGGGGGGGGTGATATAGAGAGAAGACAAAAGAACTTAATGTAGTTTAAGGACTTTAGAAGAAAATCCATGAAAGCCTCTAAGGCTGAACAGAAATTTTAAAATGAATAGGTAGATAAGAAAATAGTGAGGATGAAGGAGGAGAAATCTGGGAAAGGAGACTCACAAAGACCAGCAGAGGCTCTTTCAGGGATTTGCAGGTATGTTAAAGGAAGGCAGAAAGGGTTTGTCCTAAATTTTGCTGTTTGTTTTGGTGATGAACAAAAAACAAAAAACAAAAAAAGAGAGACAGAGAGATTGAGAATTGCATCGCAGTACAATTACTTGATGGGTGGGAAGTTAGACCTTCTTTGCAAAAAATACAAACCAAGGTGGCATCTTTACTAGTGAATCTTCTTGACAATGCTTCCAATGAATACTATAGCTCCAGAGTCAAGCTTCTTAAGGAAGGAAATAATGAATAAAATATAATATAAAGGAGATAATGAACTTGTAACAATGGGACTTCCCTGTCATCTTAATAAATCAATAAATTACATGCTTCAAATATATATATATATATATATATATATATATATATATATATATATATATATATATATATATATATATATATATATATATTCTTCAGGTCGTACAAAGTACAGAAAGTTTTTTTTTTCTTTTTGCTAATTCTATGGGGAAAAAAACATGTCAGGTCACTTTTTCTCTCTCCTTCCAAAAAAAACTTGGAAAAGCTTTGACTTTGAACAGTACAGAGGGAGTGAAGCTTTCTCTTGTCTTTTACAAACTTGGTTTTTCCTCCTGCCTTCATTTTCATAGTTTGAATAGAGTTAAGTAGACTTTCAACACTCATTTTATCCAATTCCACCAAACTTGTCACCTGAATTAGGGAGATTGACATAACATTAAAAATATGGGAGTATGTAAAATTTAGACAGTAATTTCTGCCTGAAAGATTTTCAGTATTTCAAATGGCACAGTTCTTGCTTTGTGGTATAAATTGTCTAAATGAATATCATTAATGGGATGGGGGGAAGAAAATCTACAAATTATTTTTATTTCTCTCAAAATTTAAGGGACAGCACGGTACATAAACCAACTTGAAATTGCCCTGACATTATTAATTATAGAAATTCACTGATACTAAAAGCACTGTTAAGACATTTATGTGCATTTATTCAGCCTCAAAAGTGACTATAAAGCACACCTCAGTCAATAGTTTCATCTAATTCTCATGGAACAATAGGTTTATGCATATATTTGGGGTTCTTTTCCCTGATATTTTATTTCCAATTAAAATGTTAAAGGGATAACAATGAAGAAGGATGAGGGATATTCCCCATGCACATTTCTATAAAGCTTTTCCCAGCAACTGAAAAGACAAGTGGATATTCTACTTCTAATGCCTTCTTTTGGAAAGGATAAGTAGAAGGATAAGTTGATGAAAAATCTACTGAAGTAGGACAAAGGAGAAGGGGAAAGGCAGGGAAAGGAAGGGAAGGGAAGAGAGGGAAAACTGTTTTAGGACTATTAGAGTGGAAATTCTTATGCTTAGTCGGGATAATATTGGGGAAAAAAAGAAATCTTAGTCTTGTTCTGAGAAAGATGAACTCCTATAGAGTGATCTTCATAGAAACTCTACAAGATGCCTAGACTGATGAGGGAAAAAAATGTGTTTCTTTCCCAAACTTCTTCTCCTCCTGGTTCACCTCTGCTCCTTACAAATAAGGGGTTGATTTCCAAAGGGTTTGACTTTCTTTCCCAGAAGCAAACTGGAAGGAATGAGTAGGGGATAGGTAGAATGAGGACAGAGCTTACTTTATGCCTATTCCTTTCCTGACTGAAGTAGATGGCAGGAAGGAGTTACTCGAAGAAAGAGGGAAGGGAAAGAAAGGGAATTCTGATTGTACTTTAACTTTGACAGAAAATGACCAATTGTTTTGCTTCATAGGAACTAGTGTGATAAGGCACATTTCTGGGGATAAACTTTATCAGACTATTTGATACAGGAGGAGAAAAACAAAAGAGGACTGGGTGGACTGGGTGGCAGTACTCAGGTAGAAAGTGACCCTGGAAACATCTCCCATCACTCTGTATGAGGTGACTAATCTGGCTAAGCCACTAGACTTCTTCAATGTAGTAAGGCAGTCAAGGAAGGGTTGAGGTCTTAGTTCAAAGCCTATGACATGAGTCAGATCTTACTCTGTGAGGCTTAAGAAGTAGAGGGGAATGAAAATCTGAACACATCAGACTTACTTCAAAACAATCTTTCAGACTGAAGTTCACCTTTGTCTTTCAGGGGGGTGGGTGGGAGGAAACCTGCTATTTGGATGCAAATACTTCTCGGTAGGATTTTATGAAATCTTAAGAAGTGACAGATGGATGGAATGGAAGGAGGGATGGCTATGGAAGCAGAAAACCTGGGTTTAAATCATACTCCTTGTTTCTCCTTAACCTGTGGGAGCTGGAGCCAGCCGCTTTTGACTTCGGTGGGCCTTGCTTTCTTCATGAGTAAACTGAGAGTACCTGATTAGATGACTATTCCTTCTAGTTCTAAAGCTTTAATTCTAAAACTCAAATGCTTTCGTGGGTGAGGGGTTTAAAAGCATGGCCTTCCAACATTTTCCTATGAGAGTTCAGGAGGATTGATAACAGGTGAATGAGCCCCTTCCTGCAGCTGCTGCTACCTGGAAATTCACCTTTCAAGGATCTTGTCAGATTTAATCCCATGCTCCCAAGCAGAAATCTACCAAATACAATCTTTCAATTATGGAATTCTTTTCTCAAAAGCAGTCTTAAACCACAAGCCTAGCCTCTTTCCTATGCACTAAATTCAGATTTAGAGAGAGACAGAATGAAAAATATTCTGGATCCCAGTATTTGGAAAGACTTGGGTTCATATAAAACCTCTCACACTAGCAGTACCAATGACTAAAAATTGTGGTCCTCAGTTTCCTTATCTGTAAAATCAAGGGGTTGGATTTCATGATCTTCAAAACTATGATCCTATGAACTGTCTACTGGACATCTCAAACTTAGCATATACAAAACAGAAAGTATTATCTTGGGGCAGCTAGGTGGCGCAGTGGATAGAGCACCAGCCCTGGAGTCAGGAGGACCTGAGTTCAAATTTGACCTCAGACACTTAACACTTACTAGCTGTGTGACCCTGGGCAAGTCACTTAACCCCAATTACCTCACTTAAAAAAAAACCCAGAAAGTATTATCTTTTCCTCAAACCTACCCCTTTTCTAACTTCCCAATTCTTCTAGTCACTTCAATTCTTCTGGACCCCTCATCAATTCTACCTTCAGGACATCCCTCCACTCCAGCCTTCTACTTCGATCCTCTCCAGTCCCCCTTCCACTTTAACCCGGGTGTTCACCAACTCTTGCTTGGATTATTTCAATGATCTACTTGGTCTTGTCTTCCTGGCTCCAATCTCTTCCCTATAGTGTTCAATTAGTTGGGAAATGATATTTCTCAAGCACAGAGCTGACTATTCTCTACCCTATTCACCTCTGTCTCTCTGTCTAGCTATCATTAAATATCTGTCAGTCTGGCTATCTTTCCAGACTTATTTGCACTTCATTCCTTATAGTCTTTATCCCTGTTTACAACCAAATGTGTCTACTTGCTGCTGTTCCTTTTACACTAAATTCCATTTCCTGTCTTTTTACCTTTACCCAAGATGTTCTCTGTACATTGGGATATACTCTTTCCTCATTTCCCCCTTTTGCAATCCCAAGTTGTCTTCAACAACCAGCTTCAGTGCCACCTCCTATAAGGTTTTTCTCTATCCTTTCTAGTTATTAACCTGTTTTGGTACTGAAGCATCAAGGTGGCACTGTGAATAGAATCCTGAGCCTGGACTAAGGAAGATGGGTTTAATTTGGGCTCATGCACTTACTATCTGGTGTGACTCTAGATAACTCACTTAACCTCAGTCTGCCTCAGTTTCCTCAACTATAAAATGAGCCTAACAACACCTATCTCCCAGAATTGTGATGAGGATCAAATGAGATTATGTGCTCAGAACACAGTAGGAGCTTAATTAATGCTTGTTTCCTTCCTTCCTCACATTTATTTCTATTATCTTTTTATCTATTGAGTATCTACCTATCTGTGTACATGTTGTTTCCTAAGGTAGCATGGGAGGCAAGGACTATTTCATTTTTCATATTTCTATCCCCAGCACCTAGTATAGTGCCTTGCAAATATACTATACGTATATCTTAATATTATATCTTAATAATTATGTATTAAATATATAATATATTAAAGATATGAAGATATAGTATACCTTAATAGATGCTCACTGACTGAATTTAGAATTTGGAAGATAGGATAACTGATTTGTTCTCTCATGTCCCACTGCTCCTAGACCTCAGCCAAAGAGAGTGGTGATCCCTTTCAAACCCCCAGTACAGACCCTGTCCTGCAGACAGATTGAAGACAAATTAAAGTATTGCTATTTCATTTCAAACACAGGAGTGAAATAAATCTCAGATTGGAAAATTCTTCTGGATAGTGTCCTTTGGCCCTCACCACCTTTCTTCAGTTCTTCAAAAATAAAATATAGAAAGTCACTTAGAAGTGAATCCCTTACTTCTTCTTGCTCCAATAAGCCTCCCAGTTCTGCATGTAGTAGGGGAAAGTAGCATAGAGTTTGGAAAGAAAGGGAAGATCCAGGGACAGCTAGGTGGCACAGTGGATAGAGCACCAGCCCTGGATTCAGGAGGACCTGAGTTCAAATCCAGCCTCAGACACTTAACACTAACTAGCTGTGTGACCCTGGGCAAGTCACTTAACCCCAATTGCCTCACAAACAACAACAACAACAACAACAACAACAACAACAACAACAAAAGAAAGGGCAGATCCCATCTAGCATGGTGAACTCTTCCATATTGACCCTCTGGAAAGGCACACTTCCTAGGAATCAAGCTTAAGAGTGTCTCTTGTCACATTCTTAGGGATGAGACAATGCAAGGAAATCATCAGTGGCCCTAGATAGGTTACCCCAAGGAACAGCTCCTCCCCGACCCCATGCCCAGTTTAGGACTTCTTTCTTACATATACACTGAGAAACTGACATTGGTGGATACTTCTGTATTCGATTCGTAAACCTTCTGAAATAAGGAATTGAATTATGTTAGACTGAGGAGCTTATAAGAAAGCTTTTCTCTTCTAGAAGAAGGGCTCTAGGTAGAAGGCAAAGAGGCATGTGATTTCTATTCTTGGAAGCAGCCTCTGGGATCCCTGCTTGTGCTTGAATTCCGCCCCCCCCAGGATAAAATGATGATAGTAATTGTGAGAACTAAAAGGATGGGGGGTTGAGGAGAGAGAGGAAAACTGAGGACAGCAATTAGTAACCAAAATAGAGACCACCTCCATCCCTTCCTGAGAGACCTGGGAGGAGATTTACATTTAATACCAAACTGTATTACCTATGGCTTTAAAACTGCTCACATTTCACATTAAACTGATTGAGTGTTTGCAAAGCTCCCTCCATGATTACCCCGTTACATGTAATTTCATGGACTGCACAGTTCAGGGTTTTATTGTTTTGTTTTGTTTTGGCTTTTGCTTTTTAGAAAGGAAGGATAGGGGCAGCTAGGTGGCGCAGTGGATAGAGCACCAGCCCTGGATTCAGGAGGACCTGAGTTCAAATCCGGCCTCAGACACTTTACACACTTACTAACTGTGTGACCCTGGGCAAGTCACTTAACCCCAATTGCCTCACCAAAAAAAAAAAAAAAGAAGAAGAAGAAGAAGAAGGAAGGATGATTAAAAAAAAGCCAACTAAATCCAATACCAGGCTATCAAGAAAGGAAAAGGGGGATGATATAGACTTGAGCAGGGGACATCACTAGGCAGTAATTATATGTGTCAACAAGCAGAGGGGAGTTCTGGCTTAGTGTGGTGGAAATCATAATAACTCTGAAGTATGGAAAGATAGAGTATCAGATTCCTTCTATAGTATTTGTTAGGTATGTGATGGTTTTCAAATCATATGTAGTCTCTAAGCCTCAGTTTCTTTATATCCTTGGGGGAAATTGTATTGCAAACATGAGAGTTATTAAAAGTTAAACACAACTGCAAACCAGGAGGAGAGGTGAGATTTGCAGAATTATATGGGATTTAATTTAAAGTCACACAATAATGGGTTGGCATCATGCTACAATTGTCCTCTAAGGTCATTTCTGACTCAAAGTCTGATTCTGTGAATAAGGTAAGGGGTGTTCTTTGTAGTAAGACAAAAAATACCCAACGTGCACACATACACACACACACATACAGTTCCTACCCACTCATTTTATAGAAAAAAGAATCCATAGAGTATATGGTTGAAAAAAGCTTCAGCAAGGTCACATTTTACCTATTTATTTAGAGATTTCCAATTGTCCTAGAAAGTAGCCCAAGTGGGTAGATCTACTGGTGGAGTGTCTAGATATCTTTTGGTACTAAGGGGCTCTCAAGACAATCATTTTGCTTTCTTGTGACTATAAATGACTATACATGTGACCTCTCCCTAAGAAGTACTTGTGATATTTAAGTTTGTCCTATGAATTTTGGGGAAATAATTTGGATATTATAAGCCGGGAGAAGGAAATTTATCATGGGAAGAACTCTATAATTAAAATATATTCCTAAAAACAGATTTCTCTCCATATTCTTAGCTTCCAGCTTTTCTTTGGTCTGATAAGGTGCCTTCTACCATATAATGCACACTTAAGTAAACTTTCTGGAGGCACTACTAAGGCCAGATGAATGGCATTCTACTAAGTTGGTGAGCACATCTGACAAAAGAAAGTAGAATAAAATGAGGGCCTGCTGTGAAAGAAATGAACCAAAATACCTATAGTGTTGGACTCAGTTTCTCTCTGTTTCTTCTTTTTTTTTTAACTTTTTTTTTTTTTGGTGAGGCAATTGGGGTTAAGTGACTTGCCCAGGGTCACACAGCTAGTAAGTGTCAAGTGTCTGAGGCCGGATTTGAAGTCAGGTACTCCTGAATCCAGGGCCAGTGCTTTATCCACTGTACCACCTGGCTGCCCCTCTGTCTCTTCTTTTAAAGGAAATATTTATAGGTTGAGAGCCTCCAAAGAACTATGCCAAAGATTAAGGGAATTCAATGGCATGAAATCAGTCCTTTCCATTTCCTTAAGAGACTTCAAGCCAGGCATCTACTATATTTCCCCTCTTCCCCTTCTCCTGACTTTACTATGGAACTTCAGTATGCTTAACATATAGCACAGTGATTGGTACTGTAAGGGTCTTAAATTCTAGCTATACTATCTAAAATCTAATGAATGGTCACCAATAAATTATAAGCTTTAGCAAGAGTATTTAAGTGTTTAAGTATCTATTACAGAGCATTAGGATCAGAGAGAAAGGTAAAAATCTAACTATTTCTAAGAGACCCTATCATCTGACCCACCATGGCGAGGTCAGGAACCAAAAGGAGACAGAACCCCTCTACCAGTGTCCACTTCCTACTTCATGTCTCCCTCCCAGAAATGGGAGGCTCCTCAAGTTGATTGACTGGTAGCCTTGATAGACAGTACCCACGAGCAAACATCACTTCCTGACTCTAAGGACCTTGACCACATGGCTTGCCCTCAGAGTCCTTCTCCTCATGGCGGAGCTTTGCTACAGTAAATCTCCAGCAGGTGGCATCATTCCAGTCATTCCAGTACCTAATAGGAACTTAACATGATTGTGGATTATTATTCAAGGAGAGAGGCAACCAGACCCTATTGAATGTGGTGTGGTAGATAGAGAGTTGAGTCAAAAAAAAAATAGCTGGGTTCAAGTCTTCCCTTTGAAAAAAATATATAGATAGATTTTTGCATATCTATATCAATATAGGCTTTGTGACAACAAGCTATTCATTTAAGCTCTCACTTCTCTTGCAAACCCCTGAATTAGTAGGGTGTTTTCTTCTCTTGGAGTTTCCTATACTAATTAAATCCTAGGTCCAGTGCCTTGGTCCTCTTCCTAAAGTCCCCATTTATATGGACTGGTATGGAATTTAGAGATTACTAGGTAGTTATTAGGAGCATGTTTAAGACTGAGTTTACAAAGCCACCTGCAAGTGAGGGGATGAAAGATTGTATGCATCTTCTAAAAACATATTACCTTAGTCGAACGAACACACACACACACACACACACACACACACACACACACACACAAAATTCTTTTTTTTTTTAATTTTTTTTTTTGGTGGGGCAATGGGGGTTAAGTGACTTGCCCAGGGTCACACAGCTAGTAAGTGTCAAGTGTCTGAGGCCGGATTTGAACTCAGGCACTCCTGAATCCAGGGCCAGTGCTTTATCCACTGTGCCACCTAGCCGCCCCCCACACACATTTCTAACAAACAAAAGAACTCAGGAAGATTCTGACCTATAGAATTCAAATGTCTACCTTTCTCAGTACCTTGATTGAGGGTTAACAACTCACTTCTGGCTTACTATTCATACCATTGGAGTGGATTAGATTAGAGCTAGCATATTGAAAACTACTCCCTTGCTCTACCACAATAATCTTCCATTTTAAGTAGGAGAATGGTATCATGTAATACGCGGCTGGGCTGGGGAGGCCTGGCCAGTGTCCTAAGTCAACAAAGCATGGCTATCCAGTTCCAGAGCTATGACTTCAAACACAGCCTGGATGATGGTAGCACTTTTGTGTCAGCCTTCTCCTCTATGATTGAGAAGAAGCTAGAGCCTCTTGTTCTTTGTTCTTCATTCTCAAATAGAACCTTGACATTGGGAGCTGATGGCATGACTTGCAGTGAATTGGATTTAAATGAAGTAGGGATGTTCAAAGTCACTATCTTCACTCTCTCCTCCAGAGCCATCTTGGTCCAATGGCAAGATACACATCAAGCAGGATGACTGAAGATGGCTCCGAATGTTTGAGGCAATTGGGTTAAGTCACTTGCCCAGGGTCACACAGCTCTGGAACTGGATGGCCATGTGGGCAATGCTGAGTGTTGACTTGGGACATTGGCCAGGGCTCCCCAGCCCTGCGGTGTATTATGTGATGGCATTCTCCTACTCAAATTGGAAGACTGAGACTGGATTTGAACTCCGGTCCTGCATCACTTAGGTGCCCTGTGACCTCTAGGGGAGGAGAAAAAGAACCACACAGACCTGAGCCAGAGCCAGCAGTAACCAAATAGCTGCACCATCTTCTTGAGACCATGTGCTACCTAATATACTATAACATGGTGGCAACTGCTAGCTTGTTCAAGTCTGGCATATAGAAGACTACTCTCCTGCCCTATGGGTGGTTTAGAGGAAGACCTGACCAAATGGGTGGCACCCCAATCTCTGGGTAAATTTATCCTGAAGGGGTAACACCTGAGGTAAAATGGCATTAACAAGATTGCAAATCTGTTTGTACCCAATGACAATTGCTACAAGTCTGACGACTGATGTGCCAATTCTGGAGCAGATGTTCTGGAGCAAAGTACAGAGTATGAGGTGGACACCATTGAATATGACTGCATAATTGGGGAAAGAAATAAACAATCCTAAACCTGTGAATTAGTGAACACAGAGGAACAACCTCCTGGTGTTAGGCCCAGTTCTAACAGAAGATTCTTGGGAATATGGTTTTCCATTCATATAAGAACTCCTGGCTGATGCTGGACATCATGGAGAGCATACAAGCCATTCATGCTCAGGACATCCTTGCCAAACACACAGGCATGATTAACACGGCCCAGAAATTGAATAGCTCAGATTCAGGTATGAAGCCAGATGAATCTGCGACCTGTAGCAAGATTCAAATGGATGGTAGGGCAATCAAGGTGTGTTCTGATGTTCCTCTTGTCTTTCTTCTGCTTACAACAGAGATTTTTCCCCAGAAAATCAGCACCTTCACTCCTGATAAAAATGACTGAGCAGCTGGTTCTAACAAGGACCTGGAAGCTGGGAGTGCTAGGTTTTGTCCCCTACTATTTATCATCTCACCACTATCCCTTTCCCAGTCATTTCCAACCTTTATGGTGACCTAGTCAGAGTCAGCAAATATCCAGGTGTAAGTAAAGGTCTCTTTATGTGGTAGTTAATGATACAGATTTTCAACATCAATAAACCACTTGTCAACTCTCTTTCCCCCAAGGAAAATGATGGTCTTTGACTCTGCCATCCTTATCACATCAATACCCCTTTTCTGAGAATTCAGCTTTTTAAAATCCTCTACAGCTATGGGATTTTGGTTGCCCCAGCCCAGGAACTCCAAGGCTATTTAAACAATCTTCAGCAACAAGAAGTTCTGACCAAAACAATAAAACTAGATCAAATCAAAGCAAAACGTCAATTTCTTGAGGTCAGGAGCAGGAGAAGGGGGCTAATATTAGGTGAAGGAAAAAAATCCATAATAAACCCATTCTTCAGATAATATGCTTTTTCTCTAACAAAATGCATATGGCTAGTGTGATTTTTAGTATTTCTCTGAATCTCAACATATTTATCAATCAGATAAACTTGGGGCAAAATGAGAAGAGAGAGGGGCAATGGAAAAGAGGTTGGAAGAAATATTTTGTTTTTCCTGTGAGGAAGATAACTTTACTTGCCTTTTTAGTTTTTCAGGGTTTGTTGTTGTTGTTGTTGTTGTTGTTGTTAGAGCCAATACCAAATCTGAGGCTTTTAAGTGATATCTTCTCTCTGGGGGACACGGAAAAACTCTGCTGTGCAAGTATTATATGACCCAGCAAATGACTCCAAGAGCTGGCCTGGCAGAAGACTTTTCTCTTTGGGGAGACAATGGAGTCAAAATAGGTGTTCTTCAGCCCCAATCAGAAGCCTGGAATAGTTTTAGGATCTCGAGAGTATCTTCTCTGGTATGTACAAAAGTTAGGTCAATGTATGTAGATTTCAAAGGGAACTTCTGTGATCATATGTAAGAGTTTGGTTAATTGGAATTTGTTTTTGGTTTTTGCGGGACAATGAGGGTTAAGTGACTTGCCCAAGGTCATGCAGTTATAAGTGTCAAGTGTCTGGGGCCAGATTTGAACTCAAGGTGCTCCTGAATCCAGGGCTGGTGCTTTATCTGCTTCGCCACCTAGCTGCCTGGTTAATTGGAATTTGATGCTAATGGAAACAAGGTCTTGGGCTGCACCATCTCCTAAGGGATCATCTTCCAAAGAAAAAAATATGGAGAACTTCCTGGACAAAGACTATGTCCTGAGAAAACTTTCGCAGGTAGATATTTCAGGAAAGCCAGACATTGACCAGTAGGATTGGAAGTTATCAGCAAAGAGAGAAATTGGACAACTAATTAACAAGAGAAAATATATGGTGAAAAGGAAGGATAAAGAAGTGGATATTATTTTCTTTGTTCTGATGCCTTAACCGATCCTTTCCTTTTGATTCCCTTCACAGTCTGACACTCTGGATGAAGCCAAGTGGAAGGGAACTGGCTGAGGGAACTATTCTGTGTCATTGCTTAATCTACCTTCTTGCATTACTTGCAAGGATTTTTTTCACTTTTGTCTCTTCTCTCCACATTTCCAAGATGTTATGGATTCAGACTACACTTAGTTATGCAAAGCATTGTGCACAGTAATAACAACAAAAAAGCCTTATTTGGGAGAAATGAAGACCAATTGTGTTCCAGGAGGAAGATCAAACCCAATGGTTGCTATTCTGTATATCTATAGTACAGTAAAGAAAAGTCTCCCTCTGTCCAGGGTGGGGAAATCTGTTCTCTCTCTGGGAAATCCCGCAGAACAGACATAAAATAATGGGATTCCATTTTCCCTTCTCTTTCCAGCTCATCCCTCACATTCTAATAGAAGCATGGGACAAAGGACACTTTCAAATCAGGGTGGAGAATAGGGAAGGGAAGGGGAGGGAGGAATGAAAGGAGATTTATGTGTGATTTTTGGAAACCACACTTGTGTCTCCAATCTGTCATCTTGACCTGTTCTGGAAGAAGGGGCAAAAAGAGAGGAATTAGGGAGCAGTAGAGGGGAAGGCAAAGACTTAAGTAAGTCATTTTGAGGTTTAAGAAGGTGTGATGAGTGGTAGAGTAAGAGTGAGAAGGAATACAGGAGAAGACCCATAGATGACAGTTTATGTTTCCTTTTGGGGGTGGGGGTGGCAATGGAGGAAGAAGTTGACAAACCTTCAGATGTCTTTGTAAGTCCAGTCCATTCTTTTGTGTCTTTATACAGAAATAACTGTGTATCTTTGAATGTGCATGCGTTTTTGGCTGTGTCGATATATGTATGAGTGTGTGTAGGTGTTGGCACACAGCTGTTAGAATGTCTCAACCACTGGTGAGTCTTTAGAAATGAAGCAGGTGCTAGTGAGTCAGGACATGCAGGGGAAGTCTATGGATGATAGGGCTGTAATTTGGGGCAGTAGCCATGGAACTGAGGACTGAGAAGTAAGGGTAAGACAGAAGCTTTTTTAGGATGGGGGGGAGCACTATTTAAGGGAAAGGACCATTAATGGAGGAGTAAATCTAATGAAATTTCTCTTGGTAGCTCAAAATACAGATCAAGATTCCTGAGCCCAATGTTTCTGGTTAGCCTGAATATAGCAGTTCAAAACTATATTGCTTGAATGTATTCTCAATATAATTTACAATTCTTCATTTCACCTCTCCTACCTTAGGTTTTAAATTACTTCATTATCACTTATTTTCATTTCTGCAAAGTGCAATGCCACATGCAGTTGTACTGTATTATTTTCATCAGGAAGCTAATATCTTTGGGAAAGACACGTTAATATTTCTGTGCAACTGGGAAGGCCAGCTTGTCACAACCCCCCCCCCCCCCAACAAACAAACAAAACACCTTAATTCATGACTATAAATTCCTCTCCTTCCAAAGTTATATTCGGAGGAGCATTTTAATTTCCTTCCTTCACTCCCTATTCTTTCAACTCTCCCACTGCATACTGCTGGATGAACGGAAATCTTTCCCCCAAGATTTCAGTCCTGGGCAAAGTTAACAACGAGTGAGAAGGAGTTGCAACTTTCAAAAAGATTTATTTTTACTAGCCATAAATCTCTTCCCGTTGTTCCTCTGCCCAACGAAGCATGATAAAGCCCTTTTCCATAAAGTATTCAGCATTAAGGCCACAAAGCTCGCCCAATCAGTAGCCATCTGCTTCTGCGGTAACCGCTGCTCCCGAAGCAGGGAAAAGCAGCCAGAAGAGAAAGGGCGCTACTGTTAGGGTGGCAGGACAAATGAGAAGCTCTGAATAGCGCTCGGATCCTTTAGTTTGCCTTGTGTATCTGTATCTATAGAGACAGGGAAAGAAAGGAAGCATTATATTGATACAACAATTGTAAAACAAAAAAAGGAAGAGGCGTCTGAAGGGCAATATAGCATGCATCAGAGGTCTCCAGATAAAAGGGGTGCTAGCAGATTTATAGAAACCTTTAATTGGTTTTCAATTGAAAGATAAAGAGGTTGAGGCAAAACTATGGAGAGGGGCAAAGTGTTCTGTACTCGCAGTCTGGAGACTTGATCGATTTCATGGAGTCAAATAGTTGCAGAATCTTTCTGTCCCTTTTTGCCTGTGTGGCCGAACACTGAAGGGAGGGTGTGCCTTTTGCTTTTGGAAGGGATGCTGATGTAAATCCTGCCCAGTTAGTGCCTTGGAAGCCTAACCATCAGATAACGGGGACCTAGTCTGCTAACTAATCCAGGCACGAAGAAGGGTTTTGTGTGTTTGTTGTGGATTTTTGTTTGTTTTTAGGGGGACGGGTGCGTTGGGGGCGGGGGGGGGGAGAACAACACTGGACCACAGAAAACCATATTTGGTAGCCAGGGACTAACCCTTCGTTGCCTGGAGTGGCTCGGGTGCGAGCCTAACATCAGGCTAATGTCCTGGCAGCTTTGCCCTATGCTGGACACATACTTTATCCGGGATCCTTCTCGCCTCACTCTCTATACGCAGTGCCCCAACTCATTCAAACATTCCTTAAACAGGTCTGTCTCTTCGTTTGTTCAGAGGGCTAATTTATTGTCCCGAGCCTCCGATCTCTTTTTCAGTCCCCTAATTAATAAAAATAAAAGGCAATGGCGCAAATTACGATTATGAGGGACAGGAAGACTGTTTTGAATAAAATATAGAAATGATTAAGTTAATGACACGATACTGAAATCTCAAGTGCGATAAACAGCCCCTTGTTGATCATTGGGCATAACCCAGGACAGGCAGAGAGATGGAAGACTGGGCTTCTCCTCGAGGTGGGTGGGCAATCTCAGGCCTGCCAAGGCTACCAAGAAGCCCCACCGCCGGCCAGCCTCCAAATTAGGCCAATTTCCCCCGAAGCCTTTGAAATGATGACGAGAAAAACTTAGAGTCTTCTGGAGGTTTGATATGTTGGAGGAGAACGGCTCTCCATACTCACTCCCCCGCCCCTTGGGCCGCCCCTCGCACCTCCCAAAGTCCCCCAACCCCCTCCATGGGTCCACATTGCACCCGTTCTGACTGAATTACTTGATTCCATGACAGAAGATTTCTCATCACATTACACAAACGTGCCACGGCTCCCCTATCAGTTTTCCTTCTGCCTTTGAACATTCCTCTAACGAGTCGAAACTCCCATACCCAGAAAATAAATGTAGTAGGTCAGAAATCGCATTTGCTCACGCAGGGGATTAATAGGAGCATTGCCTAATGCTGCTCTTCAGAATTCGTTAAGGATTAAGAGGCAGACGGACTCAGGGACCCATTTGGTATTCACTCTCCATTGTGATTCATGTAGATTAGGGGATTTAGGGTGGGTCCGGGCTGAACTAGCCCTCCAATGGCTTTGAAACTTGGAGAGAGCAGCACGTGGCAGACCAGACTGGAGTTCGGTTTAAAATGTGGATTCCTATCTGGACATTATGCTCATCCTGGTAGGCATCAAATAGTCCAGTGAGGTCCAAGTTATTTTAGGACATTCAGCCTTCAGTGACTGCGATCTTACTGCAACCTCGAAGCTTTCAGATTGGGCTTTGTTATATGCTAACTAACCGTAGAGAAGCTAGCTTTGGGCCTTTTGGTAGGGGCACTGGGATGTGTGTGTGTGCGCGCGTGTGTGTAAAGTGATTGTGAACAGTAGTATTCTCTGTTTTGCAGTGGGAGACAGCCACTGATTTACCTCACTTCCTCAAGAATAGCACTGCAAGACTAGTGAGACACGCCGGATGGGACGTGAGGCACTGGGGAATTTATCATCCAAACAGCCTAACAAGCGCAATGCCAAATGATGGACAAAACGAAGCCATGCCTACAGAAAGAGGTTTCAAAATTAATTCTTGTAGTTTTTCTGGGAATATTCACTCACCATCGTCTCCCCTGGGTGGGACTCCTTGTTACACAGCTGCCTGTTTGTGGTGGAAAGTGGGAACCTGTCGGGGAGTACAGGAGGTAGCATTGGCTACCACAGCCATCCTCCAGAGGAGGTGTGGGGAAGAGGGGAAGAATATGAGTTTTTCTGTAGCTTGTTTGCTTTTTTTTTTTTTTAAGGAAGATTGAATGGGGGGAAGGACGAAGAGGCAGTGTTTAGGGTAAGGAAGGCACGCAGGAATGGAGGAAGGAATGAATGGAAGAAAGAAAGGAAGGTAAGGAGGAAAGAAAGGAAGAAGGAAGGGAGGAAGGAAGGAAAGAATGGAGCAAAAAAGTTAGGAAAAAGGGAGGGGGAAGAAGGAAGGAAAGCAAGGAAAGAGGAAGGAAGGAAGGGAAGGAGGGAGGGAGGGATAGGAAGGGAGAGAGGGAGAGAGAAAGAGGGAAAGGGAGAAATGTAAGGAGAGGAAAAGAAGGAAGAATGGAGAGGAAAGAGAAGCTGAAAAGAGGGGAAAGGGAGCTATAAAAAGGGAAAGGAAAAAATCACAGAGTAAGGAAGGGAGAGAGATAACGGAATGAATGTGCATTCCAGACTAAATGCCTTATGGATGCTGGTGGAGTGGGGGTGGGGGTGATGCTGCTCAGGTACTTCTTGTCCGGAGGGAATAACTCATTGCCTAGTGCGGAAAGCGCCCCCTTCTGGTACCTTTGCTTTTACTCCACAGCTCCCCAGGTGGACTGAGCACTTCGGCTGACCCTGGGGACTTGGAAAGAAGAAGCAGAGAGCCACCCGGGAAGGTTTCATTCCCCCCCCCCCCCCTCCCCCGGGTCCCTTCCCTTTCCTCCGCCTACGGTTAGCCCTCCTCCTTACCCCAGGGCTGCTCGTAGCATCCTCTCCTTCCAGTTTGCCTTCTCCAGCTCGCAGCAGCATCCACAAGCGCCTGCTCCTCTCTCTGCTCCCCGGAGCCCGGCCCCCTCTTCCTCTGCAGCAGCTGGGAGGGAGCAACTGGCGGCTGCTGCCGGGCGGCGTCTTGGGGGCCGGCAGCCGAGCAGGAGAAGCCGCCATCTGGAGTCTCCAGAGCGGACTGGCTGGAGAGTGGGGGAGAAAGAGAAAGGGCCTGCAGCTCACCCGGGTCCTCAACTGGGAGACGAGAAGTAAAGGAGGAGGAGCGGGCTTCAGAGGGCTCCGGGAGGGGTTTGCCCAGAGTGGTGAGCTAGGTGGAAAGGGTCAGTGTGTGTGTGTGTGTGTGTGTGTGTGTGTGTGTGTGTGTGTGTGTGTGTGTGTGTGTGTGTGTTGGGGGGGGAGATGCACACCCGCTTGTGTGCAAGTGTGTGTCCCCGGACCTGTGTGTGCGTCGTCTTTAAAGCTGGGTACCCAGGCAGGACACTGGGAAGGAGAGGCCTGTCCTCCTAACCTTTTGCCCTCCAGGACAAATAGCACGCAGAGAAGAGAGAATGGGATCAATATACCTAGTACCCTCCTTCCCTTCCCTTCCCCCTAGGTGAGTGGAGGGGAGATGGGCGGGGGGAGGCGGGGGGGAGATGGGCTGGTGATCAGATTGGCACAGATACACAAAGCCAGCGTGTAAGAGTCCCTTTCATCTTCTCCCTCTATGACTGTACCCGGCTCTTCTGCCCACAACAAGGCAGTCTCCTCCAGGCCTTTCCACCTCAGAAGATGCTCTGCTCCCTCTGAGGAACAGGTTACTGACAGCCTTGGCCTTCCTAGACTGGTCTTTTTTTTAGTCAGGACCTGGAAAATACTATTCCTCTGGAGGGTAAATATTCTCCTGTTTCCGATGGAGGGCAGAAGAGGGAAGTCCAAACAAGAAGGAGCTGGACCAAAAGGATGGGGTGCGGAAACTTTACTAGAACCTTTGCTCACTTTTGACTTAATTGTAAGAAGAGGGGGAGCAATGCCCAGGGGAGGGGAAAAGGGGTGGAAGATAGGCTTCTATACTCCTTTTCCATTTCAGGTCAGTTCAGTAACTGATTCGTTTTCTCCTAAACTTTAACTCAAAATTCAATTCAATTGAGCTAGGAAAGGAGTGTGGGGGCGTGGGAGGCAAATAAGACAGCTTAAGGAAAGGGAAAGTGGTGGTGACGGGGTAGGAGGGAAGGGGCAGACACTGGCACAAACCCTTCGGAAAGAGCAAATCCCCCTTTAATTTTTTGGCATATGGGAGAAGCGTTCAGCAGCTGACCTAATCCAGCGTGAATGGAGGTGATTACAAAGTGGGAGGGCAAAAGACTTGGGGGAGGGGGGGAACTGGAGGGGAAGGGAAGTGGCGATTTCTTAAAAAGAGAAAGAGGTAGAGCCCCACCCCCTTATTCCCGGATCATAACTGCCCTCGCTGTTCTTCCCGCCCAGCAGTTCCGTGTCCAGCCGAATTGCATTATGTAAAGAATCTGGCATGTCACCCGGTGGCACATCTGGTAGGTGTAGATGGCATTCATTAGCACAGGGTTTCTACTCCGCCGCATGCCAAAGTCCTGACAGGGATGCCCGCTGCCAATCATTCATTCCCTGCCAGTCCAAATGTGCGTCCGTGTGGGATGGCTCCCTTCCACCCTGGCACCACAGCAAGAGGAAACAATGTGTTTAGATGCAAAGAGATGAAAGCAGAACCGAGTATGAGAAGCACCCAACAGATGCATCAGAAGAGGAGATAACGGTGCTAAGTGTCACTTAGCAATAAAGCATATGGGGGAGCGCCGGAGGGAGTCGTGAGAGTGGGCAGAGTGGGGGATGAGCTGAGCTGAGGGTTGGAGTTCAAAGCTTCCCCATTGTGGTGACTGTTCACTCGCCCTTACTCTCCCCTCCATCCCACCCCACGCCCCCCCCCCCAAAAAAAAAACCCTTTACCAACTAATCTCACGACTGCTTTTCGCTTCTTCTGTTTTTTGTTTTTGTTTTTGTTTTTGTGAGGCAGTTGGGGTTAAGTGACTTGCCCAGTGTCACACAGCTAGTGTCAAGGGTCTGAGGGCGGATTTGAACTCCAGTCTTCCTGAATCCAGGGCTGGTGCTTTATCCACTGCGCCACCTAGCTGCCCCACACTTCTTCTATTCTTAATGTTGCCAGGCCAGACTGTTTTCTTCTATAAACTTTTTGGCTTCTTAAAGATCAACATTCACATATACTGTGGTTTTCTGGAGCAAAAGCTTCCCCTTTTCCCCAGACTGCTTTCTTATTCTTTGACTATGTTTCTATGGGTGGTTAACCAAAATAAGTGACTACTTACTTATCTTTTTTTTCACAGGAAAGTTCATTTTAAGTTCTCATTCTCCAAAGGAGGGAGTGAGGGGTGTTGATCGAAGTCCACGACATTGCAATTTATCTAAGTACAACAGAGATTTTCCAGTTAAGCTTGAGCACAACTTCCCTTATGGATACACACACACACATACATACACATACATATATTTGTATATACATACGTACATGTGGGTTCTATTTTATTTCTTTCAAGATCTGTTGTTATCATGGGTTTTTCCTCTGTGGACAAGATGAAAAAGGAGAAACATCTCCTTGGCTAGCAAAATGTCATTTGTTTTCTGTCACCTTCCCTTTTACTCTAAAATTATTATATTTTTGTGCAAATATATATTTATTTATATAAAAGTAACAGATAAACAAATGACATCTAATTTTACAGTAAAAGGGAAGGTTACAGATTAAAAATGACATTTTGCTAGCCAAGGAGATATCTCTCTGGCTATTATATTTATATGAATGTTATGTTATATATAATATACTTATATGTAATATATATTTACATATAAAACATATTTATACATAAAATATATTTATATATATCCAAAAAGAAAGAAGGGAAAAAGATAATTTTCTGAAGAGGCTAAAACATAGTTTAAATCACATAACAGGATTTGGACAACTATTCCATCAGAATCTAGTTTTATGTTTGCCTTAATTTTCTCAAATATTAAGTTTTTTTTAGTGAAATCTAGCACATATTAAAATGATCAATACATATTAAATAGTTTATGAAGACAAATTAAATCCAGTTCACTGTTCTTGACAGGTCAGACCCAACCCTGTCTAGCTGAAAGATCTTGTCTTATTAAGTATGATGCTAAATATTTCAAATCCAACCTAAAAGTATTTCCCTAGGTACAAGAAAAAGATTCTAGCTGTATGAGATTACTACAGATGGGAAATATGTAACTAAAAACACCATCAGTGGGTTTACTTAGAAAATCCTAGGGATTCAGCAAAAAAAAAAAAAAAGATTGTAAGCTATCTTCAGCAAAATAACAGGTTACAAAATAAACCCATAAAAAGAATAGCATTTCGGGGCAGCTAGGTGGCACAGTGGATAGAGCACCGGCCCTGGAGTCAGGAGTACCTGAGTTCAAATCCGGCCTCAGATGCTTAACATTTACTAGCTGTGTGACCCTGGGCAAGTCACTTAACCCCAATTGCCTCACTAAAAAAAAAAAAAAAAAGAATAGCATTTCTATATAGCAATAATAAAATCCAGAAGGAATAATAGAAAAGGAAATTCCATTCAACATAACTAAAAAAAGACAAGCAATGCATAAGTGGGAGTGAATCGACAAAAACACATCTAAGTATTTATAAATACAATTATAAAATATCCCTTAAATAAAGAAAAAACTTGAAAGAAGGGCTATCCAGAGCTTAGGACTAGCTTCTAACATTATAATAAACATGACAACACTACTGGAATTCATTTAAACATTCCCTTTAAGAGATTCTGCTGCTAGACTGATGCCTCTAGTAAGCCAATTATGTCCCATACAACCAAAATATGCATCAAAGCACATTTAGTGAAAGCAAAGAATTCCAATCAAAGTAGAGATACATGCATGTATGGTAATACACTTGAACTATAAGAATGAATATGATGAATACAGAGAAGTATGGCAAGACATACAAACTGATGCAGAGTGAAATAAAGAGAAACAAAACAATATAAACAGTTACCAAAATGATTCAAATGGGAAAAATGACAACAAAATGATAGAAATTGAATGCTTCAAAATTATAATGACCAAGCTTAATCCCATTCTTTGCAGAGGTGGGTATTGTGGATATGTAACATTGCATATCATGTCATAGGTTTTTTTTTTTAAATAAAAAGTTTTAAATGATAAGCCTTGGTTTCACATCTCTCATTCCCCCCCCCCCTTATCTCTCTTCCTCTTTCTTCCCACAGGAACATCCTTTTATTACAAAGCTTTTGT
Organism: Dromiciops gliroides; assembly: GCF_019393635.1. Taxonomy (NCBI): domain Eukaryota; kingdom Metazoa; phylum Chordata; class Mammalia; order Microbiotheria; family Microbiotheriidae; genus Dromiciops; species Dromiciops gliroides. The sequence continues at coordinate 253,523,505 of NC_057866.1, forward strand.
CACACTTCCCCCACCCCCCTACTCTATATCTAGTTAGTTTGACTGAACTTATTTCCTCTTTTTTTAATTCTTTTTTTTTTAATAAGGGATGACTCTCGGGGGCAGGGGGAGATATAAGGGATACATTGGGAAATAGTGATATAAAAGAAAAAGATATTAATAAAATTTACTTTTAAAAATGTCATTGAAGGCTAAATAGGGGACAACAGATGTCTCAGCAGTGAGAAAAAGTGCATGATTCCTGAGGAAAGAATTTTGTGATAATAAAAGACATTACAAGATTTTCTCTGATAGGTAGTGGCTTTGGGAGAGTAGCTACACATAAGACATTTACTACTTCAATATATATGTGATTTTATCTCTGTGGAAAGTCTTTCCAATAAGGCAACTCACACCCTATTTATTTTGCCTTGTAAACACGTGTGATCATTTTATCACACAGTGAGTCTTTCACAGAGGATACAAGCAACATTTGATGGATCCTCCTCTGCATCTCTAGAAATGGTTTGGGTTTGAGACAGCTGGGTGGTGCAATGGATAGAAAACTGGTCCTGGATTCAGGAGGACCTGAATTCAAATCCAGCCTCAGACACTAGTTCTGTGACCTTGGGCAAGCCACTTAATCCTGATTGCCTTAATAAAAGAGAGAAATTACTTGGGTTCCACTGAAATATGTGGCTTGTTCATTGGTTCTCCCTCCCTTTTGCTATATGACTGGCCTATCTTCCTTTTCCAGTCATATGTCCATCTGATTGTTGTTTGTCCTTCAGTCTCAAAGAGGACCATGGCATCTGTGTGATGTCATGACTTGCAGTGAATTGGTTGTGAGGGAGAAGTTAGAAATTATTAAAAACACCATGCAGTTTCCCAGAAGTAATCCAGCCCACTCACTTTCTGGGTCAATTCCAGACACAACTTATTTCCATGTTCAGGATCTGTACAAGATAAACATATTAATGGATCAGCAGCTCTATAGTTTTCTCCCACAACTCAATTATCATAGTTTGGCCAATAAGTATTTTCATCCACTTGGGGTTTCTGATATGGATAATTAGGTTAAATTCCTTTTGAGTGATTTTTATTTCATTTAATAGCTTCTGAAGTATTCCAGAAGTGAATGTAATCAACACAGTATCACTTACAAAGAGGAACACCTGAAGGACCTCATCCTATTCCATTTAGCCTGCACTCTGGACATATTCCATGACAATGGAAAACATCTTTGGTGAACCTATTCTTCCACTTAGGTCTGATTTTATAGCTTTCAAAGAATCTGATGATGTTTTGATACATGTGCAGATGTGTTGTGAAAGGATAATGTTGGATTCTGAGAGAATTAAATGTGTCCTACTCAGTAGGCATGATACGTTATTCAAGTCCTGAGTGCTTCTTCTTCCCTTACCACCCCCCCCACCCCCTTCCTTCTCTTGCTGTTACAAATGAGAGAAGCCAGTTGAATATGTTCTCTTTAGATAGCACAGGCCACATTGTTCAAGTCCCAGGGCCCCCTCCTTCTCTCTTTCTCCCCTTCTACTGAGCTTACAATTACAGTTACAGTTACAGTTGCCTTGGGCAGATAACAAGAAGACTATAAAATCCCTGTCTAATCAGAAGTTGTCCCACAAGGACTATTTCTCCTTAGAATCAGGGAAAGTAGGATTCTAACCCAAACCACTCCCACCGAGCTCCCTGATTAACACCAAATTGCATTGTGCTTGCTTAATGAGCCTCATGCAAAGTATCAAACACACCCCTGGATGGAGATTTAACATTATAATTGTAGCATTTTTTTTTTTTGCAGGGCAATGAGGGTTAAGTGACTTGCCCAGGGTCACACAGCTAGTAAGTGTCAAGTGCCTGAGGCTGCATTTGAACTCAGGTCCTCCTTATTCCAGGGCTGGTGCTTTATCCACTGTATCCCCTAGCTGCCCCCTAACATTATAATTAGACATGCGTCATATGACCAGTGTGGGGGTACATGTTTAGGAGTTAATATGAAGTAGGAGTGTTGCGAAGAATGTGCATCTGGAGTAGCCAGCCAATGGGCAAAACAAGGAATTTAGAACAAAAAGGGAATTTTGCTTTGGCAAAGCACATCACTCCTCTAGAGTGTGTGCCCATTCTTACAAGAATTTAATAAAACCTTCATATATTCAGCAAATGGTATACTCCGGTATTATTATTTGTAACAGGTTCTACTACATTAAATATGTTTAAGGTAGTTTAAAGTAGTCAACAAACACAAGCACAATGGAATATTTTTTTCTAATTGTGTGCAAACACATATTTTAACATTCAGTTAAAAAGCTTGAATTTCAAATTTTCTCCTTCCTTCCCTCACTTCTCCCCTCCCTAAGATGGTAAGCAAATTGATATAGGTTAAATATGTGCAATCATGTGAAATGTATTTCCATATTAGTCATGTTGTGAAAGAAGACAAACCAAAATTTTTAAAAGCACACAAAAAACAAAGTGAATGTAATATGTTTCAATCTCCATTAATTCTCTCTCTCTGGATGTGAATAGCATTTTGCATCATGAATCCTTTGGAATAATCTTGGATCATTGTATTGCTGGGAATAGTTGTCATTCATCATAGATCATTCTACAATGTTGCTGTTACTATGTACAATGTTCTCGTTCTGTTGACTTCACATTGCATCAATACATGTAAGTCTTTCCAGGTTTTTCTGAAATCTGCCTGCTCATCATTTCTTATAGTACAATAGTATTCTGTTACATTCATATACTACAATTTGTCCAGCCATTTCCCAATTGATGGACATCCCTTAAATTTCTAATTCTTTGCTACCATGAAAAGAGCTGCTATAAATATTTTTGTACAAGTAGTTCCTTTCCCCCCTTTTTTATTTCTTTCAGATACAGACCTAGTAGTAGTATTGCTGTATCAAAGGTATGCACAATTTGATTGCCCTGGGGGCATAGTTTCCAAATTGCTCTCCAGAATGGTTGGATCAGTTAGCAACTCCACCAAGAGTGAATTCATGTCCCATTTTCCCACATCTCCTCCAACATTTATTATTTTCTTTTTCAATCATATTAGACAATCTGGTAGGTGTGAGGTAGTACCTCAGAATTGTTTTAATTAAGTTCAAAGGTATCTTAGTGTAAAGAATTAATTGTTATTTGAGGTTTTTATGCCTGGGCAAGCACTGACCCGGGGCTCCGCATATAGCAAGGTGCTCCACCCACTGGTTGTAGCCTTTGCCAGGGCTCTGGCACCTCACATCGTCACCACTCCCCAACACCTACATGGGCCTGGCAAAATTATAATGATTGGAAGCCTAGTGAAGGCAGTCATGTGACTGTCAGAGCAGCCATCCCATTGGCTGGGGCTGTGTGGGGTGTTTCTAGGTTTGGGGGGAGGATGATTGGGCATTCTAGGTGGAAGCTGGAAAGCAACAGGCGCTGCGTTCTGTTTTCAGCTGATTCCTGGGCGGTGGTATTTTTCAGGTATTATAATTTCCCTTTCCCCATTTTTATTTCCTTTCCCTCGATCCTACTGATCTTTGCGTTTTTGTTTTTTTTTTTTTAAGTTCGTTCTTGTTAAAAGACATCTTGTTCTTTTTTGAGGGACGCTGCTGGTTTCCTTCCTTGTCCCAATATTGCGGCGAGCCGCTTAGCTAGCACTCCCCAATTAAAAATTGGTCCCCACATTATCTTTTCTAACCCTTTCAGTCAACTTCATGACTATAATATGTGTTATAACATAGAATATAATTTGTGAACACCTGTCTATTCCCTTGTAATTCTTTCAGCAAGGACGTACAGGAAGTACATGTAGATTATTCTCATAAATTTTTTTATAGCAATAGGAAATATAGGTGAGTAGTTTTTATATTTTCTTGATTATATGGGGGGTAGTAATAAGATCTGTGATTCCCCCCAAGTATTTGATATTATTTCTCTTTTTTTGATATCTTGAGAATTGATCCTTCAGTTGCTGCAAAAATATGTTGTGACTAGTCTGAACCCTTTCTGTGTATATCTCAAGCCTTACCTGCTCTTTCCGTCTTTATTTTCTTTTATATTATTTCTACTTCCTCACATAGCACACTAGAGACTGTCATTTTAGCATGGTTCTCTTGTCATTGATGAAGAAAAGAGTTTGTTTTAGTAATATCGACAGACCTTTTCCATTTCCTCTTGTTTTTTCCCTTCCAATTTTGTCCTTGAATGCTCTCAGCATCACCAAGCTTCAGTAAGCTATCTCTATCTTGTTTTATTTCCAGAACTTCTTTTTTCTTAATTCTTTTCTTTCTTTTGAACTTAAATTAATTAAATTTTTTTTTTTGCGGGGCAATGGGGGTTAAGTGACTTGCCCAGGGTCACACAGCTAGTAAGTGTCAGGTGTCTGAGGCCGGATTTGAACTCAAGAACTCCTGAATCCAGCGCCGGTGCTTTAATCCACTGCACCACCTAGCTGCCCCCCCCCCCATTTTGAACTTAAACACTAAAAACAAAAGGACATTCTGGGGGCAGCTAGGTGGCACAGTGGATAGAGCACCAGCCCTGGAGTCAGGAAGACCTGAGTTCAAATCCAGCCTCAGATACTTGACACATGCTAACTGTGTGACCCTGGGCAAGTCACTTAACCCCCATTGCCCCACACACAAAAAAAAAAAAAAAGAAAAAAAAAAGGACATTCTCATACTGACACCAGAACCCCAAAAGATTTTATGTGAAACTGGGACTCTCATACTGCTCGTTGTTGTTTGTCTTTTATTCTTGGAGAGGACTATGATGTTGGGGGTGATGTCATGACTTGCAGTGTTTTGGATTTAAGGGAGGCAGGGCTGTGCAAAGGCACCAGTTTCACTGTCTCTGCTGGAGCCATCTGGGTCCAGTGGCAAGATATAGATCAGGAAGACTGGAGATGGCTTCAATGCAGTGGGAGACATTGGCCTTTTAAACTAAGGCTTTTCACAAATCTCACTTTGCCTGAGGCAAAGCCCATTCAGTGATTAAGTCTAGGTGAGAAATGAGGCAAAGAAAGGCCTCTTTTACCTAGTCAAAAAGAAACAAAGGAATGAATGAATAAATGAATGAATGAGTAAATAAATAAATGAATGAATAAATAAGTAAATAAATGGATATGCCAGGAAGCAAATAAATAAATAAATGAACAAACAAATAAATGGATAGAAGGGTGGATGGATGGATGGATGAATGAATTTTCTTTTTGACTAGGTAAAAAGACTGACACATACTGCTTACTTGTATATTTTATATATATATATACATATATATGTATATGTGTGTGTATATATATATATATATATATATATACATTTTATGTATTATATTTAAAACTGTCCTGCTAGTTTATGATTCCTTCCAGGTATGCCTTCCATCGCCCCCTGATCCACCCTAATTCCACCTTCTGCTATTTCCCAGACTCCAAGGGAAGAAGAGATGGAAGGTACAGCGTGACTCATAAACTCACCTACCCTACCTTAGCCATACACAAAAACGGTCATACTCTTGATCTTGTCACAGATGCACTTCCTCCATATTCGAGTCCTCTGAAATCCCCTTAAATCTTACCATCATCAATAGATTATAGCCTCTCCTGCCTTCCCATGTCAAACTCTGCTCTTTCACCACACTAGGACCTCCAATCCCTTGATCTCTCAGTTCTCTCCCAGCAATCACCCCTTCATGAAGCATTCTTTTTTCTTTCCTCAATTTGAATTTCTGGTGAACAGGTACAATGTCTTCTTTTTAAATTCTTGACCCATTTATTAAATCATCAATTGCCCCCTACAAAACCTCAGCTGAGGATAACCCCCCAAATCCTCTGCCCTCAATCCTACTCATGTGCTGTAGAATGAAGGTAGATAAAATCACCAACCATCATGATCAGGTGCACAAGAATTGTTTGTTGTTGTTGTTTTCCAGTCATGTCCTATTCTTCATGACCCCATTTGGGGTTCCTTGGCAAATATACAGGAGTGGTTTGCCATTTCCTTTTCCAGCTCATTTTACAGATGAAGAACAGAGGCAAATAGGTGTAAATGACCAGCCCAAGGTCACACAGCTAGTAAGTGTTTGAAGCCAGATTTGAACTCAGGGAGATAAAGTCTTGCTGACTGCAGGCCTAGCATCCTGTCTACTTCCTCCTTCCCTTCTTTTCTCTATAATACTTGGTGATCTTATTAGTTTCCATGGCTTTAATTATCACTATGGTGATAAATTTCAATTCTACCTAGACAGCAGTACCTATTTCACTTTTTTTTTTGGGTGGGGCAATTGGGGTTAAGTGACTTGCCCAGGGTCACACAGTTAGCATGTGTCAAGTATCTGAGGCTGGATTTGAACTCAGGTCTTCCTGAATCCAGGGCCAGTGCTTAATTCACTGTGCCACCTAGCGCCCCCCCCCAGCATTTTACTTTTGTAATACATTTTAAATACAGCCATCCTCCCCCCCAAATTCTTTTCTCTAGTACTACCATACCATTTTGGTGTAGGTAGTGTCATTTATGATTTTTAAAAATGTAGTACCTGGTTTTTTTTTTTTGCTTGTTTGCAAGGAGTCCAATAATTTTAAAATTATCCCTCTTTGACCTGTTTTTCAGATTAGTTGTTTTTATATCAGAAATTTTGCTTTTTAATATTTTTCAATCTTTTGATTTTGTGCAAACATTTCTTGTTCTATTATGGAGGCATTGGCTTCTCTTTTCTTTTGTGAGATAATGATGGGTTTTGGAATGCCCAGAAGTCCCCCCTTTTAGAGGGGATTATATTAAGGTTGATTGAATTGACTTTGCTGATTGACTCACTTGAAGTTTACTTGATTGAAACCACACCTACCGGAAAGCCTGGCCCTCATGGGGTGTGTTTTCTGAACTCTGACCTCAGCATGTTCTGCTCATGGACCGCCCTCAAGTCCAGTGAACCAATGAATTTGGGTGATGCTTTCTTTCTTTCTTTCTTTCTTTCTTTCTTTCTTTCTTTCTTTCTTTCTTTCTTTCTTTCTTTCTTTCTTTCTTTCTTTCTTTCTTCCTTCCTTCCTTCCTTCCTTCCTTCCTTCCTTCCTTCCTTCCTTCCTTCCTTCCTTCCTTCCTTTCTTTCTTTCTTTCTCTTTCTTACTTTGGCAATGAGGGTTAAGTGACTTGCTCAGGATCACACAGCTAATAAGTGTCAAGTGTCTGAGGCTGGATTTGAATTGAGGTCCTCCTGAATCCAGGACTGGTGCTTTATCCATTGCTCCACCTAGCTGCACACCCCCCCCCAAATTATTTCTTTAAGAAATTTTACTTCATTTTTATCTAATTCCACTTTTCTTGTAGATATTACATGTGGTCCTTGTGGAAAACATACATTTTTTTCTCTTGAATTTCTGTTTGCAGTTTTTCAAAGTTACTCATTCATTTTTTGGGGGGTATATCTCAAGACCTACAATAAATTTTAATTTTGGTTGTTGTTTTCTTTGATTTGCTCATCTTTCCAACTTTAGTTAATGAATTGAGGATGTGTACCAGGGCCAAACTTTGTCCCCTTTTGTTTTTTGGATGGAGTTGTTGTTGTTCCTATTTGGCTTTGTCCTGGAACTTTTTTTTTTCTCCTATTTGGCTGATGGAGCTTTTAATTGTGGTATAACTGATGATAGACTCCCTTTACCCTTCCCCTCTATATTTGGGATTGATAGGCATTTACTCCAAAAGTGTTTTTTCCCACCTATTTAAAAAATTTGCTTATAATTCCTAGTTTAAGTAGTGATTCAATTCAGGTTGTTTATAATTAATGCCAGGTTATTTGTATGAAACTAAGATTGGTCATAATGGCTTTTTATTGTGTAAAGGGAGTGCAAAAAGAGGGTATTACTGGTGTATGAAATAGATATTTTGTTCTGAGCTGATTACTTTAAAAGTTATGAAGAACACAGTAAAAGAGCTGATGGATTATGCAATAGTCCATAATGGGATAAAGATAGGAGAATTGACTAAAAATGTACTCTGTGAATTACCAGAACCAGTTGATAGCTCAAATATATCTGACAAAACACAGGAAGGAATAATGGCACCTGGACGGTATCTTATAGTCCTCCTTCTGTAGGGCAGGATCTTGTCATAATCTTGCAACATTAATGAATAAAAGGGATGCTGTATCATAGCAGTTGAGATATAAGCTTGGAAGAATAAACTTGGACTCTCATTTGTACATGAAACTGGGACAAGATTCTTGCAATTGGAATCAGATGCCACAATTGTGAAAGAGGCTGAATTAATATTCTTTATGTCAAAGGTGCCTTCTTCATGGCTAGATAGAGGGCTAGCTTTCTTAATTCAGATAGAAGCATGGCACATGTAAGAAAATCCAAAGTTAGGTCCGCCACTGGGGAAAGAGATAACTCACCCATACATCAAGTGGGAGAATAGTTCCCTTGGGAGGCACAGAGTAGCATCTCCTATAGGCAGGTCCCAAGGAGATGTATGTGTTTTCATGGCATGAGTAGGATGTGGAAATGTGCCCAAGGAACAGCTCATGAGATTCAGCTCCTACTTCCCCAAGGGGCCAGGAAACATCTAGGAAATTTCCTTTGTGGTAAATGACTGCAGAGTTCCTTGAGAACAAAGGTCAATGGAATCAACAACAAATAATCCATCTTTTATAGTGGGTTATACTGAAGAATAGAAAGGTATACACACACACACACACACACACACACACACACACACACACGTGTGTGTGTGTGTTGACTACTAGACTTTGAACAAAAGAACCAAAATGGAGCAGTAATCCATGCCCATAGTTCAAGATACCCTTGAAAGTATATTAGTCAGATAGTAATTATCAGTAATACATTGATTTACACAAGGACTATTACCAGTTTCCTATGTTAGAAGAAGACCATGCTTTCTCTAGCACCACCAGGACCAGGCTACTTACAGGGGGAAAAAAACAAAAACACACCTCCTATTGTAAACCGGTTTCTCCCCTGCAGACTTCTGGACTCTGGGTCCATCTCATACAGCCACTTCCTATCTCCTGCCTAGGTTCTTTGACTATCTCGGCCTTACCTCTTCATACTCCTGTTTTCTGTGAGGCAGGCTTACTGGGACCTACCATCAGGTTAGAATATAGGGAAGGGGGCCAGCTAGGTGGTGCAGCGGATAGAGCACCAGCCCTGGATTCAGGAGGACCTGAGTTCAAATCCAGTCTCAGACACTTAACACTTACTAGCTGTGTGACTCTGGGCAAGTCTCTTAACCCCAATTGCCTCACCAAAAAAAATATATATATATATATATTATATGTTATAATATATATGTGTATATGTGTGTATGTATGTATGTATGTATGTATGTATGGGGAGGGCTTTGAACAATCTAATCACTTTCTTCTTTCAGCAGACCTCACTCTAACCACTGAAATTCTGCCTAGACTTTTTCCTCATAGGTTAGTTTATCCCTTTATACTCTGCATATTTTAGTGATTCTGAACACTTACCTCATATCATACAGATATACTCACCAGTCTGTTTTCTCACTTTTATCCATCTCAGTTCTATACCTACGAGGGCATACTTCATATCTGCTTACTCCTTTCCCTGAGTCCTCTGGAATGTCTGCTCCATAATTAGCAAACTAACCTTAACTTTCTCACAATTTTGATCTTCTGGCACTCATTGAGACATGGGTCCTCCCTGATGACACTCTTTTCCTTGTTAATCTTGATTGTCTCTACTAACCATGACTCACTCTCAATAGTGGAGGAATTGGGATATTCCTTCTTTTTTTTCCAATGAGTTCAGTGCCTGACTCATAGCCTCCCTTTCCAGCCCAGCTTCTGCTTTTATACTCAGGGATTTCAACATACATAACTTAGTTCCTTGATGTCCTTATTTCCATCACCAGTCCACTTAAGCTACACACAGAGCGGGGCATACTCTTGAATTTGCTATCACTCACAAGTACTCCACTTTCATAATTATGAACTAAATTCTTTTATCTGATCTTAACCTTTTATCATTCCATCTTTTCTTATGCCTTATGACTAGTATCCCTGTTCTTTATCCTCACCATAACCTCTTTTTTGCTCCCCTTCAGTTTTTTTACTGTCCATAACCCCTGAAATGGGAATACTTTCTTCTCTTCACCCTCTTGATCACTTAGTGAAACAGTTTAACTCTTCACTATCCTCTATGCTCTTGACCTCTTATCCTACTGCAAGTCACACCTTACCAAACTCTGACCTTGGATTAATTTCTCCATGAGTTTTCTTCTCTAGCTTGAATGAAGCTAGAGAAAATAATAAATCCATGCTGATTGGATGCATTACATTTTTTTTTTTGTTATTTAATCTCACCTGAATCTTCATTTCAGCAAAGCAATCCTTCTAGTCCTTCCTAATACACCTTCTTCACTAGGTATTCCAAACCATCTCATTTCTACTCGATTGCCTGGGAGCTTTCTGTTGGAGAAGAGGTTGTACAATCACTTGTCTTGTAGTTTGTAATTGGACTACCTACAGAAGTCTCTTCCAACTCTTAAATGTTGATTCTCTTGTCCTCTTCTGATGACATCACTTAAACATAATCTCCAACTATTTCCTCAAAGCATCATAGATTTAGGTCATCAGCTCCAATCCCAACATTTTATCTTTTACTTTTCTTTTGTTTTTTGTAGGGCAATGAGGGTTAAGTGACTTGCCCAAGGTCACACAGCTAATGTCAAGTGTCTGAGGCCAGATTTGAACTTGGGTCCTCCTGAATCCAGGACCAGTGCTTTATCCACTGCACCACCTAGCTGCCCCCTTTTATCTTTTTTTTTTTAATCTTTTTTCTTTTTAATCCCATCATTTTATACATAAGAAAACTCAGGCTGAGAGACCTTAAGTGACTAATCCATGGTCACTTTACTAGTAAGTATCTCATGCAGGATTCAAACTCAGGCCTTGCTAATTCCAAGTCCAGCATTTTATCCATGACACCACCCAGTTGCTTTCACTTCTGTATTAGATAATAGATGATCCTTTGCCTTCTCAAGACCAACCCTCTTTCTGAATCCTTGCCCCCATCCCCTTCCATTAGTGGAATAGGTTGCCCCCACTATAATCTCCACTCTATTTACTAGCTCCTTCTCTGCTGCATAAAACATGAACATTTCTACCCAAGAATTAATGGAAAAAGTCTTCTTTGACCCTATCATTACTGCTAAGTCTCATCCTGTCTTTCCTCCCCTTCTTGGCAACACCCTTTGAGAGAATCACCTACATGAGGTGTTTTCATTACATCCTTACTCACTTTTTTTTTTTTTGGTGGGGGAAATGAGAGTTAAGTGACTTGCCCAGGGTCGCACAGCTAGTAAGTGTCAAGTGTTTGAGGACACATTTGAACTCAGGTCCTCCTTAATCCAGGACTGTTGCTTTATTCAGTGCACCACCTAGCTGCTCCCCTCCCCCTACTCACTTTTAAACCTTTTTCCATCTGGCTTTTGAATTCATCATTCAACTGAAAGAAGTTTTTTTTCAGAGTTATGAATGAACTTATAATTACTACATCTAGTAACATTTCCTCAGTTTTCATTATTCTTTTGCTCTTTGAAACTGTTGATGATCTCTTCTTAGACATTCTTTCCTTTCTTGGTTTTCATGACTCTGATCTCTCCTGGTTCTTCTCCTACCTCTTTGACTACAACTCACTTTTTTTTACTGGCTCTTTTCCCATGTAATTCCCCTGTGTTTATACTGGGACCTCTTCTCCCTTTATGCCATTTCACTTGCTGATCTTATCAGTAGACTAAATTATAATTTTTATATAGATGAATAAGCATTTATTAAATTCCTACTATATGCAAGTACTGGGAATACAACGATGGGCAAAAGATAGTCCCTGCCCTGTAAGGACCTTATAATCTAATGGGGGAGACAACATGCAAACAAACATATACAAAACAAGCTATATGCAAAACAAATAGGAAATAACAGAGGGAAGGCACTAGAATTAAGAGGGTATGGGAAAGACTTCCCGGAAAAGAAGGGATTTTATTTGGGGCTTAAAGAAAGTTAGAGAGGACAATGGGGGGGGGAAGGGGGAGGAAGACCATTCCAAGCATGGAGGACAATCAGAAAAAAAATGTCCTGGAGCTGAGATGAAGCACCTTGTTTTCTGGAACAAATGTTTCTCAGGTTTACATATATAGCCCTTGCCTCTTTCCTGAAGTTCAGTCTTGCGTGATAAACTGCTTTTTGGAAATCTCAAACTCAAATATCCAAAAGAGAACTAATTATCTTTCACTCCAAACTCTCCTCACTTCTGAATTTCCCTATTGCCATTATCCTCCATTTATTTGGGCTTATAACCTGGGTGTTACTCTTGATTCTGTGTTCATACTCGCCCCAGTATTTACTCTGTTGCCAAGTCTTGTCATCCTGTCATTTCTACCCTCACATCTCTCTCTCTCTCTCTTTTTGTGGGGTAATGGGGGTTAAGTGACTTGCCAAGGGTCACACAGCTAGTAAGTGTCAAGTGTTTGAGTCTGGATTTGAACTCAGGTCCTCCTGCCACATCTTTTCTCCATGTCCTCATATCAAAATGAACACAGCCACCACCCTAGACCAATTCCTTCTCACCTCTCACCTGAACCTTTTACTTGGTCTTGCTTCAAGTCTCTCCCCACTCCTTTCCATCTTCCATTCAAATATCAAAGTGACTTTCTTGAAGTACAGGTCTGATCATATATCACTCTTCCTCCTCATTGGCAATCAAGAGACTTCAATGGCTTCCTGTTATTTCTAGTATCAAATACAAAATCCTTTATTTGTCATTTAAAGTCCTTCATAGGGGGACAGCTAGTGGCATAGTGGATAAAGCACCGCCCCTGGATTCGGGAGTACCTGAGTTCAAATCCGGCTTCAGACACTTGACAATTACTAGCTGTGTGACCTTGGGCAAGTCACTTAACCCTCATTGCTTGACCAAAAAAAAGAAAAAAAAAAAAAAGAAATGAAAGTCCTTCATAGCCAGGCCTCTTGCTACCTTTCCAGTTTTCTTATGATTTACTCACCTCCGCACACTCTATGATCATGCTTACAGTGGCTTATTTGTTATTCCTTATACATGGCAATCCAATTTCAGTTCCATGTCTTTTCACTGGCTTTTTAAGTACTTAGAATTCCCTCCTTTTCCATCTCCACATCTTAGTTTTGTCCCCTGGTTTCCTTCAGGATTCAGCTAAATCACAACTTCTGAGGAGACCTTTCTCAGTTTTTCCAGATGCTAGTGGATTGTCCCTTGAGATTTCTTTACATCCAGTATTCACATATCTTGTATATATTGAGTTATTTACACGTTTTCTCTTTTAACGGAATGTGAGTGCCTTGAGAACAAGGTCTGTTTTTGCCTTTCTTCATATTCCCAGTGTTTGGCACTTGCTGTTTTTGGAAAGAGACAGTAAGAACACAAGCCATACAGTGATTATGACTTACCACTTCACAAAATTTGCCCAGGCATGCTTTACTAGGAATCAGAAAGTTTTCATGATTGCTAAAGCATTATGGGAAAAAACCATTTCTCAGTGTTTGGACTTCTTCCTAAAAATCCATTCAAAGCAAGACAGAGACTTTGAAAGAACACTGCTCATGGAAAGTAGCTTTGGCTGATATCAGGAAATATAGAACTAAACTTTATCACCCTTAAGGGGACCCACAACTTAACATTTCAATGACACACTGATAAACTTTTTAGGGATGCTAAGAAAAGTTTAAACATCTCAATGGCATCAATATAGGTCATTCCTAACCCACCTAACCTGCAACTCCACCATTAATCATACCACTAGATTTGCATTTTACCTGTTGATATTTGGGCAAGAACCACACCTGCCTATTGATTTCTGTTTTGGAGTCTTTGGGGATGCAAAACTAAAGCTGTGACCAGAACATTTCACAGCTGAGAGAAAAGCAAAAAAAAAACCATAGACCATCTTGTTATAACTTCAGCCTGGAAGAACTCTGATAGAAATAAATGATAATATGATGCCCAAATTTACTGTCTATACAAAGTGACAATTTTATAAAGAAATCTCACTGTTCAATGGAAAAGAGTTAGGAGATTAATGGCAAGGTAATCCAAACCTGATTATTGAGGAACCGAGAAATGTTCCTACTTACAAAATAGCTTCTGAGACTGGTGGAGTCCCTGCAGAACACAACCCACAATCCACAAGCCTTTATTACCTATAGGTGAATTGGTGAGACTCCCTGATAAGCAAATAGAGACTGAAAGACCCATTTGCCAGTGAACTTTAAGTGAAAGAGATTGTTGCAAAGATTGACTGATCTCAGGAAATGGGCAAACAGTAATTTCAAATGAAAAAGAACTCTGTACTATAACTTAAAATCCAATTCAGATAATGGGAGAGGACTGAACTCTGAGGTAACAACTTTTCTGCCTAGTACTTGAGATGTAGAGCCTCTTAGAGCACAGCAACACTGCTAGAATGATTTAGCTCTCTACAAGCTCAAGCATAGTTCATGACAGGACAATAGTTCTGATGAGAATTATAATCAGCACATACCAGATATAAGGGCAAACATGTCAGCAGATCAAAGGACAGACAAACCTATTTGACCAGTGACCAAAATGACTTCTAATGTTCAAAGGAAAGAAGGAAGGAAAGATAGAAAGAAAGAAGAAAAGAAGGAAGGAAGGAAGGAAGGAAAGAAGAAAGGAAAGAAGGAAGGAAGGAAGGAATGACAGAGGAAAGGAAGGGAGGAGAAAGGGAGGGAAGGAAGGAAGGAAGAGAGGAAGGAAAGAAGGAAAAAAGGAAACGTGCTAATTAAGTACTTACCTGCCCTGTAGTATACAAAGTGCACTATAAATATTATCTCATTTGATCCTCACAACAACTGGGAGAGGTAGATACTATTATTATCCATATTTTAGAGTTGAAGAAACTGAGGCAGACTGAGGTTAAATGAATTGCCCAGGGTCACACAGCTAGTATCTTTAAAATTACTCTCAGATCTTCCTGGCTCTGGGCCTAGCGCTCTATCTACTGCACTACCTAGCTGCCTCAATGGAAAACTACAGGAAGGTTTACATGTAGCCAGATGATAATGCCAAATTTCACTCATGTAACATGTGCCATGTATGTAATTTCGTGTTAATTATTATTTTGAGTATGTTACTATTTATAATTTTCTTATGTTTATTTTCTGTCGTGCTAGCAATATACATGTATTTAAGCTATACTAGTCTATTAACTATATATAGTGTTGCTGTTTATTTGCACGTATTTGTTGCTATTTCTCTGTATCTTGTTATTTTCTAGGCTTGCTGATATTATTGCTTTACTTTATGCTCAGTTGCTTGTATTCTATGGATATATATCAATGACTGAGATGAACATGTTATATTGATATGTCTTACATGTCATTCAGACAAGAACTTGCTGAAATAGCTTGCTGCATATATTGCTATCTATCATCTATCTATCTATCTATCTATCTATCTATCTATCTATCTATCTATCTATCTATCTATCTATCTATCTATCTATCTATCTGTTTGTCTGTCTATCTATATATCTATCATCTATCGATCGATTTATCTGCCTAGCTAGCTGTCTGCTATAATTGGCATCTATAATGATTACCTTGGGTAATGTTTTAGGTATTTTGTTTTGTTAGTTGCTGATAATTATTTTCAAACTGTGCTATATAATTCCAAATCGCAGGTGTACCAAAGCTTTCTCTACAAGCAGTCAAACCCCAGAGAAGAATTTCAGTGGTAGTA
Source organism: Dromiciops gliroides (assembly GCF_019393635.1). NCBI lineage: Eukaryota > Metazoa > Chordata > Mammalia > Microbiotheria > Microbiotheriidae > Dromiciops > Dromiciops gliroides. The sequence goes on from NC_057866.1 coordinate 253,539,268, forward strand.
TTTTTCTGTCAGAAAAATCTATGAGTAGAAGTTGAAGTTCTTTGGGCTGCAATGAAATCTTTGGCTTGCTATTGTGAGGAGATGTGCACTGGGACCTCTACAGTCCCTTCTGATTGAATCAATGATTCTTGTGGTCCTGTAAGGCTTGTTTATGAAACTGGAGAGCGGGGACTTTGTGGCTGCTTTCTGAATATCCATTTTTAATTAAATGTCTCTACTGCCATTGTCAACTCCACTTTGATTGGAGACTGAGGAAAGTTGTGACTGAAACAAAAACTTGTGGAACTATTCTCTCTGGGATATCTGATAAAGGACAGTGTCATGCTCTCTCTGTCCTATTTGCTCTTTGTCTAAGATAGGAGACATTTATTCCAAAGATTTTTTTTCCCATTTTACAATTCTTTTAGTTTGTCCATAATTCCTGGTTTAATTAGGACTTTACATTTTGCCTCCTCTAGAGAAAAATATGATTGGTCATAACAGCTTTTTATTTGTGAATTTAATTAGCTATAATTGGGGGTTGCAAAAAGTTATTTGTCTCAGTATACAGGTGAAAATGACTCACTGGTAAATATAGATACTGACTAGGGGCTGAGGAACAATATGAGGAGAAAATTGTATTCATTTAGTAATTTTTATAAATTACCAAATTAGGTAAAGCTGGATCTGAAGATTTTGACTTTAGGCAAAGAGAGCCCATCAATAATGATATGTGGAAGGAGTCTGGTCTTACAGGTCGCACTTCTGTCTCCTTTGGTTGCCACTTCCCATCATGCCTCTGCAGATAAATTCCTCTGTAGGGTTGAAGTCAAGGTAGTAACTATGGAGTAGGTTAGTCAGTCAATGAGTCACATAAACATTTATGTCCATTGTTTTGTACCAGGCTCTAAGCTAAGAACTGGGGATTCAAAAGGAAAGCAATAGATAGCCCTTGCCCAAGTTCACAATCTAATGGGGGAGAACATACATAAAAGAAGCTAAAAAAGGAGGGGGTAGAAGAGGGAGTATACCTGGTCCAGGAGTATGATGAAGTCTTGAAACCAGGTGGGACAAGATGAGGTATCTCCTGCTTAAATAGAGGATCTGTGAAGAACTTTCCAATATCCACCCTCCAACCTCTCCAATCAGAGGCAAGAGCATGGTCTAAGGGTCAAGGGATACCAAGGAGGTGTGAGTTTCAGGGTTGTTGTCATCTAGAAGGATGACAAAATCAAGAGAGCACAAAAGTGACAGGAGTCACAATATGGTCTGTCAGCAAGTCTTTTTCAGGAAAGGTGGTGTTGATTTGGTTATGGTTCTGAAAGCTAGAGATGGAATGGGAGTGAAGGAGTGGGGAAGGAGTATAAGTATGTTGCAGCATGACATGAGGAGAATCAGAGAGCAGCAGCATGATGTGCTTGGGATAGAGTTGGATATGGTGAGCAATCAGCAGTCGGAAGCCTATAATCCCAGGATCCTGGCTGGAGTTCTAGGTGGATGATGGAGAATGGGATGCAGGAACATTTCAGAGAATGGCCAAGCAACTCATCCCTTATTTAACCATCTGGAGATACTGCAGTTAAATATCTGACCGTATTTATTGATAAGGGGAAAATGCTGTCAGTACCCTGCTCAGATCAGTCTTTGTCTCAAGTAGCTTTATTACCACATTTTTGACTCACCTAGAGCTTGTGGTCCACTAAAATCCCCAGATAGTTTTCAGAGGGACTGTTATCTTTCTATTTCTATCCAATCTCTTATACTTTGGAATTTAATTTTTTCAACTAAAATGTAAGACTATAATCTCGCCTTGTTAAATTATATCTCATTAGAGATAGTGCAATGTTCCATTTTTTTTATTCTGACTTTGTCATCTGGTGTGTTAGATCTTCCTCTTATCTTTGGATCATCAGCAAATTTGATTTATGTCACTGATGTCTATGCTACTGATAAAAATATTTAGCAGCACAGGCCAAGCAGAGATCCCTGGAACAAGGAAGTAGATACCTAGTTGGTATTGAACAATATAATTATTGAGTAATAAATAATGATTATTTTTAGATCTGGCCATTTTACTAGTTCAGAACCCAACTAATGATAGTATTGTCTATACCATACATCTCCACTTCATTGCTAATTATACAATGGAATATGTTGTCAAATAATTTATTAAAATTCAGGTAAACCATATCTAGAGCATTTGTCTAACCTGACAGTTTAGCCAAAAAGAAAAAAATGGGGAAAAAAGAGATGCAATTTTCTTGGCATGACTACTTCTTTTCTAAGCTATACTGTTCTTGGTTGTTTTTTTTTTTGGTGTGTGTGGGGGGGGGGGTGTATTTTTTGGTGATGATTAGTTCCACTTCTGGTTGCTGAATAACTATCTCCTTAATCATGAATTCTAAAATTTTGCTAGGAGTCAACATGAAGGTAACTGGACAGAATTTTCAGGCTCTGAATATAATTCTTTTTTTTTTTTTAATCAGCACACCATTTGCTTTCTTCCAGTCCTTTAGTACCTTTCTCATTTTGCATAATGTCTATTGTGTATAGAGATCAGAAATCGTGGGCTGTCTTGCTTATTCCTTTCTTGAACTCCTCCTGTGAATTTCTGGTCATCTCTGATCCTGTTCTTCTTACATCATGGCTACTGTTTATGGTATATTACTTGGTGGATATACATAGGCAGCATTCTCCCTCTTTTCACTTTACAGTCTTTTGGGTTATATTTGCAAGGTTCGTGGCAAAAATGTTCTTACTAGTTGGATATGCTCTTTCCTTGGCCAGGAACCTGTCATTTATATACTAAACTATGGTCCAGAAATCTAAATCCTATTCCCGAATACCCCATTGTTTTTTTGGGGGGGATCAATGTTAAGTGACTTGCCCAGGGTCACATCACACTGCTAATAAGTATCAAATGTCTGGGGCAAGATTAGAACTCAGGTCCTCCTGACTCCAGTGCCTGTGCCACGTAGCTGCCCCCTCAGACATCCCATTATTCACTTATTTTTACTTGACTAATTTGTTTTTATTTTCTGAAGCCCTTGACTATGTTTTTTTTTTTTTTTTTTTTTTTTTACTGAGGCAATTGGGGTTAAGTGACTTGCTAAGGGTCACACAGCTAGTAAGTGTTGTGTCTGCGACCGGATTTGAACTCAGGTACTCCTGACTCCAGGGCCGGTGCTCTATCCACTGCTCCACCTAGCTGCCCCGAGCCCTTGACTATGTTTATTAGCAGTGAGGGAAAACCACCATTACTTCTAAGGTCATCATTTTCTTACCCAAGATTTCACAACCCTTAGCAGCACTGTCTAGATTTGTTCCAGCAGTATCTTTTGTGTCCACATCAATCATCAGAAGTGATTCATAGTCATTAGGTCTGACAAGCCATTGGGTGTTCTCCATCACATCTTGAATATATTCCCTGGGAAGAGAGCAGATATCTCCTTAGCTGTCATCATCTTGACAAATAGCTGCTTCAGTGCCTATCAGCAGGGAGCAACCAACCATTGTCTCTTCTTCTTCTTAGCCATTCTGTCTGATCTCTCACCTGACAGGACCTGTGGCTGCCAAAGAGAATTCCTCGAAGGACAAACAACTTCTTTCTCCTCAGAGACTCTAGCTCTTCACTCTTTATGAAGAACCTACATTGATAAGTTAATCAAATAAAAATCAATTATTTAAGCTTTGCTACAAAACACTTTTTTTCCCTTTGGGGGAATATATTCATGGTCCCATTAAAGGTCAAATAAGAGTTAACATCTATGGAGATTAATAGTATAAACTATATTAAGTTTCCTTTTATAATTCTATAATCAATTACAATAATTTTTAGGAAAAATGATCTGCTTTTATTATAATCAAAAAAAAGTTTGAATAGGTAGAGAAATCTTTTTCTAAGTAAGAATTCAGTCTTAAGTAATAATTTTTACTTGATGATTATAACCAAAGCATAGTGCCTCACTACTCTAACATGATTATTCTTTGCATTAAGAACTCTAATAAACCCCAATTTATGAGGTTGTTAATTGTTCTTCCCTATTGGGAATATTAACCTCTGCTCCATCTTTAGTCATGACTATATAAACAAAAATAAATAAGTAAAGCACCAAGTAGCTTTTGGCAGTGACCGTTATTTACATTGAAGAGTCTGGTTAAGGCATTTTCAAGGACTATCTAGCCTGTAGAGTTGATCAGAAAAACCGTCCTGTCAAAAACCAATAACAACAAAAATAACCAACCAACCTAATCAACAACAACCAATAGCAATAAGAACCACAAAACATTTTAGGTAGGACTAGCATAATGAGCAATACATTTGAATTTGATAGATTAATTTGTAAATGGCTTGGAAATGAAAATGAAATTATTTGGAAGATCCCTCACACTAATAGTTTCCATATGCAAAATACCATGTTGTGGAAAAAATACCTTGAAGACAGTGCAACTCAGACTTCCCCATCTACATCTTTGTGCCCCAGGAGGTCCTTGAGTAAATGGTGATGCTTTTCAGCAATCATAGGAGGCTTTGCAAATCCAGGCTTGAAAGAATATTAAGAACATGCCTCAGCAAATTCCTCTGGGGCATTTTGTCTTTCTCATTATCCTGTGGCTTCCTGAATTATGAACAACCTGGCCATTTTTGCCTACCCAATTTCTTCTGTTAGTTGGTAGTTGGTTTCTGACTCATTTACAGGAAGGACAACCTTCAAGATACAGCAACCAGTTACTACCGCAAAATGAATCACAACAGGAAATGCTCAATGGTTGTTTCAACAGAGACCAAAGATTGAATGAACAGGAGACTGAATTATCTCCTTTTCAAATCCATATATGCTGCCTCTCCTGGACTGAATTAAGTCCATTGGCATAGGAAAAGTAAGAAAACTGTGGAGAAAATTGACTAATTTCATGAAATTTAACATGAAAAACAAAGTCAGTTACTCTATCCATCCATCCACCCATCCATTCATTCATCCATCCATCCATCCATCTCAACCAGAATGTGTAGAGATTGTGGCACTGTGGGGTCTGGGAGGCAGAAAATGAATGTGGGCTGCTTCTAATGGGGCAGTGGTGATGGGAAGTAAGTGCTTTTCCCCTCAGGGTCAAATAAGATAATAGCTGTAAAGTACTTATCACAGTACCTAACACAGAGCAAGTGCTATATAAATGTTAATTATTATTTGCCATTATTATTAAAGAGGTTGAGGTTGCCTGTGTGACCTTTGACTTATACATGATAGGGTCAGAGGTCTTCATTCACTTCCCTAAAGTGAAAACAAGACAATATGATACCTATACAATGTTCTGCCACTGAACTGTACAATTTCATGGACCAAATCCATCATGAAAGATGCTTTCCCTCAGGACTCTTAAGCATATAGGCCACCAGCCATGTCCTTCAAGTGACCTTTTGCTTCATGGAATCCTTTTTTGAAGCCAAAGAGAGCATCCAGTTCTAGAAGAGAACATGTGACATTCTCCACTAAAGTTCATTGTGTCATCCCTTTTGAAGATTCTATAATTATCTTTTGTGTCATCAGGTACTGATCTCACTATCATATAATAAATTTATAATAGATGACTTTTTGGCAGAAAGAAACTGAATGTGGCTATTGCCTTTTGCAGTCTGAGAATAGTTCCCTCTTTGGACCTACTTTCCTTGATCCACAGTAAAGAACTAATGACACCTGGAATTCCTAACAGAAATCTCTCCTTCCTTCCTCTCTGGGTTCTACTCTGACTCTCCAGACATCTTCCTCTTCCATGTCCAAGCACCCTTCTCACCCTGAAAGATCCTGGCACTTTGTGGCTGCCTCTTATGACTGGTTGCTTCCCCAGAAATGTGCTCAGGCTTCACTCCTCTCTGGATTCTGCTACCGAACATCTGGACTTCTTTCTCTATTTTAATCTTGTGGAGATATTTTCTCCCTCCACTCCATCCCATACTTTTCAATCTCTTTTTATGTTTTGTCTTCCCCCATTAAAATCTAAGCTACTGGGGGGGGCAGCTAGGTGTCACAGTGGATAAAGCACTGGCCCTGGATTCAGGAGGAGCTGAGTTCAAATCCAGCCTCAGACACTTGACACTTGCTAGCTATGTGACCCTGGGCAAGTCAATTAACCCTCATTGCCCTGCTAATAATAATAATAATAATAATAATAATAATAATAATAATAATAATAATAATAATAATAATAATAATAATAATAATATCTAAGCTCCTTGAGGGAAGGGACTGCCTTTAATTTTGCTCATAGTAAGCACCTTAATAAATTCTTTTTGACAGGCTGACAGAAGATTTAGGGATTCCAGGGACTAAAAAGTTTTTTGGAAGTGGTATGGTAGATAACCATATAAAAAAGTAGGGATGTTATATAGTGTGCAGATGACATAAGAGTAGGAATAAGTCCTAAGAAATATCACAAGTAGCGACTCATGTTGGGCATGAATTATGAATCTTGATTCTTCTCCCCTTATATTGTTATTTTGTTGTGTGGGAGGGCTCATGGGTATTTATATTGGTCTTGGCCTAGTATTAATATGAATTTCCCACACAGATTGGACCCAAATAATGGTGAATCTGTAAGAACATCTCTGTTAGTGCTGCCTAATGGACCTGGATTAGCTGAGCAAGTCCATAAAGTAGAGGGAGGTTCCTGGAAAGGCTTCTGAAAAACCTAGAATCACCCACTTTAGGATGATCATCAAATCTCTTGTATTTTTTTGTCTTCATTTTGTTCTAATATTTCTTGCTGTTTCCTGAAGTAATTGATTTATGTTTGGTTTATCTTAGTTTTCATGGAGTTCCTTATTTGAGTAAGCTATCCCACTTTCTCTTCTAAGTTATTTTTTTCTTCTAAGTCTTTCCTCAAGAACTTTACCTTGTTTCTTTCTCCATTTTCACCTGTTATTCATGCAATCCTTGTGAAAAATCTATTTTTCCCTCTTTGACTCTCTGTTTACATTTTTTTCAGTTTCCATTTACTTCTTTTGGAGAATCTCTAGCTTTGTAATATTATTTTATATTAGTGGATGTTTTCTTTGATTTATTCATCTTTCCAGCTTTAGTTCTTGAACTGAGGCTTTATTCCAGGGACAGGCTGCATCCCATCTTGTGTTTTTGAGTGAGGGTAGTCTACCATGCTTGATTTCATCCTGGGGTCCTCTAAGTCCCTGATTCCAGGGTTTTGCTCCCCATCCTTATTCCCCTTGCTGATTTCCATGGTTCAGAGGACTCATCTGTAGGGCTCCCTCTGTCATCTCAGTACAGAAGACTGAGCCCTGGGAGCTGAAGCTGTTTGGGACATCCTGCTTTCATCACTTCCGGGCCTTTATAGATGATGACTGCTTTCCAAGGCCCTACTGTGGGTATACAAGCTCCCTGAGGCTCTTTGGTGGAAATGAGGGTAGGCCTTCATCCTTGCTACTACCTCTAGATAGACAGATTATAGGTTATATGTTTCTAGCCCTTAGATGCTCCCACTAGGTGGCTATGGGGTAGTTTGCCTTTGCTGGTCATTGTTTTGCCAGTTCCCCTTTTCTATCACCTTTGGGCTACCTGCTGCCTTTGATCTCAGTTCTTGGGTGGAAGAGGTCATTTTCTATAGTTTCTCATTTGATTTCTTGATTATTATCCAGGCTGGTGTTAGTTTCAGGTTTTTGTTGGTTGTGCATGTGGGCAATTTGCCTGCGTTCAGACATTTATTTTGGCCAGGAGTCCCCAAATGACCCTTACTATTCACATTTCACAGATGACTAAATTTGGGTTCAGAACATTAAGATGGTTAGCCATTTAACCTAAGTTTTCTGTTTCCAAGTTCAGTGATTGTTCTAATATCACCTGCTCCCTAATCTACAAAAGAAGGAAGGAAGATAATGGACAATTTCCATTTTCAAAATAAATATTACTTTATCCTCTCTCTGATAAGTAAAATGAGATCTCTCAGGTAGTGCATAGAAAACCCTTACTACTCCTATTTCATATCATTAACATATAACCATGTCAACTCATGGTGTTATATTAGTGGGGTTTTTTTTGCTTTCTTTGAATTCATTTTTTTCACTTTACTGTTTACTCCTTGTCCAATATTTTGTTTTTTTCCCTACCGTTCTTTGTTCAAAACTGCAAAAATTTGAAAGAAAAATATAATATAAAAGTATAGGCATCAGTTCACATTTTCTATGGCATATGGTCCTTCAGATGCCATATGTACCAGTGTTTAGTAATTCTGGCAAAGAGGCATAGAATGGTGAAATCCAACTGCCAGGATTGCTGAAAACAAATATGTAAATGCTCCAGTGCTTTTGTTATTCATAACATACCTCTAACACAGCACATACAATATGCTGTTCATTCTGGAACTCGTCTAACTAATAAACCATATTTTTTCCTGTTCTTATTTTGCAGGCTTCTCCAAGTATGTGTGGCCTCCTACCTCTAACCTTGAATCCCGTATTCAATTCTTCATCTAAAATAGCTGGAACAAAGGAAAGGAATATGACGGGAATGCATTTATACGATTTTCCTTTTGGTTCCATTCCATTTTTAAGTGAAAGCCTAAGTCTGCACAGAAGCATCTATGGTGAAACAAAGGGCTCTGTTGTGATTCTTTGGATACCATATGGTAAGGAGGAGCAAGAAGATATCACCAAGAAAGGTGAATTTAGGCAAAAGAGCAGGAAAAGTTTCCCAAGAATGGCTTCCACTATACAACAGTTTCCCCAAAGGGAAAGCTCTTGCCTCTTAAATCAAATCAAGGCAAATCATTCTGACCATCTGGAGGATGGATGGTGTGACCTAAGTTTTTTTTCTTCCCTTCTCTCTTTAACGTTTATTAATTTGAATAGAGAATTATGGTAATCTAGTAACTTTGTAACTGGTCCAAGTATGAAACCTGTGTATAATCATGCTGACTTAAAGACTGCACATTTCCAAGTCAGCCTTTCCAGGCTTTTTTCCTGGGATCCAGGCATGACTTATTAGACAGTCACTGAGTTCACCCTCTTTGCTTATTCAAGAGAAAGGGAGCATCTGTAGATTTTTGCCTGGACTTTAGAATAATAGTAACTATATTTCCATAGTTCCCTAAAGTTTGGCAAGCACTTCACATATATTATCTCATTTCATCTTTACAAAAGTCTTAGAGAAAGTAGGAATACTTCGCTATTTTACGGATGAAAAAGCAGGTTCACGGAGCCAAATTAACTGACCTTAGTCACACCTCGTGGAAGGGATTCAACCCCAAGTTTTTCAGATTCCAAATCTAACAGTCTCTCCACAATGCCAGATACCTCTCAACCAGAGGGAGCCTAGCTATTCTTTTTTAGGGAAAAAAAAACCTGTATGACTATACCAAGGAGATCATCATAAAACTAAGGCTCTTTCCTAACATTACTTTTCTCCTCTAGAGAAAAGCAAGGAAGAAATTAGACTCTGTAGGTCCTCATAGTCCTCTCTCTATTCTATTTTCCTCTAGAGCCACATCTTCTGAAAGTTTCTGTACCATTTTCTGCAAGTGGGATTAGCTTCTAAGCAAATTTCGTTCTTTCTTTCTTTTTTTGGGTGAGGCACTTGGGGTTAAGTGACTTGCCCAGGGTCTCACAGCTAGTAAGTGTTAAGTGTCTACGGTCGGATTTGAACTCAGGTCCTCCCAAATCCACTGAGCCACCTAGCTGCCCACCCCACCCAAGCAAATTTCATCTCAGAATTTTATTTATAAAACCTGGGAATTATGAGGAAGACTGCTTTCCTTTTAAAAAAAAATGTTTTATTGATGCCTTTTGTTTTCACATCAGTCATTTCTGAATATAGAACCTTTCTCACTAAACCCTTTTTTGTAACAAAGAAGAAAAAAGTTAAGTTAAAACACTCTATACAGTGGCCTCATCCAATAATGTATATTACATTTTGTACCCAATGTCTCCACCTTTTTCTGAGATGAAGGATATACATTGTATTTTTTCATTCTCTAGGCCCAACATTGGTTATTAAAGTAACTCAGAATTTGGTTCCTTTTGAATTTTCTTTACATTTGCTACAAAATTGTAGTCTTGGATATTGTTAAGAGGATTGGTTTTCTGTTTGCTAGTTAGAAATACCTGTTATACTTTTTCTTCACAGATTTTATATAGATTATGGTGGGGAAAGGATGATGGCATTAATGAAATTTTTTAGCTGACTTTAATTATTTGACAAAAAGATGCATGTCTTACTATTTTAGCTTCCTCTAACATGCTCCCCATGCTACTTAATCAAATGGTAAATGCCAGAAAAGATGGCATGTATGTCAAATTACAAACTGAGACAGCCCCTAAGCAGTACAGAGCTTAGGTCAACTACACATGTGCAGCAAAAATTTGATAGCAAAGATATTCACAAGAGAAACAGAGACAGCTTCTGCTTACTTTCCTGCCACAATCTCAACACTGATATATTTTCTAAAAAAGTAAATAATTAATTATTATCGATACAAGTATATTCTTAATAATTCAAATGCGATTTTTGATATTTGATGACTGAAGGATATTTTTTTATTATCTTTTAGCACGTTAGGAAAAAACCAAATGCCTTTATTTATCTTTCCTTCCTTCCTTCCTTCCTTCCTTCCTTCCTTCCTTCCTTCCTTCCTTCCTTCCTTCCTTCCTTCCTTCCTTCCTTCCTTCCTTCCTTCCTTCCTTCCTTCTTTCTTTCTTTCTTTCTTTCTTTCTTTCTTTCTTTCTTTCTTTCTTTCTTTCTTTCTTTCTTTCTTTCCTTTCTTTCTTTCCCAAATGCCTTTATGACAAAATTACAGAGAGAAATGTTGGGCAAGGTGAAAGCTCTTGTGACTCAACACATTTTTTGGATGAAAAAGTCCTACTAAAATAACCTTTTCACCATTAAGTCCAGGACATTTCCTTGTAGGAAGTGTTCACTTCAGATGCATTTATGCAAGAGCAGTATCTAACACATAAATGCAACCAAGAGGGTGAGGGGATATGGTGGACTTCTGGAGTGATATAGCAGATAAAAAAGAAGGTGGGAGTGTACCAGTTATAAATTTTTGTTTTATTCTATCACTGTTTCCTTATGTACTATAGTCCTGATGGCATAATTTCTAATTTTGTATTTTGTCAACTTCTTATCACCCCAAATGGTGAGACCATCAGTTTGACTCCAAGTTTGCACTTTATTTACAATGATCTCTCTCTGATAGCATGACTTTTAGATGCATATACAAAAATAATAAAAAGGGTAAACTGTATTTATATTTTCAAAATGCTTTCTTGATGATTTTCTCAATGATAATCCGTAACTATTATATTTAATCAGTAAGTACTTAATTAATTTTTTTCTTTTTTTCTTTCTTTTTCAGGGCAATGAGGGTTAAGTGACTTGCCCAGGGTCACACAGCTACTAAGTGTCAAGTGTTTGAGGCCAGATTTGTACTCAGGTCCTCTTGAATCCAGGGCCAGTGCATTATCCACTGCACCACGTAGCTGCTCCCTCTTTTTTATGAGCTTAACAATTTTTGCTGATTATTTTGCCTCCTTAGGCCCTCTTTTAAGTTCTCAGGATGCAAAATAATCTTTTTTCCCCTCAAGGAAGTTACATCTTAATGTACAAGACAACTTGTTCATCAATAAATATATGACAGATATGGAAGAGGCATATGGTAACCTTAGGAGAGAAGATATTGACAGCTTTGGGTACCTGGAGAAGCCTGTAGAAAGTGGCATTTGTGGAAGCCAGGAGGGAGATTATTCCAGATGTGAGCAACAGTTAGTACAAGTGCATGACTATGGGGGATTGTATGTGAGGGAGAGCAAGCAGGCTAACTGGAGCTGGATTTTAGAGTGAGGCTGGAGGGGAATAAGAAGACCAGAAAGGTGGAAACTGGGCAGGATGTGAAGAGCTCTAAATGCTAAATTGAGGAATTTATATTTGATCCTAGAGGTAATCCTGGAGTTAATTGAAGAATCAGGAGGAGGGGTGACATGGTCAACGCTGAACTTCAGGAACATCACTTGGGCAACTGTATGGAGGATTTTATTGGAATGAGGAGATACTTGAGTAGAGAGATCAATTAGGAGGTAATTGTGCTAACCCAGATGAAAGATAATGAAGGGGAGCAGCTAGGTGGCACAGTGGATAAAACACTGTCCCTGGAGTCAGGAGGACCTGAGTTCAAATCTGGTTTCAGACACTTGACACTTCCTAGCTGTGTGACCCTGGGCAAGTCACTTAACCCTCATTGCCCAGCAAAAAAGAAAGATGATGAAGATCTGTAGTAGAGTGGTAGCTCTGTGTGAGTAAAGACTATCTATCTATCTATCTATCTATCTATCTATCTATCTATCTATCTATCTATCTATCTATCTATCTATCTATCTATCTACCTACCTATCTACCTACTTATCTATTTCTATCATCTATCTATCTACCCATCTAGTTATCTAGACATTTATAATATGCATATATACATACATATAGTATTTTTATAATGAGATATATTGTTATAAAAGACTATATATGTTTATACAGAGAATATATATCTTCTGTATAGCATTTAAAGTTTATATATAGATTTTATATTTGTATGCATATTTATGTATATATAGACATATGTACATATATTTCTATATATACATATGTAAGATATATGAATACATATATATGATGTGGAGAAAGCTATTACAAGATTTAATAACTGATTAGAACTGTGGAATGAATGAGAGTGAGGAGTCAAGCAGGACACTGAGGTTCTGAACCTGATTGGCCGGGGAAGTATAGCGTATCCTTGATGATAATTAGGAAATTCAGAAGTGTGGGTTTTGGGGAAAAGATATTGAGTTCTGTTTTGGAAATGTTGAATTTGAGAAGCCTGTGGTAGTTTGAAATCTAGTTTGAAATAACAATTAAGTAGTTGGGATTGTAAGACTGGGGCTTAGAAGAAAGACAAAAGTTGGATACGTCACTATGGTAATCATGTCCTTACAGATAGCTGAAATCCTGGAAACTGATGAGATACTTAAGTTAGAGACAAAGGAGAAGAAGGCTTAGAAGGACATCCACTATTAGTGAACATTCCTGGGATGAGGATTCAGAGCAGGATTAGGAAGGTAGGAAGAAAACTAAGAGAGCAGTGATACAAAAACTCAGAGAAGAGACAGTATCCAGGATGAGAATATGATCAAATAACTGTTAGCAAAGTTCCAAAAGCTATGGGAGATCGGGAAGGTTGAGGGTCAATAAAAGGTAATTAAATGTGGAAATTGTTTGATTATGACTAACTTTGGAGAGAGATTGCTGAGGGTTTAGAAGAGAGCGAAAGGAGAAAAGTTGGAAGCCCTGGGTATAGACAATTTCATCTAGGAATTTAGCTGAAAAAGGAGGAGAGGCAGGATGATACCTAGTGAGGATTATAGGATCTAGTGGTGTGTTTGTTTTAAAGATCAGGGAGACAGGTATTTGTGTCAGTAGGAGGGAGAGAATGATGTGCCAGGTGCTGTGTAATGCTTTGCAAATATTATTTCATTGGGTCTTCACAACAACCTGTGAGATAGGTGCTATTATTACCCCCATTTTACAGTTGAGGAAAGTGAGTTAAATGACTTACCCTGCACCCTCCAGGTAGTAAGTGTCTGAAGCTGGACTTGAATTCAGGTCTTCCTGACTCCAGGTCCAGCATTCCAACTGATTCATCACTTAGCTGTTATCAATCAGGAAATAGACCAAATGCTAGGACACCAATAATTGTCATGGGATGGAAAAATCGAAATATAATTTAGCCCAGTACCCAGCACTTTCCCTCCCTCCCTTCCTCTTTCCTTTCTATTCTTCATTCCTTTGTTCCTTCCTTCATTTGTTCTTTTGTTCATTTGTTCTTTCATTCCTTCCTTCCCTCCTCCATTCCTTCCTTCCTTCCTTCCTTCCTTCCTTCCTTCCTTCCTTCCTTCCTTCCTTCCTTCCTTCCTTCTAAACCTTTGAAAACCTGCATTAAGAAAAGAAGATTGAAAAAGAAAATTACATTTTAAGTGTAATTTTGAAAAATAAAAAATGAACAAATCAACCTAAAATAGGCACCAAAAAGGAAAGCTTGAAAATCAGAGGAGAAAGAGATAAAATGGAAAACAACAAAGACTATAGAAATGATAAACAAAAGAGAACTGTGGGAGAATAAGACAGGAAATTATCTGGCTCCTCCCATTTCTCCCCAAATAATTTAAAATAATTCCTCTAAGTGAATTTTAGAGTGGCAGAAAGAATGAAATTCAGGGTGAAGTGGTCATTCAGCTCAAGACAAGTTGGGAGAATGTTAGGGAAGACCTGACCTCCCAGGTAGAGGTCTGGTCTGAGCAAAGTGTGGAAAGCTCTGGGAAGATTTCAACAGTCAAAAAGCAACAAACGAAGCAGCTAGGTGGCGCAGTGGATAGAGCACCGGCCCTGGAGTCAGGAGGACCTGGGTTCAAATCCAACCTCAAACACTTAACATTTACTAGCTGTGTGACCCTGGGCAAGTCACTTAACCCCAATTGCCTCACTTAAAAAAAAAAGCAACAAACACTGGAGTTATTTTGCCCAATTATATGCCAATAAATTGAATAATTTTAGTGAAATGAAAGAGTACTTACAAAAATATGAATTACCCGGATTAACAGAAGAGTAAATAGAATATCTAAATAAACTGATTTTAGAAAAATAAATTGAACAGACCATAAATGAGCTCCCCAAGGAAAAATCATCTGGACCAGAGGGATTTACAAGTAAATTCTACTAAACATTTGAAGATCAACCAATTCTGTTTTGTTTTGTTTTGCAGGGCAATGAAGGTTAAGTGACTTGCCCAGGTTCACACAGCTAGTAAGTATCAAGTGTCTGAGATTGGATTTGAACTCAGGTCTCCTGAATCCAGGGCTGGTGCTTTATCCATTGTGTCACCTAGCTGCCTCTAACCAATTCTAATATTAAATAAATTATTTGAAAAAATAGGCAAAGAAAGAGTCCTACCAAACTCCTTTTATGAAACAAATTTATTAGTGATACTTCAACCAGGAAAAGCAAAAACATAGAAAGAAAATTACAGGCCAATTTCACTAAGGAATACAGATACAAAAATCTTAAATAAAATACCAGCTAGAAGACCACAAGATATCACGAAGATTATACATTATGATCAAATGGAATTTATACCAGGAATGCAGTTGTGGTTCAATATAAGGAAAACTATTAACATAATTGGTTATATCAATAATAAAAGTAACAAAAATCATATGATTATATCAATAGATATAGAAAAAGCTTTTCACAAAATGTAACATTCATTCCTAGTAAGGGGCAGCTAGGTGGCGCAGTGGATAAAACACTGGCCCTGTATTCATTCAGGAGGCCCTGAGTTCAAACCTGACCTCAGACACTTGACACTTAATAGTTTATGTGACCCTGGGGAAGTCGCTTAACCCTCTTTGCCTGAAAAAAAAAAAGATAGACTCTCATTCCTATTGAACAACACTAGAAAACAAAGGTATAAGTGGATTTTCCCTTAAAATGACAAGAATCATCTAACTAAAACCATTAGCAAACACTGTCTTGTAAGAGAGATAAGCTAGAAGCCTTCCCAATAAGATCAGGAGTGAAACAAAGATGCTCATTATCACCAATATCATTCACTATTGTACTAGAAATGCTGTCAATAGCAGTAAGAGAAGAAAAAGAAATTGAAGAAATCAGAAAGGCCAATGAAGTAATAAAACTATCTTTTTTGCAGACAATATGATGGCATACTTGGAAAATCCTAGAAATTCAACTAAAAAGTTAGTTGAAACAATTAATTTTAGCAAAGTAGCAGGATATAAACTAAAACTACGTAAATCATCAGTCTTTCTGGATATCAATAAAGCCCTTTGAGAAGAGATAGTAAGAGAAACTTCATTTAAAATAACCATAGACAATATAAAATACCTGGGAATATACTTGCAAGACAAACTCAGGAACCATATAAACATAATTATAAAACACTTTTTATATGAATAAAATCTGATTTAAATAATTGGAGAGATCTTAATTGTTCATGGGTGGACCAAGCCAATACATAAAAATAATAATTCTACCTGTACTAAACTACTTATTCAGTACCATCACAATTAAGATATAAAAAAATTGATCTAGAAAAATTAACAATTTTGAAAAATAAATGGTCAAGAATATAAAAAGAATTAATAAAAACAATATAAAAGAAGGAGTGTAGCAGTACCAGATTTTAAACTGTATTATAAATTGGTAATTATTAAAATTATCTGGTTTGGGGTAAGAAATAGAAATAGCAATATAGTTTGAGGATTATCTAAATGATTAAGCTATTCTGAGTAATATGAATAGTAAAAGCAACTACAAAGCACATATGAAGGAAGGTGCTACCCACATCCACCTCCATGGTTTCAGTATGGATTATATGGTATATATACATACATACACATACATACATACATGTGTGAATGTGTCTGTGTCAAATGTTGACCTTTTCTTGTGTAGGGATGGGAGAGATTAAGGGAGCTTAGAACTCAAAATATAACCAAAATATATTTTTGAAAACTTAAAAATGTAACAAAAAATTCCATGTTTATAAAAAAGAAGTGATAAAACTAAATGCTGGCTCCTCAAAAAGACTATAGACATTATACTTTTAGCTAACACAATACAAAAAGACAAAGGAAAACATATCAATTTAAAAAATAAAAGCCAGAATTGAGAGGAAATGAAACTATAACTACAAAATAATACTCAAATTAGCAAATCATGAAATAACAATCTTAACAACTTAGCATCAAAAAATGAAACTAAATTAAAAAATGAAGAATCTATAAAAAAAAAAAGAAACCTGGTCCAGACAGATTTACAAGTGTCAGATATTTAAAGAATAATACATACCTAAAAGGACTATAGACAAATATAATTAATGAATATTGTTTGAAAATTGTAAACAAAATCATAGTAAAAAGTTTATAGGAATAAGTAAAAATTATGGAAATTATTAGAATTATTTTGAGGAAAAAAACTGAGGAAAATGTAAACCAATTTGATCAAAATTTGCTTGAAATCAGTATTTTATATCATATACTACAATAACCTTCAAAATAATATAAATTCCCAAAATGAGAAGTCTTATCTAAAATAATTAGAGGAGAATGAGGTCAGTGATCGTATTTTGATTTAATTTTTTTTTCTTTTGTGGGACAATGAGGGTTAAGTAACTTGCCCAGGGTCACACAGCTAGTAAACGTCAAGTGTCTGAGGTGCAATTTGAACTCAGGTCCTCCTGAATCCAGGTCTGGTGCTTTATCCACTGGTGCCACCTAGCTGCCCCTTTAATTTAATTTTTTTAAATGAACAGGTATGTTATCTCCCTTCCATTTTTCCACTTCCATTGGAGGAAAAAAACAAGGTAAAACAAAAGTCTTTCAACAAATATACATAGTTGAAAACAACACATTCTTATTGTGTGGCCATGTCTAGAAAAGTCTATGTTTTATTCTGCACTTTAATTCCACTACCTCCTGTAAGAAGATGAGTAGCAAGTTTCATCATGAGTCTTCTAGAACCGTTATTGGTTACTGGGATTTGGAACTTTGATTGGAGTTAAGTTTTTCAAAGTTGTTTATTTTTATGTTATTGTTATTGTATAAATTGTTTTTGTGACTTTGCTCACTTCACTTTTTATAAGTATACAAAACTCTTTGAAGGTTTCTTTGAAACTATCCCCTTCAAAATTTCTCATAGCTCAATAGTATTCCATTACATTGATATACATAATTTGTACCACAGTTTCCCAATTGATGGGCACCCCTTCAGTTTTTAGTTCTTTGTCACCACAAAAAGAGCTGCTATAAATAATTTTATATGTGGATCATTTTCTATTTTCTTTGATTTCTTTAGGGGCATAGTTTTCATGATGTTATCACCAGGTCAAGTGCATTGTAGCAATTTAGTAATAGTAACAAATTGCTTTCCAGAATTGCTGGATTGATCTGCAACTCCACCAACATTGAACTGATGTATCTGTTCTCCCATAATCCTTTCCCTATTTGTAATTTTCTTTTTTGTCAACTTTGCTGTTCTGGTGCACACGAGGAGGAAATGAAACGCAAAATTTCAGTTCTCGTTTAGTGATTTGGAGCATTTTTAGGAAGATGAAGTTGAAAGCTAAGTGGAGGATGAATGGGAGTGGGAAATACTTGAGGGATAGGGAAAAATCGTGATCAAAGGATAGAGCTGATTACAGAAAATAAAATGGAGTATTTTGAAAGAATCAACCTTGACTATAAAATGCAAATTAATGAATCATTAAAGAAGTCAAATTCTGAGTAATTAAATGTAATGGTGCTATGGAGTGCTGATGAAGGTGGAGGCCATCTGTTAGAGAATAACGGAAGGTATGGGAATTAAGGGTATATGGAGGCAGGTAGCCTGGGCAAGGGGAAGGGTGTCTCCATCACAACTCGGGGCTATACTTTTGGTTCTTTTTGTCTTTCTATCTTTTTATCTTACTCTCATTTGTCTCTTGATTTGTTCCTGATTCTTTGGGTCCTTCCCTTTCTATTACTTCACAGATCCTTCTCCTTCCACTCAGGGTGGGCATCTTTAGTGAACTCCAGGTAGGGGGTTGTGGCCCCTTGTCTTGTTCACTCACAAAGCAAAGAGGACTGAACTCAGGTATGTCACTTGTCTGCTTTTCCTTGGGCATGAGAATTTCATATCTACTAGGAATCTCTGTGCTTCTGAATCTTCTACTTGACCCCACTCACTTTACATGGCTGTACAGAACCAGTGATTTTCACATGCTTATTGAGTCCATGAAAATTTTATGCTATCAAATGTCAACAGGGTACTCAGTGAAGTAAAGTATTTGAGTCTCTATCACAGTCTCAACAGTGGCTATTTCCAACTTTTTTTTCTCTCTTTATACTTCCCACACCACCCCTTCCCACAAACCCCTCGATAAGTGCCTCACCTTATACATTATTGAGAAAGTATAGGCCATTTGCCATACATTTCTTCAATGGCATCATCCCTTATTCTAGTCTCCTTTCCTCTAGTCTCTTATGAACAGGTGGACTTTCTCTCCAAAAAGAACAGACCCTCTACTCATACCCATGATCCCATTCCTTCCCATCTCCTCCATCAGAAAGCTCTAACAATCACCCACGATCTCACTAATGTTCAATCTCTATTTCTGATTCTTTATTGCCTACAAACATGCCCAGCCATCTCCTTTGCTAAAAGAAAAAAGCAAACAAACAAAAACCTCTCTCAATATCATCAAACTGTCATACTGTATATCTCCACTCTTTCACAATCAAGGAATAGGCTTGTTATTACATTGATTGAAGGAGCACTTTGAGGAAAGAATTCTCTCAAACAATACAGGTTGGTAATTTGTAGAGAGTTGTCTAGAGCACTGAGGAGTTGAATGACTTGCCCAAAGTCACACAAATAGTAAGTTTCTGAATATGGACTTGGCTCCAGGTTTTAGTGGTTCTGAGACCAGCTCTCTATTCTTTACTCCATACTGCCATTCATAGCCAACCCCCTAGAAAAAAATCATCTACACTCATCATCTCCTCTTCCTTTCTTCTAATTTACTCTTCTTAAGCTCTTACAATCTGTCTTCTGTCCATTTCACTTAACTGATAGTGTTCTCCAAAGTTAATGGTGATCTCTGCCAAATCCAATGACCTTTTTCTAATCCTATTCCTTCTTGACACTTCTGTAGCATCTGACACTGTTGATCACCCTTTATACCTGCATACCCTTTTATATGTGAATTGGTCCTATTTTTCTATCAGCTTCACCATTAATTTTCAGGGTTTTTTTTGGGGGGGTGGATCATCATCTCTATCCCAGTTAGGCAGTATAAGAAGTAAATTGGGATCTGGCTTTGGACTCCAGAATAATTGTGTTTACATCTCTCCTCAACACTTGCTGTGTGACTCAAAATCCCTTAACCTCTCAGTACTCTAGACAATTCTCTAAGTCTATAAATTGCAGAAAAGGAAGCAAGCTATATTGGCAGAAGGAATTTCTTCACCTGGGAATTCCCCATATCATTGAAATAACAAACCCAGTCCTTAATCTCCTAATATCCACATGGCTCTATCCTAAGCATTCTCTGTCTCTGTCTGTCTCTGTCTCTGTCTCTGTCTCTGTCTCTGTCTCTGTCTCTGTCTGTCTGTCTGTCTCATCAGCTCCAATGTGTTTAATTATCATCCTTTCACAGATGAATTACTGATCCACATACCCAGCCCCAGTCTCTCTCCTGAGCTTTAGTTTCACATCACCAATCACCTATTTTAACTGAATGACCTATAGGCTTCTCAAATTCAGCATAGCCAAAAAAGAATATATTATCTTTCTTCCTAAACTCACTTCCCTCCCCATCTGGACTAAGTATCATCATCCTTTCTGTCATCCACATTCCCAAGCATGTCATTCTTTACTTTTTCACCCTGCACATCTAAACAGTTGCCAAGCCTCAACCTACAGAAAATCTTTCTTATCCTTCTCTTTTTCAAATCTCAGCCCTTTTCCTCTGTTCTGTGTTCAGTCATCATAGTTAACAAATTATTCAGAATCACAGATGAAAGCCCTTTCTCATCCCAGACTCTTTGTAGAATAACAGCTAAACTGTTACTTTGCAATTCCTCTGTTTCTTAAATGTACAGCAACAGTATATATAAAATCTCTATAAAAGAGCCAATTGAAATTCATATTGGAAAAAGGAAGAAGAATATGAACGGAGCAGAACAGAATCTTAACAGGTAGAATATATTCATGGAAATATTCATGAAGAAGGTCAGTGATAAAGTAAATGACCTCAGATCACTTCACAAATATGCAGAGAAAAAACATTTAATAAACAACTTAAATCAGAGACCTTGTTTCAAGGAGGTAAAATTAGCATCATTGGTACCACTGAGACTTGGCGAACTGTGATAATGGCTGACATATAGCTTTTGAAAGGATATACAATATTCCTAGAGATCCCAGTAGACTGCCATAATGTGGAAAATAATTTAACAGTAGTTCCATTTGTCAAAATGTAGAATTATTTAAGAGTGTTGTTGAACTTAACCTTTAATAAAAGAGGTTTATAGATGGATTACAATACATTAAAACAGCAGCAGTATTGGGGGTTTAAAACTCCCAAAAAAGACTGTCAAAAGACTGATTCATCCTGGGAGCCCTAGAAGTGGAGTGGAAAAACAAAGTCCCAGTGTCCATGAGGTTCACTGACAGAGACAGGGGAACAGAAAAGCTCTTGATAATGTGGATAGGGCAATGGCATGGCAACATGCCAACATGAAGAGAAAGGGAAAGGCTAACTTCCCAAGAAGTCCTTTCAAAACAAAAAGTTAAGTATAATTTATCATGGGATTCTCTCTTTTGTTTCCATGAAACTTCAAGTCCTGCATCAGTATTAACACCAAAGCAATTACTCTGTTTACTTCCTCTTCTTCTTCGGCAATTGGGGTTAAGTGACTTGCCCAGGGTCACACAGCTAGTAAGTGTTAAGTGTCTGAGGCCGGATTTGAACTCAGGTCCTCCTGAATCCAGGGCTGGTGCTCTATCCACTGCACCATCTAGCTGCCCCACTCTGTTTACTTCTAAAGTAAGGGAGACAAAGGTCACCCTGATGTATCTGGGAATAGAATCAACAGTTATTCAAGTTGAAATAGTATCAAGAGAAGCTAGAAAACAAGGTTAGTAGTACACTTGCAAGAAACCATCAGAATCAAAGGTAGGAGCACTAAATTAGTAGAACCAAAGAGTACAACTAGTCACATGAGGTGCCCTAGAATCTTGTTGGTTTTTTTTTTGCAGGGCAATGGGGGTTAAGTGACTTGCCCAGGGTCACACAGCTAGTAAGTGTCAAGTGTCTGAGGCCGGATTTGAACTCAGGGAGTCCTGAATCCAGGGCCGGTGCTTTATCCACTACGCCACCTAGCCGCCCCCGGTGCCCTAGAATCTTAATCCAGTACAATTAACTGGGTGTGAGAGCTGTAGAAATCCTGCAGATTAAGAAGACATGTTGTTGTTGCTGTTCAGTTGTTCAGCCATGTCTGATTCTTCCTGGATAAAGCACCTGCTGAGTTCAAATCTGGCCTCAGACACTTGATACTTACTAGCTGTGTGACCCTGGGCAAGTCACTTAACCCCAATTGCCTTACCAAAAAACATTTAAACTCCAGCTTCAGTATTTGATCTTCCAGTGAATATCGTAAATTAATTTCTTTAAGTATTGACTGATTTGATTTCATTGCTGTCCAAGGGACTCTCAAATGTCTCCTTCAGGACTGCAGTTCAAAAACATCAATTCTGTGGTGCTTTATCACTGCCTCGTCATGTTGGATGGGCTTGCACTATGCTGTGCAGGATCACCGGAGACAAACAGGTCACCCTGGACAGTTCAGACAAATGGCCATCCACTGGGGAAGGAAATAATAAACCACTCTAGTAATTTTGTCTGGGGAGGGAACTCAGTCTATACTGTGAACCATATATCAAGTTATCAACATCGGCAAGTTTGACAGTGGTAAAAGCAATTAATAATGCTTTATGAGATCTTTTTACTCCAGGATGCAAAGTTCCTTTACCTGGGTGTGCCTATCAATAAACCCAGTCTTCAGGTTGTAAGCAGTAGAATAAACCCTTGGCTGGGGCCCCAAAGCAAACAGCTGAAACCTTAGCAAAGGAAGATAGGGCAACTTTCATCAGAGCCTTATGCTGGTTAATTATTGAGGAATGTACTGGATAAGAGTGCAAGGACTGGCTCTTATCCAGGAATTTGAATCCTGGGGTTCATGAACTTGGTTTTTCTTTTTCTTTTAGTCTTTAAAAATTATTAATTATTTATTTTTAACATTCAGTTTTGAAATGTTTGAATTCCAAATTCTATCCCTCCTGCCAGTGTCTCCTGTACCCATTGAGAATTCAATCACTATGGTATTGAATATACATGTAAACCATGCAAAACATTTCCATATTAGACATATTTCCCATAAAAGCAAGAAAACAAAGTGAGAAAATTATACTTCAATTTTCACTGAGAGTTCATTACTTGTCTTTCTGGAGGTCATCATGAGTCCTTTTGGATTGTCTTGGATCATTGTATTGATCAGAGTACTCAAGTCTTTTAGAGTTGATCATTATAACAACATTTTTGTTAATGTACACAATGATCTCCCACTTAATCTCACTTTACTTTGCATGAGTTCCTATATGTCTTGCCATGTTTTTTCTGAAACTACCCCCTTGTCATTTTTTATAGTATAATAGTATATTCCATCACAATCATATGCCACAACTTGTTCAGCCATTCCTGAATTGATAAGCATCCCCTCTACTTCTAATTCTTTGCTAGCACAAAAAGATGTGCTATAAATATTTTTGTACATGTAGGTCCTTTTCCTTTTTCTTTGCTCTTTTTGGGGTACAGACCTAGTAGTTGTATTGTTGAATCAAAGAGTATACAGTTCTTTTATTGATTGATTGATTCATTCATTTGTTTATTTTTTATGCATTTATTTATTGTGGGGCAATGAGGATTAAATGCCTTGCCCAGGGTCACACAGCTAGTAAGTGTCACGTGACTGAGGTCAGATTTGAACGCAGGTCCTCCTGAATCCAGGGCTGGTGCTTTATCCACTGTGCCACCTAGCTGCCCCTGCTTATACAGTTCTTTTTTTTTTTCTTTTTAAGTGAGGCAGTTGGGGTTAAGTGACTTGCTCAGGGTCATACAGCTAGTAAGTGTTAAGTGTCTGAGGCCGGATTTGAACTCAGGTACTCCTGACTCCAGGGCTGGTGCTCTATCCACTGCGCCAACTAGCTGCCCCAAATAATTTTTTTTTTTTTTTGGTGAGGCAATTGGGGTTAAGTGACTTGCCCAGGGTCACACAGCTAGTAAGTGTGTCAAGTGTCTGAGGCCAGATTTGAACTCAGGTCCTCCTGACTCCAGGGCCAGTGCTCTAGCCACTGTACCACATAGCTGCCCCGCTTATACAGTTCTAAAGAACTTGGGGCATAGTTCGAAATTGTTCCCCAGATTAGTTGGTTCAGTTTATAATTCCACCAACAATTCATCATTGCTGATGTTCAGTGATTTCAGTCATATCTGATTCTTCATGATCTCATTTGAGGTTTTCTTAGCAAAGATGGTGAAATGGTTTGCCATTTTCTTCTCTAGCTCATTTTATAGATGAGGAAACTGAGGCAAACAGGATTAAGTGACTTGCCCAGGTTCATACACATAGTGTCTGAAGTTAGATTTGAACTAAGATTTTCTTCACTCCAGACCTGGCACTCTATCCCCTGTACTACCTAGCTGCCCTTCAAAAGTTCATTAATATACCGATTTTTCCCATATCACCTCCAGTATTTGTCATTCCTGATAGCTATGAGGTAGTACCTCGGAGATGTTTTAATTTGTCTTTCTCTAATCAATAGTGACTTAGAGCATTTTTTCACATGAATATAGATAGCTTTGATTTCTTCTAAAAACTTCTCATCTTAATCCTTTGTCCATTTATGGATTGGAAAATTATTTTTCTTTTATAGATTGAATGTAGGCTTGAGTATAAATTTGAGTATAAACTTGGTATATATTTGAGAAATGAGGCATTTATCAGAGAAACTTATAATTTTTAAAAAATATTATTTCATTTTCTATGATACCTTTTAGCAAAATAGAATTTCCCTAATTATGTCTTTTGATTAGGTCTATTTTTTTGCTTTTGCTTTGTCTGCCCCTTCCTTTTTTACTTCAGCTAAAGCATTTTAGATTCTGCTCCAGCCTTTTATTTTAACTTTGTGTGTATCTTTCTGTTTCAAGTGTTTCTCTTGTAAAAAACCACATTGTTGGATTCTGGTTTCTAATCCATTTTTCTATCCACATCTGTTTTATGGGTGAACTCATCCCATTCAAAATCATAGTTATGATTATTGTCTATATATTTTTCTCTATCCTATTTTCTTCTGTTTATCCTTCTATATCTTTTTATAGTGTCTCTTATCAAAAATCTATTTTGCTTCTATCTACTGCCTCTCCTAATCTGTCCTCCCTTTTATCATCTGACCTACCTCCCTTCCTCTCCATTTTCCTCTTATTCCCTTCCAGAGCCACATATATATGTATGTGCATAAGTGTATATATATATGTATATATATGTATATGCACACACATATATGTGTGTATTATGTATGCATTATTCCTTTTGAGCAGATTCCAATGAGAGTGAAATTCAATAATAGCCTGCTACCTCCCCATTCCACATCCATTGTAAAAGCTCTTCCTTGTGTACATCTTTTATGTGAGAAAATTTTCCTCATTCTACTTCTCCCTTCCGCTCTCTCCCAGTGTATCCCCTTTTCTCACCCCTCCATTCTTTTTAAGTATCATTCCAATAAAATAAATTCACACCTATATTCTCTTCTATGTAAACTCCTTTTAATTGTCCTAATAATGACAAAATTCTTAGGAGTCACATGTATCATCTTCTATATAGGAATGTAAACATTTTAGCCATTTTAAGTCCCTTGTGATTTCCTCTTCCATGTTTACTTTGTTATGTTTCTCTTGAATCTAGAACTTTAATGTCAAATTGTCTATTCAGCTTTGGTCTTTTCATCAGGAATGTTTGAAAATCTCTCATTAAATCTCCATTTTTCCCCTGAAGGATCATACTTAGTTTTGTTGGATAAGTTATTCTTGGTTGCAATTGTAGTACCTTTGCTCTGTGGAATATCAAATTCCCAGACCTCTTCTTCTTTAATATGGAAGCCACTATCCTAACTGTGGTTACACAATATTTGAGTTGTTTCTTTCTGGCTTCCTGAAGTATTTTCTCTTTGACCTGGGAGCTCTCAAATTTAGCTATAAGATTCCTGGGAGTTTTCATTTTGGGATCTCTTTTAGGAGGTGATCAATAGATTCAATTTCAATTTTCCTCTTTGTGTCTAAGACATTTGGCCAATTTTCCTTGATGATTTCTTGCAATATGATGTCTAGGTTCTTTCTTTGTTCATGAATTTCTGGTAGTCCAATAATTCTTAAATTATCTCTCATCAATGTGTTTTCCAGTTCAGTTGTTTTTCCAATGAGATATTTCACAATTTCTTCTATTTTTCATTCTTTTGATATTGTTTGATTGTTTCTTGATATCTCATGAAGCCATTTGTTTTAACTTTCCAAATTCTAATTTTTAAGGAATTATTTGTTTCAGTGAGTTTTTGTAGTTCTTTTTCCATTTGGCCAATTTTGCTTTTTAAGGAATTCTTTTTTTTTTTCAGTGAATTTTTGTGCCTCTTTTACCAGGCTGTTAATTCTCTTTTCATATTTTTTCTCTCATCTCTCTCATTTATTTTCCCAATTTTCCCTCTAGTACTTTATCTTTAAAAACTAAATTTAAAAATCCCAACTCTTCCAGGAATTCTTGAAGGGTTTGGGTCCAAGAAACATTTTTGTTTTAGGCTTTGGTTGTAGTTGTTTTAACACTATTGTCTTCTTCTGAGTTTATATCTTGGTCTTCCCTGTCACTATAGTAACTTATTGTGGTCAAGTTCTTTTTTGTTTATTTGCCCATTTTGACTTTTAATTTGTTATTAAAGTTAGGCTCTGTTCCTTAAGTGATACTATCCCAAGCTTCAGTCTTTTTTTTGTCCTGCTGTTTTCAGAGACAGCTCTGGGAATCTGTAAATTTTGGATGTTTCCAAGGTAGTGTGATCACTGCTTTCTTGGTCTTCACTCTGGTCTTTATCCAGAAAGGGCTTCTTCTCCCATGCTGCCCAAAGTCCTATTGCTCTTCTTTGCCTTGGGATTGCAACTTTGAATTATGTTTGGGCAATGTAACAGTGTTGTCCATGCAGTGCCAACTTAGGGTTCCTTCTTTTTTTTTTTTTTTTTTTTTTTTTTTTTTTTAGTGAGGCAATTGGGGTTAAGTGACTTGCCCAGGGTCACACAGCTAGTAAGTGTTAAGTGTCTGAGGCCGGATTTGAACTCAGGTACTCCTGACTCCAGGGCCGGTGCTCTATCCACTGTGCCACCTAGATGCCCCCTTAGGGTTCCTTCTAATCTTTTTTTTTTAATAAAAAAATTTTATTATTTTCCAGTTACATGTAGAAATCGTTTTCAGCATTTGTTTTTGTAAGATTTCCAATTTCCAATTTTTCTCCCTCTCTCCCCTCCCTCCCCCCTTCCCTAGACAGCAGGTAATCCTTATTGTGTTCCTGACCATTGTATTACAGACCTCTCCTTCTGACCTCCTAAATTGCCTTAGACTGGAAAAAAATGTCTCAATCTGACCTTTTGTTGACTTTGCTACTCTAGAATTTGATTTGATGTATTATTTTAAAGTTGTTTGGAGGAAAATGTTGGGAGAGTTAGGTTGAGTTGCTGCCTCTACTGAGCCATCTTGGTTCTAACCATGAAATTGTTGTTTTTAAAAGTATGATAAATATATTTAAACATAATTGGCTTCCTTTATAATCCTTTGTGTTTTATTTTGTGCTTTCGAAAACATTCTGTTAGGGGATCCATAGACTTCACTAGAGTGCCAAAAAGGTCCATGAGAAAGAAAAGTTTAGTTACCCCTGTCCTGACTTTATTGACTCTTTCATAATTTGAAAAATGCTGTGTTTCCTCAGAGGTTGGTCTGGGCATCATGAGGTCTAATAGAAGGGCCTCCATCCAAGAGAGAAGTCATTGTATAATTTTGAAAATTTCTGTTTCTGAGCTCTTTTCCTTTTTCCGGAGATTTCAGGATGATGTAGAGAGTTGAACATTCAAAGGGTGGGAAACACTTGTATGAAGTGTTGAATAATCTGTTTGATGACATGGGTTTCCTGGTCACTGGCCACCTGAAATGAAATCCCCCATAAAGGAAATCTCCTGTTCAAAAGTATCTTGGCTCCTGTTTAGCTGTAGCCTTTCAGGTAGGAAAGGCCCCCACCTAACGAGAAATCTAAACTCCTCATATCCTTTAGATGTTGACAATTATAATAAAAAGTCTAATTGTTGATGTTCAAATGAACCATGGAGACGTTACTCCTGTCCTTGTCCTTTTGTCCCAGGTTAATCAGGATTTTGCAAGTTACAGACAAAGAGGACCTTACCTACTCACTGCAAGAGAAAACAATTTACCTAGGTCACTGTTGTTTGTCCTTAATTCTTGAAGAGAACTACAATATTAGGGTGATGTCATGGCTTTCAGTGAATTGATTTTAAGTGAGGAGGGGCTGCACAAAGTCACCAGCCTCACTTTCTGCTCCAGAGCCATGTGGGTCCAGTGGCATGATATACATCAGGATAACTGGAGATGACCCCAGATATTTAAGGAAATTGGAATTAAGTGACTTGCCCAGGGTCACACAGTTAGTAAATGTCTGAGGTCAAATTTGAACTCAGGTCCTTCCAACTTCAGGGCCATTGTTCTATATACTGTGCCACTTAGCTACTCCAATTGACCCAGAACCACCTTCTTAAAGACTCAACCACACCATTTTTGCCTGAATGAGATAGGTTAGTTAGAGAGATGGCTAATGGATGTGAAATGGAGTGAAGTGCCACCAGGTGACTCTTCTTGGATCTCCAGATGTCATCCTGAAGTTGTTGTTTTGGAGCCAATTCGGTTTCCTTTTAGTCAAAGCAAGCCTAGGTGTCTTTTGTGTCAGTTCACCTGGTCCATTGTTGTGGCTAGGAATATTTCAAAATCATGGAGTGGAAATTTACCAAAGGCCTTATCTGCCAGATTGTTGACTTGCTATTCTCAATTATTCATGCATGCACAACTTTCACTTTCTCACCAACTGTTTTATGGGGCAGGGGGATTCATCATTTGGAGTCCATTGTTGATTGGAACTTCCAGGCTAAGGTAGGAAGCTCCTATATTTCCAAAGCTTCTAAATCGTGCACCACATCAAAAACATATCAACCAACCGCTGCTAACTTATAATCTCTGTTTAAATTAATGAGCTCAGCACCCTGAACTTAGCATTCAGGAAGATGTCCTTTTTAAATTTTATTTCTTTATTATTGTTGTTATTATTGTTATTTTTTGCTGGGCAATAACGGTTAAGTGACTTGACCAGGGTCACACAGCTTTTAAGCCTCAAGTGCCTGAGGTCGGATTTTAACTCAGGTCCTCCTGAATCCAGGGCTGGTGCTTTCTCCATGGTGTCACCTAGCTGCCCCCAAGATGTCCTTTTTGAAGAACAAAATAAAGGACTGAAATAGCAAAACCCGAAGAAAATTCACCCTGGTTGCTGTAAGGTAAGAACCATCCCCAAACTATCGAAGGTCTATATTTGTCAGGAGCACCTCACATGTCTAGTCTGGGAGATAGCCTGCATCAGTGAGGTTGGAGCAGTCATTAGGAATCCCTTCCTCTAGTAGTGGCTGAAGGCTAGTGAGGTTTTCCACCTCTATCTTCATTATTGTTTCTATTCAGGGATGCCTGATGAAAGTAACAATAATCTTTATTATAAAAAATTTATATTTCTCTTGCTATAGTCAGAGGAATTTTCTAGGAAGGGAAGAGCAGGGTGATTTCTTATTTATCTTGTATGTAGCTTGATTTTACCTATCTATTTGCGTGTTTTCTTATCTATTAGACTGTGAGCTTCTTGAAAAACAGGGACAGCCTTTCACCTTTCCTTGTATAACTTGCATTTTGCATAGTATCTATCCCACAGTAGGTACTTAATAAACATTCACTGACCGATGAGCTGTATCATAAAGTATAATGGGACAAAACTCTTCTAATGTTTGATTTCAGATAAATATCTTTAATGTCATTTGGAAAAGCCACATGCATTAGAACTTCACATATTCAAATGATGTCATAGCCAGGCCCATGATCTAAAAGGTGACAAACATTTTTGCTTAGAGAAGAAGCAGAGCAATGGGTAAACAGAGTTAATAAACTACTGAAACTAGCTGTACATAAACCGAGCACTTTGGATGGCATCTCCTCCCATGGAGAAGCTGAAAATCCTGCTTTGGTGGGGGAGTCACAATGATGTGGAGTAGAGGTACTTTGAAGAGATTGTAGAGTATAGATCATAGTTGATTCATATCTAATCACATTTTGGTAGGAGTTTTTTTGATTGGTTTCATGGCTGGAAGTAGGTTCATCAAAGGAGTGAATGAACTTTCTCTAAGATGAGGACTCATCAGGCTGTCAGGTTACATTTAAAGGTGAACTTGGTTGGAACAATAAGTAGGAATTGACAGGAAAGTATGTTCCTGAAGTGTTAGGCAAATATATACATTTATTCTTGCTATATTTTGGAAGTCAATATCCCTCTATAATGGTTAGTTGATGTTAAGTAGTTAAATGGAACTGGTATGCTAACTACTAGAGACCAAAGTTGGGAGGAACGTAGCCTGTGGGTCAATGGCAATAGAAAAAGGATGTCACAAAATCCTTAGGGTACCCTAGAATCATGCGAGGGAGATACAACCTGGCTTTGGGAGATGGTCAGAAATAAACTTATTATATGATATTTTAATGTCATCTTCTCAACCTTGCCAACAATTTGTACTTATTTAACTGGCTGTAGAATTTTTTTTTTAGTGAGGCAATTGGGGTTAAGTGACTTGCCCAGGGTCACACAGCTAGTAAGTGTTAAGTGTCTGAGGCCGGATTTGAACCCAGGTACTCCTGACTCCAGGGCCGGTGCTCTATCCACTGCACTACCTAGCTGCCCCGGCTGTAGAATTGTAGTCACAAAGGTAATACTTTCTGGGAGTAGTCATTGACATTTTCATTTGGGTGATAGATTACTATGACAATTGTTTTAAAATTCTTTTGCCTTGACTCAAACAGAGGATGAAAAAAAGGACAGTTCTAAGACATTCTTTCTCACCAAGGAAGTTCTGCTGTTTACAATTTGGATCAAGGTGCTATTTTTTCTCAAATCAACATTAATCCCAACAAGTTCAGAGTAAATGACCATAATTGAAACTATTCATCCTTTGTGAAGCTCTTTCTGAAAACTTTTCAGCACTCTTTTCCCCCTACTTTTAATGTTTTTCTTTTTTTTCTTTTTTGCAGGGTAATGAGGGTTAAGTGACTTGCCCAGGGTCACACAGCTAGTAAGTGTCAAGTGTCTGAGGCCGGATTTGAACTCAGGTCCTCCTGAATCCAGTGCCAGTGCTTTATCCATGGTGCTACCTAGCTGATTCTGATTTAATGTATTCTGATGCAAAATTCAACTTAATAAGCCAAAAAACCCAAACTGAGATTTTACAAAATAAGTGAATGTATGATAGAAATAGGGTGCCTGCAGCTTCCATACCAATAATCCTGTTTCTAGCTTAATGTTCACCGCCATTATGTAGGGAAATAACTTCTATGGAGAAGGGTCCAACCATCCTAATCAACTGTCAACCCATCTGCCACACATAAGGCAGGCAAGCCAGTCTAGCTGAAGGAGCAAGGCACCCTGAGGGAAATGGTATGTGCCAGAAAATCAGACCACCACCGCCATCTTATTCACCATCTCCCCTTAGATCCTGATGAATACAGCCTAGGACCCTGAACCTGAGAGTTTGGGGAATAACAACACTTTCAGCATAGTGCCCTCAGTCAATATCTTGGTAAGCAACCAAGATGCAGCCTGCAAACCAGGCCATTGTGGCACTTGATCACTGCTACTGAAGATCCAAAAGAGAAAGCTCTTTACACCAAAGTCCCTGACACTATCAAATAGTCCAACACTTTATGAGTTGAAATGACATAGAACAAGAGGCATTACTATCTGATGCTTTGTCTCTACACTTGGAGGACTGTGGGACTTTTCCATTTGGCTTATAGATGAAACCTTCCATATGTGTTGTCTTCCTCATTAAAATGTGAGCTCCTTGGAAGCAGGGTCTGTCTTACTTTTTTATTTGTATTCTCAGATATTAGCACAGTGCTTTACACATAGTAAGTAGGTCCAGTGCTTTAAACATAGTAAGTGCTTAGCAAATAGTCATTTACTTATTAATTCATTCATTCATGATTTAAAGGTTTGTTTTGGTATTCATGACATTTCACTCAAACCCAGAAAGGCTCCAGTGATGAGTGCTATAGATGGCTCAATGCATTGCCAATAATGTGAATGGCACAAACCTTTTTAGCTAGGGTCCATAGAACCAAAGCTGAGTTCCAGGGCTCATAGTGTTGGACCTCTGTGAAATTCCTTCCATAGGATTGTCTTTCTCTTCAATGATATGAAATGTAGAGAGTCTAATATTGGGAAGAGAATTCTTTGTGCATAACATAAAACTCTCACAGGAACGAACAAACACATTTATACTCAAAGATATAAAGGTGGTCTGCTATTTCATTATTTCACCCATTTTTACAACATCATCTGACAGATGGTGCAGTAAGAAATGATGCATAACAATCAATTTATAATTTATCCAGTTAACTTCCATAAATTCCATAATAATCAGTAGTTACCCAAGTCACCATGTAAACAATTTACATACTGTATTTTTAAAAATTAGCCATAGTCCTGGTAAATTGCCATAGGTCACCAATGATACCTATTTAGTTCTTCAAATATAAGTTCCATAGGTCAATTATACAGTCATATATGAAGTTGACTAGTTTTCAATAAATCCCATGTTTCCTGTGTTTGAATTACTTTAAGTATTTCAAGTTACAAATCTACCATATCACTGCTATTAGTGCACCTTATACTTCAGTAAATGGATTATTTCAAAAGTATACATTTTGAAGATTACATGGATTCTCCTTATTAGATTAAAGCTCTTTAAATATAATTTAAGAATGGATATGTATAGACACTGACATTTATAAAGCAAAATTTCTAAATCAATTACAAAGAACTCAGTGAAATGAGCAATAATAACCATAGTATGCTCTTTCTCTCATCTATCTCCCTATCTATCATCTGCCTGTCTATCCAACTATCTGACTATCTATCTATCTATCTTTTTTTTTTTTTTTGCGAGGCAATTGGGGTTAAGTGACTTGCTCAGGGTCACACAGCTAGTAAGTGTCAAGTGTCTGAAGCCGGATTTGCTGGATTTGAACTCAGGTACTCCTGAATCCAGGGCCAGTGCTCTATCCACTGTGCCACTTAGCTGTTCCTATCTATCTATCTTCATATCCATTCATCTATCTATCTATCTATCTATCTATCTATCTATCTATCTATCTACGTGCATACCTAACACTTATCTATGCATAAGAGCAAAACAATGGAAATTAATAATAGCCCTATTAAATATCAAAATGTGTAAAATCTTAAGCAAACATGCAAATAAACTAATAGAAATACAACTCTATTACTAAGAGATATAGTCACTGGGGCAGCTAGGTGGCGCAGTGGATAGAGTGCCAGCCCTGGATTCAGGAGTACCTGAGTTCAAATCCAGCCTCAGACACTTGACACTTACTAGCTGTGTGACCCTGGGCAAGTCATTTAACCCCCATTGCCCCACAAAAAAAAAAAGAGAGATATAGTCACAGTAAGTGGAGAGTACTTGATCAAATGATAAACCAATTGATCAAGACAATCAAAGTATTGACGTTCTGAAATGCATTAACACTAGCATCAATGAATATGTATAATTACATGTACAATACACACCATATGAGTAGATATTGCCTCTCTATATAACCACTTCTCCAGTTTACCCATAATGTCATGTCAGTCTGGTCACAAACACATTAGTATAGGTTTCTCTTGCTCTGTCCATATAGTTGACCTGGTTCATTGTATGGGATACTGTTAATCTCCATCAAATGCCCTATACCTGAATTTTTTCAGAGACCATGTCTACAGTATTTCTAGGCTCTGAGGATTACCTCTGTACCCTAGGAGTCTATACAACTGAAGAAGTTTCAGTGAAGAATGCCTGTCCCATTTTCTGAACAGGGATCCATTTCAATCCAAGGCAAAGTTATAGGGTTTCAAACCAAAAAGTCTTCACTCAAAAGATCAGTTTTCTGATTCAGTGTCTGGTTCAGACAATCTTTGTATATAAGTGTCCATAATTGCTTTCTTCCTGTGCATCAGAGATTCCAAATAACTCTATAAGGGGTGATAGATGGTGAATTGTCTTTACAGGGTTCCCCAACACTCAGAGGCTACTCTGTAAATTAACAAGTTGTCTAGTATCTTCACATCTTGGAATGAAATATTTTTTTTTTATCAATCTGATAACTTGTGTGTCCCTTGAACACCAAGGTTTCTCAGGAAAACTCTCTTTTTTGAAGCTCTCATTAATGAACTTTGAAATAATTTGTTTCTGTTGGAGTTCTTTTAAGTTGAAGTCCTGGTTGGTTAAATGGAGCAATGGATGGATAAAGTTCTAGATCTGATATCAGGAAGACCTGAGTTCAAATGTGAACTCAAACATTTACTAGCTGTGTAACTGAGCTATTCACTTAAGTCCTGTTTCAGTTTCCTCATCTGTAAAATTGGGATAATAATAATAATAATAATAATAATAATAATACCTATTTCCCAACTGAGTCATTGTGAGGATCAAGTGAAATATTTGTGAAGTGCTTTACTGACTTTAAAATGCAACATAAGTGCTAGTTATTGTTACTGGTTATGAGCATTCATATTAACTCTACCTTCAGTCTCCAATGTATGTAGGCATATACCCCACTCAAATATGGATAAGGATGATGGGAAGCCCGTGACTTCAGTCCAGGTGCAGTTACGCTCTTGTACTGGAAATGCCACATATTGAATTCAATAAGGCCTTTTTCATTGTGTCTAAGTTGTTCAGTCATGTGCTATTGATGATGCTGTTGATTATCATTCTTTAGGATGATTTCTGATTATTTAAATCACAGACAAAGTAATTGTTATAGATTATTCTCAGAATTGTTGATAGTTGCTTAGGTGGATTCTGTGAGTATCTCCTTGGGCAAATTCCACTCATGTAGCAAGAACCCACTTGGTATATGTATTTTTAAAATATGAATAGATTTGAAGATTTTTAGTGAACTAAAACTTATTCTTTTCCTTCCAACTCCCCTATGACAAAAAAAAAGAGATAAAACCACTTAAAGAAATATGCCTAATTAAGAAAAAAACAAATTCCCACATTGGCCATGGCAAAAAAACAAAACAAAAACAACTTACATTCTTCACCCCAAATCCATCATTTCTCTGTCAGGATGTGGCTTGCATATTTGATCTTCAGTCTTCTGGAATCCTGGCTCCTCATTGCATTGTTCAGAGCTGTAAATAGTTTCAGGGTTGTTTGTTTGTTTTTCCAATATTATTCTCATAGTATATTTTATTCTCTGGATTCTGCTTACTTCAGTCTGCATCACTTAATACATGTCTTCCTAGGTTACTTTGAAATAAACCATTTTGTTATTTCTTATGGCATAATATTCCATGAGTGATTAGCTATATGTATTTGTGGATTTCCGTTCTTTGCCATAACAAAATGAGCTGAAGCACACACATATATTTGTCCATATATGTTTCTTTCCTTTTTCTTTGATTTTTTTCTTTTTCTTTCTTTCTTTCTTTCTTTCTTCCTTCCTTCCTTCCTTCCTTCCTTCCTTCCTTCCTTCCTTCCTTTCTTTCTTTCTTTCTTTCTTTCTTTCTTTCTTTCTTTCTTTCTTTCTTTCTTTCTTTCTTTCTTTCTTTCTTTCTTTCTTTTTGTGGTATAGGACTTGAAGTGGCTTATCTGGATCAACGGGTATGGAGTTTTGTGACATTTTTGAGAATATTTCCAGATCACTTTCCAGAATAACTGGACCTTACAGTTCTACCTTCATTATATTAGTCTGCCTTTTTTTCCTACAGCCCTTCTAACAACTGCCATTTTCTCTTTTTTGTCAGCTTTGCTAACTTAATAGTTAAACAAACAAACAAAAAACTCAAAGTAGCTTTTATTTTATCTAAATATAAATGATTTGAAACATTTTATGTGATCATTAAAAGCTTGGTTTTCATCATTTGAAAATTGTCTTTCAAATCTTTTGATCATTTATTTATTGATGAATAGCTTTTCTTTTTATTCATTTGAATCAGTTCCATTGTTATTTTTCTAGCTCTATAAACTAATACTTTGGTAGTTTAATTAGTATACGACAGTGGAACTAAGTTAATTTATATATTTATGTTCATACAAACATACATTTTTAATTTGTATAATATTAAATTAATTTTGATATTTCTATACAGAAAAATAATAATAGTAATTATAATATGTATTCTTGCTTTATCCTTGATATTATTGGAAAGGCCTCTGGCCTTTCTCAATTACACTTAATGTTTGCTCTTAGATTTAGATAAATACAATTTATTATATAGCTTGACTAAGTTTGTTTTCTTCTTTGGGGTTGCTTAAATAGTCTATTTCTTCTTTTGTTAAGCAGGACATTTTATATTTTTGCAAGGACACATTTATTTTCTTGAAATTGTCACTTTTGTTAACATATAATTGGACAAAATAGTTTTTGATAATTTGCTTCATTTGTTGCAAGTCCTTTTTCATTTTTGATATAATTTGGTTTTCTCTCTTTTTGAAAATTGTTAGTTAACCATTTATCTACTGTATTAGTTTGTGAAAAGCAACTCCCAGTTTAATAATTTAATAATCCTTTTGCTTTCAATTTCATTAATCTCTTCTTTAATTTTCAGAATTTCTACTTCTATTTAGTCATGGATTTAAAAAATGTGTTTTAATTGCATGTTCAATTCATTGATTTGTTTTTTATTTTTGTTGATGAAAGTATTTAAAACTGCAAATTTTCTGCTATAGCTGTATATATATATATATATGTTTAAATTTCAAATTATTGTCATTTTCTTTAATAGCTTTTTCCATCTTTTCTGTGATTCCCCTCCCTCGCACTGACCCCAGTCTACCAGTTCTTTGTTGTCATTGTTTTTCAGTCATTTTAGTTGTATCCAACTCCTTCTAACTCCATTTGGGGTTTTCCTGGTAAAGATGATGGAGTGGTTTGCCATTTCCTTTTCCAGTGGATTAAGACAAGCAAAGTGGAGTAATTGGCTTACCCAGGGTCACATAGCTAGTAAGGAATTCCCGTTCCAGGCCCAATGCTCTAGCCAATGAACCACCTAGCTGCCTTAGTTTTTAGAATTATGCTATTTAGTTCCCAATTAATTTTTTATTCTTTTTTTAAGGACCCTTTAATGAGTACAGTTTTATTGCATTATAATTAGCAAATAATACACTTACTACTTCTACTTTTCTTTAGAAAATAATGGTGATTTTTTTCAAAAGTAAGACATACTAATCAATGCCAGAGTTTGATCACTTAAAATTTTGCTAAAGCTCCTTAATTTCTTGTTTCTCTTGTTTTTAGATTTTTCTGGTTTCAAAAGGGGAATATTAAGGTCCTCACATGTGGTTTTATTATGTATTTATCCCTCCAATTTAATGCTATTAGGTATATTTGTGTCTATATGTCTAGACATATAGACATACATGTATTTATATGTATGTATGTTATATATACATACGCACACATATATCTATATATACACATGTATACACATATACAAAATTGATATTATGTATATTGTTTCTTTTAACTATGACTTTATCTGAAATCATGATTGCTACCCCTGGGTTTTTGTTGTTGCTGTTGTTATTTTGTTTTGTGTTTTGCTTTCTGGAGAGTGCTCTGTTGAGGGAGGTAGGGGATTTGGTAGATCAAGGCCCTCCCTTGGGTCCAACCTCATGGCAGAGATTACTGTCGTATTCTGTAAAAGTCTAGGATGCCTGCATCACAGAAAGCTGGAAGAGACAAAAAGTATGATCTGGGGGAGTTAGGGATATATTTTTACATGTATATACATAAACATACAGCATAATGAATATATTTGACCACATTACCAAAACATAACCAATGGTGACTTGTATGAGAGAAGTTATTTAAAAGACATTATCAAATACATTTTTAATCAGAAGAGAACAGGCCAGTTTTTTAAAATGAGACACAGCAGATGGACAACCCAACTGTTAGCACCCCTAAGGTACTTAAAGAACAAAAGGAAGGCCTTCAGTCCACTTCATAGATTCTCCTTAGAAAATTTATGGAAAAACATTAAGATGGATCTCCTAGAATGAGGAGAAAGGGATTGAGATATGATATGTCCATATTGTCCATACCAATACTTTGAGGTGCTATTATAGTTATACCTCTCAAAACACAAAGTAACTTAACTTATCCTGAGGGAAAATAGATCATTATCTTTCTTCTTCCACTTAGTCAGCAAGGCAGGAGGAGACTAACTGCCTCAATACAGCTAAGAAAATCCCCAAGTCTTCTAAGAAAATTTCCTGTTTACCTCACTCCACCTCTAGAATGTTCTATGATACCTTAGATTTTTCCTTCTGCAGTCAAATGCTTTTGTTCTTGCATTACAACATTTTTGAAGGGGACCTGACCTTCAATTTCATAGGTATGTGAAATTCTTGGTGAGGAAACTTGCCAGTGAAGATGACAATCTGCTCTATTACTTACAGTCTTTGAGAGTTGTCTAGAGATCAGAGAAGCTGATTAATTTGCTCTGGGTCACACAGCCAGTCTTGGTCTTTGTGAACCCAAAGTCCACTCTATCCACTACCATAAGCTGCCTCTTGGAACATAACACAGTGCAACAAAATATATATTCTCACATAAAACATAACATAACACCATGCTTCTTTGAGGCTTGTGTTATATTCAAGCACAAACCAATGAAATCATGGATCTGCCAAAGCACCGCTATCTTAGGATCTTAGCAAGAATAACGAATAACAGATGGGGAATTTGAGTGTTGCACTTAGAGCTATGAAATTTTTAAAAAAACAGATGAAGGCCTATAGCACATTATGGTTTTTTTAAATTAAATTAATTTTTTCAATTAGCAAGTACTTATTTTCTCCCCAACTGAATAATTGACATTAAATAAATAATAACACTTGTAATAAGTATGTATAGTCAAGCAAAGCAAAATCATGTATTGGCCATGTCCAAAAACACATTCCTAGTTCTGCTTTGTCAATCTCTGTAAGTGGGTATCATATTTCATATCCAGTCCTGGGGGGGGGCACAAGTTTTTCATTACACTATCAGAATTCTCAAGCCTTTTGAGATTATTTTTTTTATAATTTTGTTATTGTTTAAATAATTTCCTTGGTTTGGCTCACTTTACTCTCTCACAGGCCTTTCCAGTTTTCTCTGCAATTATCCATATCATTATTTCTTATGTCATAATAACATTCCATTACTTTCATATACTATCATTTGTTGAGCTATTCTTCAACATATGGGCATCCCCTAACTTTCCAATTCTTTGCTATGACAAAAAGAGCTACTATAAATATTTTTGTACATATGGGTCCATTTCCTCTTTCTTTGATATCTTTAAGGTTTAGACTTAGTAATGGTATCATTGGTATGCACAGTGTAGTGACTTTTGGGGCATAGTTCCAACTTGCTTTCCAGAATGGTTGAACCAATTCCCAGCTCCACCAACAGTGTGTTGGTATATCTATTTCCTTCAGCTCCTCCAACAATTGTAATTCCCCATTTTTGTCTTTGCTGCCAATCTGATGGGCATGAGGTAGAATTTCAGACTTGATTTAATTTGCATTTCTCTCCTAATGGAACACTTTTTGAAAAATGTTTGTTGATAGATTTCTTCATTTGAAAGCTACCTATTCATGTCAATTAGAGGAATAGCTACTGTTCTTATAAATTTTAATCAGTTGTTTACATATCTTATACCATTATTTTAGAAAATTGTCACACTTTTTTCTTAGTTACTTGATTTTCTTATAATTTTAATTGAATTTGTTTTGTTTGTGCAAAAACTTTTAAATCTGATTTCAATACAGAATTCTTCACAAATTTGTATCATTTTCATATAGGAGCCATACAAACTTTTTCTTTGTTGTTCTAATTTCAATATATTTCCTGACAAAATAAGTACCCACAGCCCATTAGGGACATTCTCTCTGAAGAATGTATGGAAAGACAGGGACAACATTTTCATGATGAAATTGTGACTTTGTTGCTATCTGCACAAAAAGAAGAAATACCCACAGGTATGTGAGACTGGCTCCACTGAAGTAGTGAAGAAATGGGTAATTATCCTCAGGAAAGAAATGCTAAGGTGGATCTGTGGTTTAATTGATCTGGATCTACCTCCAACAATGAAGGCTCTAACTTATCCATGCTTATCTGCCCATTCCATAAAACTCCTGTCCATAGGTTAAGTGACTTGCCCAGTAACACACAGCTAGTAAGTGTCAAATGTCTGAGCCCGGATTTGAACTCAGGCCCTCCTGAATCTAGGGCCAGCGCTTTATCCACTGTACCACCTAGCTGCCCCATGCTTTCTCTTGATATCAAGACTTCTTGGACAGCCCACCTATTTTTCTTCACTCTCATAACATTCCTAGCCTATCTTCATTTTTCCGATGACATCTTTTGCTCCTGTTTTTTTTTTTGTTTCTCATAGGTTATATGTTTTGACCTATTCATATCCATCATATGCTCTTTCATTCTTTGATTTCTTTTTGATTCTTAAATATTCAAGAGCAAGTAATGGATTACTAAAGAAAGATAGTATTTTGGACCCATCCCTGACCTTCTGAGGTTTCTTTCATTAAATACTATTTTCCCACATTCTATTTTATGGTTCCATCATTTGGTATGGAATACTGGACTATCTAGATAAATTTATTATTTCTTATATTTATATATTTATCTAAAATTTCCATAAAAGACAAGTACTTCATAAGCAAAGAGAATAAAAAAGGAGATATGTCATTATTTACTTTTTCCTTCTCCCAACAACAGTCATAGCATGGCTGATTTGATACACATTCTACAAAGCAACCCTGGTCTAAATTCCAATATGTTATATGCCTTATACCTATAATCATTTTACCCTGTGACAGTGGTTCTAGGAGCAGCAGGAAAGTGCTTAAGAGTTTTCAGGTATATCAGAAGTATCATATTTGTTTCACAGGGAAGTTGGTATTTTCTTTTTATGTATGTTAGCAAATGATTATATGCAATTGGAATTACTTGTTCTTTAAATGTTTGATATAATTAACTTATAAATGCATCCAATCCTGCATATTTTTAATTTGCAAGTTTATTTATTACTTGTTCATTTTTTCTCAGTGATTTGTTTATTTAAATTATTTTGTTATAGCTACCTGACTATTTTATATTTTT
This sequence comes from Dromiciops gliroides, assembly GCF_019393635.1. Taxonomy (NCBI): domain Eukaryota; kingdom Metazoa; phylum Chordata; class Mammalia; order Microbiotheria; family Microbiotheriidae; genus Dromiciops; species Dromiciops gliroides. The sequence goes on from NC_057866.1 coordinate 253,580,486, forward strand.
GAAAAACTGTATCCATTCCATTTATCAGTGTATTGGCATCCAATTGGGCAGAAGTAATTTCTAGTAATTTCTTTTATTTCATCTTCATCTATTTGCCATCATTTTCTTTTTTTTCCTTTTTATGGCAAGAAATGTTTCTCTCTTTTTATTAAATTAGCTACCTAGATAATTTTCTATTTTATTACTTTCCCCCTATAACTGAGTTCCTAGGTCAATTTACAATTTCACTTTGTATCTCTTTGCTTTAAGAATGTCTATTTTGTGTTTAATTAGGATTTTAAAATTTATTGCTTTCTTACTTTTTAAAGTTGCATACCTAATTCAATGATCTGTTATTTCTTTCTTTTGTTGATTAAAGAGTTAGAGATATAAATTTCCCCCTACGGATTTCTTTGGCTGCATTCCAAAAGCTTTTTGGCATGTTGTCTCATAATTGTCATTTTCTTTTATGAAATTGCCTATTGTTTTAATGGTTTGTTCTTTGTCTCATCAATACTTTTTTTTCTTCTTTCAAATTACAACATGATTTTATTAAAATACTTTAGAACAATATTAGTGCAAATAGCTCAAAGTTCATTTTGTAAGACAGATCTGATCAACACAAGCACCACAAATTTTATGTAATGATTGATATGACAAAGTTTTGAGATAAGTAACTTCTGTGTGATCATAGTTCCCTAGTCACATTATTTATAAGGAAGAAATAAACAAGTTCCACCTGCATGTATCAGAATTGAATGTAGCAGAAAGATTTTGCTGGTTTAGTTGACTAAGGCCAGTTTCTGTAAACCCACGAGAAGCAGAAAATATTGCTAGATCTTGTTAGAATTAGTAATATCCTCTGCTTGAGGCAAACTTCAGAGTCCTAGATATTATACATATAATATTATGCATAATATATGTTACATATAATATACATTAGAATCAGCTACACATCTGCATGTGTATGTATATATACATGCATACACATATACACATATATGGAAACATAGCCATATTTAACATTATAAATTTATATTTTGAGAAGTTAAAAATAACATTGAATAATGATAATACAATAGTTTCTCATTGGTACAGACTGACAACATGTATTTTATCCTGCTTTGTATTAGAGGACAAAAATCAGTTCTGTACGTTTTTCATTTCAATGGCCTTTAAATATCCTGAATGGTAGCTGCACTATTCCCACTGCATTAAAAACACTCTAGTGCTCTAGTAATACACATGTCCCCAAAATTTGAGAGTAGTTCCAAGGTTTAATAACTTTAAACTGTGCTAAGACTTCTGGGACACTATGAATAGTAACTCATCAACTGTCCAAAGCAATCTATTTTTTTTTTTAATTTTTTAGTGAGGCAAATGGGGTTAAGTGACTTGCCCAGGGTCACACAGCTAGTGTCAAGTGTCTGAGGCTGGATTTGAATTCAGGTACTCCTGAATCCAGGGCCAGTGCTTTATCCACTGTACCACCTAGCTGCCCCCAAAGCAGTCTATTTTGACCTACCGATTACTTTGGATTAAGTGATTTCATCTCCATTTAAGTTTAAATCAAGATTTCAAAGGTTCTTTATTGACTTTATTTTTATTGTATTATGGGCATGTTTAATATTTATGCTTTCTTCAAACACTTAGGTTATTTTACATTCTAACACTAAGGGTATTGAGGGGATGAGGACAGCAAGTGGTTAATTATGGAACTTGAGTGAACCACATCGATTCTAATTGTGACTCAGTTCTGAAGTTACCTCAGTTCCCTCTCTGTTTGATTAAGGGTCTAGTTCAATTTCTGTCTTGTAAAAAACAAACTTTATTCAGCTGTGGAACTTGGGAGAAAAACATAATATTATTTGAACCTATCGCGGTGTGACTGGGAAGCTGGGCCAAACCTACCTGTGGCTTAAAGACCTTTAATTAAGGCCTAGGATATCCTACACATCTCAGGCAACCTATATGTCTTATCTGAAAACTAGCCCCATATGGATCAATCAGTTATTGTTTCTCTTTTCCTTTGATGGTTTACAGACACTTAGCAGGCATGGGACATCTCTCTCTCTTTTTTTAATTCAGGGAATTGTACCCGTTTACTGTCCTTTTCCCAACCTGGAAAGTCCATAATCTTTCTTCCAATTAGAAATCAGACTAATTAAAATTGTATTGTTTTCTTTTAATTACTTGATCTTATTTGATGAATTGTTTTCAGTGTAGAAAAGTCAGTCTCATTCAATATTTGGTGACCAGTCCTAATCTGAGGAAGAGGCCTGGTACTGATTTGTTAGGCAATTGACATGCATTTCTTTTTTTAATTTAATTTTTTTAGTGAGGCAATTGGGGTTAAGTGACTTGCCAAGGGTCACACAGCTAGTAAGTGTTAAGTGTCTGAGGCCAGATTTGAACTCAGGTACTCCTGACTCCAGGGCTGGTGCTCTATCCACTGCGCTACCTAGCTGCCCCCGACATGCATTTCTTACTAAATTGATATGCTTAGAAGATTGAACCTTGTTTCTTTAGCCATTTCATCTTTCACCAGCCACAACACATAGTCATTTATTTATTTTTGTACTGGTAACATATAGCTGAGAAATATTTAAACACTTTTTTATTCTTTTCAACTATTTTTACAGATTTATCATATCTAAATTTTCTAAAATTCTATTGAGGTCCTTTTTGTCTTACTTATCTTTTTATTAGATCAGCCTTGGGCTAGGGGGCAGATAGGTGGCACAGCGGATAAAGTACCGGCCATCAATTCAGGAGGACCTTAGTACAAATCTGGCCTCAGACACTTGATACTTACTAGGTGTGTGACACTGGGCAAGTTGCTTAACCCTCATTGCCCTGAAAAAAAAAAAAAGATATTCCTTGGGCTGAAAAGAGGTTACAATAAGGTCCTGAACTATTATAGTTTTACTTTCTCTTTTTCTCTATTTTTTTCTTGTAGGTACTTAGTTGCAGTGTCATTCAGTGCATTATATTGCTTTACTAAATATAGACATTTTTCATCAACTATGGCACTTTCAATCACAATGTAGTTTAGAGGATAATGTATTTAAACCATGTCTATTTTTTGCTGATGTTATATCTCATATTGTGATTGCCACTACTGTTTTTTAAACTTTGTTTGAGTCATTATATATTATGCTTGTATTAAATCTGTGAATCTTTATATTTCAAGTATGTTTTCCACAAATGACATCTTATTGCAATCTGCTTTCTAACTCATTTTGCTATGCTCTTCTGTTTTATGGGTGAGTTCTTACCATTTAAATTGATAATTGTGTTTCTCTTACCATCACGTCTTCTTATTCTTTCCTCATTTTTGCCTCCCATTCCCTTCTTTATAAAGAAGAAAGTAGTAAAAGAAAAGAAATTTGATCAATACTAGTAATTTATAATTAAGTCTGTTTGATCTTACTTCTCTGCCCCTTCTCTCTTTAACTATTCCAGATCCTGACCACTGGTTTTTGTACTATCTTTCTCTTCTTTTGATCTGCCCTCTGTAATTGGAGTTTGTTTTGCTTGTAACTATTCTCTTCCTAATTCTATTTCATCTCTTAAATTACCCCAGATCTCCTTTCCCTGTCCTCATTTGTTTCATGGTTGAATTTAATATATTTTTATACCAAATTATTTGTGTTTACAAGTTCAATAATTCTTTTCTCCTTTCAGATGAGTGAGGTTCATAAGGGAAAGGCCCCAGACTCCCTCCTTCATATGCTTATATATTATTTCCCCCTCAAACTCCAATTATGAAAAATAGCAAGTTCTTCCCCTTTCCTCAGCAGTTCATTCCTATTATATTCCTCGTTTCCTTCCCTTTTTTTCTTCTCTTAAAAACAATGTATGGAACCAAGCCAAGGCCAGCCACTGTCTTTGTCTTTCTCTAGTCCCTCTGTGATTCTAGAAGTCAATGGGACTCTGAAGGAACACTAGTCTCTTGCACCTCTATGAAAATGTAATTATTTCATCTTCACTTAGCCCATTTCCATTCTTCAAATGCATTTGTTTTTTTAGGGCTCTCTTTTAGAGTGTGTTTGCATTTCAAAGTAGCTCTGATCTTTTTACTAGGAATGCTTATTAAGCATCCTTTTTCCTATCCTGTAGTATTATACTCAGATTCTCAGGGTGGGTTAGTCTTTATTTTAAGTGGTTATCATGTTTTTGTTTTTTTTTTTGAGAATTGTATTCAAAGATTTTCTTCCCTTCCTAACAGAGGCTTCTAGGTCTTTTGTGGTGCTGATTATAGCTCCTTGATACCTGAACTGTTTGTGTTGTTGTTGATGATGACAATAGTGGTGGTTTGGGTTACTTGTAGTACTTTTTTCTTTGACCTGAAAGCTCTGGGTGTTGCTATGACATTCCTGGGTATTTTCAGTGTACAGTTCCTTGAAGGAAGTGACTTATGGATCTTTCTTTTTTTTTTCCCACTTTGCCCTCTGTTTCTAATAAATTTGGGTAGCTTTCTTTTATTTTTAAAAATATGTTATCCAGGGGGGCAGCTAGGTGGCGCAGTGGATAAAGCATCGGCCTTGGATTCAGGAGGACCTGAGTTCAAATCTAGCCTCAGACACTTGACACTTACTAGCTGTGTGACTCTGGGCAAGTCACTTAACCCTCATTGCCCCGCAAAAAAAAAAAAAAAATTATCCAGAATCTTTGCTCAGTTTCAGACTTTGGTGATTTTTATGTTTTGAACCTCGATTGTTTTATTTTTTCTTCATCTTGAATTTTTTTACGTATTTTGTATCTCATGGTCAATAACAAAATTATTGTCATATCATTTTATTTGCTAAAACATATAATATTATTTTAATAACATTACCACAATGTTGTGATATGATTTTATTATAATTAGCATTCATATAGTACCTATTATATGCCAGGCAGTGTGCTAAGCACCTTATATATAACAACTCTGGAAGGTAGGTGGGATTATCATTCCATTTTACAGGTGAAAACACTGAAGTTAAGTGACTTGCTCAGGGTCACATAGTAAGAATCTGAGGCCTCATTTGAACTCAGGACTTTTGACTCTGGGCCTCATATTCTATCTATTGTGCCACCCAGCTACCTCCTTGTGGAGTCATTAATTGTTCACTTCATTTTCTTTTTGAGGAAGTCAGTTATTTGGGTAAGCTATTCCTAGTCATGTCCTGTTTCCTGGTTTGTCTCTGGTATTAGATTGTCTGTTTATTTTATAAATTTGGGGGTTCTGTGCTATCCCCAATTACTGCTTTGGCTCTGGTGCAGTGTGATGAGGCCTCTGTCTCCCCTACCTTGTCTCTACTCAGAACATTTGGAAGTTTCTGGCAGTGTTCTCATGAAGGCCTATATTGGATGGAAGAACTTATAGACATTTATCTTTTATTTTCTTTATTCTTGTTCCTTATGGTGCATTTTTTAGAACTTTATTGGGGAATTTAAGGGAGATCTATGGTCTTCTAGAATCTTATCACATCACCATCTTAACTGGAAGTCTTCTGTATACCAACTAAATCACATATTCAGGAATTCTCAATTTGCCTGTTGTATTAGATAAACATTTTTTTTGGGGGGGCCTCATCCTGGTATGCTTTTTTTTCTCTGGACCAGTGCAAGAATTACAAAGCATAAGCATGCACATACATGTGTTTGTGGTTAGGTTTTGTGGTGTGATCTGCTATAAATTTTTTTTTTCGGAGCAATGAGGGTTAAGTGACTTGATCAGGGTCACACAGCTAGTAAGTGTCAAGTGTCTAAGGCCAGATTTGAACTCAGGTCCTCCTGAATCCAAGGGCCTGTGCTCTATCCACTGCGCCACCTAGCTGCTCCTGGTCATTCATAGTTTAATTTATCTTAAATATACTTAAGACCTTGTCCCAGGGAAAATTGCTATTACAAGAATGTAGTATTTGGTTCCATGCCTGCCAAGGAGCCCATACCAGATAAAACAAAGAAAATTTGAGTTAAAGGTAGAGAAGAATTGGAAAATTAAGGTGAGAAAATGACAAGTTTTTACATTATGTATATATAAAAGCATATACTATATATATGTACATTTACATTATGTATATATAAAAGCATATATACTATGCTTTGCTAAACTTGTTTTATTTCATAAATTAAAAATAAAATAGATACAAAGGTTAGAAAAAAGAAAATGGAAGAGAGACCTGTGGTTTTACAACCAATCTATTCATTTCAATTCCTAGACTTTATTTTTGTCCCTATGTTTGAGGTTGGCCTTTCCCATCAGATGTATCTTCCCCTAGCCATGCTTACTGCTGGAGAGTTAAAGGGAAGGCTACTTCAAACAAAAGCATGCAGATTTATTAGTTCCTTATTTCTTGCTATAGAAAATTTCCTTGGGAAACACACACACACACACACACACACACGCACAAATGAATGCCATGTGTCTTGACTGCAAAATGAATTCACATAAATGGAGAGTAAAGTAACAGACTTGTTAATCAGAATTTGGGATAGACTTATATTTTCACAGTCCATTTTCTCGCTCTCACTTTCTCGCTCTCTGAAGCCTGCATGCCTGCTTCTATATTCTCACAACACACATCCACACCCACGCACGCCTGTCATACTTTCTCTACCCAGATGGATATAATGGACCGAAGTTGGGAGCACCGATGTGTCTTTTATAATCAGTATTCACTGTCTCAGAGTCAGACAAGTGAGGATAAAAGAAAAACACACCTTTGAAAAAGAAAAAAAAAACATATTCCTGTTCTCTCCCATTATCACTAGCACCTGGCTAGGTACCAAGTTTGTGCCAGGTAACTAGTATTAGCATTGATAGATGAGCATAAAGAAGGTTAAACTGAGAGATGATTTCAGGAAAAAAAAAAAAGATGTCAAGATGGCTCCTCTCCTCTCACAAGATTTTAAAAGGGTTCAGGTAAATGACAGTTTGTTTTGTTTTCTCTTTCTTTCCCAAATAAACTTGGCTCTCATAAAAAAGGATGTAAAACAAAACAAAACAAAAAGATCATGAATCAGTTTCAAAATCTAACCAGTCTTGGTGTATTTGAAACTTCAAGTAAAGAAGCTTACAGTTTATTTAGAAAAGGAGTGACACTTAGATCTAAATTTGAAAGATTGATGATGTTGTCCATATCCCACTTCCATTTCTCATGTTTCATTGTGTGGAGTGGGAAGGAGAGAGAGAAGGATGTTGGAGATATAGAAAATTTTGCTTTTGTGGCAGTACCTAAATATCCATATGAAGCAGCTTATAATAATTTTATAATTCAAAAAATAATTCATCATTATTTTCTGTGGGGCCCAAAGTATTATATGTGAAACAGGAAACAGAGAATTATTTTTCCTTCCTTCTAATATCAACTTCCTTCCTCTGTTTTGTAATTCATTTAATGTTTTTGCAGTAAAAACACACATTCATCAGTATCTAAATATGTTCCATTGTTTCCTCTCCTCTCATTCCCCATTAAAAACAACAAAAAGTCAAATATTTTCACCTTTTCCAGATCCTCCTGGTTATTTATCTCAGAAATATCATAGTTCTTCAAGCTGGGACTCTTCCTCTCATGCATTCAAGGTAGCCTGAGTAGAATGCCCTGGCTTCTTCTTTTTACCTTTTTTAGGGGGGAGGGGGCTGTTTTTCTTCTTTTTCAACTTCATTTCTTTAAATCACTGGTCGCTTTAAAACGTGAACATATTGAATAGTTTTTACTTCATCTTTTTTTTTTTTTGAACTGTTACTTTATACCTCAAATATTAGGAAGAAAATCTAAACTGATCAATATGTAACTAAATGCAAATGATGCACTAGATAAATCTAATTAACCCAAATTAATCTTGAAACATGGGCTTTTTGGTAACAAAGATTATATAGGTTTGTTTTAATATCCTTTTTAGATTATTGTTTTGATACACTGTGTAAGAACTCTTGTAGTCTAGCAACATACAGCAGGAAAGACACTGATTTAGAGTAGGGCTTCTTAAACTTTTTCCACTTGTGAACTTTTTGCCTGAGAAAATTTTATGTGACCCCCCAATATATAATTATATAAAAGGTATGCAAATAAAGCATTTACTGCCAAATTTTTCATGACCCCCACATTCAGTTACACAACCCCATATGGTATCTCCGCCCACAGTTTAAGAAGCTTTGATTTAGAATGTAATTATATAGAGATGAGTTAAACTGATATGTATACAAAAATAGGGGCAGTTAGGTGGCATAATAAATAGAAGGGTAGGGCTGGAGTCAGAAAGAACTGAATTAAATCTGGCCTCAGATACTTATTAGCTGAGTGACCCTGGGCAAGTTACTTTACCCTGTTTCCCTCAGTTTCCTCATCTGTAAAATGAGCTGGAGAAGGAAATGCCAACAAAACCCTAAATGGGGTCATGAAGAATTGGACATGACTGAAATGACTGAACAACAACAAAGACAAAAATACTTGTTTGAATCTATACTATGCTTGAAACTTAATTGCTTAAAAATAATACCAAAAAGGGGGAAGCTAGGTGGCACAGTGGATAGAGCACTGGCCCTGGAGTCAGGAGGATCTGAGTTCAAATCCAGCCTCAGACACTTGACATTTACTAGCTGTGTGACCCTGGGCAAGTCACTTAACCCCAATTGCCTCACCAAAAAACAAAACAAAGCAAATACCAAAAGAGATGATTGGTGAAAAAAATAATAATGCTGGTTCTGGAGTCAGAGGACCCAAGTTCAAATATTGGCTCTATTACTTGTTTGGCAGCATTTATTACTTGTTTGAAGCATTTAATTCCCCTGGGCCTCAGTTTCTCATTTGTAAAATGAAGGACTGAACTAGATAACCGCTAATATCTCTTTTAGCCAATCTCCTTCCCATCTTTTTGAAAGAAATGTATTTATATCCGAAATTCATAGCTTCAGTCTTGACTTATTCAAATTGTTTTATGGTTTGGCAAAAGTCATAAAAATAGAAAAATTATAATTCTTTTAAGATTTTTCAAAAACCATTGTTCAATTTCCTCTCTTCCCTTGTTCTAGTCTACTGGTGAGTGTATTTAGGCAGATTCTGTTCTGGGCACCACGGTCATCATTATTTTAAATTGGGTTTTGATTCAAGAATTTCAAATACCCAGGATAGTGCACAGTCATACACTATAGACCTCATAGGAATCACAGCAAAAATAATTATATAAAACAGCAGTGAAGAATGAGAAAAATAAGTTGCATGATTCTTTTTACTTACTGTACATCTATAAAAAAGATTGCTAGAAAAATAATTTTAATAGGACATAAGAATGATACCCCTTATATAAATATTCTTGTTTTTAAACTTTTGATTTGCCTCTGTCTATACTTTTTTTTGTTTTTGTTTTGTTTTTGTTTGGGGCAGGGCAATGAGGGTTAAGTGACTTGCCCAGGGTCACACAGCTAGTTAAGTGTCAAGTGTCTGAGGCTGGATTTGAACTCAGGTCCTCCTGAATCCAAGGCCAGTGCTTTATCCACTGCGCCACCTAGCTGCCCCCTACACTTTATTTTGTAGGAAATAACACAAACAATTTCCATGGAAAATTATTTTTCAAAGTACATTAAAAAATAAAATTTAGTTAACCAGCTGTGTCCCATAGGAGAGTTGAGAAAATATACTTCCCACCACACTTTGCAGAGTTGTGGGACTATGGGGTGGATTATCACATATTATGTCAAACATGTTTATTATGTTAATTGATTTGGCTGAACTCCTATTTTTTTCTTTTCCTTCGTTACAAGGGGTGTCTTCCTGAAGAGGGGAGATGAGAAGAATGTATTTAGAAATAAAGATGATGTAAAAACAAGAAGTTTTAATGAAAAGTTTTAAAATAATATTTTTACGACACTGTAGAATCATTTAATCTCAGAGTTGAAAGTGGTCTCAGAGTTCACCTATTGGGGCATAAAACCTAACACAGAAATTCCATTTCTGAGAGATATTGATCTATTTGATAATCTTCAAAGTAAGGGCCATGGCTCCACTCTAAGGAAGTGATGGTCTGACTCCAGAGAATGTGTGTTCAACTGATATAAGGGGTAAGGAGATAGGTTGCATCATACATCCCCCCACTCTGTTGACAATAATGGGGCTTGTCTCTAATACTCCTACACCTAACCCAATTTCCTATAGTTCCCTGCTCTGTTCCACCTGTTAAACCTCTTAAACTTTCCTCTTGTGAGATATGGTTGAGTTCTTCAGCTCAGCTATGAGAGGATTATGTTCAGATCTCATAGTTCCCACTGACCCCCCCTCCCTTGGCCCCTGTCTCTGAAGATGGTCAACTCGAATAACAGGAAGACTCACTCAGGTGTTTTAGCATTGTTTTATAGCCGTGTTAATTTTAGAGGGATGACAGGCTTAAAATTTATCACCGGCTGTGTTGAGAAATCAAAGAAATCAAATAAAGAATAGAAGAATACCCCATTGTGGGGACCCTGGGGTCAAGGGGATTCTGCTCTGAGAGGGAAAGATGTGTCACAAACCATCTGGTCTCGGCTTCATTATCACATCCTGTGCTTGTTTGCAAAAAAGTATAAAAATGGCTTGACTTATTGCTTTGGGGTGTCTCATGTCTTGATAGCATGAGCACCTTCTTTCGAAAGAATAAATGCATTCTATATGCTTGGGCCTCCTTTCTTCCTGAGTCCCGAGTATTGAATTGGTGGGTGAATTCCCCTACCCACTTAGCTATAACCTCACCCAGGTATCTACAGTAGCAGCTGTGCTAATGCCATTGGGAAAGATCTTCCCTTCCTCCATTATAACCGTACTGAACACCCACCCCCAATTGTTTCATGGGGGCAGCAGATGTTTCTCCAAATGAGAGTGCATTCTGAGCTCCAGATACTGAATGGGGAGTAAGAACTCTTCTTCCCTCCATTTTAATTTTGGGTAGGACTAAGTTAATTACATAGCAGTCTTAATTTGTATCACACCTCTCATTACATTCAATTTTAAATTCCATTTCTGTGTATACATAATGATAAGTATAATAGTCAATATGGAAAAAAATTTCAGGTCACTGGCCAAGTGACAGACACTTTTTATAAAACCTTTAATTCTCTAACTCTACTCCCAGAAAAAAAGAAAAAAAAATATGTGCTAGTTATAGAACAATTACAAAGACAAAAAAGGAAGGAAGGAAGGAAATCCCCAAAAGGTAAAAATCTTTACAAATTACCATGCGGGACTTACGACCTGGGTAGCTGCCTAAATAGAGGCAGACCACCCAGTTCCCACATTTTTACAGCAATAAAAACCTGAAATTCACACCAGACCAAATAATAATCAAGAAATCCAATGAGAAACCACATTAAGTGACTTCTTCCACCACAGAGCTTAACAAAAAGTAGGCAGAAGACCAAAGGAAATAAGAAACAGGACTCTACCAGCAAAGTCTGTACCAGATCAGAGGAAAAAGCTAGTATACTCCCAGTAAGACCAGAAACTGGCTAGAGAAAAGCACAGACTGAAGTTCTTTGTTTCTGGAGGTAGCCACGGGGGAGGATTCAACTGAAAAAGCCTCAAAATAATCAAAAACCCACAGTGGGAAACTTGAAAGTCACCAGGAGCAGCAGCAACCAGTGCAGCATGGCAGTGCTCACATCAAAACAGCCCAAGTATCTAGGCACTTTGAAGTCCCTAGCGCTCTGTTTTGAGATTCCATAGGAGTTCCTAATGATAAAACACAGTTAGTGTCTAAAATCCATGAAAACCTTACTCCAGGAGGTCAGTGCTGACCACACAAATCTAAAAGAGCAACAGGGGGTAAAGCCTGGCTCAGGTATAAAACCCCAATTCATGAACTAAGGTTAAAGCTATTAGCAAACCAAAGAAGATGATGACCAGTATAAAAATTATTATATACCTTGATATACTACAGAGTCTAGTCTAGAAGGGGAAAATAACTTCATAACAGCTACATGCAGACACAGAACGAAAAGCCAATGAATTTTCCACAAGGACTACATGAACACTTTGAAGAAATTAAGAGATTAAAAAAGCAAACAAAAGCTCTGCAGAGAAGACTTAGAAAATAAATAACTTCAAAGAAAAGTAGTAAACCTCACCCAATTAACAAACTCCCTGAAAAGAGACCAAACAGAAATCAGGAACTCTGTGAGAAAGTATTAAATATTAGAACAAAGTCAAAAGATTAAAAAAATAGCACATGCTCTGAGATTGTTATTTCAAATCCCACTTGCACTAATGGTCTCTGAGCATATCTCCTAGGTTCCCTCAGGGCTTTAGGGGTAAACTTGAGGCTTTGGGAATTATGAGCACCCACTGGTGTGTCTCCTTTAATGATTTGCAGTCCCTTATAACATCATCAGGCTGACAAGATTAGCATTTAGAAAGTCTTACTAAGGTGACATGGTAAGAATAGTTGGTATAAAATATCATTCCAAAGTCTATAACACACTCCCTGACCAGAACATAAAAAGTCAGGAGCACACGTGTCAATGGGGCAACTCACAGCTCTTGAGGTCCCTTGGCTGAAGTCCTCAATAAATCCCACTTAGATATGGTGTATCTTTTCTTCTGGCTTTTTTATAAAGTTTGCAACTGATTTCCTCATTTCATCCAGTCAACCTTGGCTTCTGATGCAGACATTGCTATTAGCTACTCTGGGTATGTTCCTAGGACAGTGAAGAAAAAAAAGTCAAAATAGTACACACTAGAGGTATCAAACTAATGAGGGTTTGGGAAATGTTTAACAAAATAAATAAAAATACAATACAACACAGAGAGTGTATGGTTTGTTTTTGTTGTTTTAAGTCAATATTTGGATTGGATTTTGACATGAGTACTCCACACAAGGCTTTTCTAGGGAGTGAAGAGACTGAAATCAAGGCTAAAGCCTGGGGCTCAGATTCCCCCCCAGAATCAGTTCCTTCTCAGGCATTTAGCTAGAATGATCTCTCCTTTTCCATGCAGGCACATGAATCTCTGATGCTAACTAGCTGACTTGTTTGGTACAGACCCAAACATGAAAACATACTTCTTGTCTCACCTAGGGAGGTATCATGGCCAGGTCAGATACAGACCTGTCTCTTGTTAGTTTAGGGTCAGTGCTGGAGCAAAATGAGATGCAAATAGGTCATTCAACAGCTGACAAAAGGAAATTTGCTGAATCATCATATAAAAAAGATACTCAACAGAGATACTGTTTACAACACCCAGTCTCTATATGGAAACATGTTTGGTCAAGGGAGGCCTAGCTTGACTCTAGGACCCTTTTTGGCAATCAAGAACTATAGATAGTTTTGTTAACTTTCGGAGAAAAAACTAGTCAAACCTGTCATGGTGGAAGGCAGAACCTATCATAGGTTGTATCAGATGAGGTGCCCAACCATGTTCCTAATTAGTCAAGCAAAGAGGGGTAGGGAAAGAAGCAGCTTTACCTGGTTTTAAAGGTTTTGGGGGGGGATTTATCAGTGAATATAAAACCACTAGGAAATAGTAATATGAAAAGAATTTTTAAAAATAAAATGAAGGTGGAGGAGCAGAAATGAAGCATCACAGACTAGTCTCATGACCCGCGCCGCCCCCCAACCCCAAATGAATCAGTGTGTCTTAATGGACAGAATTAAAGAGTGGAGGGTAGGAAAGGAAAGACTGTTTTTAACTATTCATTTGAGAGGAGAAAAGGGAGACAAAAAGGGGATGAAATAGATAACTGAATAAAAGAAATTATTTTTTTTTAAAAATCAATCATTTAAATGCAGTTCATTCTTACTCCCCTCCCCCCCCCCCCCCCGCCCCAGCCCCATAAAATCAGTCATCATTCAGACAAGAATATAGAAGCTTGAGGTGGGTGGACTTCCAGCCATGAATATGGGTGGTGGTAGGGGACGACAACAGAAACATTTCAGACCAAGTACATATCTCTTCTGTTTCCTGTTAGTGTAGATGACTAAGGGGTTTATAGGCAGTGATGCACCAAAGAGGAAATCCTCACCCCTTAGGTCTCTTCTTCCTGTTACCTTTGAAATATAAAATGACTCATGCCTCCTACAGAAGACTTTGCCCGAAATGAGACCACTCTACCTCTTACCCCAATATTTGTGTCTTCTTTTCTATTATACAGAACCTTGAGAAGTTAATTTTTAAGTGATATTATTTACTATAATAAGGAAAAGTTCATAGATTATTATACTTATTAATGATTTTTCAAAAATAGAAATGAGTTGTATATTTTATCAAAAATCTCGAATCTATGCATGTGATTTTGTTGTTTTGTTTTGTTTTTAGTGAGGCCCAGGGTCACACAGCTAGTAAATGTTAAGTGTCTGAGGCCGGATTTGATCTCAGGTACTCCTGACTCCAGGGTTGGTGCTCTATCTACTGCGCCACCTAGCTGCCCCTATGCATGTGATTTTAATTGATTTCTTTACTAATAAAAATCTATTTTGTTTATAGTTTTCCTAATATTAAACTTTTGTTCTTTGTATAAATACAACTTAGTTATGTTGCATGGTCTTGTTTTATATTTAGCAGTAGCATCTTTGCTAATATTTTATTCAATCAACATGTTTGTATTAATATTCATTAGGCATGTTTTCTTTTTCAGTTGTGTCTCTTCCTGGCTTAAATAACAAGACTATATCTTGAAAGATATCAAAGAAAGAATTTGGCAAGATTCATTCTTTTCTTGTTGTCAGGCAGTTTATATCACTTTGAAATTAATTGTTCGTTGAATGTTTGACAGAATTCACTTCTAAGTCCATCTTTTTCTGACTTGTTCAACTTTGTTTTCTGAGATCAATTTAAAATCCCTACTTATTACATTATTAATCTTGACAGTTTATTTTTTGGTAAATATTCATCCTTTTTGCACGTTATAAGTTTTTAGTGCTGTTTAATTTGTCAAAATACTTTCTGATAATCAAAGGAATGCCCATCAATTGGGGAATATTTAAACAAGCTGTGGTATATGATGGTGATGGAATATTATTTTGCTATAAGAAATGACAAGCAGGATGATTTCAGAAAGGCCTGGAAAGACTCGTATGAACTGATGTATGGTGAAGTGAGCAGAACCAGGGGAATGTTGTGCACAGTGACAGCAATATTGTTTGATGAAGAACTGTGAAGGACTTAACTATTCTCTGTAAAACAATGATCCAAGACAATGCCAAAGGACTAATGATGAAGTTCTTGATTGAACAAAAACTGAAGCATGCTATCTTACACTTTTTCATTTTTTCTTTTATTCAAGTTTTCTTATACAAAATGGTCAATATGGTAATGTCTTACATAATTGTACATGTAATTGTACATAACCTATACCTGATTGCCTACCCCCTCAGAGAGGGGGGAGGGGACAGGAAAAAAGGGATAATATCTGTAACTCAAAACTTTAAATTAAAATGTTTATTATTTTAAAAGTACTTTCTAATAATATCCTTTTTTTCCTTTTTCATTTATGTGAATTTTCTTTTCATTTTTTACATTGGCAATTAGGTTTTCTTCTATCTTTCTGAATTATATTGTAAGGGCCAAATTTAATATGGGGGAATTAATTGGGCAGCTCGCTGTAATATTGGGGTAAAGAAGGGAGATTAAGAGACTCTTTCAGAAAAAACAAAACAGGTTTTATTGATGGGAACAAATTTAAAGCACAAGGAAGGTTAATAAAATAGGGACAAAGAAAAAAGGAATAGGGGAAGGAAAATTATACGACCTGCAATCACACTTTTTTGCCAGGACTTAGCAATTCCCAAAGAGCAAATAGGTGCATCCCATCTTTCTCCCTCTCTCATGCCAGAATGAATCTCTCTTCCCTTCTCCATCCCAGAAAACCCCCTTTCCAACAGGAAACCGGGCCCTCCGCACTCAGCCCCAAGGTAATTGGTTGGCAGCTCTGATTAACAGAATTAACAGGCGGCTGTAGAACTGCCAGCCTCCCCAGCTTCCGCATGCTGAAGGTCATCTGACTGTCCTCAGCAGGCTTCTAATCATGGTAATTTGTCCAGGCCCATGTAGGCATTGCACTTGGTAATGACGTGAATTGTAGCACCATGGCAACAGCCACAATTGGTGGGTGGATCACCAAGCCAGAACCAAGACGGTGGCAACTGAGGCAGGCTGGGGCTTCTAATTTTAGCCAAAGATGGGGGTCATAGAAACCTCAAAA
Source organism: Dromiciops gliroides (assembly GCF_019393635.1). Classification (NCBI taxonomy): domain Eukaryota; kingdom Metazoa; phylum Chordata; class Mammalia; order Microbiotheria; family Microbiotheriidae; genus Dromiciops; species Dromiciops gliroides. The sequence goes on from NC_057866.1 coordinate 253,596,617, forward strand.
CACTATTAGTTCTTTATATTATTCAGTAACTACATAGTTTTTTAGTTCTTTTTTAATAAAACTCCCAGTTTTATCAATTCTCAGTTGTTTTGGTTTTCCATTTAGTCAATTTCTTCATAAATTTTAAGATTTTCTGTTTTTGTATTTAGATGAGATTGGGTTTTTGCTGCATTTCTTTTTTGTAGTTGTATTCTCACTGTAGTAATCCTTTTCTCTATTTTTTTTCTTTTCTCTATTTTTTAATGAAAATGTTTAGCTATCAGGGGCAGCTAGGTGGCACAGTGGATAAAGCACTGACCCTGGATCCAGGAGGACCTGAGTTCAAATGCGACCTCAGACACTTGACACTTACTAACTGTGTGACCCTGGTCAAGTCACTTAACCCCCATTGCCCCACAAAAACAAAACAAAACAAAAAAACCCGAAAATGATTAGTTATCTAAGAAAAACTTTAGCTGCATTTCAAAAGTTTTGGTATGTTAATGGTTATGATGAGGTTAATGATGATGCTAACTAATATTTACTTAGCACTTGAATGTTTGAAAAGTGTTTTTGCATTTGTTAATGCATTTGATTTTTATAACAAAACTATGAGTTAGATACTATAATTATACCTATTTTAAGATGAGGAAACTAAGACAGAGAGTTTAAAATTAAAAATCTCTATGTCTCTGTGCCTCTAGCCTTTAAGAGTTTTTCTTCTCATTTTCTCATAGTTTATTTTTTTCAATTTTTCCCCAAGCACTTTCATTCCACTTATTTAAAAAATACATCTTAATTTTTTTTTTTGCAGGGCAATTGGGGTTAAATGACTTGCTCAGGCTCACACAGCTAGTAAGTGTTAAGTGTCTGAGGCCGTATTTGAACTCAGGTCCTCCTGAATCCAGGGCCGGTGCTCTATCCACTGTACCACCTAGCTGACCCCCTGCATTTTTAATTTCATAAAATCCTTGCTTTACCTCTTCCAGAATTTCTATTTGAGGTTGTGTCCAAGTTATGTTTTTCTCTAAGATATTGATTGTAGATATTTTAAATCATTGTCCTTTGTGTTTGTGACTTGAGTGTCCCTGACACTGTAATAGTTCATTATGGGGCAGTTCTTTTATTGTTCATCCATTCTTCCAGTCTACTTCCTGACTTTGGACTTACTGTTACTCTTACACTCCGGCACACATTTGTATAGAAGATCTGGGATGATCCTGGTGCAGCTTTCTTGGGGTTATTTAGTGTTAAGCTATTCCAGAATCTCAAGGAAGGCTGAAGAATTGCAAATGCTCAGTTCTTCCAAAGGGGTTGATCCAGGGCAAAGTTTGATTGCTGTCTCCTTACCCAGTTCTGCAAGTTCCTGACCTGGATTTAGGTTTCTACAAGCACAGAGTTCTGATCGACTTTGCCTGTATCAAAAAGCTCCATTGGTTCAAAGTGACAGAATTGTAGGTTTCTTTTCAATCTAGGTTTCCTACTTTGGTCATTTCTCTGATGGCCAGATTAGATGCTCGTAGTAAAACTCCTACTATGAGCTTGGAATTTGAGCCATGCAACTGCTATTGGCTTCCAAACCCTCTATCTTCAGTATATTGTTCAAGGCCTTCCCACTGGTGCCTTGTGCCTGTCCTCACTGTAGTGTCCTGGTATGGGTTGGGGACTTCCTTTTCTTCTGGTACATGCCTCTCTCTAGGTAGTAGAGTACTTTAGCACTCATGCTCTTTCTCTGACGCCATCCCCAATGTCAGCTGACCTCTCTGCCTACTCATGCCAATCCGTGCCAGACAAAGGACTCAATGTGACCTTTTAAAAAAAAATTCTCTATCAGGATTTGATCTGGTGCATTAAAAAAATCTATTTAGAAGAGTTAGGGATAGGAACCCAACTGTATCACTTCCTTCAACTCTACCATCATGACTCTAAAGCTTATTGTTTGCTAGCTTCTGACTGGCCATAAGGACCCCACAGACTTCAGGTGCCCCTGGAGTATCCCTGATCATAGCGCTCTTAGGTTTATTGAACATTAGACCACCATACTCAGTTTATTCTTTCTGAGTATTCTTTAATTACATTGATCATTTTTTGTATTCTTTAATATCAAATTCTTTGATAATTAGTGCTTTAAAGTATAGTTTGGGATATAGTACTATTAAATCCTCTTGCTCATTCCTTTTCTTTTTTCTTCTTTTTAATTTATGGAATAAAAGAAGCATTTGCATAACAGTATAATAAAAAAGATGATTGCACACAAAACTGCAAATCTACAACTTGCTATTCCTTTTAATAAATATATATATACATAATAAAGTTATCATGTAAATTTCTCTTTTTTCTCCCCCCCCCACTGTGGAGATGGCCACCATAGACACAAATAGGTGTGTGTATATATATGTATATATGCATTTATGCATGCATATGTGTGTGTATATATATTTGTATATGTGTAAAATTATTCCATACACACATATTTATTTCTTCTTTCTCTGGATGCAGATAGTATCTTCTCTTATATGTCCTATGTAATTAATCTGGGTATTTATAATAGTCAAAATGACTTACTTATTCAAAGTTGTTCTTAAAAAGACATTGTTGTTATTCTATAAAATGGTCTTTTGGTTCTGCTCATTTTACTCTTCTTTATTTGTCCAAGTCTTTCCATGTTTTTCTAAGATCATTGAGTTCATCATTTCTAATGTCACAGTAGCATTCCATCACAATCATATACCACAACTTATTCAGTTATTCCCCAATTGATGAGCAAATTTCAAAAATTATTTCCCTTGAAATACTTGATAAATTGTTCCTTTGAATGAACTTTGTCACTTTTTTTACCTATTTCCTTAGAATAACCCCTCAACAACTTGATTGTTATGGCATTAAATCTAGAAATTAATATAAGTAGTATAATTATATTAAATATTAGCATAGCTCAACAATGTGTGTGCTCAACAGCGAGTGATATTTCTCTAATTATTTGTCTTCCCTTATATCTATAAATATTTTGTAGTAGTATTCATATAAGATGAGTGACTTGATAGTTGAACTCTCATTTGAAATATTTCTGTAGTTATTTTGAATAGGAAATTTTAAAATTTCTTCTTGCTGTTTTTTTTCCTAGTTTTCATGCTCTCTCTCCATATATATATGCATATATGCATACACATATGTGCACACATGTATGTATAGAAGTATGTGTATTCTATGTGTGTATGTCTATATACACACATATACATACATACATACATACATGTATACACACATGGGGGAGGGAGGTAGAAAAATGAGAAGTAAAGAAAGAAAAAAATCGTCTTTCCACAAGATATTTCCTACTGAAAAGAAGCAAAAGATGATACTATTTACAACTCGTGACTCCCATCTATACTCTGTAGCCATTTCAACCAACTAGTACTTTGAACCTTTTTTTTTTTGGCTGTGGTTGCATATATCCTGTTTATTTAAAATTTCTCCTTTGCAGTGACCCAACCTGACATACAATGCACTCTCCTCCTTAAGCAGCTGTTAAAATAACTCATTTGGATCTATGAAGGAGAAAGAAAGCCACTGTGGGGCAAAGAAGGGGCAAAACAATTCAGATCCTGTGTCAGTGTTATCTAGTGTGATTGGGAAATGGTTTCTGGGAAGAAGGCAGAGGAAAGGTGAGCATAATCCTAAATGCCTCAGCATGTGTCACATCTCCTTGGAGTGTCGCTTTGGCAATGATCTAACCACACCTTAATTGAAAAGGTTTGTTTAAGTCCCCTAACATGGTGATTTGGACAGGAAAGATGAGGTGGCAGTTGATGAAAATAGCCTTAATGGTGTGAGCTTTCAATCAACGTTATTGGGACCTCAACAGAAAGGGTTGTCATCAGGAAGGGTGAGAAAAAGTTTGAGTATAAACCCAAGTTCCACTCAGACAATTCACTCATGAAAGGGATTCCTTTTTTAAAAGGACAAAATTGTAAATATTCTTAAAAATAACACAATATAATAAATAAATACTGTAGAGCAAGAATAGCAACTTGAAAATACGTAATGAGAGGGAAAGCAAAGAATTTCAGATAACAAGAAATGATAATGAAACAAATGCAATAGGCTCCAGGAAAATTCAAAGGAAACAAAAGGATTAAAAGACAAATTAATAGGGGCAGCTAGGTGGTGGCAGAGTGGATAGAACACTTGCTCTGGAGTTGGGATCACTTGAGCTCAAATCTGACTTTAGACACTTACTAGCTGTGTGAACCTGGGCAAGCAACCTAACCCTAATTGCCTCCAAAAAAATAATTATGTGAATTAGTTAATAAATAAGAGCTCTTAAAATAAATTAAAAGGCAATCAAGAATGAGAAAAATAGAATGTACAGTGAAGACTTTTCAATCCCTGAGAATATCTGACAGAACAAAATTACAAAGAAAAACCATAAGTTTTGCTCAAGAAATACACTTATGAAACTTCAGCTTCAATATCAAAAATGTAATGTAGAAAGTTATGAGAAAGTACTTCATCTATCGCAGAAAAATCAGTTTTATTTACTTACCTTTTTCTTATTTATAGGAAATTAAATTAAAAAAACAAAATATAACATCTCAAAAAGCAAAAAGATATTACTTTTTTGTTATAGGTTTTTTGGGAGGGTGGGGGTGGGGCAATGAGGGTTAAGTGACTTGTCCAGGATCACAGAGCTAGTAACTTATCTGAGGCTGAATTTGAACTTAGGACCTCCTGAATCCAGGGTCAGTGCTTTATCCACTTCACCGCCTAGCTACCCCCAAAGATTACTTTGTAATCAAAACAATATATTCCTGCAAAACTGAGCCTAATAGCCAATTTAAAAACATGCTTTCATCAAAAGGTAGGAATGTGAGTTATTCCTTCAAATAAAGCCAAGGCTATTAGGACATGTAACGCTCAAACATTTTAAACAATCAAAACACAAGAAAGGAAAATGTCTCCCTGAGCTCTAGAAGCTCTCTCATCCTTAAAGATGCAGCTCAAGCACTACCTTTTACATGAAGCCTTTTCTGATTCTCCCAACTAGTGCTTTTTAAGCTGTTCATTTCTCCAAAACCACCCATTTTTAGCTGTATCAATAAAAAACTTTTGACCCTTTTTATTATTACTGTGCATCATTTACACAAACTCTAAATGTGCCTGACACCCTTTGGAACCCTAATGCGATCAAGAGTCATAGGGGGTGTTAAATAAAACAAAGGGCCGAAGATTCTTTTTATAATGTTTTAGTGCTTTAAAAAGAACAAATTAAATAGGGGGCAAAAAAATGTACTATAAGAGAAAGAAGGAGGACTTTGCTACTTTTTATAACTTGGGCTGACAAGTAAAAGACTATCCATACAAAAAAGAATGTGGGAGGGAGGTCTGGGGAGGGCAGCCATCACTTGTAAAACATTTTTTTCCTGAACTTGTTAAAATGTACCATAAATACAAATATTTGATATGGAAATACATTAAAGTCAACTCAGAAACAAAAAGGAGCTAGGGGAGAGAAGAGAGGGTATGAGGGAAGGAATCCGAATAATAATCAAAACAAATTCAATTTCAAAGTATGGATATTGAAGGAAGTTTAAAAGGAAGATAAAAAGGCAATTGTTTTTTTTTTTTTTTTAGTGAGGCAATTGAGGTTAAGTGACTTGCCTAAGGTCACACAGCTAGTAAGTGTTAAGTGACTGAGGCCGGATTTGAACTCAAGTCCTCCTGACTCCAGGGCCGGTGCTCTATCCACTGCGCCACCTAGCTGCCCCCTTTCACTTCCTTTTTACAAATTATCTTCCCTCATTAGGGGATAACTTGAGATAAGAAATTAAATAGCCATATGAAAAAAGTTTCAAAATGACTAATTGTTAGAAAAAACTCAAGTTAAAGTAAGTTAATGGTTCAGTTTAAACTCATAAGGTTGGTGAAGTTGAACACAAAAAGAAAAACCACAATTGGAGGTTCTGTGAGGAAAACAGTCACAACAATGTGCTCTTGGTGGAGACTTAAATTGGTCCAACCACCCTGGAAGCAATGAAGCAATTTGGAATTATTTCCCCCAAAGTATTAAACTGTGCATTTTCTTTGAGCCATCAATTCCTCTACTAAGATTATATCTTGGGCAGCTAGGCAGAGTAGTGGATAAAGCACTGGCCCTGGATTCAGGAGGACCCAAGTTCAAATACAGCCTCAGACACTTGACACCTACTAGCTGTGTGACCCAAGACAAGTCACTTAACCCTCATTGCCCTGTGGGGGAAAAAAAGATTATGTCTCACAAAAAAACAAGTAAAGATAAAAGCACCTACCTGTACAAAGTATATTTATAGCATTTTTTCTTGTCTTGGTAAAGATATGTAAACTAAGAAGGCACCTAAAAACTGGGGAATGGCTGAACAAATTTTAGCATATGATTATAATGGAAAATGTTAGCCTTGTGAAAAATATTAAACAAACTGTGTCATGGAGACCTGAAAAGATTTGTCCAAACCAGAACATCTTATAAAACAACAAAACTTTAAAGATAAACTTTGTAAGACTTAAGTACTCTGATCAATGCAAAAGGAATAATAGTGAGAAAAGATCTGAGTGGTGTGAAAGGAAGAGGAAGACAGAAAGGAGATGTTTTAGTGAATGACCTCAATTTTGAGGATTTTTTTTTCAGTAAAGCAGAAGGTTAGGCCATTGGTTTAGAGAATCAGGGAGGGGAAGCCATGGGAGGGAGGCTTAAAGAGAACTGAAAACTTTTGAAATTGTCTCTGAGAATGGGATAGAGAATAATTTAGGGAGGAATAAATAGGATGATTGCTTTGTTTCAACTTATGAAGATTATAGCACCAGCAAACCTTCAGAAACTGTCTGCATTGACTTTTTAGCTCTCAAAGGAGAGAGAATATGTCACATGATGACAACTGACCACTTCACAAACCATGCACAAGCATGTAAACCAGGGAACACAAAACTTCCACAATTGCTAAAATTTTGTGGGAAAGGAATTTCTTATTACATAGATTTCCTGACAGGATACATTTGATTCAAAGCAGAGACTTTGAAAGTATGCTGTTAAAACACTTCTAACAGTAAAGAATTGGAACCAAAGTAGACACTCATCAACTGGAAATTGACTGAACAAGCTCTATAAAGGAACATTGATATGATGCTAAGAAATAATAAATGCAGAGAAGCATGGAAAGATTTACATGATCTGACACAATGAAGTAAGCAGATCTAAGAAGACAAAACTATAATATAAGGAAAGTACAATCTTAAAATTATAAAAAATGAATGCTTCAGAATTTGATAGACAAACTTGGCCCCAAGGAGGGCCATATGAGGAGACATCCCATGAAACTTCTTTGGAGAGGTAGAAGAACTACAGGTGTGTTAATTTGCATATATTTTCTGACTTTTTCGATACATTGACCAATTTTGCTGACTTTAAAAAAATGCTTTCTTTTTCTCTTCTTATTCTTTAAAAAGTATTGTTATATGAGATGGCTCTCTAAGAAGAGGAGGGATGATGGGAGAAATTCTGGTGATATAAAAAATAAAAGATAACAATAATATATATATTTGTTAAAAAAGAAAGTATTTTCTTCAAGATAATGTTAGCTTTGGTTGGCATTAAAAGTCTAGAATTACACTTTACCACCCTCAAGGATTCCAACAACTTGAACATTTTGACCACACTTTGCTGAATAAGTTAGATATACCAAAACCATAACAAAAATCTCAGTAGAACCAACATGTTACTTTTCTGGGAAATGGAAACAACTCCACCAAAATGATGCCACTAAATTACATCATAATTATTGATGTCTGGACATGAACCATACTTCACTTTTTGTAGTTATGAGTCCATGAAGACAGAGGGACTACAAAATCCAATGTTAATATCATATGAAAGCGACATTCATTCTAGGACTGTTTGGACTCATTGCATTGGATAAGGGGCTTGGGTCACTTAAGATCATGGGATTTGTGTTTGTTTCCAGGTGAAGAAAATAGTATCTTAAGATAAAAACCTACGTGAAGAGTTTTGTTTTAGTTCTATCTATTTTTTCTTTGTTTTCTCACTAAAGTGAGAGTTTTAATGTTCTGGAGAGGGAGTAATGATCATTATCGTTCATGATTACAAAATAATAATTTCCTTTATTTTCTCTTTGTGTGAATCTTCTTTTTTCACTATTTTGTGATTTCCCCCCCCTTTTTTTTATTGTTACACAACCTATGGCCTAAGACCACTCCTTACCCTAGAATATCCCTACACACATATGTCTTCTGATACAGAACTGGGTAGTGAGTGACAAAGCTGCCAATTTAAAACTATTCCTACATCCTGAAAAAGGTTCACCTCACTGTATGAGTCTAGGATGTCTTGCTGCACTGGTACACAGCACTGGTTATCATTCAGTTCATAATCTGGAGTATTCTGGCAAGTTCTTCCTGCTTAGGTTCACTCCCCACTGTCCATAAAACTCCATCTCCTTATTCCAATCTGGGTCAAAAATATGACTTGCTGTGATAATTTCTTGGACTTTCTGATAAAAAATCAGTCTCATGTATTTTCCAAGTCCTTATACATTCTATGTCCTCATGGAGAGATGGTCAATACAGGGTACAGAATCTGCTTATTTTTTTATAGTGAATGAGATAATTTGTTTTGTTTGACTGCATATATTTGTTACAATTTTTTGTCCCAATGGGGTTGGGAGGTAGGAGGGAGAGAAAATTGATTTCTGTTCATTTTTTTTAGAAATTTTTTTTCTTTTTTTGGGGGGGGGCAATTGGAGTTAAGTGACTTGCCCAGGGTCACACAGCTAGTAAGTGTTAAGTGTCTGAGACCGGATTTGAACTCAGGTTCTCCTGACTCCAGGGCCGGTGCTCTATTCCTTATGCCACCTAGCTGCCCCCCTAATTTATTTCTAACATCTGCCCTGATGTTCTTATTAGTTAGCACGGACCCTAGATGCAGGAAGACCTAAGTTCAAATTTGGCCTCAGACGCTTGGCACTTACTAGCTGTGTGACCCTGGGCAAGTCACTTAACCATCATTGACCAGCAAAACAAAACAAAACAAAAAACAAAACCAGGAACCCTGGATTTTCTTGAAGTATTGTCTGTTGAGCCAGTATCAATCATTTTAACCAGATTTTGCCTGTATGTATTTTCAAGTACATAGAAAAGGCATTTCTTTTTACAGTGTTTACACAAACACAAAGCTGCACATTTCTTCCATGCAGCAGGGAAGAAGTTGTTGCCAGGATTCCTGATAAGGGTCCAAGTTTTTTCCTCAGAGACTACCTGTAGCCAGTCAATGGAAGTGGAGGTATCCTGGATTTCTAGACCAGTGTTTCTAAACTGTTTCTCATACTACGGAACTGACTGCTTAACAGGAAACAAGAAAGGGAGGATCTCTGAGTGGCTGACTAGTGTAGCTTTGGGTAGTCTACTTGAGTGGATGGTTTTCTCTGCATATGTGTGAATGACTCTGTGTGTGTATATGTGTGGTTTATATATATTGTATTGTGTGTGCCTCCAGAGGAAGTTTCCTGTAGGAGGCAGAGCCAAGATGGTAGAGTAGCAGATACAGATGAGATCTCTCCAAGAACATTTCAAGAAAATTCAGGGTTCCTGGTTTTGTTTTTTGTTTTGTTTTGTTTTGGGTTTTTTTTGCTGGCCAATGATGGTTAAGTGACTTACCCAGGGTCACACAGCTAGTAAGTGCCAAGTGTCTGAGGCCAAATTTGAACTTAGGTCTTCCTGCATCTAGGGTCCGTGTTTTATCCACTGTACCACCTAGCTGTGCTCCCCCCCCCATTTTTTTAATTTAACAAACATTTACTAAATGATTGTGTACAAGTCACCATTCAAGGATTTGGAACCATTTTTGCCTCAACACTTCCATAGATCTACCATTTTCCTCATGTGGGTACACTAAGGGCACAGCTTTTGTAACAGACCTGCCCTTATTGCACAGCTCTTGTCTGAATCTTTACAACATGCCAACTCAAAATGCTGAAAGTCTTTTTTTTTTAATTTTGTGAATTTCATTATAACCCAGCTTCTCCATCATTTATCCCTCTCTTACTTCATAAATAGCCCATCTTTTCCCAGTATTATTTATTTGTAAGATAACATTCTTTATGACACTTCTACATAATTCCTTGTTGATAAAAGTTTTATATATTGCTCATGCTCTTCATGTAGAACTCCAGTAACCTTTGGAAAAGCCATGACTTTAATTCTTTGGAGACTGGTATTTCATAACTCATAGTCAAACAGTAGCATCAAAAGAATATTGGTTCTATGTTTCAGGAAAATACTTTTTATTTGAATCATTATTTATTTGAAAGCTCTATTCAAGATATATTTGATAATGGACCTGTTCTTTGGCTTAATAAGCCAACTGTTCATCATAAACAAAAGGACAAAAAGGCCTTAGTTTTTAGTTACCAATTTGAGAAATGTTTATTAAGCACCTACCATGTATCATGAATGACACTAGGCAGCAGGGATGCAAAGATAAAAATGAAATGGTCCCTCTCCTCTAGAAACGTAATTCTATTGTGGGAGACAATGTGTTCAAACACACACATATGTATGTATATTTATTTATATGTGTGTATGTGCATGTGTATATGTCTGTGCATATATACACATTTATATATATATACACAAAAAATATAAAAAGTAAAATACAAGATAATTTTGTAGGGAAGACACTAACAGCTGAATGGATCAGGAAAGTTTTCCTATAGGCATTAGGGTTAAGTAAATAACCCCATTGATAATTAATAAATATCACTAGTAAAGATTAACCAACATTTAAAATAATTATTTATATACTAAATGCCATCTTTTCTTATGGATGCTATTATATTGTTTTATAAAAAAATTACCTCACCTCATTTAAAGTAAGTGATAGAAAGTTTTGCTCTGATACCTTAACATGTTTCAAACAAGCAACAATCTTCTTTTTATCAACTTTTGGGGTCCAAAGGAATTTTTAGCTTTCCCTTGGCATACTACCAATGTACCCCTATCTGCTGATGGCAGTGTCTGCATTGAGCCCAAAACAGATTGGAAACAGATCCAAAGCTCTGCAAAAAATCCAACAGAAAAGCTTTCTTAATAAAGGGAATATTTTGATGACTCCTGACAAAAAAAGGAATTCTAAGAGAAGTGTATTACCCATTTGGCATCTGTAATCTCTAAATGTTAGTCAAAATTCGATTGTAATCTATATTTTCTGGTGGGATAATTTTCCCACATCCCCTCCAACATACAATATTTTCCTTATTTGTTATATTTGCTACTCTGATAGGTGTGAAATGATACCTCAGAGTTGTTTTAATTTGCATTTCTCTAATCAGTAGTGATACAGAGCATTTTTTCATACAACTACAGATAACTTTGATTTATTTATCAGGCAACTGCCTGTTCATATATTTTGGCTATTTATAAATTGGAGAATGACTTGTATTTTTATACATTTGACTCAGTTTTCTATATATGTGAGAAATGAGGGATTTATCAGAGATACTTTTTCCAAAAATTCTTTCCCAATTTTCTATTTCCCTTATAATCTTGGTTACATTGGTTTTGTTTGTGCAAAAATGTTTTAATTTTATATAATAAAAATTATCTATTTTACATTTTGTATTACTCTCAATATTTTCTTTGGTCCTAAATTCTTCCTCTGTCCATAAATCTGACAGATAAACTACTCCATGCTCTCTTAATTTGCTTATGGTATCATCCTTCATGTGCAAATCATGTACCCATTTTGATGTTATTTTTGTATGTGGTGTAAGATGTTGTTCTATACTTAGTTTCTGCCATACTGTTTTCCAGTTTTTCCTGAAGAATAATGAGTTTTTGTTCCAAAAACTTGGATCTTTGAGTTTATCATATACTATATTATTACAGTCATTTACTAGAGTGTAATTTGAACCTCTTCTATTCTACTGATCCACCTCTCTATTTCTCAGCCAGTACCAGATTGTTTTGATAATTACCATTTTATAATAAAGTTTGAGGTCTGGTACTGCTAGACCACCTTCTTTTGTATTTTTTTTCATTGATTCCCTTGATATCCTTGAGCTTTTGTTCTTCCAGATGATTTTTGTTATTATTTTTCTAGATATATAAAATAATTTTGATAGTTTGATTGGCATGGCACTGAATAAATAGATTAATTTAGGTAGGTTTGTCATTTTTATTTATTGGCTTGGCCTACCAATGAGCAATTAATATTTATTAATATTTTTCTAATTGTTTAGATCTGACTTTATTTGCATGAGAAATGTTTTATAATTGTATTCATATAGTTCCTGCATTTGTCTTGGCAGGTAAATTCCCAAGTATTTTATATTGTCTAAAGTTATTTTAAATGGAATTTCTCTTTCTATCTCTTGCTGCTGGACTTTGTTGGTAATATGTAGAAATGCTGATGATTTGTGTATGTTTATTTTGTATCCTGTGACTTTTCTGAAGTTGTTAATAATTTTAAGTAGTTTTTTAGTTGACTTTCTAGGATTTTCTAAGTATAACATCATATCATCAGCAAAAGAGTGATAGTTTTATTTCCTCATTAATTTTCTAATTCCTTTAATTTCTTTTCCTTCTCTTGTTGCTATAGCTAATATTTCTAGTAAAATATTAAATAATAGAGGTGATAATGGGCATCCTTGATTCACCCTTGTTTGTATTGGGAAGGCTTCTAGCTTATTCCCATTACAGATAATGCTTGCTGATGGTTTTGGATAAATATAACTTATCATTTTTAAGGTAAGTTCCATTTATTTCTATGTTCTCTAATAATTTTAATAGCAATGGGTGCTGTATTTTGTCAAAGGCTTTTTCTGCATCTATTGAAATAACTATATGATTTCTGCTGGTTTTGTTATTGATATGGTCAATTAAGCTGATAGTTTTCCTAACATTGAACCAGCCCTGTATTCCTTGTATAAATACCATCTGGTCATAGTTATGATCCTTGTGATGTATTGCTGTAAAAGTTTTCTAATATTCTATTTTAAATTTTTGCATCAATATTCATTAGGGAATTGATTTATACTTTCCTTTCTCTGTTTTGGCTCTTCCTGGTTTAGGGATCAGCACCATATTTTTTCCAGAAAAGGAATTTGTTAAGACTCCTTCATTTATTTTCTCAAAATTTTTATATAGTATTGGGAATAATTGTTCTTTAAATGTTCAGTAGAATTCACTTGTAAATCCATCTGGTCCTGGGGATTTTTTCTTAGGAAATTCATTGATGGCTTGTTCAATTCCTTTTCCTAAAATTGGGTTAAGTTTTATTTCTTCTTCTGTTAATATGGGTAAGTCATATTTTTGTAGTTATTCATCTCATTTAGATTGTCAAATTTATTGGCATATAATTGGGCAAAATAGTTTCTAACAATTGTCTTAATTTCCTCTTCATTGGTGGTGAGTTCACCCCTTTCATTTTTAATGTTTTTTTCCTTTTTCTTTTCCTTTTTTTCTTCTTTTCCCTCCTTTTTTAATGTGATTAAAAGATTTTAATTGGACACATTTGTTCAAGTATAGCAAAGGCAAAATTAAATATGGATTATAACAACATTAAGTAGAAAATATTTTCTTGGAATTATATATTTAGTGTGTTTTGTATATATACATATGTACATACAAAGTATGTATATGTGTAAAATTCCCCTACATATAAAGAAATCCCAAGTATTGTTTGGATAATTATATATTACTTTCAGGATATATCAGTTCATCTATGTGTCTTTGTCTAGCAATTAAGATCATAAATCTTCTATAACTTTGTAAATAGTATTCAAGAGTTTCTATATCTTCTAAAATTGTTAACTCTGGGGGGCAGTTAGGTGACACCCCTTTCATTTTTTTTTGCAGGGCTATGGGGGTTAAGTGACTTGCCCAGGGTCACACAGCTAGTAAGTGTCAAGTGTCTGAGGCCGGATTTGAACTCAGGTACTCCTGAATCCAGGACCAGCACTTCATCCACTGTGCCACCTAGCTGTCCCCCCTTTCACTTTTAATACTAGTAATTTGGTTTTCTTCTTTTCTTTTTTTGATCAAATTAATAAATGACTTATCTTTTTAATTTTTTTTCATAAGACCAGCTTCTAGCTTTATTTAATATTTCAGTGGTTTTCTTACTTTCAATTTTATTAATCTCTCCTTTTCTTTTCAGGATTTTCAATTTGGTGTTTAGTTTGGGATTATTAATTTGTTTATTTAAAAATTTTTTTAGTTGCATGCCTAATTCATTGATCTGCTTTTTCTCTTTTTTACTGATGTAAGCAGTTAGGGATATAAATTTTCCCCTAAGTACTGCTTTAGCTTCATCCCATAAATTTTGATATGTTATCTCATCATTGTTATTTCCTTTAATGAAATCATAGACTGTTTCTATGATTTCTTCTTTGACCCACTTGTTTTTAAGATCAGATTATTTAATTTCTAATTGATTTTTAATTTTTCTTTCAATGGTACATCCCTGAATGTAGTTTTTTATTGCATTATGATCTGAAAAGGATTTGCTTATTATTTCTGTGTTTCTGCATCTGGTGGTGAGGTTTTTATGTCCTAATACTTGGTCAGTTTTTATGTAGGACCCATGTACTGCTGAGAAGGTATATTTCTTTCTATTCCAATTCAATTTTTTGGACAATTTAGTGTTTTCTGTGTTTCCTCATGTGAATGCACACGTGTGTGTGTGTGTGTGCATGCGTGTGTGGAGGGTCAAGAGGAGAGGGGAGTGATGAACAGGATTGAGCATCCTGCTGATGTTATAGAAATATGTTACTCACCTGCTTGAACTACTGCATCTTCCAAGAGCCTTGGGTATAGCATACTCCTTTCATGTGGCAAAAATCTATGCTACATCTTAATAAATCATTGTAAACATATCAACAAATTATGTAGTATTATAAGATTTGAAAAATGGGAACATCTGAGGATGAGCTATTTTTTCAGAAAATATGTGCATCATAACTTTTGTGTTACTCCAATAAATATGACTGGGTATTTGGTTGTTGTTGCTCATTTACTTTTAATTTTCTTCTTGTCAAACTTAATTATAAACACATTAATTATTGTTTATATGTATATGTATAAAACAGTATGCAAAATATATTTTATATATAATATGTATGGGAAAAATCTTACACAATTATGGGCAATATGTTGACTTTATATTGCCTTTTTTTACTTACTTTACTTATACTGAAAATATACTGAATTTTTCTCTAATTTTCTATTTTTTAGTAATTTCCAAAAGCTTGTTGGCATTTGAAAGAGGTGAGATTTCATCACCAAATAATATTTATTCTAAAAAGAAATACATTCCATCCAGCACAGAATATACTTGGATTATAAAAGTTCTTTTTTTTCTGGGTATTTGCAGCACATTTGTGCAAGTTGTTAAAAAGACTTGTTTTGCTTGAATGTTCTTTAGCACATTTCTGAGTGATACAGTAACATTCAGCATCTCTGACAAATTTCCTGGGCATCTTTAGTAAGAGTTTATGTCTTTATTAGATTTATAGAAATGTGCAGGAATTGTGAAAACTTCCAGGTCCAAACTAATAATACAAAATGAAGACAAAGATGGCTTCCAACCAGTAACCAAAACTTTGGCCTTGTCTTTCCCTTGCCTTGCCCTTGCCTTGCCCTTGCCCTTGCCTTTGCCCTTGCCCTTGCCTGCCCTTGCCTTGCCCTTGTCCTGTCTTGCCTTGCCTTGCCCTGCCTTGCCTTGCCCTGCCTTGCCTTGCCTTGCCTTCCATTGCCTTGCCTTACCTTCCATTGCCTTGCTTTGCCTTCCCTTCCCTTCCCTTTCTTTTACTTTTTTTTTCAGTCTCCCTTTTATAAAAAAATCATTTTTACCTTGTTTCTTTCTTCTATTCTTACTTCTACCTTCTTTAAGGATTGATTGGCCTCTTGTTAGGCTAAGGAGATCCTAGCTGACAGAAAGTGACTCCATGTTTGATCACTGATTGACCCACCTATGTACCAGGAATTTCTTATGTATTCAACAACAAGTTTGGCCAGCTACATTTAAGGGTAGGAATGAAAGGTTCATGTGATTCACGTATACAAGTTAGCCAACTTTCTAATCATAGGCCCTTGTGGTCCATAAGGTGAATGTCTCAGTTCAGACATTCTACTGATTGATTTGGCCCATAAGGTCACACTTCCACTCATTCCCTGTTAATTTATCCAGCATCAATAATCAGATATAAAGTCAGAGACCCAGGAATCTGGGCTTTCAGTTTGGGTATATATTTCATAAGACCACTTGTGGTGCTCATAGATCTGTGGGGCTGGGGAGTTGCACTGCTGCATTTGTGATATTTTGAGTACCTGTGTTCCTTATCCCCACACCTTCTTTAGCCCATCCTATCCTTTTCCTTTTAACCATTTCCTCTTCTCACAGTATAGTTCTTCTCTCTTTGTCTGTCTCTCTGTCTCTCCCTTTTTCCTTTATTCCTTCCTTTCTCCCTCTCTATTTTCTTTCTTTTTTCTTTCTTTTTCTTTCCCTCTATTCCTCTCTTGTTCCTGCTTTCCTCCCTCCCTCCTTCTTTCTTTCCTTCCTTTCTTGCACATTATTTTTATGTTTAGTTTTCCCCCTATACATTTTTCCTGAATATTTTTATGCTTTAAAAAAGTTCTATTATTATCTTATACAGATCACTTAAATTCTTAAAATATACAATGCCTGAATAAAGAGAGAGATTTAGCCTGACAAAAATGTTAATACAAAGAATAGAATTCAGAATTGTTTTGGCTGTTTCAATTAAACATTAGGGGAAAATGTTGTCTCTATCTTTTTTTTCCTGACTAAGATTCAGTTTACAGATTTTCAAAATACTAGGCCCACAGGCATCCAACATTTTGGCCCCAAATGAGTTTTCTCTCCCTGTACTGGCTGCCCAAGTGGAACTGGAAAAGGGGGAAAAAGGATATAGCAGGATATGGATCCTGACTCACAGACAGTCAGCAGGCTTCAAATAATGAGTAAGCATGGGAGTGGGGAGTGACTCATTGAGATCCACTCCATAGACCCTTGATGTGGAAAAGTCTTAGGGGAGGGGGAAAAATGTATGAACCTTTTTGAGAAGCTGAAATCCCCTGAATCAAGTTGGTCTCCTTATCTGTAGCATGAGGAGTTTGAACTGGAGATCTCTGGGTTCTCTTCTAGTTTTAATGATCCTAGTAAGAAAGGGTCATCACTGGAGATAAAGCACTATGGACTCCATAAGTTCATCCCAGAGAAGACAAGACATAGGGGAGACATCATGGACTTCTTCAGGTATCTGAAAGTCTGGTCCCAGTGGTGGTCTCAGGAACCAAGCAAAATAAGTCTAGCCCCAGTCATAAGACAGAGCATGGAAGCTACATATAAGAAGAGTACTGCTAAATGCAAGGGAAAACTGCTTCAAAACTACAGTTGTTCAAAGGTAAAGGACTGATTTAGGAAATTGTGAGCTCACTGCCATTATAGGGTACCAACTGGATGCTGAGTGACCTCTTGTTCATACTATCATAGGGGGTACTTCAATTCATGGAGAGGGTTCACTGGCTCTTTCTAATCTGAGATTCTAAGATTATAGAACATGAATGCTGAATCAGTTTCTTTTTTAAAAAATAAAAATAAAATATTTCAACATCTTTTTTTTTAACCAAGTAATTAAAATTGGTCACTGCATTAAATTTGGGCTTTGGAGACTTCAAAAATTTTAAAATGGCCTTTTACTGCTGTTTCCCTCTATCTTATTATATCATTTTATATATTGGTTTCCTGGTCCTGCTTTCTTTGCTCTGCTTCAGTTCATATAATAGTTGGAGTCTTGTCCATGAGAAGTTATTTAGAGGTAGGTGGGATACCAGGAAGAGCTCTCTTCTCTGATATTCCTAGATGAAGATTGAAATTCTTCCATTAATAATAGTTATTCATTCCTTTATATTAATATTGTTTTTTCTAGTAGCTTCTTTCCATTGCCTGTGTTAATACAAGCTATACCTTTAAAGCTACCAGGATAGCAGTCTTGTTGACTCTTTTCTGTCAGAATCTTAGGGATTAAGGTCCAGTTTACCCATAGCATGGGTACCATGTACTAAACTGGGTTGCGGAAAGGGTCATCTTCTTCTTCCCAACTTGGGCCCTATGGGCCCAAGAAGTGGGTTTGGGATTTTGGTCTGTTTCATTTTTCCTTTTTCAGTTGTAGGCACAAACAATAAAGTACCCAGACCCAACAACCTTGAAGCCCTGCTGGGCTGACAGCAACATTTGGCCAGGATCCAGCTATGTATTTTGACAATAATAGTTCCTGGGTAGATCTGGTCTCTTGAAAAGAGAAAAGAAATATGCCTATAGCCTGGAAGCTGAAAGATTGGAAAGGTATTCAAGCCCAGATATGGAGCAGCAGGAGACTTGGACTTTGGACTCCACCATTACTCAAGTTATTCAGCCAATATGTGTCTAGTGGGAAGCACAGCAGCCTGTTGGGCAGTCCTAAGTTTATTTTCCTTCTGGTGAGCTTCAAGTCTACAGAATAAAACTATAAGATGAGATTTTTGTTAATTTTCTATGGAGTAAAATTGAAACACTGCAATATCCAGATGCAAAATCAACCCATGCTTTGTTCTCTGTCTAGTTCCTTTCTCTTCCAAGGAGAGAACAAAGCATGGGATGATTTTGCATCTGGAGGATTTACCTGTATCCTTATGGAAAATGGGACTCATCAGATTTCAGGGGGCTATTTCACTAGTGACTCTTGTTCATTCCCCTTCCAAGGGGAGTTCAAACCATAGGGTGGCACCATGAGTGTAGAGAACTTTCCCTCTTTAGGACCCTGTGGGATGTCAGATTCATTAGAGACTGAGAGGTATTATATTGATTGTGTAAGAAATACTGCAAGTCATTCATGTACTTTTGGTAGGCATATTATATAAGGGAAGTTGTGAATTATTTACCTTGGTTTTACATTTTATATTGGGAAGAATAAAGTCCAACTTGTGCCTGATATATGCATTGTTCTTTTAAGTAATCCTATAGGACCTAGGGGATTATTAGGTTGTTTGGATTGGACTGGATCTATTGTATAAACTTATTTATAGATCTAAATCAGAACAAGAAGAGAGAATTAATTTTCAAGAAAGTCAACACAGGAAGCTAAAGCTAACATATTTGAGATGGTAAATTTTGGAAAAAAATAGGATTTGGGGTTGAGTGGTTTGTTTTGCTCAGTAAGGATGCCATTGGATTTTCCACCAATGTAAAAGCTTTTGTGTGTTTTTCTACATCCATGGTAAGATGCCATAAAGCCAAGGATTATTTTTGAAATTTATTTATTCTGCAAAGCTCACAGACCATTCATAAATCAAGAGAGAAGTTCCATCCTTTTGTTTTCAAGTCTCTTGCATCTGGTCCTTTTCATAAGTCATTTGGTTTGTTTATGATTTAGGGAACTCCTTAAGTAAGAAGATCAATTGAGATAAAACCAAACTCACCCTCTATTCCATATCTAAACCATCTCCATGGTTTATCTACTTTGCTTTCACAATATTTTCACACCCATCCCCTGCTTTCTATTTCTATAGGCGCTATCTTGTGTCCAGGCCCTTATGGGTAAAAAGTTTCTGAAATAGTTCCACAGTAAGCCTTCCTACTTTGTGTTCCTTCACCTCTGATATTTTTACCATATACTTAATGATACAGATTTTCCTAAAACATGAATTTCATGTTACTTCCTTGTTTTTAATCCTTCCATGGCTCCCTAACATCTCTAGGATAAATTTCATTCAAGACCCTCCATAAGTTAGCTCCAATGTTCTTTTCTAGTCCTATTTCTTACTATTCTGCACAATGAATCCTTCATCTAGTCAAATGGTTCTAGTTCACCATTCCCTGAAGACATTAGCTAGTCATTCCATTGAATTAGGAATTTTTTCTTTGTTAAATTATATATTTAACCAATGACTTAACAAATTTGTGTGATTTAGCTTATCAGCTCTTACTCCAAAGTGAGAGAACTGATTTTTATCTCTTCTATTAACAGGAGTCCTAATCTTGGAGCATTATAGATTAGAAAAAAAAGTGTGGTTTGGAGGAGTTGACCCAAATCCTAGATTCTGCTCCGGACTATCTAGTAAATGACTCAAAATTCCTGGACCTCAGTTTCCTAGTTTGAAAAATAAGGGCATTATAATAAACCCCTAAGATTTTTTTTAACAACTCTGTTGTAGGCTGGGTCTTACTCAGTTTGGTCCCCTCATAGTTTAGGTCTTATATTGCAATGATATGAGATTCAGCAGTGAACAAAAAGAGATTTATGTAACCATAGCAGGGGAAGGCTATTCAGCAAGGACAGCAGCTGAATGAAGTTTCCTGTCTCTGAATTGTCCATCATGGTCAGCACTGGTGAGAAGCTAGAGTTCTTCATTGCCTTTTTGTACTCAGGTGATCAGGAATTCTTGTCAACAGGCCAAGACCCTGAGCCAATTAAGTCTCTTGGATTGTTTAAGGAAAACCTATTCTAACTTGTGTAGGAGAGAAGGGGCTAGGTTATTGCTCCCACCAACATCTAAATCTATGATGTTTGATTCTGTCTTTCCTCTCACAGCTAGCCTTATTGCTTCTACTTTCAACAATATCATCATTCTATCTCTTTTTCAGGTTGTTGTGAGGTTAAAACAAGATAATATTTGTTGATTTAAGGAGAGGTATGTTCACCACTCTCCTGTCCTGATCTCTGGTCTGCAAGCAACCACAGGCCTGCTTTTCTTCCCTGAAACAATGGCTGCAAGTTCTTGTGTGCTTGTGTTCCTCCCCCACCTTGGACTACCACCCAAGACTGTGACCTGGATCCCAGTATAGGCAAAACAAGAGAGTCCTGTCTCAGTGCTAGCAAAGAGACCCTTGTAATCTACTTCTAGACATTTGTTCAATCCCCTTAACATCTGTGGGTTGAGTTCTAGTGCTGATTCAGAGGCTCCTGAGGTCTGCTGGGGCCAGGTTTGCGCTGGTGTGGCTTGTGCTGGACTGTGCTCCACTCTCGCCCTGGTACAACAGACCTTTCCTGCTGACCTTCTAAGTTGTCTTTGGCTGGAAAATGATTTTACCCTGTCCTTTTGTGAGTTCTGTTGCTCCAGGAATTGGCCTATGGATTTATTTGAAGGCATTTGGAGGGGTCTTGGGGAGAGCTCAGGCAAGTCACAGCCTTTCCTCTGCCATCTTGGCTTTGCCAGGAGATAATATTTATAAAGCACTTTCTGAACCTGAAAGAGCTACAAAAACCCAGCTCTTTATTATAATATCATTATTTTCTAAATCCTGATCTTATCCTGTCCCATTCCATCTTCGCAATTTTTCTCATTCCGTTCTCCATGCATTTTCCCCTTGCCAAATCATGATTTCAATCTGTTGAAGACTCTTTCTTCCTTCAAGGCTAAATTTCTTTTTTTTTTTCTTTTTGTGGGGCAATGGGGGTTAAGTGACTTGCCCAGGGTCACACAGCTAGTAAGTGTCAAGTGTCCGAGGCCGGATTTGAACTCAGGTACTCCTGAATCCAGGGCTGGTGCTTTATCCACTGTGCCACCTAGCTGCCCCCATGGCTAAATTTCTTCATCAAAATGTGAATAATGATAGCACTTAACTTCTAGGATTGTTGTAAAGATAAAATGAGATATTTGCAAAACCCTTTGAAAATCTTTGTGATGAGTAAAATTAAATGTATGGTCTCCTATTCCTGGCCCAAGTGTATGGAAAATTAGCTGGGGTTTCTAATATATATGTTACTTAGAAATTAGAGGCTACTGTACCAGTTTTGAGCATTAAGCATTTATTAAAGCGTATTAGATATTAGTAAAGAGAGAACACATGACTCTGAAAGATAGGAAAGCCTAGAGAAAAGAGAAAATGGGGAACCCTATAGGACTGTGTCTGTACTCACCCTTTTCCAGTGCCAAAGAGTGACTGAGTCTCTATGCAAACTCGCTGAAGGCAGGAGCAGAGCCCGCCCATAAACATTGTTCAAAGCTCATTGACTAGCATCACTCAAATCTATTGCTTCACTGGATTTGAGGGCTATTCGGGGGCAGTCATACTGATGTCAGAGCCCAGAGAACAGGTCCTCTGGTGGGAACAAAGCTTTCATGTAGGTGTGGTTTTGGGGGTACCTGGAAGTCCCAAAACCCCTATTATTTTCTCACACCTTAAAGAACTAAGTAAAAAAGAGGAGGGAGAGTGAGCAGGGAGTGCATTAGTAGGAAGTGATAGAATTGCCAAAAGAAATGAACATGAATAAAATATTTAAAAATCACAGAAAACAATTAAGAAAAGTTCAGAAGAGGACATTAAAAATGACATTTTTTTTACTACTTTGTTAAATGTATTATATGTTTAAACAACTCTGTAACTGAAATTCATAGTTTCATATATTTTTGTTCTTCTTTGGATATGGAAATCTATGTTTGTTAGATATTTATATTTTCAAATATATTTGTTTTGTCATAATAAAAAATAAATTTCAAAAAAAGGAAACCTAAGCCTAGGTTTTATGTAGGATAGGTTCAATCATTAACCAGTTATATAACCACAAGGAAATGACTTCATTAATAACAGGTAACATTTACATAGTGCCTACTATGTGCCAGGCACACTGCCAAGTGCTTCACATATATTATCTCATTTAATCTATACAGCAACTCTGGGAGGTAGGTGCTATCATTATCCACCTTTTACAGATGAGAAAACTGAGGCAAACAGAGGTTAAGTGACATACCCAGGTCACACAGCTAATAAATATCAGAGGTTGAATTTGGACTCAGATCTTCCTGACTCCAGGCCGAACACTCTATTCATTGTGCCACCTTTCTGGACATTATTATTATTATTATTATTATTATTATTATTATTATTATTATATCTCTGTACAATAAGGAATTTGGGATTGGTGAGTTCTAAGATTCCTCCCAAAATGAGGATCTTAACAAAATGAACATCTGAGGATAGCTGCTATTTAAAAAAAAAAAAGCTGTATTATGACATCATTTTTTCTTCACCCTGTATGCTTGAAAAAAATCAAATTTCAAAAATAACATCCATGTGAATGGCCATCTTCAGAAACTCTTAAGGAAACCAAATGTGTATTTCATTGACTTAACACAACAATGAATTGCACATCTGAAACGAGTTGTGTGTGTGGTTTAGCAAAACAAAATTAAGAGTCATCCTAGGGAAGGACATTGCCACAGCTTTGGCGTAATTAGGAATCATCATAATCAAATCCAGGAAATTGGCACATCTGCTTTTCAGGCTGTTGATCCAACTGTGTTGCTGAATGTGCCGTACTGGCAAGAGCAGCTCTGATGCAGCTTGATGTGTTCTGCAAAGCTGTCTTTGCATAAATATTTACATAATTTTCTCCAAATACCGTTATAAGCAGTTGTTTTTTTACCACTTTTTCTCCCTTGGGTTATTATTTCTTTCCATCTCTCATCCTAGGGATGGAGTGCTCACTTGTTATTATGAGGAGTTATCTTTTTTAAAGGTCATATGGGGGGAACTCAAAATCAAAATACCCTGAAATTTAAAAAAAAAGCGCCCATTGATATTTTTCTTTAAAAAAACCCCAAAACAACTCTGACTAGTATTGCTTCAGCTTTGTTGTACTTACGTTTATTCAGTGGAGGTCAACCAGGAGACCTTGATTCTTGTCTTTGATCTGCCATTAACTAGCTCTTTGACATTGGACATCAGAGACTCTTTGGGTGTCAGTTTTCTCTTTTATAATATGAGAAATGTGGATCTTTAAGGTCTTTTTCAAATCTGGAATTCTATGGATTCATTTTTGAATACTTTATTTCCTTTTATTATTTTCATCAAGGATATTTAAATCTGGGGGCAGCTAGGTGGCACAGTGGATAAAATACCGACCCTGGATTCAGAAAGACCTGAGTTCAAATCCAGTCTGAGACACTTGGCACTTACTAGCTGTGTGACCCCAGGCAAGTCACTTAACCTTCATTGCCCCCCCCCACCTCAAAGAATATTTAAATCCATATAAATAATCTGATAGTATATGTTGGTATTTATCTTGGACCCATAGGTCAATAAGCATTTAGTCTACCTTAGGGAATACATTGGATAAAGTCTTGATGATACCTTGTTCTTTAATCTATGGGCTATAAACTGGAGCGAGAGTATAAAGCCTCATGGAGAAATCCTCTGAGGATTGACACAGAGATAGGCAAATGCATCTCTCTTTCAAAAGGTACAGCAGAGGAAGAATGGTCTACTCTCTGTGAGTTATGAAATTAAATAAATTAGAAAAACTTAAGATCTAAGCAAGAACCAAATTTCCAATAGACTGACTGGAAAGAAGATTGAAGATAATCAATTAATAGGAATTTTGAACCACACCCTTTCATAATAGCCTACAGGAATTTTCTCTCCTTTGTTAAAGAGCTCAGCAAAGTCTCTTGAGGTTCTGGGAGAATCACAGTTTATGTTTGTTAGAAATCCCTTTAATTCTATCCTTGCAACTAAGAAATGACCACTAATGATTACTAAACTCAGTATTCTAGATTACTTATTTTGAACTACAATGATATCACATTAAAAATAATCATGCAGCTATGTGTGAGATAATAATGAGCTGATATATTGTATAGCACTTTGTATGAAAGGTTGACCTCTAAGACATATCCAACGCGGATTGCTTCCATTTTACAAAATGAACAAAGTGGGACTCAGAATACCATATTTTTTATTGATGTGTTTACCTATCTATAAGGGATGTTTAAATTAAGTGACCTAAACTTGGCATTTAAATACAAATTTTGCATCTTCCTTTAACTATTCTTTTCCTTTGCAAAACACTACCTACCCTATAATTTCAAGGTACTTTGCAGATTTGATCACCCAGGTATTAAAATTGTCCTGCCCTGGTCAACCTCAGAGGAAATGCCGTAGTCTGCAATATGCCCAAACACGTGCAATGCATGGGGTGGGGGGTGATGGATCTATGAATGCATTATTCCTTTTTGATTAATGGAGCTGGAAAAGAGGTATGTAGGGACTACTGTCGTTTTTATCTTGCAGATGAACATGTTAAAGCCCAGAAAATTTAAGTACTAAGAAAGACCCAACAAATCATAATCAGAACCGGAAGTTAATATTACTGATGATGTCCTTTACCTTTCTTTCTTTTCCATTCTGCTTCTTCCCTCCTTCCTTCCTTCATTCCTTCTTCCCTCCCTCCCTTCCTTTCTTCTTTCTCTATCTCCCTCCCTCCTTCCTTCCTTCCTTCCTTCCTGCCTTCCTTCCTTCCTGCCTTCCTCCCTATTTCCCCAAATATTCATTATGAATGTCTTTTGTCATTACTTCACAATCATTTTGGGAGGTGTCAAGCCCTCCTCCCTCCCCCTAAATGAAAGTCATCTTTTTTTTTTTCAGGGCAATGAGGGTTAAGTGACTTGCCCAGGGTCACACAGCTAGTAAGTGTCAAGTGTCCGAGGTTGGATTTGAACTCAGGTCCTCCTGAATCCAGGGCTGGTATTTTACCCACCGAGACACCTAGCTGCCCCCTGAAAGTCACTCTTGTAACAAAGAGAAACAATTATGCGAAAACACAGGATTCAGCGACCATAAAGGACAATGCAAACATTAATTTATGGTCTTTTATTCTGCTTTAAAACCTTAGAGCTTGTCAAGTGAGATAGTGTTTTTTTCTGGACCACATGCACCAATGAATAACGAATAAACAAACATTCTGCAGTGCAAATTATCTTTTTCAACCTCTGTATCTTTAGTAGCTACTTAAATCACTATATTTTCATTTTCCCTTTTCCTAATAGTCCTGACAGCCATCAAGTTTCTCAAGTGCTTACAATTTCTTTGGAAATAGATACCTATGTTGTGTCTTTAATTGGTAACAGTTATGATCTGATTCAAAGGCTGAACGTCTGTCAGTGAGTTTTATATTCATATTTATATCCTAAAATCAGAGTTGTTTTTTTTACTTGTTCTGTCTTCAATTATCTTGGACAAAAAGATTTTTTAAAAACTCCACATATGTCTTAGCACATTTTGTAGTTTCTAATCTAACCAGGATTTTTAAAAAATCTTCTTCTGAAGTCATCTTCAGAATTCATTTACCTTACCTATAATTTGTTTGATTTTTAAAAATTAAGTCTTTTATTCTGCACAACTGTGAAATACATATATGTTTTATCTTTTTGTATTGCAGATTCTGCCAAACTTTCCTGAAATTACATGTTTGAATTGGTTAGAAGGAAAAGGAAGGAAGGGAGGAAAGAAGAAGGAAGGAGGAGATTAGGTTCATAACTTAGATCAGTTTTATAGAGCACAGCCTTAATTTCCAAACCCTGCCCCCCACTATCCACCCCTAACTCCAGTTCCAGGCACTCTGGCTTCTCTAGGCTTCTCTACCGGGTTGGTTGGCTTCAATATCCCATGTGGAATTCTAGCTCCAAGGTGTCCGTGACTTGCTTTCCCAGGTCCAATGAGGGTCACCACTGGGGCTTGAAAAGGAAAAGGAAAAACGAAAGAGAACACACCCCAAATTCATTTCTTAGGGCCAGGGCAAAAGGGAAATCAAGTTATTCTCTCCAGGTTTAGTTTATTGCACTTGCACTGTGTGTGGGTGAACAGTGATCTTCACTCTCTGGACACAGCTGGAAAGAATGAGACAGCTGGCCAGTTTTAAAAGCCCAGCCTGTTTGGGCTACGCAGTGAATCAAAGGAGGCTACTTTATCTGCATGGTAGGTAAACACAGGGTGCAGTCTGCTTCCATGTTAGGCAATTTGGGCCTGCACAGGGCAAAGCCACTTGCATGCATTTTTAGCAATATTTGTGAATTAATTGGCAAAATAAATAAGGACATTGTAACTTACCAATTAATTATTTATCCTAAATTTTATTAGCAGGAGGGACCATTTTCTTGATATAAATGGATTCTTTTGAGGTTATCTCACAGTCAACCTTCATGATTTAAAGTTACTGAATTCTCCTTTCCTAGTGGACTTAAAGTCCACTGTGGTTATCTTTCTTTCCTCCTCCTTTCCTTCTTTCTTTCCTTCCTTCCTTTCACATATTGGGGGAAGCAAGTTTGTATATCTGTGATTATATCTTTTGAAGTAAATATTTCTTTAGAAAATGTAATTCAATTGTTAGCAGCTAAATGGAACTAGGGTTCAGGTGGCCATGCCTACTATCTAAGGAAACATTATCAGTGGCAGCTGAAGCCATTGGCAGAAAACTTAGATACCATAGACTCCCTTAAGGGTATCCAAGAACCCTGGGAGAAGAGCGAGATTAGACACACCTGTCCTGCAAGCAGTGGCGACCAGGATTGTCAGTATTAAATGTACAACAAAAGCATGCCATTGTAGCAAACAGAATATACCTGATTGTCCTTTAAGGGCATAAGCCAATTAAAAATTTATCCATATTTATTTAGTTTTTCCAAGTACAGGAGACATGAATTGGGCATTTTCTGAAGGAAATCCAATGTCAGTGAAAGAGACCTGTTCTTTGTAGGAGTGCAAATCAGAACACTGGGCACACACCATGCTTGGACCCAGACCTGCCTGCTATCCCCAGTTGTTCTACCCCCATGACATAGAAAAGAACCCTTCCCCATCATCATCCTCTACTCCCCATACTCATTGGCAGGGACTGGAGACTTGACTGGGAAGAAATATGCCTAGAATAAACCTCCTTGTGCTTGTGTTTCTAGTGCGTACAAAAGTCTCATCTTGGTCATTGACTTTAGATCTGTTCTGCATACAAATGGCCTTTGGGGAGAATCCAAAATTTGAGATTGTTTTCCGTGCCAAATGTTAAAATCTTTTCCTTTAATAAGTTAGATTCTATCCAATACCCCCAACAACTGACCAAATGAAAGCTTTGGATCATTAAAAAGAACAGTGAAAAGACACGCATATAATGCACATAAAACGTTGGATAATACACAGCTAGTTTTAGATTCTGAATATAAAATTAATTTGCTATGATATTTCTTTGCTCTGACATAAGTTGTAAGTGATGTTTAAATGAAGCTACAATTTCAGAATGCTTTTAAGTGTTAACAATGTTCCAGTTTCCACATGGAGCTGTAACCTGCATTTCAGCTGGCATTCCCCTTAAATAAAATTGGACACAGTGCTGGAAGAAATGAGAAGGCTCAGTTTTAATCTACTCTTGCTGCAAAGCATGCTAAGTCCATCACTACGCATAGCATAACTGGATTTCCACTACCATTATGTTTCTGGAGTGTTTTTACTCAGGATGTCAGAATTCCAGTAGATCTTTCTATAAGAAGACATTTGAAATACTGTATTAATTAAATAGACTGCCTTAAAGGGTAGGCGTGTTACCATTTTTAAAAAAAGGTTATTTCTTTAAATAGTGAAAATGATTTGCTTTTTTATGACTTTTTAACTTTTTATTAACATAAAAAGCCATCATAGGTTGTATTAATTTACAAGTCGCATTTAGAATACACATATAGTCCCAAACTGCCTCACAAAATGAATGAGGAAACAATTGTCACGGGGGAGGGGGGGCGGGGGGTGGAATAGGTTGTGGGGGTCATTAGGTATTCCTCTTTAAAGAATTATACCCTCTCACACGCAAATCCAATTAGAATAAAAGTCTTTTATTTAGGCGGTAAAGAAAGTGACCAAGAAAGAAGTCAAAGACTTTTCTCGAGGGGAGAAAATAGTTTAGAGAAAACACGATTCTCTGAGGGACATTTCTCCTCAACTGGAAAGGAGGCCAAAGCCTTTATAGAGGATGGATGGTGGGAGGACTGATGGGGTGACCACCTGACTATGGACGGTTCCCTTTGTGGGTGGGGAAAGCTTCCTGAAAGTCAGGAGGATTTTCTTTTGGAATGATAGTCCTGAGTTATCTCTGTCTCCTAGTTCAGGTAGTACTCATACCTAAGTGATTTCCTGGTATAGAATTTAATCTCCCCTTACTTTTGAGGTGTGTCTGTCATAAGAGCTAGTTGGCCCAACCTCCACATCACAATGATGAATTCTTTTCAAACAAAAAGGAAGAAACCAAGACTTCCCTGGCTGATTTAGTTCTTTGTCCACCTTATGCAACTTGAACCATGCAAGTCCTGCTTTCTTTGCCTGTACCCACTTGTCTTCTCCCTCAGGGACAGACTTTCATCTAAAGCCCATAGATTTTGTTTCTATATTATACCTTTATCTGCCACTTCATTTAAAGGATTTTATCTCAGTTGTTATTCAATCAATCCTTAGAAGTCTCACTACTGTTGGAGTTCAATGGGCTTTACTAAGACTACTCAGCAAAAGAAAGTCAATACCCAGTAGTATTCATCCTCATAACTTCATGTGGATTTCTGGTTGTAATGAAAAGTGAGGTCACCACTGCTCTTCCATATAAAGTGTTGTATTGTTCATAGATGAATCCAAAACTTGTTGCTGGCACAGAATTTCAATGTTCTTTTCTTTTGTTTCTTGTTCTCCAGGATTTTTCTTTTTTCTTGTTCCTATCTGTTTTATTTTGTTGCTTTTGACTTGGGGAATGGGAGCAGAAAACCTCCTACTGACAGTGGAGTCCTTGGTCTATATTTCCCGGGCCTCTGAAAGTTTACAATTTCAGAACTTAGCTACCTTAGATGGCTCTGAAGGGCTCAGCCTCTCAGTTCTGATAGATCAGTGAATATCCACAAGGCCAGCTACATAGAAATTGTGCAGAAGAGAGAGTTAAACCCTGAGATTTGAGAAAAACTAATTCTATAAGGAAAACAAATAGGCTAAACAAGGCTATAGACCATAAATGAGAAAACAAAAGTTCAGAATAGCCAGAAAGAGAAGAGAATTAATGAAGGGGACAAAACAAAGATTTTAAAACAAAAGTTTAGGGGAAAGTACAGAAAAATGAACAAACAAAATGAAAGAGAACATAGCAGGATGGGGGAGATTTTGAAATATTCAATTAAGTGACAGGACAAAGAGAAGGGTAAAATTAGATAAACAAATGAAAGAATGAGAAAGAACCCAATAACTTAAGTGAAGTTAGCAGAGCCAGTTGGGTTGTTTGTGAAATAGGAAGAACATTCTTGAGAGCCCATTCCAGTGTACAATGATCAAGGATTAGACGCCCACCACAGTCATTTCTAGAACAGTGAGAGACTAAGTTGTGTCAAGTGCCAAGTGTCTTCAGAAACCCTAAACTCCCAGGGTGAGGGCAGGACATTTTTCATTATCATTAGAACTGATGATTTCAGACTTATTGTCCAAGTTGTTTTTTTTTTAATTTCTCAGAAATGTACTTTATCACTTTTTTTTTTTAGTGAGGCAATTGGGGTTAAGTGACTTGCCCAGGATCACACAGCTAATAATTGTTAAGTGTCTGAGGCTGGATTTGAATTCAGGTACTCCTGACTCCAGGGCCGGTGCTCTATCCACTGTACCACCTAGCTGCCCCAACTTTATCACTTTCTTGACCTGGAGAATTGTCACCAGCAGATAATTTCTCTATCTGAAGAGGAGTGAGGTTGGTGGTAGAAGGAAATTTCATTGAATATGGTCAAGTTTTTATCTACAATGATGTCAATGACTCAATGGAATACTGTGTTATTGAGAAGCATAAACTCAGTCTCACCTCCCTAAACTTGATACAACAGCTGTGGAAATTTATTTTGATTTGGGGACCCTACCTTTAAGCTGAGATTAGAAAGCCTTAGGCCCTCAAGGTCTCTCCCCCTCCTCCTCACCTTCAGCTGAGCGAAAAAGCCCCGTGGGCTGTACAAGACGCCAGGTCAGACAGCTGGGGGAAATAAAAAGCCCCCAGCTCCCTCCGACCTGAGCAGAGCTATCTGAAGGATAGCCTGTGCTGAGGCATGATGCTCGAGAGCACCCCCCCCCCCCCACCAGTCGCAGCTCTGGCTGGAGGATTAGCTTGGTCTGTGGGGGCGAAGGAAGCCCAGAGATTTGAGTGGAGAGAAGAAAAGGTATATATAGACCTGGGAGTTAGACAGGAGGGAGGAGACGGACTAGATAGAAAGGGGAGCAAGGACGGACTAGAAAGAAGGGGGGCTGACTAGAAAAGGACAGACTAGAGGAGACTGGAGGACGGACTAGGAGAGAGCCTGACTAGAGGGGAGCCCGGACAAGGAAGGAGCAGAGTTCGGTTTGGAAAAAGGAGAGACAGGGCTGACAAGGTTACAGGCCTTAATACAAACCAGGGAAAGTGTAACGTGCCCTGAGGCCGGAGGCGGCTAAGGCCCTTATTGTATTCAAGAAGTTCAAAGCGCAGCAGGTGCAAAAGAGAGCAGTGGAAAGAGACCGCAGGAAAGCAGTCAGGTTGTACACTTTATTTCCCTGTATTCTTAATTTTCAACAGTATTTCATAAATAAACTCTGCTTTGATTATTTGGTTAAGAGGCTTCTTAATCCTGTGCTTATCAATTTGGAGTGGAGCAGTGTGGTGGAACTTTATAAACGGCCCATATTAAATTAAACGCAGTCAGATAGCCAGTTAGTCACAAGTCCCCAGATTAGTCATCCATAGTTTAGCCCCCCAAAATTAGCCATAGTCAATTTAAAATATTTCTACATTTAAATGGCGACCATGAAGGGACTTACGGTCCACTTATAATTTTTCTAAACCTATAATTTTTCATATAATCATAATTTTTCATAAATACAATTATGTATAATTTTCCAGGTTAGTTATAGTTATTAATAATTAATTTTTTGTACACAGCCTTAAGAAGTTTAGATCTGTGATGGCTTGGAAAATACCACTAGGGTAGGACCTGGAAGTAGCCACTTTCATTTTGTTTCCAATTAAATTTTTGCTTTTTTTTTTTGGGGGGTGACGCAATGAGGGTTAAGTGACTTGCCCAGGGTCACACAGCTAGTAAGTGTCAAGTGTCTGACGCCGGATTTGAACTCAGGTCCTCCTGAATCCTGGACCAGTGCTTTATCCACTGTGCCACCTAGCTGTTCCCACCACTTGTATTTTGGATGTGTTTCTCCTACATGCCATTTACATGGTTCATCTTATTTTCTTCTTTATACATTGGCTTAATCTATGTTCTGGACCAATATTCAAATAGAGATTGCAGTAAAAGTCCTCCCAAGTTCAGTTTTGGCTCTGACCCAATTTGGACTGCTGAGCCCCCAGCATCTTTTGCTGAAACCCAAGAAGCAAATCAGTCACTCTTTGCCACCATAATTGTCAACATTCCAGTTTTGAAATCTACTCAGAACTTTTTAGCATTTAAGAATGTAGCATTTTAGCAACTTGAGATTTAAGAATTTAAGAATGTATCATTTAATAATAATAATACTGCCACCTCCTTTATGGTGGTACACAAAGAGATGTTATAGCCGTTGTCAAAATCTCCAGAAGTTCTCAATGTATGCATTCCCTTCAAAGTTCATTTATTCACTGAGAACTTTGTTGTTGCAACCCAACTATAGCAGGATCAACTCCATGTGGAGAACACAGGTTTTTTCTTCATAAATCAAGATGGGTATGTTGGAGTTTGTCAGGTTTATATAATAAATCTGCTCCTTTCCTCCAGAAGGCAAATGAATAATCATCTCCAGAGTACTCGTGATCAGTGTATTTATTGCCTGCAAGACCCATGCCCCTACATGATATGCTCAAAGCATAGCTATACATATCTGTTATTTAAGGGAAAAGAATTAACAACCCCATCAAAACTTCTGGAAAACCAGAGTTCCATTTCTGTTTGAAGGCAAAACTCTAGCATCACCTGCATGCCTTTTAAGTTTCATTGCATCCTAAACCCTCAAAACCTTCTAAGTAGACTCAAATCTACCCAGCTAATTCATTGCAAGTCTATAAATAGAATCTTTGTACCCACTTAGTGAAGCTGTGATGATGTTGTTTGAGACAATCAGTGCTGTGAGAATGTTAACATCTCAGAGATAGATCTGTCTGTCCAGCCCAGCTGACACTACTAGTTCCTTGTCCTTGGTATAGCTTAAGGCTTTCTCATAATCCTTATGAATCTTTAATGCTAACATACTGGAGAAGTATTAATTACTCATGGATAAGTGGTACCAACATAATAAAATGACAATTTTTACTAGAGAAATTCCCAAGTTTATTCACTTATTAAGTGGCACACAAATCAAACTACCAAAGAATGACTTTAAAGAGCAAGGGGGAAAAAAAACCAGTTATTCAGCATTAATATGAAGGAACAAATGATAAGGAATCTCAATTAATCAATGAATAAATATTTATTAAGCTATTTATTATCTATATTTATTATAAAAGCTATTTATCATCTATGTGCCAGACACTGCTAAGTGCTGGGTACCAAGGAACAAAATGGGAAAAAAGTGAGAAAAAAGAGGGACTAGCAGTACCAGATTTTAAACTATACAACAAAGCAGTAATCATTAAACTGATTTGGTGTTGACTAAAAAAATAAAGAGATCAATCATTTGAACAGGTTAGTTATACAATATACAGATATATAGAAGCAAATGAACACAGTTGTCTAGTATCCAAAGAACTTTACTGGTGTAAGGACTATTTGACAAAAAACCATGGGAAAACTGGAAAGCAGACTGGCCAAAATTGTGTGTAGATGAACATCTAACACTAAATAGATAAACTCCAAATAGATATAATTGTCCCTTTGGTAATTTGATTAGAATAGCGTCAAAATGGAAAACTAACTTGGTATTATTGTCATTTTTATTAGATTGGCACTAACCAGCCATAAGTACTGAATATTCTGCCAGCTATATATTTGTTTTTAAAACTACTTTAAGGAGCCCTTTTTACTTGAATCTCTACAAGCCTGTTGTGTACTTTAGTAGGTTAATCTTGATATGTTATTAGGGTGTTTTTAGTTATTTCGATTAGGGTATTCTTTCCTAGTACTATATCTTGGATTTTTATTGTTAAATAAAAATAGTGTTGATTTTTGTGGATTTTGTAGTCTACAACATTACTGAAATTGTTAATTGTCTCAATTAGTATTTTTGCTTATTTCCTATAATTTAAGAAATCACTTCATCATCAAATAAGAAAAGTTTTCTCTCTTTTCTATCTTTACTCTTTAGATTTTTTTTTCTCATTGCTATTACTAGAATTTCTATAACTATGTCAAAAAATAGTGGCAAGAATAGGCATCCCTACTTTACCCTTGGATTTATTAAAAAAGCTCCTGGTATATCCTCATTATATACAATGGTCGTTTTCAGTTTTAGTAAAGTACTTTTATGATGCTTTTTAAAGGCCCCTCTATGTCTATACTTTTCATAGTTTTAGCATAAACGCACATTCCATTATTCCAGAGGCCTTTTCTTCTGCATCTATTTAGATTATTTGTGTGGTTTGGCATGTTCTTTCTTTTAATATGATCATTTTTGTTTTTCTAATTTTGAGCCAACCTTTCATCCCTTATATAAAGCTTACTTGATCATAATGAACGATTTCTAGGATAAATTGAAGAAACCTGTTTGACAGGATATTATTTTTAAAATTTCAATTGATATTCATTAATGATTTTCTATAGGTCTCTTTTACTCCATCCTTCCTTGGTTAGATATTAAGACACATTTGGTTCCCAAAAGGAGTGTTATAGAATACTTTCTGTCTCAGTGTTTTAAAATAATTTGTATAATATTGGTTGTGATTTTTCTTTAATTGTTTGATAGAATCCTCCTTTTCATTCTTCAGGACCAGGATTTTTATGTCTTTAAGAGTTTCTTTATAGCTAGTTCCTTTTTTTTTTTTCTGAAATTGTATTATTTAAGATCTATTTTTAGTGTTCTGTTTGTAGAGATATTTTATTTTGTGTTAATATAGTTTCTCCTGTTTTAATAAGTCTTTTTGCCACCTCATTCATCTATTCTCCTATAGACTTTCTTGAGAGACTACAGGAGTTAATTTCCCTTTATTGTTTACCATTGATTTGATTAGGGTACGTCACACATTCCTCTCTATCTTCTTCTAGCCCATTCCTTTTTTTTTGTGTACTGTCCCATTCCATAGTTTACTCCCAGAAAAACATTGATTCACCTGTAGGCAGCATATTATAAGGTTTAGACTATAGTGTTTCAGGCCTGTTCTTCTACCATCATTTCTATTTAAATTCAGCTTTAACACTCAGCTATTCGTTTAGAAAGAAATCTCTTAATAGTTCCTCTGTTATTCTATCGTTGCTATTATTATTTCAAAGCCATAGGTATCTTTCTCTTTGTAGTTTTTTTCCCTCTTTTCCTTCCCCTACTGGTTTTTGTATTTGTTTATTATTTTTGTCTTTCTGTTATTTGGGGTGTTTGCAAAGCAAATCATTTGCTCATGTTTGCAGCGGGGTTTGGGGGTAACAATTCTTCAATTGCTTCTTTCATTGAATGTCTATCTGTTCCACTGATTATTAGGCTTAAGTTTATAAAGCATATTTGCTCAATTTTTATCCTAAACTCTTTTACTCTTCATAATTGAATATACTATCCCAATTTGTGGTTTCTGGTGGATGCAAAATAGACTTTGGTAATTTGAATTTGTTGTCCTTTATATTTAAAGGCAATTCTTCTGTTCAGTTGAATTACTGGTCAGTGGAATATTAAATTTGTGTGTGTGTGTGCGCACGCGCACGTGTGTGTGTGTGTGTGTGTGTGTGTGTTCCCTATAGGTGATCTATGATTTCTTTTGATCGACATTTTGTTTTCTGTACTGAGAAGTTAAAGGTAGTTTTCTTGTATAATTTCTTGCTTTATGGTGTTCAGGTTTTTCCGACATGTTTTCCTGAGAGAAAAATAATCCTTCAAGTTGTCTCTATGCATCCTGTCTTTGAGATATATGTTTTGCTTATATAGAGATCACAATCCCCTTTAACTTCTCTTCTTCCAGATTGTCCTTCACTTCTGTGTATTTGCATTCCTAATCAATTATTCTCATTTTCATTTCTTTGGGGAGACTTTTTACTGTAGATGCCAGTTTTTTTCCTTTCTGCCAATTATTTCTGCTATGTAAACCATAAATTCATCTTTCACACTTAGAATTTCTCTCTTGAATCATTATAGAAAATCCTATTACAGTTCCATGCTCTCTTGGGAATACATAGCTTCCTCTGCCTTATCAGGGGTTGATTCATTATCCTTTGTCTTTCAATTCAGAGAAGTTTGGAACTGCTTTGATGTCCTGAAGGCAATTGCCCCTTCTGTTATTAAAACTTGCCTATTCGTTTATTTGTTTATGCTCAAGATTTTAACCTAGATTTTCTTGCTCAGGAGATCTTCAGTAGTTTTCAGTCTTTACCCCTTATATTCATTTATTCATTTACCACTCACTTCTGACTTCCTCTGATGGAAGATTCCCTCAAGTGCTAGTCCTCAAAGTGTCTCAGCCTCTTCCTCAATGAAGAATTCACTTTTCATTGACCTTAGCTCTTGTCCTAAGTGACTTCTGGGGGAACAGAACTGGCATCAGCTGGATGATAGTCATCTTCCATTAAGACTGGTGTAACCCTGCCCCCCTCAAGCTCAAATAGTTCCCTGCCTCAGTTTCCTCTGTTCCTTAGTTCTCTGGCAGAACCCTACTGCAGCACAACATTGGGTCACCCCAGGAGGAGTAAGTTTCCCCTTTCCTGTACCAGTCCCTCCTCCACACAGGGCAGGGGAGACACGATTGGATTTTGTTGAGAGTTGATGCAGAATGGTAGAGTGAGAGCAGGGGTAGACAGAGGAGAAAGGTGGTAGCTAGCACAGACTGCAGCAACAGCCAGGGAATTGCTCACTAGATGCCACAACAAATACCCGAGTCCTATTATTGTGCGGCCTTGCCAGAGTCTGAGAGTCTGATTGGGGTAGGGGTAGATGTGCCGACTAATCAAGTTAGGGATTTGATCTCCTCTTCTGTCAGTTCATCAGGTTGTTACCTTATTCAGGTTGTTAGTGTCTTCATATTTGGAGACAGCTGCAATCATTTTACCTCTTGTCTATAATTCATATTATATAGAGTTTTGAGTGATCATGAGTAGTAGAGACAGTATGTAGCCCACCCTCTCTCAAGTTATATGACCTGGAAGTCTCCTTTAACTATTAAGAATAAATTCCTTTATTCTGCTGACTAAATTAAAAAAAATTTTTTTCTTACATATGAGAATTATTTTCTTATACATCTTATAAATTCCCTTACACTTTTGCTTCATAAAGTAAATGATTGGGGTTTTTTTCCCACTTTGGTAATGTACAGGAGCTATAGAAGTAGTAGATTAAGGCAGTAGCTTGAATCAGTAGCAAGAAACCCAGCTATCAAATGCCTTCCTGACAACAACTACAAAATAAAACTCTACATGTGTCCTGCACACGAGAACCAGTTGTGCTGTTGAATTTGCTTCTACTGCTGTTGCTGGAAACCAGAGCTAGTCATTAACAGGTTTTGGCAGCCAGATGAATAAAGATGATTGAGAGCCAAAATTATATAAGTAGCACCCATAGGATTCTTGATAGTATCAAGAATGGGGGGGGGGAGTGCTCAATGTGTTTTACTGTTGCAAATTAAAAATTCTTTGGCAAAGTAACCCTTTCCTGTCAAGAGTCAAAGTATATAGATAGTTTGAGGAAGTCTGTTCATGCCCCTCTATGGAAGGAAGAACAGCTGTGATACATGAATGAATAATCTGAGTGGAGAGAAATGTCACTGCAAATGTGTGTGAGGATGTATAGACAGAGATGTATATTTGGAGAAAGAAAAGTAAGATCCAGGCAGAAGTTGGTTAAAGCATTCGGGTAGTGATACAAATATTTATACAAAGGGAGGCAAACATGAAAATTCAATGTAAAATCATCCAATCAAATCACAAACATTTATTTAGCATTTACTTTGTGTCAGGCACTAAACTAGGGATTGGGGACACACCTTGCCCTCAAGGAGTTTACATTCTAAGTAGGGAGATAGATAACATGTATACATATAAGTATATAAAAGCTTTCTATAAAATTTTAAATCTCACAATTCTAACTTCTAGTCAAAGATAGAAATATGTGATTCATCATCAACATCATCTCCACCCCCCCCCCCACCAGCAACAATAATCATTTCCTTTGTTCTAGGGAAACAAAGACAAAAACATGATTCATGATCTCAGGGAGGTCACATTCTATTGAGGGAGTTGTCATTCAGTTGTTTTTCAGTCCTGTCCGACAATTTGTGACCCCATAGGCTTTTCTTGGCAGAGATACCAGAGTGCTTTTGCTATTTCCTCCTCCAGCTCATTTTACAACTGAAGAAACTGAGGCAAATAGGGTTAAGTGATTCAACTAGGGTCACACAACAAGTAAGCGTCTGAGGATGGATTCTTGACCCCATTTGGGATTTTCTTGGCATAGATACCAGGTTGCTTTGCCACTTCCTTCTCCAGCTCATTTTATAGGTGAGGAAATGAAAGCAAATAGGATTAGTTGACTTGTTCGGGGTCACATAGCTAGTAGATGTGAACTCAGAAATAGGGGTTTATCACTCTATCCAGTGTGCCATGCCATCCAGCTTCCCCATGAGAAAGACTGTATGCAAAGAAATATATGTATATATATATGTATATATATATATGTATGTATACACACACACACACACACACACAAGGTGTCAATGGGAGGTCATTTCCGAGGAGGGAATCCTGGAAAAAGCTCCTTGGAGAAGGTATGATTTTAGCTGAATCTCAAATGAAACCAGGTGGAGGTGTGAAGGGAAGCATTTTAGGTGTGAGGGGAGAGGGACTGAGTGAAAATTCATGGAGCTGGGAGATGGTTCATCAAATCAAGTTAACAGTCATTTATTAAGCACCTATTATGTGCCAGGCACTGTGCTAAATGCTGGGGAGAAAAAAATGGGAAAAGCCCCTAAAAATGTTCCTGCTCTCAAGTTCACGGTCTAATAGGGAAAGGGATGGAGAGGAAAGCAAATGCATTTGACTGGAAAAGTAAGAAGGATCCAGGTTCTGAATGACTTTAAATCCAAACAGAAAAGTTAAAGTTTAATCATAGAGGAAATAGGGAGTCATAAGCATTTACCGACTAGGAGAGTGGCATGGTCTTTAAGAAGGTTACTTTGATGGGGGCTTGGAGGATCCAAATACAGAAATGAACTGTGCAAAACCCAAACACGTCATTCAATAAGTTTAAAATGTTTACATCCCTACACAGGAAGAAGATGCTCATTCTCTCAAGAAATAAATTATGCACAACAAGATTTAAGACTGTTTGCCTGGTATTGAATCAAATATTGCAAAACTTTGTTCAAATGAAAAATCCTCAAATCAAATTAAGCTTTCATATGATTATTATATTCTGTTATACATCTTCCAAGTTAACCTTTATTTCATTAAAATGTTATTTATATTCAACAAAGTTTATAAAATAATGAAATCTAATATGAAGTTTTACAAAGAATATTAAGAATTTGAAGTCTTGCTGGGCTACTTTTTTTTTTAATTTCTTTTTTTTTTTTTTGGTGAGGCAATTGGGGTTAAGTGACTTGCCCAGGGTCACACAGCTAGTAAGTGTTAAGTGTCTGAGGCCGGATTTGAACTCAGGTACTCCTGAATCCAGGGCCAGTGCTTTATCCACTGAGCCACCTAGCTGCCCCCTTGCTGGGCTACTTTTAACTCTTACAGAATGTCCTAAATAAATAATTCATGATTATTTTGTAATTGTCTTTACAATTCTGTATTGTTTTCATATCTGTAGGTAGAATAAAATTTTTAAAATTTTCATTGTAAGGATATAACATAAGTTTTAATTTGAAGATGGGGGAAAGTCATTGTAGTTATGATAAGCACTTAATGAATAAATCTAAATGAAAATTATAAAATGGTAAATTATGCTGAGATTTCAAAACACACTTTGATTCTTTTGGAAAAGGGTTGGTGATACAAAAAATACAGGGAACCACTAGCTTAAGGTTTATGAAAGCACTTTTTGTTACAACAACCTGTGAGGTTAATAGCATAATTGTACCCCATTCACAGATGAAGAAAGTAAGATTCTAAAGCTTTAAGATGACGAGGATCACAAAGACTTTAAAACCAGAGCAGTACTTTTACCCAGATCTCCTGACTCCAATTTACACGGACTTTTAAGTCAACCCTTACTTGAAATATCTCTGTGCTTTATCAGTCAAATGGGGAAAAATCTCTCCCCTAGCTGGCTATGGTGAGGCTCAAATGAAGTAACAGATTTTCAAAAACGAAAACATTTTTAAAGAGCTCTCAAACAAATTTAAGGTCTTCTATGATGATTAAAGAGAATGAGGGAGTAATGAACTATGATGGGGAGAAGGGGAGAGAAAGAGCAACAGCTTGCAATGGGTGATTACACGGAGCATTTGTGTGTCAGTCTAACAAGCTGATTAAAAGGAACAGTGCGAATTAGAGGATTAACGTGAAAGGGACATTGATTCAAAAAATATTTGTTGATGGGCATAGTACTTCCTGTGCATAACATTTTATATTTCTTCAACGTATTTTCACATTTATGATCATCCTTCCTCCCTGCTCCCCCCTAATAAAATCTGCTCTTCAGGTACAGAAGCTACTATTATAATTCTTGCAAACTGTTTCTTGAAGATAGAAAGTAGGGAATGAAGAAAGGTTATTTAACTTGAAAAGCAATAGGACACTGGGGTAGCTGGTATAGTGGATAGAGCCCTGGGCCTAGAGTCAGGAAGGCCTGGGTTGAAACCTGGCCTTAGACACTTACGAACTGTGTGGGCAAGTCACTTAACCTCTGTTTGCTTCAGTTTCATCATCTGTAAAATGGGAATAGCACCTACCTCCCAGAGTTGTTGTAAGGATCAAATGAAATCATAATTGTAAAGTGCTTAGAACATATACTAAGTGATATAGAAATGTTTCTTGTTGTTATTGTTGTTATTATTCCAAAAAAGCAATACACTTGGAAAATGATTTGTATATTTTAAATTTACTCAAAGAAACCCCAAAATTCAACTATACTTGTCCAGAATTCACTCATCCATTTATTCAATAGGCATTTATAGGCAAGGCATTATTCTAGGTGCTGAGATTAAAAGGCAAAATGAAAACACTCTCTGCCCTCAAGGGACTTGTATTTTATTGTATAGCCATAACACAAACAGATTAAATAAATATCATGGGATCTGAGGAGTCAAGAAAGGCTCCCTGAAAATGTAGATGGTTAGGCGTTTGTAGTGTATGGTATTTTATGTTAGCTTCGATGCAATATTATGAAAATACCCCACACTATATCATACTGTACTGTAACACAACAAATATATAACTATGTACTATAATATAATTCAATATAATACATTATACTATACAAGAAATCATTATACTATAATACAATGTAACACAACACAACATGATACAACAAACATTCATTTGGTACCTCCTGTGTGTGTATTCTTCTCATAGTAGGTCTGGAAATGAAGATCAGCTTGTGTGTTGTGATAATGGGCTGTAAATGGAACAAATGGGGTGTATGTAATATATTGCATGATATTGTGTGTACATTCAAGATACTGTCAAATCCTCTTAATCATTCCCCTTATGTTAGAATCTTTGTTTGTCTTAGCTAGTGAAATGTCACTTCAACAAAAGCTAAAGAATTCTTCAAGATCCACATGCTAAGATAGCAGAAAATAGCAAAGTGTGGGAAATAAGTCATCTCCACAAGGAAAAGT
The DNA here is from genome assembly GCF_019393635.1 of Dromiciops gliroides. Classification (NCBI taxonomy): domain Eukaryota; kingdom Metazoa; phylum Chordata; class Mammalia; order Microbiotheria; family Microbiotheriidae; genus Dromiciops; species Dromiciops gliroides. The sequence continues at coordinate 253,638,334 of NC_057866.1, forward strand.
CAGTAGAAACATATGGATTCTCAAATGCAATTGAAATAAGGTTTCTTTCCAGACCAGATATTGTGGCTGATAACGGCGCCACAGGCCAGACAGAAGGTTCCTAAGGCCCCAGGCTTCATTTCTACTTCGGCTCTGCTGAAGACTTATTTTCGACATTATTTTGGTGATAACACTTGTTATCCATCCTCTACATCCTCAGCTGCTAAATCATCCTGCAATATACTCCATCCAGGAAATATAAAGGCCAGCCATATTTCATCATTTCTTAAATTTTAGTGATTGTAAAACAACCATCTGTACATGTCTGAAAGCATATTTTTGTTTTGGTGGATATTTGATAATGTACAGACAATTCAATCCTTAATCCCCTTCCTCACTTGTATTTTCTTTTCCCCTGAGGAATGTCTGTGCCCTTTCACCCTCCCAATTTTATTTCATTTGGACTGTCCATAGAAATCATTCACTTTAACCTTTCCTAAGTATGAATGAGCAACAGAATAAATCTGATGGGATAACAAAGTGTGCTTTTGATGGATAATTAGTGTGTTCTATTATTTTTTTTAATCACAAATAGTGTTTAATGAACAAGATAGGTTCTTAGAACAGTGTTTGGACATACTGCAGAGTAACTTAAGAGATGGCACTTGCCCTCAGAATTTTCCCCTCAAAATAAGTTTTGTTGTTTCTTTTTAATAGAAGAATCTATTGTGTATTGTTCAATAGGAGGGGGTCAGTAGTAAAGTAGAGGAAGGAATGGGGTAAGCAGTGAGTTCATAAATGAGATAATAATTGGAAAGCACTTAGCACAGTGCCTGACACATATTGCTGTTCAGTCATTTTCAATCATGTCTGACTCTTCATGACCCCATATGGATTTTTCCTGGCAAACATACTGGAGTGGTTTGCCATTTCCTTCTCCAGCTCATTTTCCAGAGGAGGAAACTGAGGCAAACAGGGTTGAGTGACTTGTCCAAGGTCACATAGCTAGTAAACATCGGGGGCTGTATTTATTTATTTTTATTTTTTTTAGTGAGGCAATTGGGGTTAAGTGACTTGCCCAGGGTCACACAGCTAGTAAGTGTTAAGGGTCTGAGGCCAGATTTGAACTCGGGTACTCCTGACTCCAGGGCCGGTGCTCTATCCACTGTGCCACCTAGCTGCCCTGGAGGCTGTATTTTAACTCAGGTCTTCCTGACTCCAGGCCTGGGTCTCTATCCAGTGTAATGCATAGCTATCCTTTTGGATCTATTGCCCACTTCCCTTGCCACACCTTATGACAGACTTGCCTTGGGAACAGTCAGATCCTCACTTTTGGGTAAAGCTTCACCAGAATGGATTCAGACTTGGACTATGGATCTACCATAGTGTGAGCTCGGAGGCATCCTCCATATGCAACTATTCATGAGTGGGCTGCTCAATGGGTGGAAATCAGCTGTGGCTTATAGCAAATACTGCTAGGGCATCCCCCACCATGAAGGGGAAAGGAGTTACAGTGCTAGTGAGAAGAGGAGAATGACCTGAGGATGCTTTTAGTCTGGCTCCTGAAACATCAGCTGATAAGAAAGAAATTGATGCTCATCCTATGGAAGTGCTACAGAGACTTTATGGTGAAATTCAGCAATGGGGCAGGAAGGATCCTTGAGGCATAGGGCAGTTAAGAGTTCATCTACTCTTATTCTTGGGTCATGGTCATGAGTCTGGCCAAGTGGTCCAGGGTCTGAAGAACAAAGGATCACTTACAAAATCCATCAATTTCTCTTTGGGGATCAGGACAAATGGAAGGATTTTGGTAATGCCTCCCACTGTATAAGGTTGGTTGTGGCACATGTCAGCACCTGACAGTTCTATATTTGAAATAATCATGTTGAAGTCCTTATAAAAACAGCAGAAGTTGGGGAGTAGATCAGTTGTCCATATGGACATTGGGATAATGATGTCATCTTGTGCTGGGCTCTAGGCCAAATGATCCCCCTAACTAAAGGCAAGGCAGCTATTTTTTACCCAACTGAGGTTGATCCTTGCACTGATTGGAGCACCCACCTACCCTAACTGGCCCTCAAATTGTCTCTGACTAGAAAAAATGACACACATTTCAGAGAAAGACATTTGCTCCTGCTAATCAACAACTGTACCATCATGGTGCATCCAAGTCAAGTGGGCAATCTCCCAGAATCCATGTGTGCGTGACCAATCAACCCTACCCCAGGAAGAGGAAAGGCTTTCCCATTCATTGGTTTCTGGGATCTAGTGTCCAGAAACATTTACATGATAGAAATGGGCATAATTCTAGCTGACCCTCTCCAGTCCTTCCTAATTACTTGCTAAGAGTTTCATTGACCTCAAAGTCTTTGTCTCCTCAGAGGGTCCCATATATGGTAGAAAAAAAGGTCAGGCTTCCCTGCAACGGCAGGCTTTCTTTCCCCTAGAATGGTTGTGACAACTCCTTCTGAGAAAGGGTTTGGGGGACCAATGGGAGATGCTTTGCTTTTTAATGCCAAGGGGAAGTGAAACGGTTGCTATACAAGTATAGTGAATTTGTATTTATTTAGAAGAAAGGGGATTCCCTGGTTGTCTTGGTGGTATTTTTGAGTCCCTTGATGTGATTGACAAAGAGTCCTTATTAAGCCCCTGTGAAAGAAGGGACAGCCCCCCTTCAGAGGTTTTTTTGTATGTTTTGTAGTTTAATGGGAGAGATATTTTGTATCATTCTCTTAATGTGACTTAGGGAGGAAGAGGTTTTGATCAGCAAGTCAGGAAATACTGAGTGGATGGCCCTTAGGAGAATCTTGGCCTCAGCTTAGACCCAGGGACAGGTTGCCATAGAAGAGACTTAGGACCTCTGAGCCACTTTATTCCAGCTGACCCTCATGGGTGGTAAAGAATTTCGGGCTGTGCTTGAAGTGCCTTCATCTGTGCTTGGTCCAGTTTTTCCTGGTGCTCTTCCTGCTCCTCATTGCTATCTTCTATCAAGAGAAGAATCCATGACTGTACTTGAGTTGTTATTATCTGTGCTGTGTCCCTGGTATTCCTATTATTGCTATGGTTCACCATGGCCACCCTGCATTAATTAGGCCCAGAATTAGACTCCTTGTGAAATGCAAAGACTTGGCATCACCCACCACATAAATCAGATCATTAAAATCTTAGACTTCATCTTTCCAAATAGGGAAGGAAAACCTAGGATTTCTGGCTTTTATTCTTCTCCATGGTTTCTTCTCTCTCTTTTTCTTTCTTCTCTTTCTTTATGGAATATTTTTCAGTTGGGGCAGGCCATATTTTTTTCTTCTTTTTTTCCTGGTCTATGCCAGAAGGATTATCCAGTTAAAGTCCTACAATAATTTAAATGATGATCAGCTCTCTAGAAGATCTTCTAGATGCCATGGATTGGTATGTGATAAGGCCAACATCTATCAGAGTTCTCCCCTCTTCCCTAAAGCTTGGGTTGGGTCCAGAAAGAGACAAAGCCAGGATTTGATTGATTTACATGGAGGGAGCAAGGTTCAAGCCATGCCTTTCTTGATGCAGATTTCAGGTAGTCTCTGGCTGTGTTGACATGGCTTCCTGGTCACGTATGACATTAAAGTTTCAACAGTAAGGTTAGAGTTATTCAGACTTAATGAATGCCACAATACCATAAGAATCACCATACTCGGGGCAATGGATTAAGCACCTGCCCTGGATTCAGGAGGACATGAGTCTCTGACACTTACTAGCTGGGTGACCCTGGGCAAGTCACTTGACCCTCATTGCTACAAAAAAAGAAAAAAGAAAAAAAAAGAATCAGCATATTCCACCCTACTGACCAGTCTTAGTTCCATAAGGAGAGAAGGTGGGCCCTGTCTATAGAAGTTAAGAGCTATTTTTCCTTTGTTGCTTGTCCTTGTTATGTTAGGGCTAAGTAAACCTCCTTTTGTTAACTGTTCAAAGACCACCAAGTGTCTCATTTTGTCCCAACATCGAACCTGGACAAAGTATCTACTTTAGGCTTGCCCCCAACATAGGTGTATCTCTGTAAGCTTTAATTTCTGTAAGAAGAAGCATCACTGGTTAGAGGAGAAAAAAAGCTAGCCTTACACAATTGGTGGAGTTGTCGGTTGCCTCCTTGATGTTGGAGTGATGCCAAGGCCATGTGTTCAAAGAATGGCATACTGTAAAAATGCTAGATTTGTAGTTGGAGAACCTAAGGGCAAACTCTGTCTTCTACAGAACCATTTAGTCTTTCTTGGTCTCAGTTTCCTCAGTGGTAAAAGGAAGGAATTAGAATAGACGATCTCTACAATCTCTTCTATTTGTATGAGTCTCTTAAGATCCTTCATCTATTCTGGGCAGGTATCTTTTCATCCACAATTCAACATTACTTTGGGATTAGGTTTTGCTAGGTCCAGGTATTAAGTTTTAATATGGATGACTGATATTCTTACTGCAAGAAACTATCATCAAACATCCACTTTCGAGTACAAATGAGCTCTCAGTTTACTTTCCTGACAGCCAATGAGGACTTTAGTGGAGGAAGAAGGAAGAGGTAAGGGCAGAATACTGCCCTTAGAAGACAAAGTTTGAGCTTAGTAGGTGGGTTTGTATGGAAGAGGGTTTTGGCAACCAGAGTCACTATGAGGATTCTCGGTGCTTTGTGGGCAGGGATCCTGGGGGGAATGAAAGAACAGAAATGTAAAGCCCATGGCAGACTTTTCTTTTTGTTTTTGTTTTGTTTAAGTTTGCCTTTGTTGAAAGAAAAGAAAAATCAGGAATCCATATCAGTTGATAAGCCTGAAGCACTCAAGTTATCAGTGTATGGTTCCCTGTTGATATTCTTTACAGAGGACGGCCAGGTTACTGGCCATTGCAGACATGGATGTGGAAGTTGTACCTATACACCTTATTCTGAATACCTTCTCTTCAAGGCTTTATCTCAGCAATGAAACACATGGAAGGGGAGGCACTCTTGGACCACCAAGGTCACTAGCACAAAGCTGCTTCCTTGTTCTCTCTCCCTCTCTCTCTCTCTCTCTCTCTCTCCCTCTCCCTCTCCCTCTCCCTCTCCCTCTCCCTCTCCCTCTCCATTGACAGAATCATGGGAATGGTTTAAGGAAAAATCAAAATTTTTAACTGCCCCCAGCTTGCCTTTTCTGGCTCTCATGAAAGTAGAAACACTAGTATAATTCCTGGAGCAGTTCCTATACCTGCTCCCACCCCTTCCTTTTGGGTAGCTGCACTGTTTACCCTGTTGTACTAACACTTTTTCTCCTTCACAATACTGTCTAGGCAGAGTAGGTGGAACAATCCTTTATCATCCTTCCAGCATTCAAGAATATAATTTATGAATTCACACACAGACACACGAAGTTTGGAAGCTTTCATATCTAAAGAAGGCATTACTATAGTATGTAGACAAAATAAGGAATTGACATAATGTTCTGTATTTCTTGAGAAAAAAACAACCAAACAAAAACCTTCTCATCACTCCCTGTCCAACAAAATCCCAGTTTTCCTGTGTCATTTGGCCCTCCTTTGCAAAACTTTCTCGTATATCTCTTTTGTATAAATTTTTATATGTGTACATGCCACCTACCCTGAAAAAATGTAAGGCCATAGAGGGCAAAGACTATTTCATTTGTTTTTGTTGTTGCTATGTCCCCAGTGCATAGCCAAATACCTTACTACATTGCTGTTGTCTAGCCATTTCCAACTCTTTATCACCCCACGTAGAGTTTTCTTGGCAGAGATACTGGAGTGGCTTGCAATTTCCTTCTCTAGTTCATTTTACAAATGGGGAAACTGAGGCAAACAGGGTTAAATGACTTGCCCAGGATCATACAGCTGAGGACTGATTTGAACTCAGGTCTTCCTGATTCCTGATCCAGTTCTCTATCCACTGAGCCACCTTACTTTCTCCATCTTACACATAGTAGGTACTTAATATAAAATGTTGGATCATAGCTTCAAACACTTGTCTCTTGTCAGAGGAGGCTTGCTCAAAGAGAAACTTACCTACCATGACTTTAAATTTCTTCTGCACATAGGGACTGGGATGATTTTTGTTTACAAAGTTCTTGGTTTTCATTTAAAAAGCTGTTCACATAGGGGGCAGCTAGGTGGTACAGTGGATAAAGAACCAGCCCTGGATTCAGGAAGACCTGAGCTCAAAATCCGGCCTCAGGCACTTGACACTTAATAGTTGTGTGATCTTGGGCAAGTCACTTAACCCTCAATGCCCTGCCCGCCCTCCCCACCAAATATCACAAAGCTGTTCACATGGTTCTGAAAGTCTTCTCTTAAAAGTCATACATATGTGACATGGTGATAGTAGAGAGAACAAGGTACTTGGGGTCAGGAAGACTGGTGTTCGAGTCCCATGGGTGACACTTATTGAATCTCCATGGGCAAGTCATTTAAGCTATCTGAGCTTCAGGCAGTTTTCTAAAATTCTGATTTATAGATTCCTTGTGATCTGTGTTGGTGGAGGGAATTCCTACAATGATGAAAACATAGGTCCTTGATGGATCTGCACATAAATTTTTCAGTCGATGCAGCTGTATGTCTTCCTGCTCTTCAATAAAGATACCTTTTAAAATATTGTATTTTTGTACTTTTTATCCGTTGGAACTAGCTTTCAATTTGAACTGTAATGTAAAGTAATGGATGATTAACACATTTCATGTTTTCAAGTTCTTTCTGTAAGAAAAATCACCTGTTAAAAAGGATAATATACTTCATAAATCTGCATTAGGGAAAACAGCAATTATTTGTTTGACTATACAAGAATACAATTTAAAATTCTGTGTGAATGTCCTGTTTGAAGTGTCAAGTCTGTATGCAAAACCATTATGTTAGAAGTGTCAAGAAAACAATGAATGGTGAAGATATCAGCTTTTCTCGCTTATCATTGGTGTAGCTGCCACAGACACTTTATTATATACAAATAAAAAATGGAAAAAAATTAAATTTTAGCGACAGGTACAAATATCAGCCAGGGGCTCAGCTTTTTTATAATAAGCATTCTTTAGATACCAATGTTTGTATTGGCTCAGCTTGATACAACTGCAGTAGTCTGCAGAATATTACCTTAAAGTTTGGAAATTACCTTAGGGTGGGGTGGAGATCAGTCATGTACTCTTGGGCAGTGATTCAGGTTGAGTCAAGAAGTAATCAGTAAATATTTGTCTGGAATGACAGCTGGAATGTTTGGGTTTTTTCTCTGTAATTGTATCTCATTTTAATATCTTGTTTCTATGTCTTTACATGTATGTGCCCATCCTCTGCTACAATTAGTTTCTATATCTCCCTAGCCTTCTCTTTTAATATATATATATTATATGTAGTTAATTAGATATTCCACATGTTGTTTCCATACTCATTTGTGCTTGATTAAATGTACACATGAACCTTCTCATCATATATATGTGTGTGCACATATATGGATATATGGGGACATACATGTGTGTATATACACACATGTATGGAGATATGTATATATATGGAAATGTGTATATATACATATATATGGATACAGTAAGATAGACAGACTAGATAGATAGATGGATAGACAGATAAGATGGATGGATCGATGGATGGATGCATAGGGATATCCCTCTTTATGGAGATAGATAGATAGATATGTACATATACATATATACATGTACAGATAGACAGACATATGATAGATCGATAGATTGATGGATGGATGCATGGATGGATGGATGCATGGATGGATGGATAGGGATATCCCTCTACATGGATATATACATACATACAGCTAGACAGACAGAGTTATTTTGTACTAGAACAACCTCATGACCCACATTTCCACCTGGTTGTCCAGGAAGAAGTAGGTGAAGGAGCCCCCTCCTCCTATTGAGTTAGGGATTCTTATACATGCTGGACATAACCCATGGACATGGGGCTTAAGTGGGTCTAATTTGTACTTCTCATGATGGTGTGCACTTCAGAATTGGCAGCCCTTTGGTTGCTGACTAATTACCATTGAAAAAAGTAATCTGGACTTGTTAAAGTTGTCTTTGTGGACACTCCCCCTCCTCTAGTGAGGATACAATGGATGTAGGCGGAAGTACCTACTATGTGCAAATACTATGCTAAGTACTTTACAAGTATTATTTCATCTGGCTCTCACAACGACCCTGCTAGGGAGGTGCTGTTAACTCCATTTTGCAGTTGAGAAAATTGAGGCAGATAGAGGTTCAGTGATTTGCCCAGTGTCTGTATTTGAACTCAGGTCTTTCTGACTCCGGATACAGGGCTCTGACTTCTACACCAAACTAGCAAATGGCAGAGGAGGGGAAGTGTTGGTAGAGGTTGGGGGTGTCAAGCTACTTTGTCCTAATCTTTGGTTTAAATAATTGCAATCTCCTCTGCAGGTTTTGTGCATGTCTGCTATATATCCTACCCAGAGTCAAGCACCCAGGGTGCTACCTCAAGTCAGGGACTTCCTGCTCTGTTTGCGCTTTTTAAATCCCTAATGGTGAAACCCCTAGCAAGGTCTTTCTCTATCTAAAACACGCAAGACTTGTCTCATAAACTAACACATTTACATGAACTAATATTACAGAAGAGCAATCATCTCTGTATCCCTCTCCGCCTAGTATAATACTTTGTATATAATTTTGGCCTCTGACTTAAATTAATGTTAAATGAATGAAGGAATGTAGAATAGTTCTCCTATGATTTTATGTGAATATCCCTTAGGAAATAGTCACCTCACTCAGCTGGGTGGTATAATGGATAGAGCATAGGGCCCACAGTCAGGAAGACCTGAGCCTAAATCTGGCCTTAGATTATTTACTAGTTGTGTGACTTTAGGCAAGTCATTTAACATTTGTTTGGCTCAGGCTCCTTATCCTTAAAATGGGGAAAATAAGAGCATCTAACTTTCAAGGCTGTTGTGAGTATCAAATGAGATATTTGTAAAGTACTCAGCTCAGTGCCTGGGTAGAATTTATTGTCCAGTTGTTTAGCTGTGCCTGACTCTTCATGACCCCAGCGACCATATTGTCCACAGGGTTTTCCTGGCATGGATACTGGAATGGTTTGCCATTTTCCTTCTTCAGCGGATCTTTTTGCTAGGCAATCAGAGGTTAAAGGTCATACAGCAAGGAAGTGTTTGAGGTTGCATTTGAACTCCGGTCTTCCTGACTCCAGGTCTAGTGCTCTATTCACTGAGTCATTCACTGCTTCTACCTGAGTATAATAGGTGCTCTATAATGGAGCTATTTTTAGTATTATATGTATTAGTATTTTAGGTAATTTATGAGTATATGAGAAACTATATCACTTTGTCAACCTCAAAATTTTTTTATGAACTAGAAGACAAACATGGATTTTCATATACAAAGATTGAAAAAGGGTTGTACTATTTCATATAACCTAAATATATGTGCTTGTCTATATATCTTGAATTTTGATTATATAGCAACTGGGTGTTTCTATAGAGGACTGGGCTTTCCACCTCTCTATTTCTAATCAAGGGGCCATTCTGTCTTGGATTCAGTAGTACTAAAACCTGATGCTGTCTGGGTTTAATTACTGTCCAACTTAAACAGGAAAACAGAATTCAACATCTTATCTCAGAAGGAACTCTTAGTCCCCTCAGATCTTCTCACGCCATGTTAAATTTCTCTACACTGAAATTCACCAAATGGGCTTGAATGGCAGTCACTCCCTCATCCTCAAGGTGGAAATCAGATTGTATTGGATGAAAATTCTTTCATGATTACTTCAGTCTGTAGGACCATCCTAACTGAGGACTGGACAAAATATCTAGTTTACCCTTTTCATACAACACATACCATAATCCTCTGGACCAAGGATTCACTATGAAAACTGAAAAGGAAAAATCCACTCTGAAAAGCCTTCAAGGAAGTGTGGGGCTCTACTAAAAGGATGTTATACTTTGGACTGATTACTCAGAGTTTTGAGGCCATAAGGTTAGTCCTTATCCTAATGGACCTATACTCCTTTCTTTGAGTTATATAGGTTTATTGATGGGAAATAATGATTGTTATGACAATTTAAAACTAGGTCATTACCCCAGATATTACATTCAGGATATTCTTTTTTTTTTTTTGGCAGGGCAGTGAGGGTTAAGTGACTTGGCCAGGGTCACACAGCTAGTAAGTGTCAAGTGTCTGAGGCTGGATTTGAACTCAGGTCCTCCTGAATCCAAGGCCAGTGCTTTATCCTATGTACCACCTAGCTGCCCTCCAGGATATTCTTAAGAAGTCAGGATGTAATGAGTGCTGTATATTATATAAGGAAACAATGATAATTGTGCAAAACATCACTTCAGGTTACTTGTCCAAGGCTTAGGGAAATATGCAGTAGCCAGAATTATTCATTGGTAACTTGTTCTTTCGTAAACAAAGACAAAACCCCATATTACAAATACAAATACCCTTCTCAAAATGTTTGAAGATTCAATAACAAAAAAAACCCTGTAATTTAAGCAAGGCAGTTTCTTTTTATTCTTTGTCATTCCATTAGGTATAACTTGCATGTTTATTTTATTTTAAAATTTATTTATTTAAATGTCCTTTTCTTTTTAAATTTTGAATTCTAAATTTTCTCCTCCTTTCCCACAATCTCCCCCAGCTACTGAGAAGGCAAGGAGTATAATGTCAATTATACACATGAAATCATTGCATGTTGCAAAAAAGAAGCAAGTGAAGGCCCAAAGGGCTTTAGAACTGTGCATACCCTTTGATCCAGCAATACCACTGTGAGGTGTATATCTGAAAGACATCCCCCAAAAGAGAAAAAGACCTCTTTGTACAAAAATATTTATAGCAGCTCTTTTTGTGGTGACTAAGAATTGGAAATCAAAGGAATGCCCATCAATTGGGAAATGACTAAACAAGCTGTGGTATCTGATGGTGTTGATTGTGCTATAAGAAATGACAAGCAGGATGATTTCAGAAAGGCCTAGAAAGACTTGTTTGAACTGATGTATTGTGAAGTGAGCAGAAGCAAGAGAATGTTGTGCACAGAGACAGCAATATTGTTTGATGAAGAACTGTGAATGACAACTATTTTCAACTGATCCGAGACAATTCCAAATGACTATTGATGAAACATACTATCCACCTCCAAAGAAAGAACTGATATTGTTGGACTATAGATTGAAGCATGCTATTTTTTGCTTTAATTTTTTCTTTTATTCAAGTTTTCTTATACAAAATAAATACTAAGGTAATGTTTTACATAATCATACATGTTTAACCTATATCTGATTTCTTATTGCCTCTGGGTGGAGGTGGTAAGGAGAGGGAGGAAAGGAGGGATACAAATTGGAAGCCAAAACCATAAATAAAAATGGTTATTACTATTTAAAAAGCAAGTGGAATAAAGAAAGTGAAAAATTTATACTTTAATTGACACAGAGTTCATCAGTTCCCTCTCTGATGGTGGATAGAATTTTCTCATTATGAGTCCTTTGGAATTATCCTAGATCATTGTATTGATCAGAGTAGCCAAATCTTTCACATATGATCATCATTATAACATTGCTATTAGTATGTACAATGATTTCCAGGTTCTTCTCACTTCACTTTTCGTTCACTTGGTACTCACCATGTTTTTCTGAAAACATGCCCTTTGTCTTTCCTTATACGATGATAATATTCCATCACAATCAAATTTCACAACTTGCTCAGCCATTCTCCAATTGCTAAGCATCTCTTCAGTTTCCAAAACTTTGTCACCACAAAAAGAGAGCTGCTCTAAATATTTTTTTCATATACACCTTTTTCCTTTTTCTTTGATCTCTTTGGAAAATAGACTTAGTAGTGGTATTTCTGGGTCAAAGAATATGCACAGTTTTATAGCTCTTTGGGCTTGGTTCCAAATAGTTCTCCAGAATGGTTGTTTCACCAATAATTTATTAGTGTATCTATTTTCCCCTCCTCCTCTCCAGCAGTTATCATTTCTGAAAGATATGAGGTATTACATCAGAATAGTTTTAATTTGCATTTCTCTAATCAGTAGTGATTTAGAACATTTGTTTTATATAACTATATGTAGCTTTGAGTATTGCTTATGAAAACTGCCTGTTTATATCCTTTGACCATTTATCAATTGGAAAATGGGTTCTTATTTTTACAGATTTGATTGAGTTCTATACTCACATATATTTGAGAAAGAGGCCTTTATCAAAGAAACTTGCTGTAAAATTTTTTGACGTTACTTTATTGTCTATGGTACCATTTACCAAAATGTAGTTTCCCTGATTATCCCTTTTAATTGGGTCAATTTTTGTTTTTGTTTTGTCTGATATCATGATTGCTATACCTGCCTTTTTTACTTCAGCTGAAGCATATTAAATTCTGCTCCAATCCTTTATTTTAATTCTATGTATGTCCTTCTATTTCAAGTGTCTCTTGTAAACAATATATTATTAGACTCTCGTTTCTAATCTATTCTGCTTTCCACTTCTGTTTTATGTGTAAGCTCATCCCATTCATAGTCAGTTATGATTACTAACTGTATTTCCCACCATCCTATTTTCTTCTGTTTCTTCTCTCTCCTTTTTTCCTGTTCTTCCTCAAAAGTTGATTTTACTTCTAACTACTACCTCTCTTAATCCATTGTTGCTGCCCCCCACATATCTTTTATCCTCTTCCCCCTCTATTTCCCAATTGGGTAAGATAAAGTTCTATAACTAGCTGATTGTGTATATGTATTCTACCCTCTTTAAACCAATTCTCAATGAGAATGAGGCTTAAACATTCCCCTTCATTCCACCCCCCCCCCCGCCTACATTTCCCCTTCCACTATAAAAGTTTTCCTTGTGCACCTCTTTTATGTGAGAAAAATTTCTCCATTATATCTCTCCCTTCCCCTTTCTCCAAGTGCATCCCTCTTTCTCAACCTTTCTTTTTTTGAAGATCATTACAACATAATTGCCTCACACCCATTGGACTTTTTCATTAGCATCCCAACAATATTTCTAATATTTTTTAAATTTCAAATTACTGTCATTTTAATAGCTTTTTCCATCTTTTCTGTGATTCCCCCCTCTTCCCCTTCACTGCCCCCAGTCTACCAGTTCTTTGTCGTCATTGTTTTTCAGCCATTTTAGTTGTGTCCAACTCCTTATAATCCCATTTGGGGTTTTCTTGGTAAAGATGCTGGAGTGGTTTGCCATTTCCTTTTCCAGTGGATTAAGACAAGCAAAGTGGAGTAACTGGCTTACCCAGGGTCACACAGCTAGTAAGGAACTCCTGTGTTCCTGATTCCAGGCCCAGTGCTCTAGCCAATGAACCACCTAGCTGCCTTAGTTTTTAGAATTATGCTATTTAGTTCCCAATTAATTTTTAATTCTTTCTACATAAATACTTATGGGGAATTTTGTGAGTACCACACAAAGAGGAGGATAGGGCTTCCAGCACAAGAACTGTGCCATATCCCTTTGCTACATATGACTTTCTGAGCTTGAGCCCACTCTCCCACAAACTATGTATTGGTGAGAGAGTGTACCATAGACTTTGGGTGATATTCTGTACTACCTATGCCACCATAGTAAATGTTTATCTCTAAAAGCCAATTGTTTGCCTAATTAGTGGATATTAATTGCTAGTCATCGGGGAAAGCAACCCATTGGGGATTCATAAGCTACAACAATATAATCCTCACCCATTCATCCTCTCAAGGCTACCCCATGGACATGGAGGCAAGATACAGCAGTGAAGCTCTGGAGAACCAGCTTGCCAGGGCAAATTGGGGTTTGAAATAGTAACCCAAGATCATGTGTTATATGAATTGACTTAAAATGAGACATGCCTGGCATGCTCAGTAGAAATGCTCTTTCTATAAGGATCAGTGCTGCAGTAAATTCTTGAATCCAGCATCATTTCAAAATATCCTCAGGCACTTGTGGTCCAGTATTATTTGAACTGAACTTGAGGGTTTTTGAAAAAATTTGTTTGTTTGTTTGTTTGTTTGCTAGCCCAGTTTGCTCCATATGAAACCTATTGGCCATTTGGGGGACTGACAACTTTCCTACTGCTCCTTTCAAAGCAATTCCCAAGAAAACTAGGGTAGATTATCTATGCGCCATATGTGCTGTTAAAATAGAGTTGTCGATGTACTAATCAAGTGGTTTCCATGAGAAACATGAGGCTTTAAAAATATGAAAAATTCTCCTAATTGTGGTAGGAGCTCTAAATAGTAAAACTACATTTCAAACTGTCTTTTCTTTTTAAAAATGTATACCATGTGGCATATCAAATGTCTTGTTGTAGAAACACAGGTGCTGTAAAAATCCATTACATAAGTTGGCTTGGAATTTGGAGAAAAAATGCAAGTTCTTTCACTTTCCTTGAGAAACCTTAAAAATTATTGCTGGGTTTAGAAGAAAGATGCTTTGTGTTCTGTCAAGACTGTTCGAGTGTGGGGGTAGTAGCGTGCACTTTCGGTGCCCTTTTGCCATGGCAGATTGCAGGGAAGAGACAAGAAGCACACTCTGCCCTCCCTCCACAAAATGGAATTAGCTAAGGAGCATCCTTATTTTAGGCACAGCCTCCAGGATAATTGAATCTGTTTCTTTTTTCCCTTTCCAGGAAGATGACTGATATAGAGAAATTAACATGGCATTCTGTTTCTTTTTAGTGCACCTGGCATCCAAAGCCAGCTGGTTGGGCATTGGGAGTGGTTATTTTACAATGGAGGAAATTTTTATAATTTATTCAATTTCTCCTAGGTGATTATATGCTATGGTTCCTCAGGACCTGGATGAAGTTTATCAGTAATCTAAGAGTAGTCTATTGAAAGCCTAGCTATACAGTGTTAGACCATTTATTATTCTTTACTGTATTTTGTCTATTTGCTTTTATGTCTATTTATCTATTACCTATTTGTGCATATATACATATGTGTACATATAAATGTGTGTATATATATACACATATACATACACATATACATACATATATATATGTATATATATACACATACACATACACATATACATACATATATATATATATATATATTCACAGTGTCCCCAAAACCTTAGTGTAGGTTTAGACTTTAATAACTTCAATACTTTTGGGATATGAAATAATATTGATGATATTAGAGGCAGCTAGGTGGTTCAGTGCATAGAGGACTAGAGTGGGCTTAATTACTTCAATTCTCAATGACGATTAAGAAACCATGACATATTCTATTAGCAAGGAAATACTCTGTGCATTGAGCTCCCTGCCCATCAAGATGACATGCAATAGGTAGTACCTCTTTAAAAAATCTCTCTTTTACCTTAGTCTCTGCTCATATGCATTCTTACATAAAATGCCTTCCATCTTTTTTTTCATTTAAATCTGATCTTAAACACTTACTAGTTGTGCAACCCTGGGCAAATCACATAACCTCTATTTGACTCTTATCTGTCAGCTGTGGAATGAAGATATTTAGAGCATCTAACTCCCAGGGTTGATGCAAGGATCAAATGAAATAATATTGTAAGGGGCTTAGCACTTTGCCTAGCACATAGTAGGAGCTTCCTTCCTTACTTGCTCCCTTCCTCATTTTTATTTTCCAAAAATTCCCTTCCAAGAGCAATATCCCATATAACAAAGAATAAAAAAGAAGGGAAATTACCTGTTCACCAATATTAATCTATACAGCAATCAATTTTGGTGTAATGTGCTGTGTTCCACACCTCATTATCAGAAATACTGTTTACAGCATGGCTTCCTCTGCGTATAAAGGTTTCTGGAAAGAACACTGCTTATCGAGTTTATACATGCAAAGTAATAGTGTGTATATGTGTATATATTATTATATTATTATAATACTGTATACTGTATATTACACATAATATGATAGGTTACCTTAGTGATACAATAATGATAACTCACATTTATATGGTGCTTTCAGGTTTACAAATACATACATTATCTCATTAGAACCTGGAAATAAGCCTGAACTAGTTTCTATTATTATTCCCATTTTACAGATTAATCTAGCTAGCTCTGATTATTAAATTTCCATATAATTCCCCAAGCCAGTCATTTATGCTACTTTTATGCTCCTTAGCTTCCTGATTTTTTTTAAACCTATGTAGGGGAATAAAAGGCTCAGTAAATTTGAAGGTCAGAAGGAACAGACAGAAGCATTGAAATGAAAAAGCGAGGCCCTTTCAGGAGCAAAGGAAGCATTCTATATTGTTGGATGAATATGAAACTTGAAGAGCTTAACTCTATATGAAATGGCCAGCAAAAATAATGAACCAGCCCTTCTACCCATCCCAATTTCCCCGCTTTATACACACAAACTACCATCTTTTATTACCCCAGGCACTCACTTAAATAAAACCCAAATAGGAATCTTAGAAATATAAGTCTTTAGTCACAATAAGTAAGGGGAAAAAGTTGTTGAAGCAATCATCCTCTGAACTAAGAATTATAAGGCAGGAGAGGTTAGAAGTTTCTTTTCTCCTTTCTGCAGGTGACAAATCTTATTGATGAGGCACTCAGGTAGTCAAAGAGGAGGGGTTTCTTTCTCCTGAGGAGTTAAGACTTTGATGTAACCAAAAAATGATGCAAGGCAATCAGCATATGTAATCAAGCAGCAAAAGGTATGGTAGATGAAGGTTCTTTAGAAATTCTGAGAAGGGAGAGTTCCATATAGGTGGACTGGCTGAGTAATGAGAATTCAAAAACCAATTTATTTCAACAAACACTTTTAAGGCACCTATTGTGTTATTTATTTATTAATGAATGAAGTTAGTGCTTTAGGTATTATACAAAAATGAAAAAAAAATAGGATAGCTTCCTATCAAGAATACCTAGTCAAGGGGCAGCTAGGTGGTGCAGTGGATAGAGCACTGGCCCTGGAGTCAGGAGTACTTGGGTTCAAATCCAGCCTCAGACACTTAACATTTACTAGCTCTGTGACCCTGGGCAAGTCACTTAACCCCAATTGCCTCACTTAAAAAAAACCAAAAACAAAAGAATACCTAGTCAAGATATTTATAACCCAACTGGTGGGATAAGTTATATTCACACATAAACATTATTTTAAAAATTATTTAATTATTTAAAAAATAGATTATGACAGGGACAAAGGAGAGATCTAGATAAAATTCTCTAAGCAAAAATGAGGAGGAAATGGAAAGATTCTTTGTAGCAAGTTTCCCTGATAAAGGTTTCATTTCTATATATATATATATATATATATATATATATATATAAATGATTCAAGTTATTGGAATAAGAAATTTTCTTCAGTTGATAAATGGTCAAAGTATATGAACAGGCAGTTCCATAGCCATATGAAAAATACTCTAAATCATTCAGAATTAGATTAATTGTTTCTGATTGGGCAATGCAATTTTGTTTGTTTGTTTGTTTTGCGGGGCAATGGGGGTTAAGTGACTTGCCCAGGTCACACAGATAGTAAGCGTCAAGTGTCTGAGGCTGGATTTGAACTCAGGTACTTCCTGAATCCAGGGCCGGTGCTTTATCCACTGTACACCTAGGGGCCCCCTGGACAATGCAAAATATAATAAAAAATGATGACTTATTACCCATGACAATTCTTATACTAAAGGATTTATTTTATAGTACTAGAGAAAATAATAACTATCTGGAGGAAGAAAATTCTAGTAATCCAAAGGGAAATAACAAGTAGGAAGAAAGGGTATGTGGCAGCACCAGATATACTATATATATATATATTTAGTGAGGCAATTGGGTTAAGTGACTTGCCCAAGGTCACACAGCTAGTAAGTGTTAAGTGTCTGAGGGCCGATTTGAGCTCAGGTACTCTGACTCCAGGGCTGGTGCTCTATCCACTGCGCCACCTAGCTGCCCCCAGATATACTATAAAAACATTTCTCTATCAGAGAAATTTAGTACTGGTTAAAAGTTAAAATGAAAATTAAAACTATTCTGAGGTACCACCTCCCACCTGTCAGATTGGCTAATATGTCACAAAAGGAAAATTATAAATGATGAAGAAGATGTGGGAACATTGTACACTAATGCATTGTTTGTGGAGTTGTGAATTTATCCAATCATTCTGGAGAGCAATTTGGGAACTATGCCCAAAAGGCTATAAATCTGTGCATATGCTTTGACCCAGTAATACCACTACTGTGTCTATATCCCAAAGAGATCATACAAAGGGAAAAAGGGCCCACATGTACAAAAATATTTTTAGCTGCTCTTTTTGTGGTAGCAAATAATTGAAATTGAGGGGATACCCATCAATTGGGGAATGGATGAACAAGTTGTGGTATGTGAATGTAATGGAATAGTATTCGTGCTAGAAGTAATGATGAGGCAGGAAGATTTCAGAAAAACCTGGAAAGACTTACATGAACCAATGCTGAGTGAAGTGAGCATAATCAAGAAAACATTGTACACAGTAACAGCAACATTGTGTAATGATCAACAGTATAGACTTAGCCTTTTCAACTATACAATGATCTAAGACAGTTCCAAAAGACTCAGGATGGAAAATGCTCTTCACATTGAGAAAAAGAACTATGATGTTTAAAAGCAGATCGAAGCATACTATTTCACATTTTTGCTGTTTTTTGTTTCTTCTTTTCTTCTGGTTTTTCCCTTTGTTTCTTCATTTACAACAGGACTAATGCGAGAACATGTTGAAACATGATTGTAATGTATAACCTATATCAGATTGCTTGCTGCCTTCAGGAGAGGGGAGAGAAGGGAGGAAGGGAAAAAATTGGAACTCAAAATCTTACGAAAGTGAATGTTGACAAATAATCTTTATGTGTCATTGGAAAAAATAAAATATTTACAAATTAAAAAGCCGATAAATACAACAAAATTAGACAGACAATACCCAGAAGCAAACCCCAAAAGCAAATGTTTGATAAATCAAAGGATCTAAATTACTGGTAAAGACTTCTTTTTTCAACAACAACTATTAGGATGAATTGGGAAGCAATACGGCAAAAATCAGGTTTAGACCAAAATGTTATACCAAATAAGCTACAATAAGCTTGAAGTTGATATATGACCTAAGCATAAAAAAGATTATATCATAGACAATTAGAGGGAATGAAAGGTGAGAATGTTTACAATTATGACTAGAAGGAGGATACTTAACTAAACCTGATAAAGATCCAAGTTGTCCCAAAAGTCTTAGTACCATTTAAAGCTATTTAGCACAAGCTAAAGCTTTAAGCCTTAATAGGCTTAAAATGCACTAAGAATTTTAGGACACATGTAGAAAATAAAATGGCCTGTTGTGATTACATTTTGGGGGGGGGGTGGGCAATACGGATTAAATGACTTGCCCAAGGTCACACAGCTAGTAAGTGTCAAGTGCCTGAAATCAGATTTGAACTCATGTCCTCCTGAAATCCAGAGCAAGAGCTTTATCCACTGCGCCACCTAGCTGCCCCCTTGATTACATAATTTTGAAAGGTTTTTGCACAAGCCAACTCAATGTAATTAGTATCAAAAGGAAAACAGTTAACTAGAAAAAATATTGGTAACACATTTTTCTTATAAAGGTTTGATATGCAATATATACAGGAAACTGATGGCAAATTTTATAAGAATAAGAAATATTTCCCAGGGGGATGTGTGTTCACAAGATATAAACATGAAATTCTCAGAAGAAATACAATCTACGAAGAGCCATGTGAAAACATGTCAACTCATTAATAAGAGAAATTCAAATTAAAACAATTTTGAAATTCTATCTCATACCCATAAGACTGATAAAGATGACAAAGCTCAAAATACCAACATTTGGTCAGGTTGTGGGAGAAGAGCCACATTAATGGCATTGGTGGTACTGTGAATCTATTCAACTATTCTGAAAGGTGTTTGTATTTAACTCCCTAAGTCTTTAAACTGTATCTACTCTTTGACCTAGTAGTAGCATCAATAGATATATACCCAATAGAGGTCAACAGAGAAAAGAAGGAACTCATGAACAAAAATCTTTGTATTACAATGATTTGTTGTTATAGCAAAGAATATGGATGCTCACCATTTGGGAAATGATTGAACAGACTGGTGTCTATGAATGTAATGGAATTCTACATGCTTAATAAATGCTTATTGACTGACCACTGTATTATTTTGTCTTAAGCAACGATGAATATGATGAATTCAAAGAAACTTGTGAAGATTTATGTAAAGTGTTGCAGAGTGAAAAGAGCAGAATTAAGAGAACAATATGCACACAAACTGCAATAATGTAAAGGAAACTACTTTCAAAGACCAAGAACAACATGTAGCCTTCAAACATGACTTCAAAGAATTGATGATAAAATGGATTTTCTACCTCTTGGCAGAGAAGTGATGGACTAGGGTTACAGAATGTGACTGTTTTCAGATATGGTCAATGTGTTAAATTGTTTTTCATTACAATTATTTCCTAAGACAGAGTCTCTCTTAGGGCAAGGGTGTGATTTGGTATTTATTTATAGAGATTTTAAAAAGATGAAAGAAAAGAGCACTATAAAACATTTTTCAAAACTGATAAAGTTCAGAATGGAACATAAATGAGATGATTATATTGCTGTTGTGGTAAATTTAATGTACGCTTCTTTTTTTTTTTTTTTTTTTTGCAGGCAATGACTTGCCCGGAGTCACACAGCTAGTAAATGTCAAGTGTCTGAGTTCGGATTTGAACTCAGGTCCTCCTGAATCCAGGGTTGGTGCTTTATCCACTGTGCCACCTAGCTGCCCTATGCTTCCTTTTAAAAGAAATTGAAACTAAAAAAAGTTCAGTTTATTTGTTGTGCTCTCTTTTTTGTTCTTTGTTCTGTATAGTGAAATGTTCATATTCATCATGAGCTTGTTAAATTTATAAGAAAAAAGAAATTTTATATTAAAAAAAAAGAGTCAGGATGTTTTGAATACTCTGCCAATTCCTGAGAGAGTGAATGTAACTTTCCAAGGTGTAAAAGAGCAATTTAGTTAGTAAGAGTCTCCAGCTCACTAGATAGACTATAAAAATTAAGTCACTTTACTTTGTTTGGGAGCTATCTGACATAAACTTACTTCCTGTCATCACCATCGATATCATAGAATGAATCACTTTTAATAGAAAATGAATATGAATCACTTCCAGTGCAAAATACATTTTTCTGACTCTCACGATAGTAATGTTTCCAATAATGTCTATTTTACAATGGATGATATAGACTTATACAGTAGAAAGTTACACAATTTGCTTTTTTTTTTTTTTTTAGTGAGGCAATTGGGGTTAAGTGACTTGCCCAGGGTCACACAGCTAGTAAGTGTTAAGCGTCGGAGGCCGGATTTGAACTCAGGTCCTCCTGACTCCAGGGCCGGTGCTCTATCCACTGCGCCACCTAGCTGCCCCGCTTTTTTTGTTTTCTTAAAAAAAAGTTAAGTTCACTTTAATTTTCTTTTTTCCACAGAATCACTTATTTACTAAACATTACTATTGGAATTGACCTAAGAGACCTTTAATATTATACCCACCTGAACCAGCTAAACAAAAACTAATAACATGACTAATGAGTGGGGTCATTCATTCCAGAATGACAAGTTAAATATCTCTAGTATGAAGGAAACTCCTGCCTCCCAAGGCAGATCACTTGACATTGGGATGGCTCTATTTTTTAGGTTGTTTTTTCTCTACAAAAAAACTACCTTGTAAATTCCATATTTTGCTCCTAGATCTAACTTCTGTGGTCATGTAGAACAAACCTATCCCTTTTTCTTCGTAATACCGAATCAAATAATTGAGGACAGTTATATCTCCAGTAAGAATTATTTACTCTTCTACTGCTCTTATTTCATTAAAAAAATTATTTTGCTCTTTTGTAAAATGAGCCGGAGAAGGAAATGGCAAACCATTCAAGTATCCCCTGCCAAGAAATGCCCCCAAAAGGGATCAGGAAGAATTGGACATGAACTATATGAATAAACAACAAAACATCAGTGCTTCCTTTAACTGCTTCTCATGTAGTATGACCTAAGGCCTTTGCCATTTTGACCTCATTCTTCTCGAAGCTATCCAGTTAGCAATGTCTTTGCTAAAATTTATCTCCTAGAATGGAACACAGTACTGCAGATACTATCTGACCAGTCTAGAACAGAGTGGAACTGTCACCTCTGTAGTCTGAGACATCATGCCCATTTTAATGCTTCCTAGGATTGCATTCACATCCTTGGCCCCCCTACCCTATGGGTTATCTCCTATTGAGCTTGTCGTCCACTAAAATGCCTAGGTTTTTTTTTAAAGATGAACTGTCATTTAACTTTGCTTCTCCACCTTGTATTTGTGAAACTGATTTATTGAACCTGAGTGAGGTTTTCCATTTGCCCCTATTAAGTGTCACTAAATTTCAAAGATTCAATCAAGTCCTACCCTATCAAATCTTTTTGGATCCTCACTCAATATATTAGCTCTTCTCCTAGCTTTTTGTCATTTGCTCATTGATAAGCATGCCATCTATGACTGTATCAAATCATTGATACTAAACATTAGCACAAGCCAAGCACAGATTCCTTGGTTCTACTAGAAACCTCTTTCTTAGTTTACATCGAATGAATTAACACATACTTATTTTGATGCAGTCATTTAACCAGTTTTGGAATTCTCCTAACTGTACTATTGTTGAGCACACATTTCTTCATCTTGGCTATGTAGCAAGGGTTTCACAAGAAGGTAGATTGGGCATCTCTAATGTTTCTTTCTTCTACTGTTCTTCCAAGGGAGATAATTCCTGCCAGGAAGTAAGGTGGGAGGTTGGGTCAGGGTTGGCATTTTACCTCCTCAGAGAAGAATACTGAGCTATAATTATTTTTGTAGGAGATGTATTTTTTTAGGTTTAAATTAAAACTCCTGTTTTTGATTTCTTAATGATAGATTCTCTATTTTGATCCCCTTCCCACCAGCTTCACAATGAACACACACAAAAAATAACAACAAAAATCCCCGGGGTACCCTAATCAATTGCAAAATAGAAATCAGAGAAAGTATACATAACAAAATATATACCAGAAAGTACCCAGGTTGAAGCTGTTATTGGGAGTCACTCATCCCACTGCGAGACAGAGAGAGACCACAACACACACAGAAGAGACAGAGAGACAGAGACAGAGTTCTAGATCTCACCTGAGGGGGGAAACTTTTTGAGTTTCTAGCATAGCAAGGTGGGAAGAAGAAAATTGAAATTCAACCCATTGGCTTCTTCCCAGAGTCTTTCCCTCCTCTCAGATCCTGAAGAGAAGTTGACATAGTGGATCTTTTCTCTTGAAGCTGGAAGCCAGAAGAACCCAGGATCTCTCTTTTCTAAGTTTGACTACTATTTGCCCCATCCTTCATTTAGGCATAATGAGGAGCGATTCTCAAAAATTGCTCCCTTGGGCCAAGGGTTGTGATTATTTTTATTTTAGTTTCAGCAAATCTTTTGCCCAAATCTAGGCAAATTATATCTACATATTCATCTGAGCTAGTAATGCTTTCAAAAGAGGATAGGATATTGTCCATTATCACTTGTTCCTTATAAATACATGCTGGTTTCTTTGTCAGTCAACCAATCATGTACCAGCCACTGATCTGGGTGTTGCAGATACAAAGGAAGAAATAAAACAATTTCTTCCCTGTAGGTTTATATCCTTTCCGGGAATACAATGTGTGTGTGTGTGGTTTGTGTGTGTTTGTGTGTGTGGTGTAAGCAAAATGTATACAAAATAGATACACAATGATTTTAATGGAGGGGGACTAGAAGCTTTGGGGTTCAAGAAAGGCTTTATATAGAAGGTAGCACTTGGGCTATGGTTTTTTGTTTGTTTGTTTGTTTTGTTTGGTAATGAGGGTAAGTGACTTGCCCAGGGTCACACAGCTAATAAATGTCAAGTGTCTGAGGCTGGATTTGGAACTCAGGTTCTCCTGAATCCAGGGCCGATGCTTTATCCACCTGATGCCACTTAGCCTACCCGATTTGGGCTATGTTTTGAGGAGACTAGGGATCTCTGCATCCTTTTCTGAGGTGCTTCCTAACCATTAAAAAAAAAATCTTGAACTCAGGGGTTGAGGGTAGGGGATGGGGATGAAGTCAGGAAGACTCATTTCCATGAGTTCAAATCCAGTCTCAGACACAACTAAATGTGTGACCCTGGACAAGCCACTTAACCTTATTTGCCTTGGTTCCTCATCTGCCCCAAGAGCTGGAGAAGGAAATGACAAAACCACTCTAGTATCTTTGCCAAGAAAACCCCAAAGGAATCACAAAGAGTCAGATACAATTGAAAGAACACGAACAATTATAAAACTTCACTTGAGAGCACTATGAGCTCTATGTAGCTAGTAACTGTGCATAAAATGTAGGAACCTTTGTAATGACTGGAATCAGAGGACCTGGCTTTTTACCTTGCCTCCTTTGGTTGTTACCTATTTTCTAGGACCATGGTGGTCCTCCTTTTGTAAAATGAGGGGGCTAGCTTCAGATGACTTCTATGTTTCTTTTTGGATCAGAGTTTATGTTCCTATGAGCTAAGTGCTTTTAGCAAATGTTTCTTTTTTCTGGCAATTCCAAAGCTTGGGAGTCCTGTTAAACGTAATGTTCATAGGCTAAAGGTTTCCAGATTCATTGCATGTGTTTTTGCAGTCGGAAGTCAGGGGTTATTCCTGAAGGCCTAGTTAGATTAGCAACAAGGAAGGATTTTCTGAAGGTGAAATTTCATGGCACAATACTATATCTAGCCCAGATATGCTCTTTACTAGCCTTGTGGCATTGAAACAATTGGCTTCACCTCTGTGGGCCTTAGTTTCTTCCATCTGGGGGTGGAAACTAGATTCCTGCTAAGGTCCCTTTTAGCTCTAAATCTGTGATATTATGATTGTGTGAATGCATAGAAAATGCAGTTTTATAAAGCAATAAACCAGATCACAGCAAGGAAAACAGAAATCCTTTTTATCCCACTATCTCCATATATTTCAGGTTAAAATGTTTTTGGAAGGTACCATCTTTGGGACTTTTTACTCAGTTTGTTTTTTCTTTGTCTATGTGTTCCAGGAGCCTTGTTCAGTTCACACTCTCAAAAAAATATGAAAGATTCTTCATGTGTATCCCATTCTAGAATTCCTATTAAGAACCGGGTCTTAAATAGGGGCAAAGTAGTATCTGTCATATCTGTTCTTGATCTGTTTCATTGGTCCGACCTTCATTCTTTCAACATTATAGAGGGGTAATCCAACTTAGAACCAAGTTTGTGTACCAAAAGTTCACTTTTAAGTCAGTTCTTTGGAACTTGGAACACTATTACAAATGGTTATAGAACAAGCGATCTAGTAGAGCAGTGTCTTAAAGGGCTGGGACAAATTGATTTTTCTAGCACCGTACCTAACACACATTACCAAATTCTTGATAGTTGGTTAATAGCACAAAGAGGCCACTTTAACCCAAAATATATACTAAAGTATTTCTGTGAGAAAATGTATGAGGAGTTGGTGGTTATACTGCTAGGATCCCATGGCAGTGGTGGGGGGGCGGGTCGGAGGCTGGGAACAATAGGACAAACTTTGCCTTTCCAAAACTTTATGTCAGAATGACCTTGAGGACAGGGACTAGTTCTATTTCCTCCCCAGTGTGCGAAATTTTAAGGCAGGCTAGACCCGCCCCACCCCCCTACAAAGCTAGCTAAAGCTTAAGAGCTACAACTTTTATCCCTAAAAAAGTCCTTTCTTAGTCTTGTTCCAAGGAATTTGTAAAATTAAGACTTCTTTCAAAAGAAATGTGGCCTAAGTTTGTCAGAGGAACAAAAAACATTGTGTGTGAGTAAAGAAGTTTGCTGTTTGCCACAAGCTCTCTTTTGTAAAGGAGTAGTATGCTCTACAGATGCTGGACAGACCAGCTAGAGGATAAGCTATGTCATCGTTCCATCCTTTGTTTCTGAAGAGGACTACTGAACATCAAAGGGTGAAGTCTTGACTTCCCAGTGAATGGGACTGATGAGGCACAGGATGCATAGTCATCAGCATTATTCTCTCTTTCAGTCATTGAAATCCAGTGGCAAGACAAAAGTCAAGATGGACTTGCCATGGCCTCAGATGCAGCGGATGACCTTGACTAAGTTCTAAGTGGTTTGGCCACCTTCATGGCCAGTTGAACAAATTGTTCTCATCTGTCTATTCCACAGGGGTTGGGGAGTCTTCACATACTTGGGAGTAAAAATTCCCCTAATTCATTGATGAGTTTGAGGCCCATTGGTTATCCTCAACCTGGTTTAGACCTGTTTGCCAAGATGGTTTTATGCTACAGCTTTTTGGAGCCACAGGTGAGAGTACATAGCTAGCTCTATGGGACATCTCTCTAAGGACTGGGCCTATGAAGAAGCTATGTGGGGTGGCAGATGTGAAGTGCTGGATTTGGAATTCAGATCCTGGCTTATGTTTAGTAGTTGTGGGACCCTGGTTAAGTCAGTTAACCTCTCTCAACAGTTTCCCTCCTCTGTCAAATGGGTCGGAATTGTAATGAACATCAAAGGAGTGTTAGATATTATAGTTTTCACTGGCCTAAGAAGGGATACTTCTTCTACCAGTGCAGGTTTCCATCTTCTTTGCAACTTAGAGACTTGTCTAGGGCCCCTAGTGGTCAAGTGACTTCCCCAGGGTTATCAAACCATATCTGTCAGAAGCAAAACTGGAAGCCTTGTGTTCGAGGCAGGTTCTATGCAAAGTTAACAGTTTCTTCTGAAGTTCCCCCGGGTAAACTTGGACAATGCAGTGCACCTCCCGGCTTCAGTTTCTCATCTGCATGAATACCAGCGGCCCCTGAGCTCTTCTTTTATATCGCACTTAACGGCCCCTAGCGCTCTTTCTCTCCCCTCGCCCTCGTCTGGCCGCTTTCTTGCGCTGAGCCCCAGCCCGCCCTCACCGAGTTTAGTTCCGGGGCTCTGTGGCACCCCCTCAAAACTCCCATCGCGGTGCACTCATGCTAGCCGAGTGCCTTTGGGGGGCGGGGACGGGGGCTGGAGGGAGCGATGAGCGGTCCCCCCTCCTGAAGCCGGACAGCTGTCCTTGGGGAGCAGCCTCCTCCCACCGAGGGGCCCCCGGGGCGGGGCGGGGCCGCAGCGGAGAGCAGCGCAACGGTCGGGGAAAGTTGGGGAGGCGCGGGGTGCGCGGGCGGAGCAGGGCAGTGGCCTCGGCCCCAGCTGCGAGAACCGAACTAGGACCGGGCGCAGCTGCATCCCGGGCCGGAGCCCGGGCCGGGCCCGGAGGCCGGGCCGGGCCCGCCCCTCCCTCGCGGTTGGCAGAGCTCCTCCGGGGGCGAGGGCGGGGGCTTCTCCCCGCCCGCCCGGCCGGAGTTGGGACGAGGGCGGGGACTGGGCCAGGGGCGGCCCCGGCTCCCTTTGTCCTGCGGCAGAGCTCCTCCCGGGCCCGAGGAGGAGCCGGGGCTCGGCTGGGCTGGGCTGGGCTGTCCTAAGCTAAGCTGCTGCGCTGCGCTGAGTCCAGCTGAGCCGCGGAGGCCGAGCTGAGCGGTGGCGGCGGCGACGGGGGCGTCCCAGGCTGGCCGGGATGGGGGCCCGTGGCCGCCCCACGCTCCCTTTGGCTCTGGCTCTGGCTCTGGCTGCTGCGGGGTCCCGGGGGTGCCGCTGACCGCCGGGCCGGCCCGAGCCCAAGCCGAGGAGGAGCCCTCCTGCCACGGAGCCTTTGACCTCTACTTCGTGCTCGACAAGTCAGTGCCAAGGCCAATGCCATCTCCAGAGCCAGCGCCGCTGCGGTTCTGGCGCGGGTGGGAGGTGCGGGGAGAGGGCTGGGGGGCTTGCGCGAGGTCAAGTGGAAGTGCTGTGAGCAAATGGGCTGTTGCATTTTCTCGGATGCTCTGCTAACTGTCTCGGGTTCTCCTAAGTGCCCTCTGGGTCAATGGAGGGCGGGGCCGGGAGCAGTACTTGGCCTCCTTATCCTGGGGCTAACTTTCTGACCCGGAGACCTTTGGGAAAGTGAGGGGTGCTCTTTGGCTGACCTGTGGGGCAGCCTTTGCCTGCGAGCGGGGAGTCTAGGTGGGGGTGGGGTGGGGAGTCTCCGCTGCCTCCCTTCCAGCATTTATAATTTCTCAAAGTTGATCAGTTTGTAAATTCTTAGCACTGAATCTTCCCCAGAGATAGATCGAAGTTCAGACCCAAAGTGCTGCGTGTCTCCTAGTGAGAAAAGCAAAAGGATCGATGGGTAGATAAAGATAAACGTGACCGGGGTCAACACAGTAAGTGGGCTGGTCTTTCTCCTGGGAAGAGGAACTAGCAAGTTTTCTCCCCACTTATCTAATCCCCCGCCAAGCATTGAAGGAAAAAGACCCTCCCAAATCGAACTGATGTGATTTTGAAAGGTTAACAAGTTTGAAATGTCAACATGACAAACCTATGATTTGATTCCTTCACGGGGCACAGTCTATCTAACTGGTTCAATTCGTGTATTTTCAGATCTGGAAGCGTTGCACAAAACTGGATTGAGATCTACGATTTTGTTAAACAGCTTACCGAAAGATTTGTGAGGTATTTCAATTTCTCTCTCTTCACAGAAAATAGAAATAGAAAGTTGCTAGTAAGAAATAGTTAAAAGTATACACGAAGGAAAACTTTTAACTAAAGGAACCAGTCACAACCCTCTTTCAGAATATTCATTTATTTTTGTTTCCAAGATCCTTAAGACATATCTGAACTGGATCCACCTATCACTTTGCCTCACATTCACTAACAAGATAGAGGGAGAAAAAGGAAATCAGCTTATCAATACTTTTATTAAGATATGCCAGATCTTTGGTTGTCCAGGGTTTTCCCCTGGGAACCAGAAACTTAACCTAAGACTTTTGTTGCAGTATCTCAGTGCTATTTTGAATGACTTTTCCTTTCATATTTCTACGTTGTTTTGCATTTAATTTACGTGTTGTAAAGAATTTTATCATTTAATAAATTTTATTTATCCAGTTTTTTTAGATATTAGAGTTTCTAAGTTGAAAGAAAAAGTGTTGAAACATGTTGCTAAACAAATACCAAAAAAGGCCCTTTTTGTGTGTCTGTTGAAAGAAAAGATTTATGTTTACATAATGTGTGGGTGTGGTTAACTCTTAAAATTTAACTCTTCTATATATGCCAGTAAATTTAACTTGTAAGGAATGACTTCTATAAAAAGCATTACTATTAAATCCAGCTTATTCTTTAGTTAAAATACAGTTATCTTTAAAGAGGGTAATTCCCTGGTGGCATTCCCTCTTTAAAAGTAACCAACAAAACAGATCTGAGTTGGCTAGGTTATTCCCCCTCCCTCCCCCCCTCCCACACCCCTGCTACACTAAGGGAAAAGTAGTAGGCAACTGGAAGTTTAACTATCTGATGGAAAGGACATGAAGAGGAGCTGTATCATTAAATATTACTTCCTTCAGTCTTGTTAGTCCAAATGTTTTCTCTAAAGCAGGCTTGGATGATCAAAACATTTTGAAAGTCATTTTGCAACTAACTTCAAACAATCTGTAGAAGCCTACGAAATCTATGCTTTCAGTTATTGGCAGCAGATCAGCCTGTCCCTATAAAACAATGTATGCTTGTTGCTTGTCCATGAAAAGTCATCCGAGCTTCAGTTACTGAACGCCAACCTTAACACTCTTTTTTTGATCAATTTCTGAAATAGAATAAGGTGGGCTTGAGAAAAATGAAATAAATGGAAATTTCTTTCAAGAAAGAAATCTAAAAAATAGGTCTTGACTCATATGAAAGGACAAGCGAGAGTTCATGGGATCATAGATTTAGACCTAGAAGGGACCTAGCGACTTAAAAGTGAGCAAGAAGATGATCTAGTCCTAATCTGTCATTTCAGATGAGGACATTGGGTACCTGAGAGTATAAATGGCTTAGTCATACAGACAAGTAAACAGCTGAACCAGGATCTGAGCCCAGGTACCTAACTACAAATCCAACATTCTTTCAACTGTACCAGACCTGATTCTATTTAATAATAATGATAATATAATAATAATAATAATAACATTTATTTAGCGCTCTTAAATAAAAGAAGAACATTTTCCTTTCCATCAGTCTGTGAGGATGAAAGTCCAGGTCTTCTGCCTCTGAATCTAGTACTTTCCACCACACCAGGCTTTGATCCCTATTAAGGAGCAGTGAAAAGTAAGCACCTGATCAAAGGATCAAATGGGAATCAGACACCTTGAGTCTAATCACCAGTTTGCTTCAAAGCATACATCTGAGGCTACATAAGGGCTTTCTGGATCTCCCCACTTTTTAGCATCCTCCTCTTGACAAATGATATTATATACACTTTTATGTGGCCATATTCCTCCAAACCTTCAATTTCTTCGTCTGCAAATGAGGGTTTGGGCTAGATCATCTCTGAGGTCTGTTTTGGTTTTGAATCTATGATCTTATGTTGTATCTTCCACTCCCCCCACCCCCCAATAAAATGAAAGTTCTTTGAAGGGACTACATTTTAGGTCATTGTATTCCAAATGCCCAGCACTGTGCCTTAAATGTAATAAAGGCTTGTTGGGTTGAATCGAATACTCTTTGTAAGAGGATTCCCTTTAATGATTTGAATTGGTCTGGAAATCAGTCTTCTTGAACACAGAGTCCTTTATATAACACCCATTTCCTTAGCTCTTTCCTTCTGATGCATCCTAGAAAGGGGTTGGGAAGGCTATGCCCAGAGGGTAAAAGATTGCTAAAGAGTATGTCTGAATAATTGAGATGAGTTATCGAATCAGTTTACAACTTCCTATTTTCAG
Organism: Dromiciops gliroides; assembly: GCF_019393635.1. Taxonomy (NCBI): domain Eukaryota; kingdom Metazoa; phylum Chordata; class Mammalia; order Microbiotheria; family Microbiotheriidae; genus Dromiciops; species Dromiciops gliroides. Next base: position 253,669,043 of record NC_057866.1, read on the forward strand.
TAATGGCTTCTTGGACTACCTCAGATGTAAGAATCATTCTGTGAAATGTGATTCCTACTGTTGGCTAGATATAAACGATGGCAAGAATTGTTTCCTGTGGGAAGCATTAATTACTAGGATCAGGAAGAATGGATAGCGCAATTAAAATGTGCTTTGCACTTTTCTCTTGTATTTTTCATTGTTAGTATTTAAATGTTTGACTTCAATGTTCACCTAAATGGGAATGATTCAGGAGGATTTTGTGAGGATGCTTGTTAACATTTTAACAGTTTGGTCCACTTTGTTTGCTGCTCAGGATTGAGTATCACTGGTAACCTATCAGGGGAAACTGATAGATGATTGTTAAAAGCACTGAGAGAAGGAGGCATTCCCTGCAAAAGAATTCGATTTTGGCTTGGAATTTTTCCTAGTGTAGTCCGAGTGCAAGTCTGTGGGTCATAGAGAAATACTGATTACAGAGAAAAATAAAATGAAGCCTCATATAACTTACATAATGATAGTAACACAGTTTAAAGGTCTACTTGGGCGGGGGGCAGTGGGGAAGGTGTAGGGTTGGGAGTGGAGAGAATTCTCACTGGAAACTTTTCTCCACTGACAAAGTTTAGCAACTTTCTAGACCCTAGACTCTTAGAGATTTGCCTGGGGACACTTGGAGGTTAACACACAGCTAGTACAAATCAGAAGCAAGCCTTAAATCCACATGTTCCTGTTTTCAAGTCTGGTGCCATGTTTTCTTTTTATTGTCCATTTATAAGACCCAAATCATTTAAGGAAGCCTGTTTAATTGTAAATGTATACATATGCATATATGTAAACCATGTAAATGTATACATAACATTAAAGGTATACATATACATTACACATTTAAACAGGCTGTCTTGAATATCATATGTATGTATATATACATATAAACACACTGTGAATGTCTATGCTATATTATTACCTCTTTTTCAAGTATCTAACCATCTGTTTTCTTATTTTTCAGCCCTCGGATGAGATTATCTTTCATAGTGTTTTCTTCCCAAGCGACCACTATATTGCCATTAACGGGAGACAGGTTAGTGTACTATCATTTCACTAGAAAGCTTTTTAATAAGAAACAATCTTAGTACGATTATTGATGTTTCTAAATAATGATTTAAGCCTCTTAATGGAGTTAAGAAAATGTATATTCATGCCAATTATCTGTGCTACTAGAGAGGAAAAGAAGCTCAAATAATAACAATTAATCTCAAAATTATATATGTAGTTTGGGAATTTTGTTTGAGATGTTATATCATTAGTTCTTCTTTCTTTCCCATATCTTTCCCCCTAACACACACATATATACACATAAACCCATATAATCCTTAGTCATACTTTTCCTTCATTTTGCCTTAATAAACCAGTAAATCAGACCTAGAAGGGTGTTGGTAGAAAGCAAGCCATAGGTCATTTTGGATAATTCATTGTTAATCTAAACCAGATAGACAATACATTTTAAATTATTTGAATTTATTTAATCATTTCAGAAAAAAGGTTGTGAATCAGTGAACATTATCTTGTTCTTAACCCAGTTTATGCTGAATGTAGTCTTTTTATATGTATAATAAATTAAGGAGAGCTTATTTGCTATTTTAAAAAATTACAAGGAATAATTCTGCATGAGATTTAAAAGGTATGGCTTTCACATAAATCACAGGCATAAGTTTTTTGCTTTCTTATGTTTCCTATGCCCACTGATCCATTTGAAGCATTCTAGAATGGATTGTTTATATTTTAAAAATTCAAATCATGTTTATAATACACTTTTGTATATGACTCATTAACTAATTAGTATAGCTTTATTTTTATTATAAAAATGTTATACTATCATTATTTTCTGAGTCAACACTTCTCACTCTCCCACATCTCACCTCTTCCTAAGTGAATAACAAAAAAAGAAAAAAATCCCTTTTAACAAATGTGTATCATCAAACCAAATTTCCACATTGGCCATATCCAAAAAGTCTGGCTCATTCTTTATTATGAGTTCCTCACTGTCAGGATATGGGTAACATGTTTCATTTTCTCATCTCTGGTATTGTGTTTGGTCAGTATATTGATCAGAATTCCCAAGTCTTTCAAAGTTGTCTTTTTTTTTTTTAATTTCACTGGTGTTATTGTATAAAACATTCTCTTAGTTCTGATCATTTCAGTCTACGAGTTCATAGTGGTCTTTCCATTACTTCTCTGAAAATGTATATTCTGTCTTTTTAATGTTATGATAATAGTCCATTCTATTCATTTACCATAATTTCTTCAGTCATTTATAATTGGTGAATACTTTACTTTCTAGATTTTTGCTATTATAGAAAGACCTGCTATAAAAGCACAGGCCTAGAAGGAATAGTTTCTCTGGATCGCTTTTTGGGTATAGTTACAAATTGTTCTCCCGTATGTAGGGACCAATTCATAGCTCTGTCAGCAGTCCTATAGTATTTCTGTTTTCCAACAACCCCTCTAGCACTTGTTATTTTTCTTTGTCATCTTTGTTAATCTGAAACATGTGAGGTAGAATCTCAGAGTTGCTTTAATTTCTCTAATTATTATGTTTGTAATGTTTTTTTCATATAGTTGTAGATATCTTAGCTATCTTCCTTTCAAAACTGTTTGTTTATATTCTTTGACTCTACCTTTTGGGGAATGTGTTTTTCTTACAAATTTGAATCACTTCTATATGTATGTATGTATGTATATACCCATGATATACATGTATATGAGACCTTTATCAGAGAAACTTACTGTGAATATTTTCCCCACCTACCTGTTTACTTTCTAATTTTAATGGCATTGGTTTTATTTGTGCAAAAATTTCTTATACTTTTATAATCAAAATTCTTCATTTTATAATCCGTGATTATTTGTATCCCTAGTATAGTTACAATCTTCTCCTATCTGTAGATCTGAAAGGTGATTTCTTCTGTGACTCTCTAATTTGCTTCCATTGTCTGTTTTGGAGTCTAAGTCATAAACCCATTTGAAGTTTATTTTGGTAAATAACGTGGAAGATTTGTGTAGTTTTAGAGGTACATTCCTCAACCTGCAGGCTCAACTAAGGCAGACATGTTCATTTCAATTTGGACAGTGTAAATTTCCCTGAAAATTGCTTGTTAAAAGTTTTAATAAATTGACTTTTTCTCAAAACATTCCAAGGAAGATTAATGGATAAAATAAGCCCTGCAATGGGACTTTGTACAAATTAAAGATTCATTTATTAATACATATCAACTATCCCTGAATTTATCTATTTTGAAAGTTTTTACAAAGTGGGCATTTATCTTACTGTGGACAAAGAACTTCTGCTGGTTTTCATGGTGCCCAAATAGCACAAGCTCTTGCTCTGCCCATTGGCACTCTGCCACCATGTTGCCCTTCACGTTTCTTGGGGCTATAGGTGCTAACTGGTGTTTGCCAGCCTATCTTTGATGAAAATTTAATTTGTCCCTTGATATGCATTCTAGGCCCTATGTAAAGCCCCTCTACAAATTTTATTCTCAGTGTAAATGGGAAGGAATTTAGAAATATGACATCGAAGCCCTTATTATATTTATAACTTGTTAGGAGAAAACTACCGCATAGTTTTATTTAAAGACCTTGTTCTTGCAGATTCAGAACGTCTACTTGTAAAGAAACTGAGTGCAAAGGAAAACAACACTGATTAAACAGATCAGATTTCATCATTTCAGTTCCATAACTTCTATTTCTCTAGTACTTTTGCAGTTACAAGAAGCAACACTTTGACATTTCACAGTATTGCTAAAAGAAAATCAATAAAGATGAGGCAAAGTTAAGAAACTATAAATTCTTGTGGCAGGCTTTTGTCTCTTGTCATCAATCTGTATATCATTGTCTGCTATAAAAGTGTTCAAAATATCATATTAAACATGGCCAAGAGCCATAAGGAATGGTATTTATGTGATTTTATAGTGTTTCAAATTCTATTCTCAGATATTTCCATTTGAATGTCCATATTTAGTGGTGGTAGGAAAGACCCTCTTAATAATTTGAGGTTATTGCTGTACTGCAGTCCTTGTTTAGCAATATTTCAGTATAATTTTAAGATATGATGAATTCTGCTTAGCACCTCTCAAATGTCCTCACTTCTTTTCTTCCCTGCACCCATCTCCTGTACCAGCTCTCGCCAGCTAAGGGAGGCTACATTTCCCACCATTTTTTCTCATAATATTCAACTAAAGAGCAACAGAAAGCAAGGAGTTCATAGATTTGAGATTCTTTTGTAATTTTTCTGTTTTAAATCCAGCAATTTAGGCCAGCAGTTCTCAAACCAGAGGTTCCCCAGATGCCATCAGGATGTCAATGAGGTCAAAACTATTTCCATAAAAATACTAAAAATGTTATATCTCTCCCCCTCCACCCACATCTTTTCTGAACTTCCCCTATTTCTGTCATAAAAAGTATCTCAGATATAAAATCTTAGTATTGACCTTTCACTCTTACTCATCCCTCTTCTCCAATCAGTTGCCAGATCTTGTTGTTTCTACCTTGTTATTTCTTGCAGCCAATCTCTTTTCTGCTTACATGGCCACCATTGTAGTTCAGATTCACATTACCTCTGACTAAGGCATAGTTAACTCTTCAAGGGTTTCCCTAAACCAAACCGTCTTCCCCGTGACTACTAAACTGATTTTCAGAAAGTTTAGGTCTGATTAGGTTGCTTTCCTACTCAATAAATTCCAGTTGCTCATTATTACCTTAAGAATAAAATATCAACTCTTCTCTTTGGCATTGAAAGCACCCCTCCCCCCCCCCCACACACCTTCCTTTCCACTCCTGTTCCATATTACTTAAATTTTACCCCATGCATTTCAGGCAGAGTACCTTTATTGCTCTTCCTCGCATATGGGCACTTTACATTGCCATTTTTGTGTCTTTGCATTGGCTGGAATGCACTTCCAGCTCACCTCTAGCTCTTAGAAACCCTTGTTTCCTTCAAAAGTCAGCTACACTGACAGCTACATTTACGCAACACTCTATTACAACAGTTCTGTTCTCTTTGCTCCTCCCTTTGTTTCCTGCTCACTCTCTCACCCCCACCCACTGTCACCACACATACAGGTAACATCACTGCTTGAATTGGGGAGAGGCCCTACTGTATTTGTTGACTAACTGCCTTTCCCTAGATGGAATGTAAAATTTATAAACTCTTACAACTGGTGACAGGCGTGACTTGTTTTGCTTCCATGGTTGCAAAAGTAGCCACAGATGCAGAATCTTACATGTCAGCATTTCTCTGAACAGTGAAGCAGGATGCAGGAATTTTACTACTTGACTTTGCAGAGAAGCTTCTAAAGAATGAGTAGTGGGAGACCCATCCAGCTCTTCTCTTAGTCCATAAATCTACAATATTTCATTTTCGTTGAACAGGATGTTATGACCTTCATTCAAAAAAGGATGTAATGATGATGAAAACACAAAAGAACCCTTCAGTAGTTGTTGTAATATGAACTTCTGACTGTACCAAGAATTAAAAACAAAAACTTCCTGCTTAGTAGAATTACCTTCAAGATGATATTCCATTTGGCTTTGAATTACATTTTTGTGAAGCTTCCCTAGAATTAGTGATTGAAACACACTTTAGGTACTCATAATGCCTGGTCATGAGATGTCTTGGTGAACTGACTAAAGAAGGTTATTTTTACATTGTGAAATCCGTTTATGTAAACTTGAATTTCAGTTGTCTTTTTTCCCCCTCTTTTGGCAGCAAAACATTAGTGCTTGAGGACACGCTGCCACTCATTTCTGGCAAGCACCAAATATTTGGTTTATAATCTGCATTCAGACTTAGTCAGTTTCAAGTTGTTTCTGTAGATGCTGAACATAAATATTTAGATAAAACAAAATCCTACTGTATGTAATTGACTCCCTCCTCTGTGGAATAATGCATTTCTTCTTTTGTGGATCGGACTATTTAATTAACAAGTATTTGTCCAGGACTATCAGGTCACATTATAATAGATTTTGGTGGGTAGGTGGAAGAAATAAAACATGGGCTCTCACATTAAGAACTTAATATGAGGACAGGAAGACAACAGCAGCAAAAACCAAATTTGTTTTAGAGTGGAATATCAATAATGGCAAAATGATATCCTGAAGTACAAGATGAATAGACAGAGGCTGAGGTTATATAGAACCTTGACAATGAGTTAGGCTTAATGCAGAGAGTAAAGTTTTAGGTCCACCTTAATAGGAATCTGCTACTTACCATCTGTGTCACTTGGGATGACTCACTTAAGTTGACCACATTTCCATTTCCTTTTATGTAAAATGAAGAGGTTGTTGGGGAAGGTGATCTCTTAAATTTAGCTCCAAACCCTATGATACTGTGTATGTGAAGCTAGGGACAAAGGCTGGTGGATAAGCTATGGTAAGAGAAAGTGGAAAGGAAGTCATAGTTGTGTACATGGAGAATTCCCTTGTATGTCTGAAAGGTTTTCCAGTAGAATGGTGGCTCCTTCAGGGCTAGGAACATTTTAGTTTTGCCCTTGAATCTCCAGGGTCTTGTCAATAGTAGGTACTTAATAAATGTTGAATTTTATTTTGCTCTGCTCAGATCACATCTCTACCATGTAGGAAGGGACTTTGATAAGTTTGAGGCTGTTAGGTAGAAGGCAACCAGGAGGGTGGAGTGCTTCAAGTTTATGCCACGTAAGAATCCATTAAAATCATTAGGAATGTCTAGCAAGGAGAAGGGAAGACTTAGGGAGGAGATGAAAACTGTCTTCAATTATCTTAAATACCGAACCATGGAAGGGGGAATGTATTTACTCAGCTTGGTCCCAGGAGGACCATGACATTGGGGTGATGTCATAATTTTCAGTGAATTGGATTCAAGTGAAGGAAGGCTGTGCAAGGTCACCAACCTCATTCTCTCCTCCAGAGCCATCTGGGTTGATGAGAGGTTGATGATCAGATGGAGAGGGAGAGGGAAAGAGATAGACACAGAAACAGGCACATAAAGACAGACACAGAGAGACAGAGACATATCAAGATGACTGGAGATCGTCCCAGATGTTTAAAGCAATTGGGATTAAGTGACATGCCTAGGGTCACAGGGCTAGTAAGAGTCTGAGGTAAGATTTCAACTCAGATCCTCCCAACTCTAAGGCCAGTGTTCTATCTACTGTTCCACCTAACTGCCCACTTAAGGTTTTTTGTTGTTGTTCAGTCCTTTTCAATTCTTCATGACCCATTTTGGAGTTTTCTTGGCAAAGATGCTGAAGTGGTTTTCCATTTCCTTCTCCAGCTCATTTTACAGGTGAGGAAACTGAGGCAAACAGGGTGAAGTGACTTTCTCAGGATCTCACAGCTAGTAAATGTGTGAAGACAGATTTGAACTCAGGCTTTGTCTTAAGGAAGCAAAATCAGGAACACCAGGCTGAAGTTGCAAAGACTTAATGGCTAAACATTTAGGCTCTAGTTTAAAAACTCCCTAAATGAGCTATTTGAAAAAAAATAAAGATGAACCTTGTTGGGAAGTAGTGGGTTCCCACTCCCTTCAAGTAAAGAATGGATGGGTATTTGTATGGGGATAGTCTTGATCTGCTATGGTTTGGATTGAGATTTGAATCTGAGATTTTGTTATTCTAATTGCTAAGAGATGGTCAGAAATGAATACAGAATGCCAAATGTCTGAGCAGAGCAAAATAATTGGACTCTGTGCCTCTTAAGGCAGTTCAGGATTCTGTTAACATTCTTGGCTGCTGTTTTAGGTTTTGGAGTATGTGGTCCTCTGAAATCTCCATTTTAACAATTTAGCACTAGTATGAGGACAACTAGTATTAGGGCAGCTAGATGACACAGTTGGGAAGACTTACCTTCCTGAGTTAGAATCTGTTATCAGACACTTAGTTGTTGTGTGACCCTGGGCAAGTCACTTAACCTAGTTTGCCTAAGTTTCCTCATGTGTAAAATGAGCAGGCGAGGGAAATGGTAAATATCTTCATCTCTCTCTCTCTTCCCACCCATCCATCTATCTGCCCATCCATCCATCCATCCATCCATCCATCCATCCATCCATCCATCCATCCATCCATCCATCCATCCATCTATCTGTTATCTGTATATATATACCTATGTAGATATGCCTATAGGAAGGATAGCAATAGAATGGAAGGGTTGGATTTCAGAAGACTCTTTCAGAGTTCAAAACTGTCTTCAAACATTCACTAGTTGTATAAACCTGGGCAAGTCATTTAATCCTGTTTGCCTCAGTTTGCTCATCTGTAAAATGAGCTGGAGAAGGAAATGGCAAACCACTCTAATATCTCTTGAAAGAAAACCCCAAGTGGTATCACAAAGACTTGGACATAATTAAAAACAACTGAACAGCAAATTGCTGTATCTTTAGATAAGTATCAGATGTGTGTGTGTGTGTGTGTATATATATATATATAATATATACATATATACACATATATACACACACATACATGTATAAATATAGAAAGATATACTATATAATTAAAATATAGATGTATCTCTACTGATGTCATTATAAGTGAATCTATATATCGTATTTATACATCTGTAATGATATAGAGATATATCCATACATACATATTTAAAATACAGATGTATCTATCTATAAATTTCTTTCTAGTAAGTTGTATGTTATCTTGTATAAATAGATTATCATGAAATGTTATTTCAACAATTGTCTATCCAGTTTTAGAGTTCAAGGAATTGTTTCTTCACTAGAATATTATAATTCCCATTAAATTTAAAACATTGGAGAGCCAAAAAAAAAAAAAACCAACCCACCTGAAAAACAAGGTAGATTTGATATATATGTATTGTTGCACCCTGCAGTGCTACCTGGGACTGTGCTTACTTTTATTATGTATATTTCAGTAACTAGTATGTTAAGTGGGAGTGCTTTAGTGGGTCTAAGATTTTGTCTTTGATATTCTCTCCACTGGTCCAGATTGGAGTCCCTTCTTATACCTGACTTTTGCTCATTCTCACTCACAAATTCTCCTAAGAGCATCTTACCTACTTGATGGAGGCCTTCCTTTGCTACACTGGCACCCCCCCCCTGCCGCCCCCAGTAATTTTAATAGACTTAGAGGAAGGACATCAACATATTGTGTGCACTTCCTATGGAAGATTTATGGAAGGACATGGACAAAAGTGTCATAAGCTGAAGTTTGGATTGGTTGTCTCACACACACACACACACACACACACACCACTGATGAGCTCCTAAACTTCTTTTTATTATTATTATTTTTTTTTTAGTGAGGCAATTGGGGTTAAGTGACTTGCCCAGGGTTACAGAGCTAGTAAGTGTTAAGTGTCTGAGGCTGGATTTGAACTCAGGTCCTCCTGACTCCAGGGCCGGTACTCTATCCACTGCGCCACCTAGCTGCCCCAACTCATAAACTTCTTGAAGCATTAGAGGAAGAATAGGCATATGAGTCAATGGTTGTTGATGTCTTTTGGATTAGACTTTTTGGGGTAATAATATTGCTTATAATTTCTTTTTCCATTTTCCCCCTTAAAGATATCTTGAAAATTGATCTTTTTGGGCCTTCAAAATTATGTTGGAAGCAGCGTATATTTCTTCTTTGTGTTGTTGGTCATGTCCTAATTTCATCTTCTTAGGTAGCTCTTCTATTAATGATAACTTGCATGGTTAGCAAAATATACCTCTCTATAGATCTTGAGCTAGAAAGTAAATGACTCTTTGGGGGAAAAAAAGTACTCATTTTTTCTGGGCCCCACCTCTTGAAAGTGGACATTGCGGGACAGGATTAGTCACCCCTTTGCTCGTCCCACTGGGGGATTCCTACTTTCTAGTCTCTGCCTGTAGCTCTACTCAAATGAAGAAAATTTAGTGGAGGCCACTTGTCTATACCCCACCTTCTTTTTTTGGTTTTGCCTGGGAAGGCTTTTTGTACAAGGCAGATTGTTGCACAAGGCCCATTCTCAGACTGTGATGTTGTGTTTCCTAAAACTAACTCCAGGCCTGAAAAGACCAAAACAAAATGTGGATACCTAACAATACACACCCACAAACCCCACAAGCCCACTGAGTTGGGGTGGGGGTGGGGACAAGAAGGGCAGAGGGAAGCATGTTTTGCTTTGTTGGGGGGAGGTTGGGAAGGGGGTGGCTTCTTCCCAACAGAGGCTCACACAAAATTTTTCCCAAGAAAACCCTCTCAACCACAGGCACTGAGGAACTCAGGGGGACCTGCTGATATGGAGGGTGCAGAAGGCCCACGGTTCTGGAATGTGAAATACCCCAGGGTATTTCTTCCCGAGGGTGTGATCGTTCCATGGCCACAGCACCCACAGGGCCATGAACAGGAGCATGAAGAAGAAGGTGTGGAAGAGGAAGAGCCTAGGTAGAGGCGCTTCCATTTCTGGCCCATCACAAATGCCATCATGGTGAAATAGGTGAAGATGAAGAGCATGAAGATCTGCCCTTCAGTGACCAGATACCAACAGTACAGGCTGCCCCCAGCAGGAGAAGAGCTGACTGAGGCATCCTGTTCTCCTTCTTTGCAGGGGTGAAACAGCCACTGAAGTTCATGAAAAGATGAGGAAGAAAGGGATGTACCACAAACAGTGCCCTAGATATTCAGCACAGTAGTAGAGTAGCTCAAAGGAGTCAAAGCAGAGTGCTCCCACTTGGCCGACCACCCTAGTTTCTTAAACTCTTGGTTGCAACCCCATATGGGGTCATGTAACTGAATGTGGGAGTTGTGAAAAATTTGGCAACAGTAAAAGGTTACATATTTTATATACCTATATGCCCAGTAAAAATTTCTTGGAGGAAAAAGGGTCTGGAGTGGGAAAAGTTTAAGAAACCCTGATCTAGATAGCCCCAATTTGTCCTAAACAACAAAAAAGACACCTCTTTAGTTTAAGACAAAAGAAGAAAAAAATCTCTGTATCTAGTTTATCTCTGTCTTTGGGGAAATTTATAAAAAATTACTAATGAAAATTATAAGATTCTTCCTCAATTTAACTCAGCTCCCAGCCAGGAGAAAGGCCTGGTACTTTTGGGTGCTAGAACTGTCTTAAGTGTGTGGGTTTTTCTATATTTCTCTATGCCAATACCAAACATTGTTTTTCTTTTCTACAGCTCTTCTATTTGCCAAATAAAGGTAGCAAATAACAACAACAGTAGGTAGATTGATTGGATGTGTGTGTGTTCACGCAGAGAGTCAGAGCTAGAGACACACACACACAGACAGAGACAGACAGAAACAGAGATAGAGACAGAAAGACAGAGATTGAAAATAAATTAGGAAGGTAACTTTACAGAACAGAGTAAACTTTGGAATCACCTTCTGTATCTCTTGGGCATTGAGAGGGTGAGAAGGGAGGACTGTACTTTTCAGTCTGTTTTTTCTCCATATGGTATTGATAGCTTGCATTTCTTCCTTTGAAAACTGCCTCTTCATATCCTTTGACTATTTCTCAGTCAGGGGATAGTTCTTATCCTTAAACAATTTAAAAAGTTAGTTATCCTGGACTTGAGACCTTTATCAGAAAAATTTGCTACAATTTTTTTTCTCTCTCTCAATAACTTGTTTTCTTTCCAAGTTTAACTACACTGATTTTATTTGGAAAAAACCCCATAATTTTATGTAATCAAAACTCTCCATTTTATCATCTGTGATGTTTTTTAATCCTTTGGTTATGTTTCATCATGAGCTCTTCCTTTATCTGTAGATCTGGAAGGCAGATTCTTCCTTCTTCTTCTAAGCTAAATATCCATATGGAACCAGATCTAGAATTTAGAGAGTAGCTTAAGTGATTTATCTAGGGCTTGAGTCCTTAGCCTTGTTTGGGTCATGGTTTTCTGGTGGAACTTAAGAATCCCTTATCAGAAAAAGTGTTTAAAATTCCTAAATAAATGATGAAATTTTCATAAGAAGCCAATTATGTTGAAATATAGTTTTCAAAATACTAAAACAGATTCCCAATTAAGAACTCTTGCCCTTTGGTGACACAACTATTATGTATCAGATCCAGAACTTGGACCCAGTTCTTCTTGACTCGAAGGCCTATTGTCTTTCGTTTTGTTTTTGTTTTTGTTTTTTAGTGAGGCAATTGGGGTTAAGTGACTTGCCCAGGGTCACACAGCTAGTAAATGTTAAGTGTCTGAGTCGGATTTGAACTCAGGTCCTCCTGACTCCAGAGCTGGTGCTCTATCTACTGCACCACCTAGCTTCTCCCCTATTCTCTTTTTTTTTTTTTTTTTTTTTTTTTTTTAGTGAGGCAATTGGGGTTAAGTGACTTGCCCAGGGTCACACAGCTAGTAAGTGTTAAGTGTCTAAGGCCAGATTTGAACTCAGGTACTCCTGACTCCAGGGCCGGTGCTCTATCCACTGTGCCACCTAGCTGCCCCTAAAATGTTAAACTTTTTTTTAATTTTTATTCTTTTTGGTCTCATATTTTGCCATTTGCTGTTTGTTTGTTTTTTTAGTGAGGCAATTAGGGTTAAGTGACTTGCCCAGGGTCACACAGCTAGTACCTGTAAAGTGTCTGAGACTGGATTTGAACTCAGGTACTCCTGATTCCAGGGCTGGTGCTCTATCCCCTGCGCCACCTAGCTGCCCCGGCCCCTATTCTCTTTCAATTGCACTATGGTTACTTTTTCTGTCGAGACTTTAGTGCTCCATGTCGGATAGGCATAGAACCATAATTGCTTCTATAGCTATTATAATAGATAGCAAACTAGAGTTCAGAAGATTAATTTACTTGCCTGCAGTCCACATGGCTGCTTCTTAAGATGCTATATACATGTTATTGTTATTATAATAATTGTTATTATTAAATATCTGTACAGTTCAGCAACTAGTACATTTTGTAGGTGTTTGCAAATGCTAACAATAAGTTGAATATGTAGAATGTACGATATGAATATTCATAAGCACTATAGAGAAATAAACAAATTAGATTTCTTTTGAAAAATGTATTATATAGTTTCATTTATAAAATTCTTTAATTTATGTTATTTTCAAATTATTTTTACAGTGCAAAAATCACTGAAGGCTTAAAAAATTTAAAAGCTGTCAAGCCAGCCGGAGAGACATATATATATGAAGGATTAAAACTTGTAAGTATGTTATACTTGTGACGATTATGGGAAAATATGTTTTCTTTCCTAGTCAAGAATAAAACATTTTTTTCAAGGTAAGGGGGACAAACCTATGATTTCCCTGATACAGGAAACTTCTGAAAAAAATTGAAAAGATACCACAAGATTGGAAATAGGCAAATATTGTCTTAATTTCATGATTTTCAAAAAAGAAAAACGAACACAATCTGCAAACTATTGGCCTGTGAGCTTGACTTCAATTCCTGGGAAAGTTCCTTAAAGAAATAGATGATTAGGGGCAGCTAGGTGGTGCAGTGAATAGAGCACTGGCCCTGGATTCAGGAGGACCTGAGTTCAAATCCGGCATCAGACACTTAATACTTACTAGCTGTGGGACCCTGGGCAAGTCATTTAACCCCAATTGCCTCACAAAACAAACAAACAAACAAAAAACCAGAAATAGATGATTAATATCTAGTTAGGGAAGTAGGTTTCACAAAGAACCAGTTGAGCAGATCAGGGCATACCAGAGTAAGAAGGGGTATGTGGTGAATATAGTTTACCTAGATTTTATCAATCTTTTGATAACATACGTCATAATTTTATTGTGGAGAAGATAGAGATAATGATTGGATACCCAGCTATGTGGATGGCCAGACTCAAAAGTTATTCATCCATCATTCAGTGGCAGCATGGTTGGAGGTAGCCAGTGCAGTACCCTAGGGGTTTGTGATTGGCTCTGTGTTATTTTAACATTTTTTTTCAATGACTTAAAAAAGGCCTAGATGCTATGCTCAACTTTGCAGATGACACAGAGCAGGGAGAGAAAACTAACCTAGTGTTTAGCTGTTAGGCTCCAACATAACTATGACAAGATGTAGAACATTCATTAGCCTGAATTTTTCTAAGACAATGAAATTCCATAAGGATAAATGTAGTCTTGTATTTGAAGTATAAGCCCTTTGCAAGTAGGGATTGTATCATTTTTTGTACCTGTATCCTTAAACACCCAGCACATAGTAGGAACTTAATAAATATGTGGTGATTTGTTGATACCAAAAATATGTTGCATTCATTCTCAGGGATTTTAGTGGGCTATGAGCCCAATAGGAGTCAACAGTGCCATGTGGCATCCAAAGTAGCTAATGCCATCTTGGTCTGCATTATGAGGGACATAGTTTCCAGGAAGAAGGTGGTGGCAATCCCAATATTGTGTTTAGTTCTGGTCACCAAAGTTTGAGGACGTTGATAATCTGCAGTATATCCTGAAGCAGAGAACCTCAATGGTGAAAGGATTTGAGTTCATAACATATGAGTTTGGGTTGAAGGAATTGGGTGTGGTCAGTGTGGAGAAGAGAAATCTCAGTATGACCATCATAGCTGGCTTCAAGTATTGGAATCATGTCATGTGAATGAAGGCTTTGATTTGTTTGTTCCAAAATGACAGAACCAGGAGCAATAAGTGTAAAGTTCAAAGAAGTAAATTTAGGCTTGATTTTGCCAGGGGCAGGGGGACCCCAAACCAAACAGCCCCCAAACCATTTTCACCATGAGAGCTATCCAAAAGTTTAATGGGCTACCTTCAGAACTAGTGAATTCCCTCACTGGAAGTCTTCTTTTTAATCATAAAAAGTATTTTATTACTTTCCAGTTACACGTAGAGATAGTTTTCAACATTTTTTTTAGATTTCTGGTTCCAAATTTTTCCCCTCTCTCCCTTCCCTCCCCCCACCCGAAGACAGAAAGCGATCCGATATTATTTATATATGCACAATCACATTAAACACATTTCTGCATTAGTCATATTGTGAAAGAAGAATCAGAACACAACGGAAAAACCTCAAAAAAGAAAAAAAAGCAGGCTAAAGGTAGAAATAATATGGCTCAATTGCATTCATAATCCACATTTCTTTTCTTTGGATGTGGAGAACATTTTCTATCATAAGTTCTTTGGAATTGTCTTGGATCATTGCACTGCTGAGAAGAGCCAAGTCTATCACAGTTGATCATCACACAATGTTGATGATACTGTGTACAATGTTCTCTTGGTTCTGCTCACTTCACTCAGCATCAGTCCGTTTAAGTCTTTCCAGGTTTCTCTGAAATCAGCCTGCTCATCATTTCTTATAGCACAATAGTATTCCATTACATTCATATACCACAACTTGTTCAGCCATTCCCCAATTGATGGGCATTCCCTTGATTTCCAATTCTTTGCCACCACAAAAAGAGCAGCTATAAACATTTTTGTACATGTGGGTCCTTTTCCCTTTTCTATCATCTCTTTGGGATACAATCCTAGTAGTGGCATTACTACTAGGTCAAAGGGTATGCACAGTTTTATACCCTTTGGGCATTCACTGGAAGTCTTTAAGCCCTGACTGGAGGACCACCTGTCAGTTATTTTATTATAGGGATTTTTGTGTTGTGGTTTCAAACTTTTCAGTTTGATGATTCTGTGGAACTCCCTCTACCAGTGTCGATCAGCAACTGTTAAGAGTTCTGCAATGTTAAGTAATTTGCTATGGGTCAGAGGTAAGACTTGAACATGAGCCTTCCTGACTCCAAGGCTGGCTGTCTAATCACTATACAATATTACCTCTTAGGAAGATAATAGAATCATGGATATTATATTGAAAAGATTCTTTGCACATAGTAGGGGCTTAATGAAAGTTTGCTGAATGAATGAATGAATGAACGAATGAATGAATGAAAAGTATACTGGACTTGGTTAGAAGATTTAGCCATGTGACCTGGCCATTCACCTAACTTCTCTGAATCTCACTTGTCAAAAATGCAGATAATAATATTTTCACTACCTACCTCATGGGAATGGTCATGAAGAAATCACATTTAAACTGTAAACAGTGTCTACATGTGAGTTATTCTTGTGATTGCTGTCACTTCTAAAGTTTAGAATGTTTATTATATTTCAGAGTATTATTTCTCATTGAAACTCAAAGGATAATTTTGAAATAGTTATGACAGTCTCTATTGGGTTTGATGGTAGGCCTAAATTCTGGAAGTGACAAAAAGTTCAGTTGAAAGAGCATTGACCCTGGAATTAGGGGGCTGGCATTCAGATCCTGGCCTCTGGTGCTTATGACCTGTGTGACCTTGGGCAGATCATTTCACTCCACTGGGGTTCAGTTTCCTTATCTATAAAATGAGGGCATTCTACTCTAACAACTTTAAGATCCCTTGCATCTCTAATTCTATAATCTTGTGATCTGTCGTTCTTAAAGAGTTTTTCATCTTGTTAGTAGCTTTATTCATAATAGCAAAACATGACACACATATAGTATAAGCATATAAGTATATTAATATTTAATTTTCTGTCTAATTATTATCTAAGTATATGTCAAATATCTGCATCAAAAAATAGTCAGAAAGGACATGATTTAAAATTCCAGAGATTGTCATTTTGATTTTGTCAAATTTTAAAATTCACAATAAAGAAACATTGGTAAAAATTAAATATTCAGCTATGAGTTGGATTTCTTTTCTTTTCCTTTTCAGGCCAATGAACAAATTAAGAATGCAGGGGGATTAAAAACCTCAAGTATAGTCATTGCACTGACGGATGGCAAGTTGGATGGCCTGGTGCCCAAGTATGCAGCCAAAGAGGTAAGTCTCAGTCTGAGGCTCTGAAATATGTACTGTTGTATTTTGTCATGGAGCTTTGCCTGTGTAACCCAGTGTTTAAATAATGACTTTCTTTGATAGGCAAACATATCCCGGACCCTTGGGGCTAGAGTTTATTGTGTTGGAGTTCTTGATTTTGATCAAGCCCAGGTAAGTAAATCAGATTTATAGTTTTTTTTTTTCCTCAGTTCTGAGAGATGTCTCCTAGAATAACTGTTACTGAAGTATGGTGAAAGCAGAATTCATGGAGATTTCTATTAAGATATTTTATCTCCTATGCCATAAATTACTGAACTCAGTGAATAAGGTCAGTAATTTAGAATGTATCCATTCTAGAAGAAGAAAGGACTTCAGAAATTATCTTTTCACCAATTTATGAGTACAATCTAAAACATATATTTATTTAGGGGTTTTTTTTGGCTTTGGGTTTAAAATCTCCTTCCTTAAAATAAACTTTGACTTATATGGATTTTGGAAAGAGCAGAATTTTCTCAAATTTTATCTGTTTTATTGCTTATTTTAAATTTTCTTTTCCCTTTCTGAGTTTTGGAAGTTTACGTATTTTCAATAAACAAACGCAATCTTATCAATCTCAAAAGCATCTTACATTTAATTTTGCAGTGGGACATGGCTATGACTCATATAAGTTGACATGTCTAAGTCCTTCCTTTGTATAGTGAGGATAATTGACATAAATCACCTTGGTTTACACACCAAAATTATGACCATCTGTTGCATTCCATTCTTAATCAGCATACCATATTACTGTATGATTGTTAATTGTGACTTTCTCTTGTCTTAGAATCACACCACTTAAAACTTCCTAGGCATTAAATCAATCCCTTTTCTCACATCCCTGTCAGTCATTATTTTTCCTACCTTTTTTTAAAGCTCGAAAAAATCGCTGATGCCAAAGACCAAGTCTTCCCTGTCAAAGGAGGATTTCAAGCCCTTAAAGGAATAATTAACTCTGTGAGTAATTTGACTGTGGGGAGAAAAAGTTCATAATTGTACATGTATTTTGAACTAGCTTGAGGTGATATGGAAAACAGTCACGTTATTTTTGTTGTGAAAGTAGATATGGAAAATCATTATTTGATGGTCATAGTTTAATAAAACATTAAATTTCTGGGTTGAAATTCAGTGTCTCTGAGATTTGATGTTGTTTTCAATTGCAGAATTTTCAGAGAGTCTTTATTACCAGTCATTTAATTCCAGTAGTGTTAAACTCAAATAGGAACAGGACCATGACATTGTACATAAGGATCCCTGCAAGCTGCATAGTGAATTAGATTTAAAATGTCATGTTATCTAGGTTTTATGGTACTTTATATATTTTGTAGAATATATCTCAATTAGATTTTAATCTTGTAGCCACACTGAGGAGTGTTGTGGGGTCCTTATGGACTAGACTGGTGGTTGACACCTTTAAATTATTCAATAGTTAAGTAAAGTGATAGTTGATTGATGTGGAGAAGATAGCATAATAATGTTTTGAGCCTGAAAAGGGGAGAGGTTATTAAGAGAATGAATAAAGCTGGGGGCAGCTAGGTGGCACAGTGGATAAAGCACTGGCCATGTATTCAGGAGGACCTGAGTAAAATCCGACTTCAGACACTTAACACTTACTAGCTGTGTGACCTTGGGCAAGTCACTTAACCCTCATTGCCCCTCCCCCCAAAAAGAATGGCACATTTATTAAGCTCTTACTGTATACAAACCACTGTGTTAAATGCTGGCTATACAAAGAGAAAAGACAGTTCCTGCTCTCAATGCAATGAGGGAGGGCATGTGAAAGGTTATAGCTGCAAGTCATAAAGAAGGGTCCCATGATCCTTAATGTCCAATAGCAAAACGTATTTTAATGTTTCTTTATAATTTCTCAAGAGAAAATGGTATCAGTTTCTTATGTCAAATGATTTGACAGTGACAAGAACCTTGGAGGCAGGAACTTTGTTTTCTGGGTTTTTGGTATTTGTGGTTGTAGCACCTGCAGGAGGGGTGGCTAGGCAAGGGTTTGTCCTCAGGGGCTACAGCCTTGCTATTCCCAGAGCTATTGGGTACAGGCTCCCAAACTGTCTCCATCGGAGTCTGGGGGGAAATGGTGGTCAAGGTAGTGGTTGTGGTGGTGCCTGGCACATACTTCCTCCCATCATGCCTTTGCTTGTCTGCCCTATCGAGTGATGGAAGAAGCTGGTCAGCAAGTATTTATAAATTTTCTGTTATGCTCCAGGCATTGCTAAGCACTGGAGATATAAAGACAAAAAGATGAAACGGACCCTGTCCTGACAGAGAATACGTCCTAATGGGGGAGATGATATATACATATATAAGACTATAGCAGATATATACAAATAAATAGAAGGACCTTTTTATTTGGAGGCAGGGTTAGCTTGCAGATCTTCTTTCAGAAAGTGTGCTTTTCTTCAGTTTTCAGGGGTTGTATAAGAATAATGTTAGATAAAAAATTGTGTTTTACCATGATTAATGATGTTGTTTTCCTAATGTTGAACTATCCTCGTGTTCCTGATATAAATACAACTTAGTCATAGTAAGTGAATTCTTGGATGACTTCCTGTAGTCTAGTTGATGTTTAAAATTTTATGTATTAAGACAAATTTGACTCAAAGGAGTTTGGTAGGGAGTCCTTAATTTTTTCAGTTTTTGAGAATAATTTATATAGTTTTGGCTGTATTGTTTTTTAAAGTTTGATAGAGTTCTGTAAAGACCATTGGGCTATTCTTCCTCCCCCTCCATTCCCCCCCCCCATTCCTTCCCACTTCCTGCCAACCCCTTATGTAGTTCTTTTACAAGCAGTTGTATTTCCTTTTTTGAGATTGGATTATTTAGGATCTCTATTTGTTCTTCTGTTAGTTTTAGGTATTTCGTAATTTTGAAAATAATCTTCTGTTTTTTTGTGTGTGTTCTCAGTTTTGTTCACATATAATTTAGTAGATTCTAATATGTTTATGTCTTCTGGATTTGTGACTGTTTTGTTGCTATTTTCTTAATTTGATTTTCTGCTTTCTTCTTTTTAATCAGGTTGGCTAAAGTTTAATCAATTCTTTTCTAAAAATTTTTTTTTGGTTTCCAGTTTATGAGTTTTTGTTTCTAATTTTCGAAATGTGTGTGTGTGTGTGAGTGTGTGTGTGTGTGTGTGTGTGTGTGTATGTGTAACATAAAACATTAGGATAGGGATGTGTAGTTCCCACCCCCCTCCCTGGCCAAACTGTAAAAATGGAAATAAGAACCAGTGACTCAACTTTTTCACTGTTCATGTGCTTCCAGTTTTAATAATAATTTTGTGGAGCTCAGGCCTTTTTTGATTTGAAATTACATTTGTTTTTCTCTGTGGTTCCTTAGGTTCATTATACCTTCCTAAACAAGGGGGGGGTACACTGTTAAAATAATAATAATAATAATAATAATAATAATAATAATAATAATAATAAACAAAAACAGAACTCTCAGGATTTTCTCAGTAGAGGTTTTTTGTTTTTGTTTTACCATTCTTATCTGTAAAAGTTATCAAAAATTGTGTAACATGTTTGTGACATTACTATAACCATCAAACCAAAATACCAGTAAATATTATGTATCTTTGAAATGAGAGCTTCTCCTTCAACCATTAACTCTTTAAGGAGTAACAATCTTACTTACATCTGACCTTTAATCTTGGCCTTAGAAAATCCCCTTAAATAAACATTTGAAGGAAAATTCCCCAGAACAAACATTATTCAGAATGGTTTTTACTGGAGTGGAATTTTTTGTATCTTTCAAAACAAAGTTTTAATTTCATTTCTTATTTAAAGGAGACTTTTCAGTGGTTTAAATATTTGGTTCCATTCTAAAAAAGCACTTACCTTCTAGTGGAATAGACAAGATATATGTTTACTAGTAATAATTAGTATCTAAGTCTTTAACACTTGCTACTGTATTCATTTGGGGAAAATAATGTGACTCTAGCAGGGTTTTGGTTTTTTTTTTTGAGGCAATGAGGGTTAAGTGACTTGCCCAGGGTCACACAGCTAGTTGTAGCATGGTTTTAATAGGGTGATTTGAAACTTAGCTCTGTGACTTACTGAAAATATATTGTTGGGAAAATTTTGTCATTTCTCTGCATCTCAGTTTCATTTCTAAAAGGGGGAACATGAACTAGATGACTTCCAAGGTACCTTTCAGTTATTAGTCCTGTTGTTGTAGAATGAGTTGAATACAGTACAATTCTTATAAAATATTTATAGATGATTGGAAGACTAAATATCAACTAATAAAGCACATATCTGCTGTGTGCTATGTACTTTGTTAAATGCTGAGGACGCAAGCGAAGGCAAAACAAATGAACAAACACAACAATAATACCAAAAATGGTGCCTGTTCTTAAGGAGCTTGCATACCAATGGGGAAGACAAAATGTAAATAAATTTTTGTTGGCAGTGGTAGTGCTTTGTACTCGAAGAAGACCAGTGATACCATGAAGGATTTATAAACAAGGTATACGACGTATTCCACTGTGGCTGATCAATCTATTATGATCTCATGCGCCTCTAGCACAGGTCAGGCCCAAGTAGTCCTTTTGAACATTTGGGATGGAGATGTCTCTAGATCTGCACATCCCACAATTCCTTTGTGCTTCTGTGATTTTACATTGTTCATAGTATAGAGCATAGTACCTTCTTTGATGCGATCATGGCGATCATGGCGTGTTGGGTGGTCCTGTGCTAGTATCTCCCTCATCTCACAATCAATACTAAAGCTTTTCAGAGAGACCTTGAAAGTATCCTTTTTTGAGTTCTTATTATGTATGAGTTTTCCATAAAATAGTCTTTTAGGTAAAAAGGCTTGATGTTTGGGCTGTGTGGCCAGCCCATTGGAATTTCACTCTCTGCAGTAGAGTGCATATATAATATTTACAGAGGTAAAGGTAGGTAACTTCAGATGGGAAGGTTCAAATGACTGAGGGATGGGGATAATCTTTTGCAAAGGTTGATGTTTAAACAGAGTTTAAAAAGATGTCAAAGGGGGCGGCTAGGTGGCACAGTGGATAAAGCACTGGCCCTGGATTCCTGAGTACCTGAGTTCAAATCCAGTCTCAGACACTTGACACTTACTAGCTGTGTGACCCTGGGCAAGTCACTTAACCCCCATTGCCCCGCAAAAAAAAAAAAAAAAAAAAAAAAAAAAACACCAAAACAACAAAAACAAACAAACAAACAAAAGATGCCAAGGATGTCAAGAGGCAGAGGTTTTGAGGGAATGAGGACATTCTAGGGATGGGGAGGGAGCAGTTAATGCAATTCATGGAGATAGAAGATCGAGTATCATGAGTGAGTATCATGAGTTGGTATTGATGAGCCTTAGAGTGTGTGGAGGGGGATAAAGTGTCAAAATACTGGTAGGAAGGGACCAGCCAGGTGGTGAAGAGCTTTACTTGACAAACAGAAGAGTTTATGTTCACTCTTGGAGATATTAGGAAGACACTAGAGTTTATTGGGCAGGGGTTGATGTGGTCAGACCTACACTATCAGAAGCATTATGGACAGTGCACAAAAAGATATGGTTTTACTTGTAGCATAACCTCATATGTGGAATATACACTAATAGTTAAAGTTATATTAAAGAGGGGCAGCTAGGTTGCACAGTGGATAGAACACCAGCCCTGGAGTCAGGAGGACCTCAGCTCAAATCCGGCCTCAGATACTTGACAACTTACTAGTTCTCTGATCCTGGGCAAGTCACTTAACCCCCATTGCCCCGCAAAAAAAAAAAAAAGAAACCAAAACAACAAAAACAAACAAACAAACAAAAGATGCCAAGGATGTCAAGAGGCAGAGGTTTTGAGGGAATGAGGACATTCTAGGGATGGGGAGGGAGCAGTTAATGCAATTCATGGAGATAGAAGATCGAGTATCATGAGTTGGTATTGATGAGCCTTAGAGTGTGTGGAGGGGGATAAAGTGTCAAAATACTGGTAGGAAGGGACCAGCCAGGTGGTGAAGAGCTTTACTTGACAAACAGAAGAGTTTATGTTCACTCTTGGAGATATTAGGAAGACACTAGAGTTTATTGGGCAGGGGTTGATGTGGTCAGACCTACACTATCAGAAGCATTATGGACAGTGCACAAAAAGATATGGTT
The DNA here is from genome assembly GCF_019393635.1 of Dromiciops gliroides. Lineage (NCBI taxonomy): Eukaryota > Metazoa > Chordata > Mammalia > Microbiotheria > Microbiotheriidae > Dromiciops > Dromiciops gliroides. The sequence goes on from NC_057866.1 coordinate 253,691,922, forward strand.
TTACTTGTAGCATAACCTCATATGTGGAATATACACTAATAGTTAAAGTTATATTAAAGAGGGGCAGCTAGGTTGCACAGTGGATAGAACACCAGCCCTGGAGTCAGGAGGACCTCAGCTCAAATCCGGCCTCAGATACTTGACAACTTACTAGTTCTCTGATCCTGGGCAAGTCACTTAACCCCCATTGCCTCACCCCCAAAAAAAGTTATATTAAAGAGATGGAAAAAACAATTTCCTAAATCTTCACATTGGCCTTCTACTCTTTCTAAATATAACAACTAATTGCTTAGAGGTTTAACTTAAAGTATCCAATGCCTTTTGCAATCACTAATCCTTCTTCCCTCCTTCCTTCCCCCCATCAGCATCCTCTTACCCCCCTAGATTTATAGTCTTGACACTTCCCTTTCCATTGTCCTCAGGTGCAGTTGCTATTTAGTCATTTCTATGCCCCCAACTTTTTTCTCATTTGTCCCCTTGTTCACTCACATAGCCATAGCTCCTTCATCACGTGTTCTGGCAGCCTGGTTGGTGTCCCAAGTCTTAGTTTTCTCCCTCTCTTGTATATCCTTCCCATAGCTGCAGCTTACTCTTCAGAGACTCTAAATTGTTTATGTTCTTTCCTCTCAGTGTAAGGTCTCAGTCCATATAATAGGGCACATTTGGTGAGTTGCTGCTGGAAATATCTGATAGAGAGTCCTGCTTCAGAGCAAATGTAGGTATCCGCTGACTGTTTTCTGTAGGTTCACTCTGTGGCTGGTGATGTAAAACTTATTAAGTGAGCCAGAACTGAATTGCATAAAAGAGTTTGGAATGGACAAACTCTTCCTCTCTTCCCTGGTAGCATTTGGGTCAGGAGGAGGAAATGTCATGGGCTTCAGGATAGGGGGAAGGGGGAGAGCAGCCTCCTGCTTCGGCTGCCTTATTTCCCCAACTGGCTTCCATGTGTCTGTGAACATATGTCACCGCTGTTTCTTTTGTCTCTTTGTATTTACCAGACTTGGCTACTGCTGCTACCAGCTCCAGTTGCTGAGGGGATTTTGATGGCTTCTAAGATCTTTCCTGTGCCTGTCAGAAAGTACTTCCTTCCCCACCCCATTTAGACCAAAGAAATTCCTTAGATGAATTTTATCCCCTCCCCTTTTTACCTTTTTTCTTCCCATCCCACTTGAAATTCACAAGACAAATGAAAGCTGTAATCTGTCACTCTTGGGGACTCTAACCAGCCCTTCTCTTCCTGTCACAATTCATCCATAATGTTTTTTACTCTTTTCTCTCCTTTGGAGTTCATTGTTGAGTATAGCCTGTTCACACATACTGTGCGCTTTCTGTGAGACACCAATCTTTGGTTCTTCCCAGGCCAGGCCTGTTTCAGGCAGCATCATTCCTTTAGAAAAGATAGGCTTTGGCTGTTAAAGGGATAGGAGGTGGGTGGGGTGAGGGTCAGCAAAAGTGCTTGGCAGTTTCCTAAAAGTAACCTACCTGCCCTTCTTTCAGGCTCATATTTCTCTGATGCTTTAAGATTTACAAAATGTTTTCCTCACAAAAACTCTAAGTGTAAATGTTAGTGTCTCTATTTTAGTGCTGAGAGCATGGAGCCCAGGAGGCTTGGACGTGCCCTTGGCATCACAGCTGACACATCAAAGATCTGGGACTTCGAATTCAGATCCTCGGGGCTAAGTCCAGGGGCCTTTTTTCTCCTATGTCATGATGTCTCTGAAAAACATGACAACACAGTCTGGCGGCCTAACCTGCAAGGTTCCCCTCTATTATTACAATAGAGTTTATACAAAAATAATTTTTGGTGCACCAGAGACAGGAGTTTTAAATTAAACCTGGTATTTTTCCAAACTATGTTTTAAAAAAAGAAAACCAAATAATAGCACTGGTTTGTCTAAATTAAAAGCAAGGGACTGAAAAAACCCACAGTCATGAACATCTTGGCTTTTACAAATTTAGTTCCTTTTTCTGAATTTTAGTTGATTCAGAAGACTTTTAGTTTCCAATTTCTCCTTAACATACATGTATATTTGTGTGTATGTATATGTATATGTATATATATATATGTGCATACATAAATAATTATGTAATTACTTCATCCATTGTTAAAGGTACTCTCTTGTGTTTTTGATCATTGTCTCTCTCCCAGGAACCACAATTTTTGAAGGACCCCAGTCATGCTTCACTTTCCTCATCCTCAGACTCATTCTCCTTGTCTTCCCTTGTAATGTACCCTCCTTTCCCAAAGCCCCTTCCTGAAGAACTGCTCTCTAAATTAGCGATTCCTTCCCAGGGACCACCATTTTGCAAAAGACCACCGACATCCTTTATCTCACCTATGTCTATACTTATTCTCCAGACTTTTTCCCTCCATCTCCTTTCTTTCTTTCTTTCTTTCTTTCTTTCTTTCTTTCTTTCTTTCTTTCTTTCTTTCTTTCTTTCTTTCTTTCTTTCTTTCTTTCTTTCTTTCTTTCTTTTTTTTTTTGTAGGGCAATGAGGGTTAAGTGACTTGCCCAGGGTCACACAGCTAGTGTCAAGTGTATGAGGCCGGATTTGAACTCAGGTCCTCCTGAATCCAGCGCCGGTGCTTTATCCACTGCACTATTGAGCTGCCTCCCTCCATCTCCTTTCCTGCTGCATTGGCCCCTTGGACAAACCTCTGACTTGAGGCCTTTTTATCTCTTCCCTGAACCACTGTTTTGTCCCTATGTGTTTGCCCTTCCCCCCTAAAAAAAGGTTTCCTGTTTCCCTACACTGGAATATGTGTTATATTCCTTACTGTCTTCTTCATTCTCTTCATTCTTGAAAACCCTTCTTTGATCTTACCTCCTTCACTAGCTTTTGTCTTAGCCAACTCCTCTTTGTGGCTTAAGCACTTGAGAAAGTAGTCTAATTGCTTTTTCTCCTACTCTCTTCTTAACTTTCTGCATCCAGACTTCCAGTGCCCATTCTGCAGCCTTTGACACTGTAGATCTATAGGATTTTGTGCCTCTTCATTTTCTTGGTTCTCTTCCTTTTCAGTCTCCATTGCAGGTTCTTCATCCAGGCCACAGCCATTAACCATGAGTATCCATACCTCAAAGCTCTAGAAAAAATAAAGTAAAAAATGCTTCAACCTGTATTCAGATACCATCAGTTTTTTCTCTGAGAATGGATAACATTTTTCATTATGTCCTTCAGAGTTGTCTTGGATCATTGTATTTCTTAGAATAGCTAAGTCATTCACAGCTGATCATCTTACATTATTGCTGTTACCTTGTACACAGTACATTTCACTTTGCATTAGCTCATGTAAATCTTTCCATATTTTTTCTGAGAGCATCATGCTCATCATTTCTTACAGCACAATAGTATTACATCATAATCACATGCCACAATTTGTTCAGCCATTTCTCAATTTATGGGAATCCCTTCAATTTCCAATTCTTTGCCAACAGAAAAGAGCTGCTATACATATTTTTGTTCCTATAGGTTCTTTTCCTTTTTGTTTTTTAATCTCTTTTTGAATACAGACTTAGGTTTATGAGTATGCTTAGTTTTATAGCCCTTTGGGCATAGTTCCACGTTGTTGTACAGAATTTTTTTTTTTTACAATTTTACAATTGCACCAATAGTATGTTTAATGTCTTGTTTTTCCCCACATCCTCTTCAATATTTGTCATTTTGCTCTTCTGTCCTATTAGCCAATCTAATAGATATGAGGCATACCCTAGAATTGTTTTGATTTGTATATCTCCAACCAATAGTGATTTAGAACATTTAAAAAAATATGGCTATAGATAGCATCGAATACTTCCTCTGAAAACTTCATATCTTTTGATCATTTATCAACTGGGGAATGGCTCTTATTTCAATAAATTTGACTTTATCTACTGCACCACTTAGTTGCCCCTATATATAATCCTTCCAACTGCCCTAATAATGAGAAGGTTCTTATGAGTTTCAAGTATTATCTTCCCATGTAGGAATGTAAACAGTTTAACCTTTTTAAATTCCTTATGATTTCCTTTTACTGTTTACCTTTTTATGCTTCTCTTGAGTCTTATATTTGAAAGTCAGATTTTCTACTTAGCTCTGGTATTTTTACCAAGAATGCCTGAAAGTCCTCTTTTTAATTGCATGTCCAATGTTTATACTCAGTGTTCCTGGGTGGGTTATTCTTGGTTGTGATCCCAGGTCCTTTGCCCTCCAGAGTATCATATTCCATGCCCTCCAGTCCTTTAATATAGAAGATGCTAAATCTTGTGTTATCCCGACTGTGTCTCCACAATACTTGAATACTAGAAATAGGGAAGTCAGGAAAAGAATCAGGCTTGAGGAAGGCGGAGACAGAGAGGTCAGTCTTACTTAGATTGAATTTAAAGTGATGATGAGGGTCCTCAGTGGAATTGTCCTCTAGAATGTTAGAGATATGGAGCTGGGATTTAGAAGGGAAGAAGTCAGAGGTTGATGAATTTGAGAACTGATGCTCCCTCCCTGCTTTTCCCACTTCATGTTTCCTCAATACAAAACATAGGCAGCAGCTAAAGATGACTCAGAAGGAGAAAATAGATATTTTTATGAGGGTGGGAGAGGCACTAATGCATGTATGTACATATGTGTAAATATATATGTATATATGTACATTATATGCATTTATGTTTATAGTCCTAGAACTATAATATTGTTCTAGATAATGCAGTTTTTTCATTTGAGTCCTTATAGACCTAGTCGATATCTGAACACACCTGGGTTCCTTTTCATTCTTTACTAACAAATAGCAAAGAACACTAAAAATGGCAAAAATATCACAGATTTTTGAATAACATGGAAAAATAAAATCAAAACCTACCAATTAAAAAAAAAAGAAAATGAGAATGAAATTATTTACTTTTTGGATTTGTTTCCAGAAAATTATCATTCTTTTTTAAAAGGAAGAATGAATAAAGAATGCTTAGAGGGAGATGAACCAGAAACAATTAAGTTTCTACAAAACCTAGTCAAAATGAATTTTAAAAGTTACCTGTTTGGTGCATCATAGATGATGGCAGCCAGTCCTGAGGCAAGTTAAGCATGAGTGGACTAAGTGTAATTAAAAGAAAGAACAAACATGCTGATGAATACCAAGTGAGCACAAAAACTAACCTTAGATGATTCTTTTTTTTTTTTTTTAATTTTTTGGGGAAACTTTGCTTTGACGCATTATAACCTTTCAATGAACGCTACCTTTAAAGGTAACCAACATTGTGTAAGTTAGGGTTAGAACGGACTATATAATTTTACATTTTTATATTTTGCTCTGTGTTAACAGGAAGGGCAGGGTGTTTGTTTTAACTGTAGTGATTTAGAACTCCCATTGTCTATAGATTTTGACCTCCTGTTTTGTTGGCCATTAATGTTGTCTTCATTTATATGGTGGTAGTCATTATGTCTATTTTTTCTTTTGATTTGGCTTTCTTCCCAATGCCTCAGTTCATTATTTAGGTAAATTTGTTAATTTAAACAATTTTAAACTTAAATTAACCTGCCAAAAAGAGCATTTTCACACACATAGCAGAATTCTATATAAAAGCAAATTCTATATAAAGCAAATTCTATATAAAACCATGAATCTCCATTTTATACTACTTGCTTAAAAAAAAGTAATACATTCTACATATTATTTTCAAAATTATACTGTTTGCTTGTGCTGCCTTCTGAATTTCCTTCTGTTATCTTATTGGCCTTAAAAAGAAAAAGTCAAAATGTTCCTCTTTTTTGGCATCACTTTTGTTAATCTTTCTTTCCCCCTCCCTCCAGTGAACAAAAAGATATATATTTTATGGAGTTAATCAATAGAAGGAAGACAGTAGAATTAAGGAGGATCAGGAAAGGCTTTCTTCAGAATATAGAATTTTAGCTGGAACTTGAAGGAAGCCAGAGAAGTCAGGAGGAGGAGATGAGGCGGAGAGAGAATTGGGAGACCGCCAGTGAAAAGACCCAGATTCTTGAGATGAAATATCTTGCTGGAACAATGTGAAAGGAGACCAGTATAACTGGATCTAAGAATACTCGGGGGAGGGGGGGGAAATATAAGGGATTGAGAAGATTGGGAAGGTAGTAGTAGGGCAGATTGTAAAAGACTTTGATTTCCAGAGAATTTTATATTTGGTCTTAATGGTGACAGAGAGTCACTGGAACCTAATGAATGGGGCTGGGAGTAGGGGTGGGTTAGGGTGACATGGTCAGATTTGCACAATAGGAGGATTTATTTGATGGCTGAGTGAGGAGAGAACAAGGCAGGAAGACCAACCAGTGGGCTTTTTCTATTGGGCAGTTAGTTGTGTGATGGTGGGGGCTTGTACCAGGTGATGGCAGTGTCAGAGGAGAGAAAAAGGTCTATATGGGAGATGTTATAAAGTTTAAAAGGGTGCGAGTTGACCACTGACCAGACATGGGCATCGCTATCATTTTTTTATTTTATATTCCTTGACGTGATGGACATCATGGCAAACAGTGGTCTTAATAACATACCAGCCAGTCCTCAAAGATTGATATGCAAACATGTTCTATTTAAGCCATCAAGCATTTATTAAGTGCCTGCTCAATGTCTGACACTGTGCTAGGCCTTGAGGGTATGAAGACAAAGACAGTTCAGTTCTTGCCCAAGTGGAGATCTTCTGTATTCTACAGGGGAGAAACAATCGATAGATCAAGTACAGTATATACAATGACATACAAAGGAGTTTTAAGTGGAAGGGCAGAACTAGCAACTTGAGGCTGGGGTTGGACACTTTATTTGAAGCTTGGAGGAAGTTTGGGATTCCAAAGGGAAGAGGTGAGCACAGGAGCGACAAACCCTTGTGCAAGGGCACTGAAGCGGAGGATTGTGTATAGGGAACAGCAAACGGGTCACTTTGGCTGGAACATAGAATGTGTGATGGAGAGAAATATGAATTCAATTTCCAAAGATTGGCATTAAATGTTAAATAGAGGACTTTGTATTTTTACCTAGAGGCAATTGGTGGACCCTGAAGCTTCCTGGGTAGAGCGTCATGGTCCAAGTTGTGTTTTATGAATTCTAGTATACAAGCTATGTTTAGGATGGATCAGAGAGGGAAGAGACTTAAGATCAGGGAAGCCTATTAGGAACCTATTCTAAGAGTCTAGACAAGAGGTACAAAAAATCCAAACTGGCGTGTGAGATTTTTACTTGTCACATTTTTCTTTTACCTGTTGTCAGTAATATTTCATAATAGCCTCTGATGCTGGAAAATCAGTGCTGGAGAGAAAATCTTTGACTCTTAATAGAAATTTTAAGAATCAAGGCATTTAAAGAGAATATGTGAGGAAACAAATCTTTTAAGAAAGCTCTAATTACCAGGAGCTAAATGTAGAATGTGGTCATAGGGACAGTCAGTGTCAATCAGTGCTTTGCATTCAAGTGATCCCCTTTCTCTTGCACAGCCTCATTTGTGGGGGTGGGGTCCTTCCCTAAGAGCCCTTATTATTGAGCTTCAATTTCTATCCCTCCCTCTCTGTTCTACTTTGGCATGTAGATTTGTGGCATATGGATGCCATCAGCCACCACAGCCTGAACTTGTGGGAACAACTCCCTACACTGTTTGTAACTAAAGCTGGAGCCTGGTGGTATGATGTGATTAATTAGGATGAGACCTCATTAAAAATCTATGTTTTTATGTATGCCATAAAAGAAAAAAAGTCATATATTTGCATTCTTTTTGCTTTATTTTCAAATTTTTAATGGTTATTATAAATAATATTAAACACCAATAAAATCAGTTAAAATGCTTTATTACTATTTACATGTACACAAATTAATTTCAGTATGTGAAATGTCATAACCTTTTAGTTACTCTCTCCAAGGTTCCTTCAGAATTCTTTGTCTGTTCATTACCATTCACTGCCTTTTATATAATTGTAATTAGTGTCAACCCAGCTTTTTTTATTGTTGTCTTATGGTTTCACATTATTTCTTTTTTTTTTTTTTAATTTTTTTTAGTGAGGCAATTGGGGTCAAGTGACTTGCCCAGGGTCACACAGCTAGTAAGTGTCAAGTGTCTGAGGCCGGATTTGAACTCAGGTACTCCTGAATCCAGGGCCGGTGCTTTAACCACTGCGCCATCTAGCTGCCCCAACACATTATTTCTTAAAGTTCTTTCCACGTTCATTTATTTGTCCATCTTAATTGTGGTACATAATGCTAATGTACTACAGTTTACCCAGCTGTTCTTTTATTGTTGGACATATATGTTGCTTGCAAGTTTTTTTCAATAATCGATAGTGCTTTGACAATCTTTGAATAGATGGTTCTTAAAAAATTTGGTGTGTGTACATATGTGCATGAATGCATGTATATGTATTTGTGAGATAATACCTTCAGGATTCATTTTCATTTTACATCTCATTTTACAGATGCTAAAATTGAGACTGAGTGAAGTAGTAAGTGACTGATGCAGGAGTTGTCCCCAAGTCTTCTTGACTTTTAGTCCAACACTCTGCCGGGTTGTCCTCTTCCTCTGACTGTAGAGAAAGCATTCTTTCCAATGTACCAGGTCATAATTTAAAGGCTAAAATGAAATTGAATCAACTTATATGATTATTTTCGTAACTTTGATTTTTGTACTGCTAGATTATTTTGTGAAGAAATTCTACTAATCTGCAACTCCTCTAGCAATAAATGCGTCCTTCTACAGCCTCATCAGCATTGAGTTTGTTTCTTTGCTCTTAATTATTTTTGCTAGTTTGAAGCAGAGAAAGTGGTAGCTTAAAGTAATTTTAATTTTCAACTTTTTGATTATTAGTGTTGCTGAACCTTTTCAGGTTATTATTAATAGTTTGTGTTTTTTTCTAGTGAAATTTGTCTGTTCATATTCTTTGACCAGCTATCAAAAACTGGGAGTTAGTCTTTAAAATTTTTAAGAGTTCTTATGTATTCTAGATGTCAAGTTTAGTTTTTTTCTGAATCCATTAGTTCTGTACCACATTTTAAAATTTTATTTTAATCAGGTACTCTGTTTTGCCCTCAGTGGTTTTTTTCAACTTATCAAATCATCTTTTCATTATTAGCTAAGTAAATGCTATTTTCTTTCATTTTTTAATGACTGTTATACAACTGGAATTCACTAAGGTATACTGTATGAGTTGTGGGTTTAAATTGTTGTGCCAATCTGTTAACCAGTTTTCCCCAGTATATCTCTTAAATAATTAATCCTTTCCCATTTTTTGTTTTCTTTATTGATTTATCAAACACTAAAATTTTATCTTTGTTTCTACTCTCATTGACTTATTTTTGTATTTTTTGGTCTACTACTAGATAGTTTTTCTTTTAAAAATTAAAGCTTGATTGATTCTTTTTGTTTTTACATTACAATCATTTCATCATTTCCTCTCTTTCTACCCCTATTTTCCCTCCTCCAGTGATCCTGCCCTTTAAACAAAAAACAGTAAAACATTTAAAGCAAATCAACCAGTGCAAGGTCTGTGTCTAATAGTGTCAAGTTTGGTTGATAACTGTTTTTTGATATGTTTTAAAGTCAGGGACATCCAGTTTGCTTTATATCCTTAAAATGGTTGTATTTTTACTGATCAGTTTTTGAGATTGAGTTGAATTTCCTATACAAAGTGCTCTTCTTTATTAAACAAGGGTTTATTTATTTACTCTAAGTCAAGCACTATTCTCATATCTAAACACCACATCTCTCAGCTCTCTCTCGTAACTATGAGTTTCTCTCTCTCTCACCTAAAGGCTGGATAATCTTCTTGGGTTACCTGGTAATCCCACCTTAATTTAGCTTTACTCTAAGGCAGTAGGGATAAGAGCTGTTTTTTTGAACTATATAAGTCTTAACCTCTTAATTTCTTTGCACTTTTAAATTTAGACTTTGTCCAATTTTATCTTGAATGGACCTTTTCCACCATAGAATACGCTGAAGAAAGGTGTTCACAATTTGGCTACTAGGTATATATTCTTTAGGTAATAACAGTATCACCAGCTCACTCTCTTTTAAATATACACTATTGAGCTACATCGTAGGCTATCTAGCTTCATGTTAAAGCACAGTATAAACAGGTTTAGAGGTTCACATCTGCCCATTTAAATAGGACTCTGTTTGGGTTCTGCATTTTAAAGAAGAAAGGTGATATTTAGAGAATAAATAAATCACTTACTGGTAGCCAAATTCCATGTAGATAGAAGCTGTTAATTTTCATTTTAAGGCCTACTTTTCAGTCAGAAATGAAACACTTGGGTAGCACAACCGTTTTGTTACAATCTGATAAAGATGGTCCTTTGACAATCTTTCCATCATTTGACAGAAAATAGTCACCTAATTTACAATCATGTAGTCAAAACCCTTAGCTGGAGAAATGCATCATGATGCTGTCCAAAAACATGGCTGAAAGAGCAAAGCAAGAAATATATTTGGAACCATAGCCAACATGGGATTTTCTTCCACTGCTTTTGCAGAATAATTTCACCCCTGACTTAATAGTGACTCTCAAACTTGTATAAATTTGACCAGCTCTGGCTTGAAAATCCCTCTCTGCCACTTGTTTACTTAGTTTGTAATTAAGGCATGTGATGGAATCATGCAACATGATTACATCACAGTAAATTACAGTTAGAGTCAATCCAAATTAAGTTGAAATGTGTCAAGTGTATCCATGGTGAAACTCCATTTTGATGCTGTGCCCAAGTCAAGCTATAGCAAAGGAATAATAGAACTTGCATCAGCAGTGAGATCCACTTTCATCTTTTGCCAAACATCTGTACTCAACATGTGACACAATGACAGCTGGTTCCTGAGCTTACATTCATGGTTCATGCTAACCAAAAGCAAAAAGAGAATAGGGAATCGCGATCTTTTCTTACCCAGTCCCCTTGTGAAAGAAGTTCCAAGAGATTAGCTACAAAAACCCTAATGAGTAAGAACATTTGACATATTTTAGTATCAGATAAAATATACAAATTACAAATATACATGCATATATATATAAAATCATTGCCTCAGAATTAGTAATATCTGATTAAAAGCAAAGAATATGCAATCCTAATTTGTAAAGGATGCATATTGTGATTCCATTAGCATATTGACACCAATACTTGTTTTTTGTACCTGTGAATTGAGTGTTCCTTTTTTTGCCATAAACTTTTTTTGGCTTTATTTAGAAAGAATAAGATTTAATAAGGACAGATAGTTTCAATTGTAAGGGAATTATACATCTTATTGAAGAACTTAGTCATTACAAGGTTAATGGCAGATATTTTACGCGGAATTTGGGACTCAGAGCCAAGAGTTACAATTTGGGATTTATAACTAATGAATGAATAAAAAAATATTCATTAAATGATTACTATCTGACTTTCCATGACATAGGACAGCTTCCAATTTCATAAGTATCCTACTTACAAATAATAAATATAATACAAATGGCTTCTCCAGGCAGTCTCCAAGTTACTATTACCATCAGAGGCAGTTGAAACTCATAGAAAATATAGAGCTTCAGAGATGGATGAAGGAGGCATTTTGAAAAGTAGGAATAACTAAAAGTAGCTAAGCCTCGAATAATAATGGTATATAGACTAGACTTGAATACAGCATGTTTAATCACCCCACATATATTCCATGACACTGACTGATTTTTTTCCTTTGTTCTTTTTTTGTGAGGCAGTTGGGGTTAAGTGACTTTCCCAGGGCCACACAGCTAGTAAGTGTTAAGTGTCTGAGGTCGGATTTGAACTCGGGTCCTCCTGAATCCAGGGCCAGTGCTTTATCCACTGCGCCACCTAGCTGCCCCTGGGTTATATCCTTTTAAACAAAATCTCTGGGTGAGTGATATGGCCATTTTGTTCACTCTATTTCCATAATTACAAGTTTCTTTACAGAATGATTATATTAATTCACTTCTACTATATTGTGCTTATATTTCCACAACCTCTCCAACATTTATTATTCTGTTTTTCTGGGAATGAGGTCAGACTTCAGGGTTGTTTTGATTGGCATTGCTATTAGTATTAGTGATTTGGAACATTGTTTTATTAAAAGTTTTTTTATGCCCTTCTATCAGAATAATTTCTCTGCTTTTTTTTCTATTCATTAATTTTCTCCCTGGCTATTCTGAACTTTTATTCTCAATTTCATGGTCAGTATCCTTATTCTTTCTTTAATCTCCTTATGTTCCTCAAAGGGGTAAAGTTGCTGAGTCAGATTTAAGATTCCTGTTTTACCCAATTTCTGTGTTACTGTCTTTAAAGAAATTGCCCCACCACCCCCTTTTTTTCTCTTATGCCTCACTCTTAGACACTCACGAGGGAAGTAATATGGATGGAAACTGTGGTCCAATGTAGAACTTATATTGTTTATCATGAACTTTACTTATATTGTCTGCCCTTTGTGCAATAATTCTCCTCATTTGCCATGACATGTCCCCTCCGCTCATCTGGGTGTCAGCTGCTCTTAGGACATGACAGTTAGTTGACACAGTGGATAGAGTGTGGGGCCTAGGTTCAGGAAGACCTGACTTCAAATCTAGCCTCAATTACTTTCTAGCTGTGTGACCCTGAGCAAGTCACTTAACTATGCTGCGCCTCAGTTTTCTAAACTATAAATGGGGGAACACAATAGTACCTATTTCAGAGAGTTGTTATAAAGACCAAATTAGAAACTATTTGCAAAGTCCTTAGCATGGTACCTAGAACAGAGTAGATGCTTATTAAATGTTTGTCCTCCAGTTCCCTTCTCCTAAGGAAGGATGTTGTCTATAGATGCACAACACTTTCTCAGAGAAGACAGTCTTCAAGTTCACCAACTCTTCTTAGATGACCTCCACTGTAAGGTCCCCATCTCCTATTCAAGCATATACTTCTTCCCTTATGGGAGTGCTCTTGGGTGGGACCTCCTCCCTCCACTGATTTGATGCTCCCTCCTTTCCTTCCTGCAGCTTCAGATGCTCCTTGGGCTGCTTCTCCCATTCTCCTCAAGGCTGCCTTCTTGCTGATGGACTATAGGAGTTGTGAGTTAGCACCTCTTCATTGTTCACCTATGGACTTGATAAGAGCACACATCCTCCACTTGGTCTTCTACCTCCTCTTTGGTCACTTATGTGCCCTCTCACTTGCATTTTTTATGACAAAATACATTGATTTACTTGTAGACAAGTTTGGGGCTTTACTGCGTGGTACTTCAGTTCTAATCCTTCACCTTCACTTCTCCTATCTCTTTAAATTCTTCTTTCCTCCCTTAAACCTTTTAAAAAATGTCTTGATTTCACCTCTCCCTTATTTTTTTAGCATGTAGGCGAATCTGTTTTTTAAAAAATGTGTAGATATAGATAGGCATAGGCGTAGGTGTAGATGTAGGCATAGACATAGGCATAGACATAGACATAGACAGACATAGACATGGACATCTCTCTATACACACATGTTTTTATATATGTATAAGTATATATGTATGCATATATATGTATAGACAGATTTATATCTTTTACACTTGTATTAATATATTTCATTCTTTCTTTCATAAATTCTACTTATTATCTTTCTTGTGTTGCTGTTGTTTATGAAACTGCAGGTTAGAGTGAGGATGATAAGGGGATCGATCTTGTTGGAGAAGATGAGAGGGGATTGGGTCAAGAATATCAGTAGTGGGGTAGGTATTGGCAAGGGGTATTTCTTAATCATGGCCTGGAGTAAAGGAAGAGAAAAAAGGGGATCATGTCAGGAGGGTGTCAGAGAGGAAGAAGAGGGAGATTGTGGCGAATGACTGCTTTCATTGAAGTATGAGATGAGGTCCTGAGATGTGAGGGTTTGGGCAGGGAAGTTATAGGCGGTTTGAGGTGAGAAATGGTTTGGAAGAGTCACTGTCATGAGGAGGGTAGAGAATTAATTATTGCAGTTAGGGCCCAGGCTGAGATTAGATAACATAAGTGTCTACTTGACCCAGTCAACACTTGAATTAGTCCTTTTTTGGAAGGAAATAAATTTTATTGGTCTCCAATTTAATAGTTATTCAAATACAAATGCTATATATAAGTACCTCATAAAAAGGATTCTCTTGGGGGCAGCTAGGTGGTGGAGTGGATAAAGTACTGGCCCTGGATTCAGGAGGACCAGAGTTCAAATGTGACCTCAGGCACTTGATACCTACTAGCTGTGTGACCCTGGGCGAGTCACTTAACCTTCATTGCCTCACAAAAACAAAGAAAAGGATTCTCTTTTTTTAAATTGACAAATGCAGTACAGGACTTGAAATTTGAAAAAAAATGCTACAACATTTCATTTATTCAGTCTCATTGAAGCGAAGTATATCACATATGTAAATTTTCTGGATAATTGAATCTCACCATGTAAAGTACCAATTAAAAAAAATAAGGGTTTTAGATAGAGGTCTTTCTCTAATTGTATCACATATTTCTCCGACTTCTTAAACAGAATATACTTAACCCTTTGACTTAGGGCAATCATGACGCTCATCAATTTTTATTATACTGTACTGGGACTAGAGGAAGCATATCAGCACAATCACTGAGGTATGCAGGATTATTTGTCTTTACATTAAATGGTAATGCTTCCCCCCCTTTTTAGTTCTTCTGCCTACCTTTTACATTATCTGCTATATTTTGTTGTCACGTCTTGCTGTTATCAACATTCCTACCAAAAGGAGCCCCTTTGTAGCCAGGATGGTTAAAAAGGTGTCCCAAATATGCAAATGGGTTTTAAGTGAGAGTAGGAGGAGTTTTCCAAGGAGTAAAGGGGCCTGAGTTTTATGAACCTTTGGACAGCAGTTTTGGCTACTCAAAGGCCTTCTTGTTTTGTTTTGGGTTTTTTGCTTACTGCCAGGTTCTTGTTGGTGTTCCAGATAGTTGAGGTTGTCACATGGGTGCCTTCTGAATAAGTGAATTATCTATTGCTGTGTTCTCATCATCAAAGCAACGTTAGTGTGGACAGGATGTGGCAATATCCTCATTACATAGAAATGGATGTCTTAATGGTTATTCATTAAACTGAGATTCTGTGTCCCCATAGAGTCTGTACTTCTCTGCTGGTTTCTCTTCCTTAGGAGCACTAGCAGGTGGAGGGTCCCAAGTCGCTGCAGCAGGTGCTGGAGTGAAAGATGTAGGTGTGGGTGTAGGAGCCAAGGGAAGAAAGGAGTTGGGGCTTGAGCTACAGCTGCTGCTGTAGATGACCTCATTTAGTAGTGGTAGCAGAGTTCGATTATTGAACTGTCGCTGGTGATGGCGTTGAAGTTGTTGCTGCTTTGGCTTTTGTCGCCATAACCACCTGAGTTGTTCTTCTTGATTTTGTATTCTTTGAGAGGCTTATCCTTATTTAGGATTTTGCCTGCATAAATTCATTTTGGCCTGCTACTGTAAAGGCATCTTCCCCTTTCAGATTCAGTCTTTTCCAGTGATTTAACCATCTCCTCAGGGTTCATGTTGATTTTGTAGATCTCTTGCTGCCGGGTCTTCAGAGATCTGCATGGTGTCTCTGATGCCCCCAGACTTAAAGGCTGTTGTGGGCTTGGTCTCTTGCCCACAAAAGGAGCATTTAAATAGGGGTGAAGGAGGTGCATGCTAGGAGTAATCTAGGGTTAGAGTTTGTCAAGGCATGATCAGCAATAGGACAAAGGAACAAGGGATTCTGGAGTAGAGGTCAGTGGAGAGTTGAACTAGTTTACTAAGGAGTCAAGAATGGAAGAAAGGGAAAAGAGTGTAGGCAGAGGAAGGGTAACAGTCAGGGAGTGATGGAGTTATCAAGAATTACAGTGAGGATGAAGAAAAGGCTCCTGAGTAATACAAATGAGAGATGGGATGATAGAAGGTAGATCAGACAGAAGAATTAGCAGCTCCAGAGCATGAAAGTGGAACATTTATGATAAGATCAAGGATTTGATCATCTCTGTGTACAAGACAAGGTAGAGTAGAGGTGTTTGGAGTAGTCTGAGAAACTGGCAAGTTTGGCTATTCAAGGGTACCTCAATATGGTTGAAGTTCCCAAGTGTAAGGGCAGAATTTGGAGTGGAGACTTTGAGGAAAACACTGAGCTCATTGAGAAAGAATATTGGGGGATGGGAGAGTTGGTTGGGAACCATCATCAGAATATAGATTGGATTTAGTCAGCCTCAGAGGAGAAAGTTTTGCTGAGTTAGGTTAGTAGAGGGAGAGTTTAGACATAATCTTCGGAAGGAACAAATATTATGACTTTTCATGGGTACCACTCTTTGGGAAGCGAATAAGAGAAAACTCAGCTTGTACTAGACAGGCTGGACAGTGATGCATTCATTGTCTTTCAGGGGGACATGGTAGGTGGCAGAAGATGTAAAGAATATGAGAAAAAGAGAAAAGGGGGTCCAAAATGAAAGGAACTTTGTTGGAGTTCCAGTAGGCACATTGGAGGGGCCAGGCAGATTTGGAGTGGAGCATTGGTAGGGAAAGGATTGATATGGATGGGGATGAAACATTAAACAGCTGGTGTTGGGAAGAAGAGTTTGGTTTTTGGCAGTCAGGCTCAGCTTCCCTGGGATAAGGAAAATGAGGATCTGGGAGCTTGTAAACTATTGGGAATAAGTCCAGGCAGAGCATTTGTATATAGGAGGAACTCTGGGGTTGAAGACAGGTCATTAGAAGTTTGAAACACTTTGAAGATGCTTCCTTATGGCAGGAAAAACCAGGGACTGGCAGGGTCATGTACTAGCATTATCTGGAAGCCCACTCTTGACAAAGGCAGTGTTGCATTGTAGCAAATATAAGGTGGGCCTGGAAGGATTGGATCCTCGGGCAGGCATCTCAAAGCCAGCCTTGGTGGGTGCTATTATTTGATACCTTCTTATGTCTTTGAGTTTCTTGGTAAGGTTGAATCTTAGTACAGCTGATCAAAATTCATCATCAATCGCTCAACAAGCATTTATTAAGTGACTACTACATAGCTACTTAGCATTTCTGTAAGTATTGAGTAATACAAAAACAAAGACGAAGAAGTATCTATCTTCAGGGAGCTTATGTTTGAACATGGGAAAACATGTGCATATATAAGTGTGTACAAAATGTATACACAACATTTGTTGTTCTTGGGGAAAGCTCTGGTGGCTGGGAGGATCAGGGAAGCTTTGTGTAGGAAGGGTTACTTTTGAGCTTTGGTGGAAGCTAGGGTTTCTGATAGATGTGAGGTGTAGTACATGCTAGGCATAGGAGATAATGAAAAAAAATTCCACAAAGGAGCCATGCTTCCTGTGGGGAGAATGGGGAGGGAAAACAACAACTTTGTTCAGTTCAGGACTCATGTTCTATGCTCCAGGCACCAAGAAGGGCATGCTTGTGCTCGCTCGCGCTCTCTCTTTCTCTCTCTCTCTCTCTCTCTCTCTCTCTCTCTCTCTCTCACACACACACACACACACACACACACACACACACACACACACACACAAAGAGGGAGGCATTAGACAATTATAAGAGAGGAAGCCAGTTAGACACAGTAAGAATGCACAATGCAAGCATTTCAAGAGGCATTGATAAGCTCAGGACATCTGTAATGGAAAAAAAAAATAACTCAACAAGGATGGATGCCCTCTTTTATCAAAAAGTCAACCATTGGGTAAATTTTTCAAGTGCTTATTTATTGTTCCCATTACTTGATGGGCAGGGCAGGGTTGGTGATCCATTCGTGGCCCTAGTAACTGAATGTGCCCATTCATTGCAGTTCTTGTGGTGTTGCTACTTAGATTCAGATGCACATTAAATAAGTTTAGTCAGATACTTTCCTCAGCTGAGACTGACAATAATAAATTGGTAGAGTTTTTCCATTTGGGAGAAACCTGAGGGTAAATGCTTTTAGTATGTGTAATACAAAATAAACTTTAATAGCATTGGAAATGAACCATAACAACATCTCTTCCCTCTTCCTCTTCCTCAGGCAAACCCCTTGTCACCTCACCTCACCCCACCCCTCCTGCAAAAATAAGAACACATATCATAATGAAGTTTCATCTTAAGTGGGCTGGTTGTACCTTCAGCTTGTACTTTTAATAAAATGTGGTGCTGGGAAAAGTTGGTAACACAATTTGAAGTTGTCGTTAATGTTCCACAGCTATAGGAGAGGCATCACAGTGCACTAGAAAGCACTGAATGTGAGGCTAAAGGATACAAGTTGGAACCCCATTTCTTCCATGGAGTGTACTTGGACAAATCCCTTAAAGTCTCTGGCCCACAGTTTCCTCTTTTTGTTATATAATGGGGTTGGATTAGATGACCCTTAAGGTCCCTTCTGGTGCTGATGATATCAGAATATTTGGATATACTTTAGGCCAAAGGGGGGAGCAGAGAGACACTTGAGTATATTATTTATTTTTTCATCTTTCCCAATGTCCATGAACGAAAGAAGCATTAAAAATGGCTTTCATTATGTGTAGCTCCTTTTTTCCTTTTTTCCAAGATGGTATCAGAAAAAGGTACAGAGGATGCTAAGAATTATGATTTTCAGACCCTTTGTAAACATTAACTTACATATTAGTACTCTGAAGATGAACTCTTTATCCAATGAATAGTGAATTAACATACTCTTGGAAGGACTAAAGCACCCGCTTATTGACATCCTTAGAGTAATTCAAACCAGAAGACCAAAAAAAACGTTGCAGCCAAGTGAAAGGTTGGTCTAGGTTCTTCTTGGAGGGTCACAGAAAGTAGTTGGCAGAGTTAGGTTCATTGTGTGCCCAAGGGAAACAAGAAATGTAATTTCATGGGACAGTTAATCACTTCATTTTGCATTGCATCATCATGAACAAAAGATTACCAGAAAGATATCTTCTCAGTCCATGCATCAAACAGCTTAATACCCATGGTAAGGTAGAGAAATTCTATGAAGAAATAGATAAGCCATTCCAAAGCAGCTCATTGATTAGAGAGAGATTGTTTTTGAGATTAATCCTAATTTAGAATACAGACACATTTGTAAAATACAGTAGAGGAGAATGGTGGAATATTGCTAGCATTATCACTTCATGAAATAGCAAAAGCAGAGGAGGTGAAAATAAATCTATAGAAAACTTGGCTTGAGATTTAACTAAACAACATCATCCCACGAGTATTCACAGTTGAAGTTGGAAGGAGACCAAAAAATACATGGAAACTGGACATTTGTCAGGATTTCTAGAAACATTTAGGGCAGCTAGGTGGGACAGTGGATAGAGTGCTGGGGCTGGAGTTAGGAAGTTCAAATCTGGTCTCAGACACTTACTAGCTTTGTGACCTTTGTGACACTTAACTCTGTTTGCCTTAGTTTCCTCATCTGTAAAATGAGCTGAAGAAGGAAATGGCAAAGCACTCTAGTGTCTTTGCCAAGAAAACCCCAAATGGGGTCATGAAGAGTCAGATACCACTGAAAAATGACTGAACAACAACTATAAACATTTAATTTCATCAGTGACAGTGGAATCACCACAGTCCTTGGCCTGACCAAATTAGATCCACCCTGAAGATACTTTAAGAAAGAATAACAATCATAGACAATATTGCTATGCAAAAGTATGATTGATATGAACTGATGTGGATAATCAATAACTACTCATCAGGGTACCCTGGCTTCTTGGAAGGAAGTGCATAAATTTGTACTCCTGCTTTATTTTGAAGCAAGACCTTTTGGATCTCACAAGACAGAATATCACCATGTCTCCAGGTTGGCTCAGCTTTCTTCACTGAACTTCTTTTCAACCACTGATAGTTTGTCTCAATCCATTTCTCAATGGTTAGCATACTACCATTGCTTTATACTCCCAGAGAACTTGAAACCCCCGCTGCTGCTGAACAAACCCCATTCCAGATGCTAGATTCACCACTCCCTGAAGTCCATTCACCTCAGTGGGACCCCCACCTCCAACCCTGCCCCAGTGTCACTCCATATAATCTATCATCTTTCATTGTGCCCTTTGGAATGCCTACTCTAAAATTAAACTTTCTTTTATCTTAAACCTCTGTCCTCCTTAATTCTTTGCATCTTCTGGCCCTCACTAAGACAATATAACTTGCCTTGACACTATTTCCTGTTCTAGCTAGACTTTCTCTCATACTCCACAATTCGCTGATAGTGGTGGGGGAGTTGCAATACACCTTGAACACAGTCATCACTTCCAGAACCTCCCTTGATCACCTTCATTCACTTTTCTTTGGAGGTTTATATCATTCAGATTCATTAATCAGACGATTCTGATAGCAATTATCTATATACCACCAAGACATTCATTCCCCTTTCTCCAGGACATGGCTCATAGTCTTTATCTTTTCCTCTGCCCTCATACTTGGGACTTAGACATAAAAATTGATATTCTCTCAATTATCCTTATTTCCTAATTCCTCTATCTAGTTTATTCCCACGACCTACTCTTCCATTCAACCTTACCTACACACAGATGTTCACACCTATGACTTTGCTATTATCCATAAATAGTCTACTTCCGAGTTAATAAATTCTGAAATTCCTTCATGTGATCCTAATATTTTATCATGTGATCTTTCCCAATGCCTTAAGGACCCTAACTATGTCCTATGTTCTTAATATAACCTTCAATTCCTCTAACTCTTGGTTCTTTCCCAGGTTATCACCCAGCACTGTTCACATTCTCCTACATTTTCTATCTTGAACCACCTAATGAACCAATTCAACTCTCTACTACCCTTATTTAAACCCTTCCCCTCTTGTTCTTTTGCTGTTCTCACCTTCATTATCCCCGATTTTGGATAATTTCCTACTATCCATCTTTTACTCCTATTCACATGCTGTTGAATGGAGCTGGAAAAAGTCACCTAATCATGCTTATTGGATTTAATACAAGTTTGTGTTATTTAAACTCATTTGCTCCCCCATTGTTGCAAGGCAGTCATTTTATTCCTCTCTAATTGATTGGCTCACTCACTTTCTACAGTGGCTTTTCCAAACCTTGTTGTCTCTGTTCAAACCTTCTATGTTAATCCTCCTCCAACCCTTTCAGTTGAGGACTTTGCCTCATATTACAGTGAAAATAACGAGACCATTCCTGGAGATATCTTCTCTTTCCCCTTTTCCTCATCTTACAACACACAGAATTTCCCTTCACTATCTTTCACCCTAGTCTCATCCTAGTGTCTTTCTCCTTGCCAAGGCCAACTTCTCTGCATGCACCCTTGATCTCATCCCTTCTTGAATTCTCCAGCAGATTGCCCCTACTATCACTGCCATTCTGTCACTTAATTTTAACCAGGTGTAGAATCTTGACTCTTCAGCTTTTTTAGCTCAGGGGTGGGTGGGGGTGGGATTCAATCCAGTAAGTTGTCCTACATAGCCAAGACAGAAAGAAAATATCTGTGCATATTTTGTGTGTGTGTTTGTGTGCATTTGTGACTTGTTACAAGTATGTACATGATAATTTAAGCAGAGAAAGAACTCTTAACAGCTAAGCAGATCAAGAAAAACTTTATGTAAATGGGGACATATTAGCTGAGCCCTTAGTGAAGCTAAGGATACTTAAGGGGGTGGGGAGAATGTATCCTAGCTATGAGGGAAAGGATTTTCAATGTCATGGAAGTGAAAGATGGAATACCATATTTGGGGAACAAGTCTGTGAGTTTGGCTGGAATACTTGAAGGATAGTCATTTACAGTAAGCCTGGAAAGGGAAACTTTAGCCAGATTCCATAGTTGTTTTTTTTGGGGGGGGGAGTGGGGGGTAAGTAACTTGCCCAGGGTCATACATACAGCTAGTAAGTGTCAAGTGTCTGAGGCTGGATTTAAACTCAGGCCCTCCTGAATCCCAGGCTGGTGCTTTATCCACAGTGCCACCTAGATAGATGCCCACTCCATAAGGTTTTTTTGTTTGTTTGTTTTTTGTTTTTTGCAGGCAATGGGGGTTAAGTGACTTGCCCAGGGTCACACAGCTAGTAAGTGTCAAGTGTCTGAGGCCAGATTTGAACTCAGGTACTCTTGAATCCAGGGCCGGTGCTTTAACCACTGCGCCATCTAGCCGCCCCCTCCATAAGGTTTTAAATGGCAAACTGAACAGTTTATATTTTGGGGTTACATGCCACAGATTACAGGGAGAATGATAGAAAATTATGATCAGAGGAAATAGTAGTTCTAGAATATGGAAGTAGAACACATGTGGGTAATTGCAAGAACAAAAGTATGACCATCACTATGTATAGCCAAGTTAGAATAGCTGTTGGGAATTGAGTTAATTGGGAAACTATGTTGTTTATAAGAAATACATTTGAAGAGGAGAGTTTATATTATAGGGTAGCAAAATCTATTTTCCTTCAGCTCAATTTAAAAAGTAGGTATAGGGGGCAGCTAGGTGGCGCAGTGGATAAAGCACTGGCCCTGGATTCAGGAGGACCTGAGTTCAAATCCAGCCTCAGACACTTGACACTTACTAGCAGTGTGACCCTGGGCAAGTCACTCAACCCTCGTTGCCCTGCCAAAAAATAAAAAAAATAAAAAGCAGGTATAGAGGGGGGCAGCTAGGTGGCACAGTGGATAAAACATCGGCCCTGGATTCAGGAGGACCTGAGTTTAAATCTGGCCTCAGACACTTGGTACTTACTAGCTGTGTGACCCTGGGCAAGTCACTTAACTCTCAATTGTCCCACAAAAAAAGGAGGTGTAGAAATCATAAACTAAGACAAGGCAACAATAAAATTGTCTGGATTAAAAGAAATAAACCTGGAAATTACATTCTACTTAATGGCATTTTAGACAATGACATATTATTAATACCTAATACATACTTGCTGAATGATGTGAAATCTAAATATTTAAAGGAAAAGTCCAAATTATGATTTTTCAAAGACAATAAAATTATAATAATGGTGAGCCTTAATAGCCCCTCTGAGACAAATCTAACCAAATATATACAAGAAAGTCAGAGAATTTTAGAAAAAGTTAAATATGATAGCTCTCTAGTGATTTTGCTGAATGGGAACAGAAAGGACTACACATATTCATAGCTGTGTATGGAACCTTTACAAAAATCAAATGTAACTGGATATTAAAAACTTCACCAAGAAATGCTGAAAAGAATACATTCTTTTAACCATTCTTTACTAACTACAGTACATTAAAAAATTGTATTCAATATGAGGTTTTTGAAGAAAGAATTAAAATTTATTTTGAGGTCAGTTATTTTGAGGTCCTAAAGAATCTGTTGGTCAAAGAAAAAAAGTCATAGAAATTATAGATAATGAGAATAATGAAGCAATATTCCAAAATGTTTGACATGCAGCCAAAGCTGTTCTGAAGGGAAAAGTTTTTTTCTAAGCACGTTAATCAATGGAAAAGGAAAAAAGAACAAATCAAGAAATTGAACCTGCAACTAAATCAGCAAATCAAAACAGTATAAACAACAAAATAGAAGTTCTGAAAATCAAAGAAGAGTTTAACAAAATTGAAAGCAAAATACCAATAACTTGTTAAATAAAACTAGAAGCTGTTTAAAACAAAACTAAAAAAAATTGATAAACCTTTGACTAGCCTGATTTTAAAAAAAGGTGAAAACCAAATTGCCAGTTTGAAGAAGCAATAAAAAAGTTGGTTATTTTGTCTAATTATATGATGACAAAACTTAGACATAATAAATGTGTATAGGTATATATATATCTCACATGTATGTGAATGTGTATTTATAATAATTTTTAGAAATTCTTCCATTTTAAAAAATTATGGATATGCAGAGAGATTGAAATCTTTCAAGTAAATATTCACCAATTCCAATAAAAACAACTGTACTACTCTTATTTAATGACATGTGAATTATTTGAAGTGCTTAACAGATTTGTCATTCTGTTGGTCACAGAGATTTAGATAAATGCTTATTAAAAGTAATCTGGAGGGGGAGCAGCTACATGGTACAGTGGATAAAGCACCACTTTATCAACTCAGGTCCAGGAGGACCTGAGTTAGAACTTGGCCTCAGCCACTTGACACTTACTAGCTGTGTGATCATGGGCAAGTCACTTAACCCTCATTGCCCTGCAAAAAATAAAAAAAAGGTAATCCACCTGTGTATTGGTCAACAACTAAACTCAAAATATATATTATTTTCTTGAGTGGAAGAACTGATAAGGCTTATTGTACTTGCTATTGCCCCCCAAATTTTAAATGAAACTCAGTAGATTCACTTGACCCTTTGCAATAAATTAGCATTTTATTTATTATATTATTTGCTCAACAACATCAAGTTATTATGTTAGCAATGTAAGTAATTTGTTAGTAATGTAAGCTTTTCTTAATGCTATGAACATAGTATAGATTTAATGAATTAACATAAATAAATGAATACAAAATATATTAGAACAACTGAGAAGTAAAAATATTGACTACTTTTGGATGAATAATTATCATGATAAACAGTGTTTTTTCTTAACAAAATAAAGAGCTGACAAAATCCAAATGTGAAATTATGAACCTGTGGTTTAGTTACTAATAATGCATGAGTTGTCTCGCAATCTCCTTGGATTGCTTTGCAGTAGAAAACACATTTGGCCATCTGTATTTGTCCCAAACTGTGGATTTTGTATTTTCAGCATTTATAATTAATTGCAAGGCTAGATGCTTTTTCATGCAAGGATAGCTTCTCTTCTACTTTTCTAAACCCTGATATGATAATTGAATTAGCAATTATATACCCCTTTCAGTGTATTCAACTGTTACAAAAGAGTTTAAGAGCAGGAATCATCATCTTATTACTTCATAAGTCATTTTAGGCTGCATATTTTAGATGTTGGCTGGCCAGGTTTGAAAAGTCGGTGAGTCAATTCATTAAGCATTTATTAAATGCCTACTATCCTCCAGGAATTACATTTACAGAAGTGAAAAGAACAAGTCCCTGCCCTCAGTGAGCAGCTTATATTATGTAGCAAAAGTGGCAAACCTGTGGTTAGTTTGAGAACATTGTTTCATAGCACTGGGGAAACTAACATGTACACATACAAACAAATCCATAGTAGAAGCTAAGTAGTTTCTTTGTGAGTAGGCACAGGTTTGATATGAAGGCCAGTTTGTTAACAACGAAACATGGTAAGTCATTAAACTTCTCATGGGCCTATGCAACTCTTGAAGAAGTTGGAGAGCAGCTTTTGACTGGCACTGGTAGAGGAAGCTCCTTACTGATATCATGCTAGATAGTGAAATCACAGGCTTAGTAAGAAAAAAATGAGTGCTAATTTCTAACTTCATTTCTTGGATATTTTCACTTAATTTTTTTTAAGTGAGGCAATTGGGGTTAAGTGACTTGCCCAGGGTCACACAGCTAGTAAGTGTTAAGTGTCTGAGGCTGGATTTGAACTCAGGTACTCCTGACTCCAGGGCCGGTGCTCTATCCACTGCACCACCTAGCTGCCCCCTTCACTTAATTTTTGATTGCTCATTTGAACCATTCTGTAGATTCTTAGAGTTTTACTCCATTCTCATTTGAGGGGAGTTTGCCCTTCCCTTCACTGATTTTGCCTGTGATCTTTTTTTGGGAATACTTGTTCATTGAGATTTGTTTTTCTTTGAATGTTGGTTCATTTCTTCTCCTCATTTAACTTTATTTGTCCCTATTAGTCACTCTGCTGATTTATCTATGGTATCTTTCCTGTAAACATGTTTTTTATCCTGTTTTCTATTCTGGGGATCTTTTTTTTTTTTTTAAACTTCTTCCTATCTTAGGAAAACTTACGTGTTTAGTGGATTCCTTCCAGCCTTTTCCTAATGTTATACTAGCTGTTATGTTTAAATTAATTTTTGTTAAGATGTTAGAAGAGGATAATGATTTAAGGTGTTGTCTCTCCCAGAAAGCATGTTTACATTTTCGCAGAGGTATTCAATTGCAGGAATTAACATCCTATGGTATATCTCTGGAGGAGATACTTAAGGGAGAGAGGCCTTTTGTGTTTCTTAAATCACACTTCTCATTACTGTGTACAGGTAGAACCAGTGTTGTTTCTTAGGTAGAGAATTTTATTCATTTAATCTTTTAAAAATCTTAATAATTTGGGGTAGCTAGGTGGCGCAGTGGATAGAGCACCGGCCCTGGAGTCAGGAGGACCTGAGTTCAACACTTAACACTTACTAGCTGTGTGACTCTGGGCAAGTCACTTAATCCCAATTGCCTCCCACACACAAAAAAGTCTTAATAATTTAGTCTTCTGGGGCAGCTAGGTAGCTAAGTGGATAAAGCACCAGCCCTGAATTCAGGAGGTCCTGAGTTCAAATCCGGCCTCAGACACTTGACACTTACTAGCTGTGTGACCCTGGGCAAGTCACTTAACCCTCATTGCCCTGCAAAAAAAAAATTAATTAATTAATAAAGTAATTTAATCTTCTTTTGAAAAAATATGAAGGACACACTACAGAGAAACTCTAAATGGTGTTATTTTGGCAAATAAATATATGTTTACAGACATGATCCCATGTAGTAGCTTTTGGGATAAATGATTAATTTCCACTTGTGTCAAAGGAAACCCTTTACTACTTTTATTCTCTTTCCTAATTCTCTCCTCATCACCAATTTTATGCTTGGAAACTACTGTAGCTTGTGTCTCTTATGGCAATCATCTGGAACTTATCAACCTGTGATGCTGGAATGGTCCAGAGCCACCCTAGCAATAAAGCAAGAATATTTACATTTTTTTCCAAACAACTTGCTTCATCATGTGGTGTTGTTTTGTTCATTCGGAGCCTTGTGCCTTATATAGTGGTACATGTTTCTCTGAAGGAACTCAGCTGAATCATTCTCTTGCCCTGCTCTTGTTTGGGAGAGAATACAAGTGTGTAAGATACAGGCTCTGTGTTTTGTGAGAGTCATGTTTGGATCATGCTTCAGGACTAGTATCCAAGGGAATTGAGCCTGGAAAGTAGAATCCAAAGTATGTGGCCAACATAATAGTCATTAATTTATTGGATTCAGGCTTCATCTGTAAGTGGAAAACAATCTGTTTGCATTGTCACTGGTTGCTAGAGTTTATTGACCTGATTTAACTGCTGGGGATTGCTGGCACTGTTCTTACTATTGGTATTGACCAGATAGCATCTAATTTTATGCTTTCTTATGGTTACATTAGGCATAGAGTATAAGAACTTAAAAATATCTTAACAGAACAAAGAGTCTTAGCAAAAAAAAAAAAGTAAACATTCTTAGCAGCTAGGTGGTCTAGTGGTTAGAGTGCTGGTCTTGAAGTCAAGAAGACTATAAGTTCAAATCTAGCCTCATATACTTAGTAGCTGTGTAACCCTGGGTAAATTACTAAACCCTGCTTGTTTCAATATCCTTAATTATAAAATGGGAATATTAGAGCACCTACCTCTTAGGATAGTTGTGGGAATAAAATGAGATAATATTTGTAAAACACTTGGCATAGTGCCTCATACATTTATTAAGTACTTGGCAGTAGTTAATAAATGCTGACTCTCTCCCTTCCTTCCTCCCTCTATACCTCTATTCCTTTCTTCCTTCCTTCCTTCCTTCCTTCCTTCCTTTTGTCCCTCTTTATTTCTTCCCTCCTTCCCTTACTTCCTACAAATGTTTTACGAAGTATTTAGCATGACTTAATTAATTCTTGTTTCCATTCTTTCCTTTATGAAATAAAAAAAAATCCAAGTATTCTCTGTCATGTTTAAACTCCCTGGACATCATACAATTTCATCTATATATTACTTCCTTTTTCTCCTTTGTAGATATTAGAGAAATCATGCACAGAAATACTGGACTTGGAACCATCAAGTGTTTGCGTGGGCCGTAAGTATCTTAAATTTTGTGTTTGAATTAAAAAAAAAATTAAACCTATGTTGGAAATAAAAATCCCTGAGTTCCATTTCATAGTTTTTCCATTAAACTCAACATTTTATATAGGTATAGTGTTATTGGTTACAGAATTTGGGAGTTGCATAGGACTTCAGGAGCCATCTAGTTCAACTCAGTCTACAAAAGATTTTGCCTTTATTTGAATAACTCCAATGAGGGGGAACCCACTGCCTTTTGCAATAACTTAGTCTACTTTTAGGGCAGCTAGGTGGTACAGTGGATAGAGTGCTGGGCTTGGAGCTGGGAAGACTCATCTTCCTTAATTCAAATCTGGCTTTAGACACTTAATAGCTGTATGGTCCTGGACAAGTCATTTAATCATGGTTGCCTCAGTTTCCTCATCTGTAAAATGAGTGAAGTGGCAAACCACTCCAGTGTCTTTGCCAAGAAAACCCCAAATGGGATGACAACAGAGTCGGACATGACTGAAAAATTACTGAACAACAAATCTAATTTTGGAGAACTCTATTAGGAAGTTTTTCCTGCTATTAATCTTAAGCCTTCCTCTTCATAGCTTCCACCCATTGTTCCAGGTTTTGAAGTTAAGCAGAACAAGTTAAATCCGTCTTTCACATGATATCCTTTCAGATACATATAGACAGGCAATATTTATGCTCCTTGAGTCTTTACAGGAGACATGAAGCCCTTCACTAAACTGGTTGCCTTGACAAACTCTAAAGTACTCACTAAAAGAAGACCTTGTTTCATTTTACCAATAATGATTTTGATACTAGTGTTAAAAGATGCCTATTTGGGGGAAAGCTGGTGGCACAGTGGATAAAGCACCAGCCCTGGATTCAGAAGGATCTCAGTTCAAATCCAGCCTCAGACACTTGACACTTACTAGCTCTGTGACTCTCGGAAAGTCACTTAACCCTCATTGCCCTGCCAAAAAAACCAAAACAAAACAAAACAAAAAACCCCACAAAACAAAAAAAACTAAAACAAAACAAAAATAGATGCCTGTTTTGACATTTGGAAAGTTATGACTCTTGATTAATAGTGGTTCTACACCCTGGTTTCATGGAACCTGGATAGTTCCTAGAATCATTATTTCTAGGAGCATCATGAAATTCTCTAATTATCAAAGTAAAATTAATTTTAATTCACTCCAAGTTAAAAACCAAACAAACACGTGCCTTATGACGTCCAGTGACATAGCAAGGTGCACATATGCCATCTTTGAGTTGGGTGGCAATTCATTTTCTGCCCTTTATCTTCCAATAATATGGAAAGGAGGACCCATTTGGGTCTAGCAGCTTTTTCCCTGCTAGTTGCTCCCAGGCAAATTACTATGAATTCAAATGTTAAAAATTAGGGTTTTATTTTAAAGAATGTCCAAAATAAATTAAATTTAAAAATTCATGGTGGAAAGAATGTCAGATTTGGAGCATTAGGACCTGAATTCAAATTCCAACTGTGTTAGAGGAGTGATAGCCAAGGTTAACCCATATGATTTTGTACAAGTTATCTCCTAGGTACAGGTGTCCTTATATGTAAAACAAGATAGTTGGACTGAAAAAAGGAAAGTCCCTTCCAGCTCTAAATAATATGTTCCTAAAATGGCGTATTAGATTTTTTTCTTTTGTGGGTATTTGGTAGATTTTATGAATTCTTCTTTGGCTCAATAGAATACTAAACATTTTGATATAATTTTATAAAAACAAACATGGGAATCACAATCATTCCTAGGATGCTGAAGCCAATCAGGGCAGTTCTCTTGGACCCCAAGCTTTGAGAGCCCCTGAACACTTAAGACTGACATTTGGGCAGTAATTCAGGAAGGGGATCTACTGGAGGAAAGGAAGTATATCTCATATTTACATATCTACATTCAATTTAGACCCTCTCCCTTCCATCATTCAGGCAAAGTTTTGGGGATTCTCCTTTCTCTATTTTGTGAATTCTTTCCTTCTTCAGGTCAACCTGGAATATTTTTTGATCTTTTATCATTTGTATGTAAATGGGGAGTAAGTTTGGGCATACAAGTGTTATTTTCCATTGGACACTTTCTCCTTTCCTCCTATTCCCCTAGCAACAGTCAGAACTCTCAAGCTCTCAGTCCTAGGGACAGCCTTAATGATAATTAATAGGGAACTTTATTTTTTCAAGATCAGGATTACGATAGAGTATTAAGTACATGGCTTATAGGAAAAATAATTAAACCCTAGAGTGACTAGTATTTGACAGCAACCATATATGTCATATGTAAGTATGGGAGACGCAGGAGGATCTGGTGACAAGGTTATGGTCTAGTTTATTTTTCCTGGGTTAGAGAATAAGTGTTGGATTACAGGAAAATCACATGTTCAGAAAAATAAAAAAACAAGTTTGCTCGAAATTTATGGTTTAGGGATTATAAAGTACTGGTGGAAAGAGGGAAAACATCATTCTTTCCCTTTGATTCTTACAATTTGCTGGGTTATCAGATTTGATTAAATTGTGTGCTCTTGCTTATCCATGACCCTTCATAACAACTTCACTGCGTGAATCACATCCCTGGAGTCATTTCCTAGTTGAAAAAATATTTACTAATAGTCACATGTATGATTCCTGAAGGAAACTTATGGGATCAACTAAGTCAACCACCTTATTTTACTGATGAAGAAACTAAGGCCTGTCGCAGAAGTGATAAGACCTCCCCACCACACACACACACACACACACACACACACACACACACACACACACACACGCACGCACACACACGCACACACACACACACACATACTGATGGAGCCAGAATTTAAGCACAAGTCTTTGATGACTGATCCATTGATCTTTTTTTTTTTTTTTTTTTTTTTTTTTTTTTTTTTTTTTTTTTTTGCGGGGCAATGGGGATTAAGTGACTTTCCCAGGGTCACATAGCTAGTAAGTGTCAAGTGTCTGAGGCCGGATTTGAACTCAGGTAACTCCTGAATATAGGGATTTGAACTCAGGCACTCCTGAATCTAGGGCCGGTGCTTTATCCACTGCTCCACCTAGCTGCCCCCTGATCCATTGATCTTGCTAGGCTTTCCATATAATTAGGGCTAGCAACAATGTAGATACTTTAGAAAAAATTTTAAAATGTTGCTTTTATTTATTTTACCACCTGCTGGATAGAGGTTAGTACAGTATTTTTTTACACAGAGGCAGTCACAAGAGATGGACTGATAGACCAGAAGTGGGTGATCATAGGGTAAAGGAATCACAGGTCTTCCTGGGTGATAACTGTTTGGTAATTGACTAGAAGCTAATAGGGTTTTGAACACTTCTCACAGGGGAGCACAGGGACTTCAGTCCAAAGTGGTTTTACTTGTGTGGAAACAATCCCCAGCATTGCAAGTGGACAGCTCACCTGTTGATTATGGTCTTAAGGATCTGTTTGAGTCTCTGAGAGGTTAAGTGATTTGCTTGTCACATACCTGAAATGTCCAGCAAGGACTCAGATTCTGTCTTTGGAACTCCTAGTCTGGAGCTCTGCACACTATTACCTCCTGTGCTCCCTCTCTGGAGCCCAACCTGGAAAGAAGAATATTAGTCCTCTGAAGCAAGGATTCTTGACTTAGTGTCCATGCACTTAGCATTGATTTTTTTTTGATAAACATATTTCTATATAATTGATTTCCTATTTAATCTGATAATATTTTATTTTCTACACTTAATAACATTCTGAGAAGGGCTTCACCAAATTGCCAAAGGGCTTCATGACCAAAAAAAAAGAAAAAAAGAAAAAAGCAAAGAACACCCACTTTAAATGATTGAATGAGCTAATGTAGGTTAGGAAAAAAAAACAACATTGCAAATCAGGCATCACTGTGTGCACCTCAGAAGTTATTGTTGCAGAGGGGGCCTAGATAAATTTATCTCCTTTCTGGCCAGTTGCTGATTCTCTGATAATTTCAGTTCAGTTCTACTAACCGATCAACACTTGAAAAACACTTCTAAGTATATCAAGGATGTGTAACTTCACTAGTAGAGGCAGCCCATCACTGGGACCTCTGGCATCCTCATTAGCAATCTGGTGTTGATCTTTCAGAGTTGCATTAATGGAAAGATAAACCATTCTGTGGCTCTTCTGCTAATGAGCATGTTCTGGTTTAGGTAGACTTGTGCACAAATAACAGAAGTCTAGCCAATCATTGAACCAGGACTGAAGGCCTGATTTTGAGCTTGCCAGATCTTGGATTCTGTTTTCAAGAAGCCCAGGTCACCTTCAGCCCACAATTTAATTAAATATTTTCAAGTGTGTGTGTTTTTTTTAAAGCATAATGTAATTATTGGCTATTTCACTGAGAATCTAAGGACTTTGTTGGTATACAACTGCAACTATTTTGATATTGCTAATTGTTATGGGCCAGTTAAGTTGCACAGGGGATACAGTCCTGGGCTTGGAGTTAGTAAGACCTGAGTTCAAATTGGGCCTCAGACACTTATTAGTTGTATGACCTTGGGCAAGTCACTAAACTTTTTTTGTCCTCAGTTTCCTTAACTTTAAAATGGAGATAATAATAGTAAGTAGCTCCCAAGGCTATTGTGAGGATTGAACGAGACAACATTTATAAGCACTTAGCAGTGCCTGGTACTTACGAGGCATCATCAGCAGTATCGTCATCATCACATGAGGACATTTAATCCTGCTTACTTGATATTTCCATGGTCTTTTGCTATTGTTGTTGTTGTTGTTGCTGCTGCTGCTTATCCTTCATTCTTGAGGAGGACCATGACATCAGGGTGATGTCATGACCTGTACTGAATTGGATTTAAGTGAGGGAGGGCAGTGCAAAGTCACCAACCTCACTCTCTCCTCCAGAGCCATCAGCATCCAGTGGCAAGAAATGTATGGGGGGGGCACGGGGCAGCTAGGTGGCACAGTGGATAGAGCACCAGCCCTGAATTAAGGAGTACGTGAGTTCAAATCTGGCCTCAGACACTTGACACTTACTAGCTGTGTGACCCTGGGCAAGTCACTTAGCTCTCATAACTGCCCCCCCCCCAACACACACACACACACAAAGAAATGTATCAGGACCGCTGGAGATGGCCTCAGATGGTTAAGGCCATTGGGGTTAAGTGACTTGTCCAAGGTCACACAGCTAGTAAGTGTCTGAGGTTGGATTTGAATGCATGTCCTCCAAACATCAGGACCAGTGCTCTGTCCAGTGCACCACCTATTCCCCCTTATCTTTTGCTGTTATTAACTTTAAAAAATATTAAAATAAAGATTTATTTTCCTTTTTCTTTTTAGAGGAATTTCAAATCGTGCTGACAGGAAGAGGGTTCCAGGTGGGTAGAAGTGGAGGCAGTGCTTCCTGTACCTTTACAGTGAATGAAACCTATACCATGAGTGAGTATTCCCCTCATCTCAAAGTCACTTCCCTGTTGGCAGAATGAAATGTCCCAAAAGGTTTCCTATTTAATTTATTTATAAAAAATGCAATTTGCTTTTGTTCTACTTGTGAAAGGCAAAAACAACAATGGTATTTCTCCTTTGACTCCTGCAGTTGGAGGTTGAATGAGATCATCTTTAGAATACCTTCTAATGTTAAGATTTAGCCATTTGACAGGTTTGAAAGGGAAGGCATGGATGAATTTTGTTTATCATGTTTGCTTTTTGGGTTTGGGGTTAAAGTTATAGTTGATCTCATCCTTTGCCTTTTCCAGGAAATTGCCACTTTAAGCATTAATCCTACCCCTCCGATTTTCAAACCTCTCACTGGCTTGATTGGATATTGCTTCAACTTCCTGCATTCTCTGATTTAGCTTAACTAGACTTCTTTATTCCCCACATGGCACTTCCTTTCTAAGCAATCAATAAATATTTATTAAGGACCTACTTACTGTATGCCAGTGGTACAGTGGATAGAGCTCTGGCCCTGGAGTCAGGGGGACATGAGTTCAAATCTAGCCTTAGACACTTGACATGTAATAGCTGGGTGACCCTTTGAAAGTCACTTAACCCCAATTGCCTCAACAATCCATAACCATCTCCAGTCATCCTGATGTATATCTTGCCACTGGACCCAGATGGCTCTGGGAGGAGAGAGTGAGGTTGGTGACTCTGCACAGCCCTCCCTCACTTAAATCCAATTCACTGCAAGTTGTGACATCACTTCCTGATGTCATGGTCCTTTTTGAGAATGAAGGGCGAATAACAACAACAAGTTCTGGGGATGCAAAAAGCAAAAAGGCAAGAGGCAGGTTCTACCCTCAAGGAGCTCACAATCTGAAGGGGAAGACAATATGCAAACAAATGTATACAAAGCAAGCTTTAGACAGGATAAATAGGAAATAATAGAAGGAAGGTACCTGAATGGAGAGGCATTGGCAAAGGCTTCCCGAAAAAAAAAAATGGAATATTAGTTGGGATATATGTGTGTGTGTGTATCTATATCTATTTTAAAATAATAAAATCACACACATGTACGTAAATATGTATATGTGTATATGTGTGTATAGAGAGGTAGATGTGTGTGTATTTGTGTGTGTATCTATATCTATTTTAAAATAAATAATATAAAATAATAAAATCACACACATATACATAAATATGTAAATGTGTATATGTGGGTATAGAGAGATAGATATGTGTGTATTTGTGTGTGTGTGTGTGTAAAGGAAGCCAGTGATGTCATCACCAGGATCTGTGCCTTTGCCATCTCACATGCTTGCACAATGCACTCCTTCCTCTGCTTCTTAGTAGCTCACTTTTCCTTTAAGATGTACGTAATACCATCTGCTTTCATGGGTCTCCTTATTTCTAGTGTCCTCCTTCCCAAATTCCCTTTTATTTAACCACCTCATATTTATTTGTATTCTCTTTATATATACTGGACATACTTTTTGTCTTCATATTAGAATGTAAACTCCTTTTTAGAAGGGAGTGTTTTATTCTTTGTATGTGTATCTCTGGGGCTTGGCACAGTGCTTGGAATATAGTAGATGATTAATCTACTGGTTTTTGATTGATTGATGCTAATATAGATCAGAAGAATTACCTTAGACTAATTATCTTAGGCATGTAATTTTCATCCTTATCACTGGAAGTCATCTTATTTATATTTGAGGGCATGGCAAAATATACAGCATTATTTTCAGGTAAAATTTCATGTACATCAGAGAAGGGAGACCTAGATTGTGGCAGAATCTAGCCCTTGACTTAATTTCTTGCAGCCCTTGGAAAAAATACTCAGATATTTATATCTGTAGGTACAGGAACACAACATAGCTTTCACATTCTTAAGTGACAGTACATAAAAGGCCTTAGGGTCACCATGCTTTCTTTTAAGTTTTCTTTTTTTCCCTTTATTGAGAGAGAGAGAGAGAGAGAGAGAGAGAGAGAGAGAGAGAGAGAGAGAGAGAGAGAGAGAGAGAGAGAGAGAGAGAGAGAGAGAGAGAGACAGAGAGAGAGAGACAGAGAGTGAGACAGAGGGAGAGAGACAGAGAGAGAGGCAGACAGAGAGGCAGACAGAGTGACAGAGTGACAGAGAGAGAAACAGAGAGAGGGAGAGACACAGAGAGACAGATACAGAGAGAGAGACAGAGACAGAGCAAGACAGAGGGACACAGAGAGAGACACAGAAAGACAGACAGAGAAGAGAGAGACACAGAGACAGAGACAAATATAGAGACAGAGTGACACAGAGAGACAGACTCAGAGAGACAGACAGAGACAGAGAGGTATATATGTTGTGTGTGTGTGTGTGTGTGTGTGTGTGTTTGTGTGTGTGTGCACACACAGATATGTTCATGAGGTGTATCTCTAAAGAGGTTTCAATTATAAGTTGCTTTTTAAAAACTCAAGTGACCCTTGAATGATTTTTCCTGTGGGTATGTGACCCTTAAAAACATTTTCCCTTATCTGGCTTCTGCTCTCTGGAAGTTTATGCTCTGTGTCAGCTGAGTTAGTTTTGCTGTCTGGCACAGGTTTTTGAAAATATCCAGATAGCCTGTTTCTATTTCTCTATTGGTGCTAATTGGTGGCTGGTGAAAAGGCTCCAAAATATTAAAGTTCATGCTTATTTAATTCCTGAGCATCACCATTTTGGTTGTAAAGAATAAATTCTGAAGTTATAATGAATACACAATTACCTAGATAAATTAGACATAAAGTAGGCATAGAAATGCTGAGAAAAGCATTTGTATAGCCGTCAGCTTCAAATGAGATTTTGAACAGATCATCTTTTAAGGTCTCAGCCAAATGTTGTCTTCCTTGGTCTACTAGACGGAAAGTAATCCCTTCCTCCTTGGAACTCTTAAAACCCTTTATTTGTAAGTCTCTCAGGTAAATAGTTCTATTTTTATTATGATCATTTATGCTTGTTTCAGCTGTCGTGTAAGGACTGTGTTGTAGTACCATGGTGTAAAGATTTTCTATCTCCCTTAACTTACTCAACCGTGTAAAAGCATTTATTAAGTAAATTTCTCTGTGGCAGTACTGGGGACACAAACCCCAAACCAAAATGAACTCTGCCCTCGAGAGGATTACATACCTACCATAAAAGTAAATACAGAATGTAATCAGGGTAAATACAGAGTAATTTTGGAGCAGCAGCTGCGGGGTGGAGATAGGCTTTGTGTAGGAGGTGAGATGTAGAGAAAGCTAAGGATTGTGGAAGGCAGAGCTAAGGACAGAATGCAAAGTTGTGGAGATAAGAGATGAATGCCAAAGACAGCGAACAACTAGTAGGCCGGTTTATCTGGAACATAAAGAGACTAATATGGAACAAGTCTGGAAAGATTGGCCAGAGGCAGATTGTCAAGAGGCTTTAAACATTTAACACAAGAGTTTATATTTTATCCTGGAAGCAAAACATATCGGGGACTGGTTCCTCCTATCTTGTCCAGGCTGGAAGTGCAGTGGCCACTCATAGTGATGTGCATGCCCGCATTAACCTCCTCCATTTTGAGATCTGGGCCATTCTTGCCTTCCTTGGGCAACCTGGTAGTGGTCCACTCTTGGGAGCTCACCATATTGATGGAGGACCCTGAATAGATACCTGGCTGACTTAGCACACTTTACCTTGGAGCTTCTTCACTCAAGTAATGCACTAGCTTTATCCTCTCTCGCATCAGGGGACTGTAGATGTGGGCCACGACACGAGGCCATGGGAACTTTTTAAGCAAAGTCTAGTTGCCAGACCTTTGCTTTGTAATCTCAATGTGGCAGCTGTGTGGAGGATTGATTAGAGATTGGGGAGACTTGAGTCAGGGAGATCAGTTAGGTTGTGATTGTAGTAGTAAAAACGAGGTGATGAGGATTTGAACTAGGGTGATAAACCCTGTGAATGGAGATAAGATATGTACGTGCATGTGCATGTATATGTATATGTGTGCATGTGCATGCATGTACATGTATATATGTGTGTGTATGTATATGCATTGTGTATATATACACATATGTAAGTATATGTGTGAAGAAAGGGAGAAGCATGGAAGGAATGAAGGATGAAGGAAAGAAGGGAGAAAGGAAAAAAGGGGAAAGGAAGGAAGGAGAAGAGGAAGGATACAAGCCTTTCTTAATCGCCCATGGTGTAACAGGTGGTGTCTTAAGCACTTTATAAATATTATTCCATTTAATCCTCACAATAACTGTGAGAGGGTGGGTTCTGTTATTATCCCCATTTTACTACTGAAGGTACTGAAACCAACAGAAAATGAGTGACTTACCACGAGGCCACCCAGCTATTAAGTTTCTGAGGCAGAATTTGAACTCAGGTCTTCCTGACTCCAGTCCTAGCATTCTATTCACTATACCGGCTAGTGACCTCTAAGAAGTGGAATCAACAGTACTTAGTAACTAAGTGGATATGAGAAATAGGAAAAATAAAATCACCCTGTGATTGTGACTATGGGAGAATGGTATATGTTAATTTTTCAACTTTATGAGCTTGAAGCACTGGTGGGTTATTCAGGTGTTCTATAGGCAGTCAGTGATATGAATCTGGAGGTAAGAAAAGAGTTCAGTACTAGCACTCTAAATTGGTAAGGCATCTGCATAGATGAAGTAGTTAAAATGTTCTGAGTTAATGGAAGTGTCAGGTGAGATTATAAGGAGGAAGTGAGCTGAGGATTGCCTCTTGGGGGAACTATTAAATGGTCAGGAAGATGTTGAGAAGCCTTTGAAGCAGACAAAGTTGTGGATAGAGAGAAAGGAGCAAGAACCTGAGAGGCTTTCTTACAAATCAAGCTAATGATTATCTAATAACAGGGAGTGGTCAGTCACATCAAGAACTATAGGAAGATAAGGCCAGTGGGGGAAAGCCATTGTATGTTGTGATTGGGAAATCATTGATGATCACAACATAGTTCTACCAGAAAGATAGAGGCTTGAGATCAATTGAAGAGTATTGAAGAGAGAATGGAAAATGAGGAAGTGGAGAAAACAGGCATATACAATTTTTTAAAAAGACATTTAAAAGTGAAAGGAGAGATGAGCTAGTAACTGGATCGGGTGTGTGGGCTGAGAAGGTCTTTTTTAGATTTGTCAAAACCTCAGCATTTTTAGACAAGTTCAAAGAACTCAGTGGAGAGAGGACAATGAAAGGTGCATGAGAGAAGAGAGATTAACGTTGGAGAATCATCTTGGGGGAAGTTGAAGGCCCATGGGATCAAGTGTGGGGGTATGGAGGGATTAATCTTAGTGAGAAGTGCTTCCTCTGTGATAAGAGGGAATCAGAAGACAGGCAGTGATAATATTGAGAAGTTTTAAAACATGAAGGAAGGAGTTGAGGGTGCTTATGTTGGGTCACCAATCTCAGTGAAGTAGGAGGCTGGGTCACCTGCTGTAAGTGGGCAAGAGAGAGTATAGATTTATAAAAGGGGGGAGATAGGTGGGAAGAAAAGTTTATTGTTGGTAGAAATTAAAAAATAATTCTTAACTAAATTTTGAATTTAGTCTTTTCCTCTAGGTCACTTCTACTCCTTTTCCTTTCCATTACAATTTCATGTTATCACATTATATGTTCATAGAGAACACTGGGATATCTTTTCAAAATTGAAGAGAAAAAATACATATAATTCATATAATTTGAGATATCACCTTACACCTATTAGAATGGCAAATAAAACAAGAACGGGAAATATTGATTGTTGGAGGGACTGTGAGAAAACTGGGATACTAATCTACTGTTGGTGGAGTTGTGAAAAGTTTCAACCATTCTGGAGAGCAATTTGGATCTATGACCAAAGGGCTATAGAATTGTGCATACCCTTTGATCCAGCAATACCAGTACTTGGTTTGTATCCCAAAGACATACCCCAAAAGAGAAAAAGACCTATTTGTACAAAAATATTTGTAGTAGCTCTTTTTGTGGTGGCTAAAAATTGGAAATCAAAGGTATGCCCATCAATTGGGTAATGGCTAAATAAACTGTGGTATAAGATGGAAATGGAATATTACTGTGCAGTAAGAAATGACAAACAGGATGACTTCAAAAAATCCTGGAAAGACATGTATGAAATGATATTTTAGGAAGAACCAAGTTATATTGAGCAGAACAAAGAGAACACTGTACACAGAGACGGCAGTATTGTTCGATGAAGAACTGTGAATGATTTGACTATTCTCAACAATACAATAATCCAAGGCAATCCCCAAAACATATTGACAAAGCATACTATCCACCTCCAAAAAAAGAACTGATATTGATGGAACAGACTGAAGCATGCTATTTTTCACATTCTTTCATTAAGTGAAAAATATTATGATGTTTTGCATGATCATATATGTATAACCTATATCAGATTGTTTGCCACCTCAGGGAGGGGTGAGGGGAGGGAGGGAAGGAGGGATAAAGATTGGAACAGAAAAATACAAATTAAAATGTTTAACCTGTAAAAAAAAGATCAAATACAAATACAAAAAAATAATATAATTTGAACAAATTATGTGTTGACTTTTTCTTATGAAAACAGGATAATAAATGATCAACCAGGACTGTTTTTTGATCATATGATATATGTTTTCTCTCTCTCTGTCTATTTCCCCCACCTTTTCCTATTGTATCCTTACTTTATTTGGAGTAAACTTGTTTATCCATGTTTCTTCTAGAACATCTATGTTTTCCAACAAAGTTAACTCTGTATCATGCCTTGCATGTGAATTCATGATATTGTACACTGTAATTGTTTATTAATTTAGCAACACCTTATTTTCTAGGTGTAAAACCAGTAAATGTGCAGTCGACCTTCATGCTCTGTCCAGCACCTATCCTGCATGAAGTTGGAGAGTAAGTCCTTTGTAAAAATAATACATATATAAAGTATATGTGCATGCATGTGTATATATGTCATAAACATGTATGACAACATACATATATGTTTTCATAGTCATGATAGGGGGAAATTTTGCCAAATATTAAAGATGGAATTTTGGTTAAAATATTTCCCTTATTTCTCATGAAATTCCCTCGATGTATATTAAATAGCCAGTTCTGAGTAAAATGTTTTGATTGGTACCACAAATACCCATTCACACTGGTTATTAAAAATGGAAATGTCTGGGTTTTGTGAAAATTAGCTGGTTAGTGGGGCATAAGCCAATTAAAAAAATTTTGGTGTAAGAATTTGACATTTCAGTTCCACATGCATTTATAATCATAGATGTTTTCTTTTTTTAAATTCCCAGTGTAGCTAAGTGTAATTGTGATTCTGAAATGAAATCCTGATTTAGTATCTTCTATAATATCTTAGTTATTGGCTACCATGCAGTGTGTGAGCCAGAATCTCACTTACTCAAACCAGGAATCCCATGCACCACCATGAAACAGCCCAGTGTTGATGAAATTTTTGTGGGTGTATGGTTCTAGGTGCTGAGATGTTATATGACAAGAATTCCAGCTGTTTCTAATATGATATGGTCATATTTTCTCTTGTTGGAATAATGACTTTTCATTGACTCTATTTTCACATAGAGAATTTAGTACTTCCTGAGCTGTGGAATTCTGCATAAGGAACTAATTGCATAATATCATCTTGCAACACTTTTGGAAAAGCATTGAAAATGTATCACACTTTAATGGTTCCTTTCCCCCTCAACACTGCTGTTCAGTGAAGTCTTTTAGTTGTAGGGAACAAATCATCTTTGATATTTTGGTGGTCATGGAAGAGGAATAATGTATTTTGAAAAGTTAGGGGAAAAGTGTGTCTGTGTGATTCTTGGTAAACATTTCAAAATATTTAATAACTTTATTTCTCTATAGTTGATTTCTTTTGTATTTTTTCTGTGCATTTAAAACTGTTATTTAGGGGAAAGGGTCAGCTTTCCCAGTCAGCCAAAGAGGGCTGTGACAAAAAAAAAAAAAAGGTTAAGAGCCCCTGCTCGCCTTGGCAAATCTTGAACCACTATGGGAATCCTAGCTGTTATTATTTAGAAAGAGACATGGAGGAATGCACATACACACACGTGCATGCACAGATAAACACATACAAACTATATACATGTAAAAATATGACAAACGTACATATTCCCATACATGTGTGCATAATTTGTGAGAAATAAATAATTTGGGTTTTTCTTATCAATCTATTTTATATTTTGTAATTAAGACACTGCTTGTCCCTGTTCGTGTAAAGAATGTCAGGTACTATTCTTGTGGCTAATTTTTATCATCTGTTAAAAATGTATATTATTACAGATCATTAGGAAAAGGCTCAATAATAATATAAAGTGCATTGCTGTTATTAGATAGCATCTCTTTTTAATGATGAAGTTAAGATGAATGTGACATCTATCCAAAAGAATTTGATTAACTTTTTTTAAACTAGTAGTCCTTTATTAATTTATTCAACAAGTATTGATTGAACATCTATTGTAGTGAATGAATGAATGGTGCTAGCACAATTGTAAAATGCTTTAATAATCACTGAATAGCTAATTTTCATTAGTAGAGCTGCCTAACCTATCAGTTGAATGCATATTGAAGTAAAAAATAAGAATGTTCACTGGCACTTATCACTTGAAAAGGAAAGATAAGTTTTATCTCATTTTTATAAGGAAATCAAGAGAGTATTTTTCAAGAACCTAAAATATATATATAAATGTGGCTGAAAAGTTCTTGAATCTTAGTCCCATTGTGCATTTTGCTTCTTTTAAAATCACATATTAGCTGCAATATATGCAAAGATACTTTTAAAAAGTTCTATTGATATGTTTTATTTCTATATTATAAACATTTACAGATTACTCCCAATTTCATAAGAGGTTTCTTGTAATAAAGTGAAGCTAATAGTACAGTGATCTCATCTGAAATTGAATACAATACTCCATATTGGTAGTATCCCCTTCCATCTTTCAATTTTT
The DNA here is from genome assembly GCF_019393635.1 of Dromiciops gliroides. Lineage (NCBI taxonomy): Eukaryota > Metazoa > Chordata > Mammalia > Microbiotheria > Microbiotheriidae > Dromiciops > Dromiciops gliroides. The sequence goes on from NC_057866.1 coordinate 253,733,987, forward strand.
TTTTAATGCACAGAAATCTGTTCTCTCTCCCCCACTCCCTGAAACATTGGAAATAGAAAGAAAAGAAAAGAAAAAAACATTTTGGGTAAAGAGTATGCATGGTTAATCGAAACAAATGTCTTCAATGGCTATATTAAGTGTATGTATGTGCATATATGTTTGTTTTTATGTGTGTAAGAAACACCCCCCCAACAAAGACAAAGAGAGAGAGAGATTCTAGACCCTAATCCATCATCTTTGTATATGAATAACATTTTTCATCATCATTCCTCTAGAACCATGAATGGTCATTATATTCTTACAGTTTTCAGGGTTTTTTCCTTTTTGAAATGTATCGTTGCTATTGTATAAGCTCTCGTTCTATTCATTTTATTCTTCATCAGTTTATAAAAGTCCTCAAAAGCGTTCATTTTCCTAACATTGATGCAATAATATAAATGGTTTTTCTGCTTCTACTTATTTTACTCCTCATTATTTCATGTAAATGTTATGTCTGTAAAATTGCCTATTTTTCATATTTTGTAGCATTCATCATATTTATATTCTACAACTTATTCTTCCATTCCTCAACTGCAGGGCAATACACTTAGTTTCCTTTTGTTGTTGTTGTAGCTCTAAATAAATAAATAAATAAATAAATAAATAAATATATATATAAGATCTTTTCCCTTTCTTTAGTCTCTTTTCTCTATCGGCCTCACAATGCTTGCTATAGCTGGGTCAAAGGTATGCAATGTTTTATTAAACATTAAAATAAATTTTTTTGTTTTTATTCCAAATTGCCTTTGGGAATGGTGGTAGACATTCAGAGGTCTTCCCACAATGCATCAGTGTGCCTGTTTTCTCTTAGCCCCTCTAACATTTATAGTTGTTCTTTTCTGTCATCTTTGCCACTTTTATGAGTATGAGGTGGAATCTTAGAATTTCTTTAATTTTCATTTATCCAATTGGTAGTTATTTGGAGCTTTTAAAAAATTGTCTATACATGGGTATCTTGAGAATTTTCTTTTGCTCTCTTTAGACCATTTATCTATAAGGAAATGGCTCTTATTTTTATAAATTTGAATCAATTTCTTATATATTTTGGAAATGAGACTTTTTCAGAGGACCTTGCTTCAAAGTTTCTTTCCCAGCTATTTCCCTTTTAATCTTAGCCCTATTAGATTTGTCTTTTTTTTTTGGGGGGGGGAATCACATTTTATATAATGACCCTCCATATTTCTTATTTGATTATGTTGGATACTTTCAAATTACTTCATATAGCTTTAACTTTACTGTTTGGGAAATGACACACTTTTAGAAAAAATTTTATTTCAAAATGACATAGCATTTCATTGAAGGCCAATGTAATAATGCTTGGTAATGTATTACAGAAGGAATGCCCTATTCTTGCATATTCCCCAAACAATAAATATTCTTCAGACATGAGATTTTCTAGCAAATTACTAATTATTTTTGGTGATTTTAGCACAGAAAATGTGTAGTTATTTCTTAAAATAGATGATATAAATGAGGTAGGATTAGCCTTCCAGTGTCTATTCACTGAGGTTGCCATGTTATTGGAACATGTCCTATAGAAAGACATTTCCATTTTTGTTAAACTTCAGAGTTTTAAAAATGTTTTCTCCAGCATTGTTTTCTCTCAATATTATTGTTTTGTCCTCAGTGAATTTACAGCTTTTTAATCTGTGTCTGTATTTAGCTTGAGCCACTCCTTTCCACAGTGTAAAGTAGAACATTTCACTAGTATCAAATACAAGACTTTTGAACTGCCTGTGTGTGCACATGTGTATATGTGTGTATGTGTGGTTTTGTCTGTATACCTCAGGGGCTGGCTGGTCCCCACTCAGCTGGCAATGTGCTCCAACCACTTTCTTTTACCTTACGTTTTGCTTGCCCATAGTTCATGTCTGGGGTAGCCTGACCTCTGGTCAGGGGAATAGGCTCCCCATCGTCACACTCATTGGCTTCTTTTCCCCTTTTCAACTTCTTTTGTTTTTTGTTTTGTTTGTTTGTTTGTTTTTGATGGGCAATGAGGGTTAAGTGACTTGCCCGGGGTCACACAGCTAGTGTCAAGTGTCTGAGGCTGGATTTGAACTCAGGTCCTCCTGAATCCAGGGCTGGTGCTTTATCCACTGCGCTACCTAGCTGCCCCCTGCCCTCCTCAGCTTCTTAAAGGTTCTATTTACAGTCATCCTAATGTACAGTCTCTAGTGTAAAAATAAAAATCAAATACAAAATCCCCTGTTTGACATTCGAAACCCTTCTTATCCAAGCTCTCTCCAATCTTCCCAGTCTTCTTGTGCCTTAAACCATCTCCCTGCCCCTCATCCAGTGACATGAACCTCTTTAATGTCCTATGAGCAAGATGCTCCATTACTTTGCTCTGGGCAGTTTTCCTGGCTACCCCCATGGCTGAAATGTTCTCCCTCCTAATTTCCACCTCCTGACTTTCCTGGCTTTCTTCAAATCCCAACTAAAGGCTTTCATCTTTTACAGGAAGCCTGGCCTAACTCCTCTTAATTCTATTGCCTTCCTTCTGTTCACTGTTCCCTATTTTTTATCCTGTATGGAGCATATCTGTATGTATCTGTTTGCTTGTTTTCTCCCCTGTGTGAGATTAAAATTGGATATTAGATCATAAATCTACCCTATTTAACCTTTCCCTTAATTTATCTCTCAGACTAGTAAATGGAAGAAGCTTCTGGTTTTCTAGATAGAGTTTTTATTGTATGGTAGTCACAAGGTGATATTGATTAGAAGGATAGCAAAGTAGAAATATAATACAAATCGTCTTAAGTCTAGGCTTAGTCTATATTCCGTATAAAACTCACCAAAAGCCGAAGGCCACCTTTGGGGCGAGAGACTGAGTCAAGCGCATGCTGTTAACCGAGAGCCGGGCCGAGTCAAACTCCAGTCTGTGTCTGTCTGTGCAGCGCAGCCAGGAGACCAGCGGAGCAGGAAAAAGGCCCCACTTCCGTTCTCTCCTTGCCTTTTAAGCTCACACCCCGGAAGTCGAGTGCTCAGCAGGCAATCTGGCGTGCATCGCAGGCGGACTGGTATGCGTAGCTCATGCTGTTGGTCTCCTCCCCAAAAGGGTGGTCCTAAAAAAAACTGGCGTCTCTCCATTATCTAACCGACTGTTAAAACTTTTTACCACATTCCCCACTTATGTTCCTCAAGAAACAAAATATTTCCTTGACGGAACAGTAAAAATAATATAATAACTATTGCTAACTAATAATATGTGAACAACAATATAGAAAAGGAAGAGAGGAAAGCTTTGTCCAGAGGGGCGATTTTTTTTTTTGTCCTCATGAACCGACGCTTTGACATTAGTCTTGCAAAGGGAGAGCCTCTGCAGAGAGTACATGTTACAGATAGTGTATATTATAACAGAAAGGAGATAGTAAAAACTAACAAAACATATGAAATCTCTGAGTTCTCTTGTTTTCTTGAAGTGGTAAGATGTCATCAGGAGGAAACTGGATTCTGGACTCTGGTCTGGATTCTGGTCTGGAAAAACTGGATTCTGGACTCTGGTCTGGAAAGCTGGATTCTCTTCTTTAACTGTTTGAATTGCTGTATTTTTACTAAACCTTAGCATAGCATTGTCAATGATCAAATTAATAAATTCCATTACACCTGTTAGACTTCGAGCTCCTGGAGGGCAGGGACTGGCTTTTGTCTCTTTGAATCCCTAGTCCTTCAACACTGTGCCTGGCACATAGTAGGCCCTTAGGGGATGTTTAGTGACTGGCTGACTATACCGTTTCTTCAGAGATGGGGAAAGTATTTTTAAAAAAGGTTTTCGTTGTGGAAATATGAATTAGATATGGAACAAGCCTATTGCCAAATAGAAAAAAGTGGTTTATAATTTTAAAAGAGCCATAGTATGTGTGTGTGTATGTATGTATGTATATATATATATGTGTGTGTGAGTGTATATATGTATGTATATGTATATATTTACACACACACATATATGGATAGTCATCGGTACTAGTACAGTCAGTTGGAGAGGCTAATATTCAAGTCTGGTTAGGACATAAATAGCTTTGGAAACATTAGTCATTTTACATTTCATTTCCATTGAAAAGGCAAATGGAAACGATTTCCTTTGGCTATTTTTTTGAGGTTGCTTCCTCACTTGGCACAAGCCTTCTCCTAATGTTGCTGTTTCAATCATGGTGATTGAACTGCCCGATTCAGTGATGTTCCCCTTTCTGTCCTCCATGGCTATTTGGGAAGGGGATGTCTCTGACTCTGACTTGCTTGTGAGAGATGCTATTGCTGAGATTAGAAGCCTCCAGAATGTGTAAATGCTTACAAAGCCCTGTTCCAAAGGAAAGAAGACAGAAGGGGAGGCAGCCCTGACCCAGGCACAGTCTTGCTTAAGTAGGAAATGTGCTTATAGCTTGTGGCTGAGTGGCCAGGAAGGTCATCCCCCATCTGACCTTCTGGAAACCTCAAAGTCATTTTATTTTTTGAAGTTGGAAGGAAGAAGAGCAGCCAGGGCATGCATTCCTTCTTTAGCATACTCACAGAGTATTGGGTCAGTAGCCAGTGATGTGGACTCAACCCAACCATGAGTCATACCCTTCAGTAATTTTTATTAGGGTATTTCCTGGTCCTACTAAATATGAAGTGCATTAAATAATGGTCTAGCCTGCTATTTTTAGTGCCCCCTTGCCTCAGATAATCCTTAACCAGTTTACTTCTACTCATTTGTTAGGTCTTGCATTTCATCTAGGTTAGAAGTGGGTTTTCGGAAGGGATCGCCAGAGCCAGGGTGCTATACAGATAGGAGAGGATCTGGGTTAGGATAAATCTAGAGGAGTGTTATACAAGGCACGTTGGACCTGGGATAGTGGTGGTTTTAGATGATGGTGGTTAGGGGATCAGGACATATCTAACATCTTATATACGTTAATTTTTAGAAAGCTTTTTATTTGAATTTATGTATATCTTATACAGTATAGTTTCAATACAGGTTAATGTTATAAGAAAAGTATTTCCCACTAAATAAGAAATCACTGTGGCGATCCTTCTGCAAGCAAAGCAAACTCACTTACTTTGGGAAACCCTTTTGGCTTCTTATCTGAGTAACGTTTGAGGCCACAAGTAAGTTTTTACAACCCATGGGACAGGTTTCAGCTAACTCAATGTCTTCCTCAATATGATAAGTGACCCTGAACCCAAGACAATAAAAGAAAATAAAAAATTTCAGAACTTTAGTTTAAGCTTTAAAGGAGATGAGCCAATATCTGGACACACATACACACATATGCACATACACAGCACACATACGTGAATTCATAACACCGGCATCTACATGCTACATACACATATACTGCATGCATATATGTACCATATACATACACGTGCTGTATGCATTTATATGTGTACTCACCTTCAGCTTTTTTGTATATTTCTTTTACCTCTTGGACAAAAGCTCTTGCTACTCCATGTAGCAATGAGACAGGCAGCTCCAGAGTAAAGGACACTTACTCAAAAGTATAGCAAATACCATCCTTGCTTACAAGTAGACCACAATCATGAGATAATAGTATTCACTTATATTACTCTTCATAGGACCTCCTAGAACTCATATCCTACTAATTTTAATCCTTGCGTGTCTTTTCTTTCTCTATGAAGGAAGAAGAAAGGATGCGGGGATTTTGAATACTCAGAATATTATGTTTCTCATTCTGAATTCGATGATTTATTGATTCATCTATGTTAAGGCACAACAAAACCATTCAATGTGACGATTTCCTACATATTTCTCCACTTAAATCCAATTCTGGTGCCTCAGGGTTAGCAGTTCGGGTTGTTATTGCAATATTTAAACTTAGAGGAAGAAGCTTGAATCCATTCTTTTTTCTTGTGTCTCCAAATTGATTGTTAGCAACTGTAGGATTGGGCTCCATTTTAACTAGAACACTACACACAGATTTTCTTTTTTCCCCACTTCCTTGAGCCCTTGATCCTTTGGACAATTTAATAACTCCTTTCTGTCATGAGGCCTTAACTGATTTCTACCCAGAAATTCCTCCCCAAGCTTATCAGCTTGGGGCACTCACTTTCCCCTCCTCTTACTCATATGTGTGTATATTATATTGCCCAATAAACTGTAAGCTCTTTAGAACAGAGATTGTTTCATTTTCGCCCATGAACCCCAGACACAGTGTCTGGCATATAATAAATGTTTGTTTGGTTTACCAGATAATCAGAAGCAGTGTGGTGAACACAGAAGTTGTTTTTTGAGCATAGTAAAATCCCATTACTTTCTAGTCCTTACATTTATTTTTGTTATGCTACACTTCAGTAGCATATATACTTCAGTAGCATATTTCTGTAAATAGCATATTTGCCTAAAAATAAAATCAGTAATTGCAAAGTTCTCAGAGATACCGTAGTCTTCAGTAGATTTGATATATTGGCCACTGTGAATTGAATTATTCAATATCACTTCATCCAGATGTTATACCTTGAAGATAAATGAAGCACATAGCAATGCAGTCCAAATTTCTGGATCAGTGGTTAGAGAAGAAAATTAGGTTTTACCTTCATGGCTGCTGAGAGAATCATTTTAGGAATGTTCAGTTGATCCAAACATTTGATCTTTAGTGGGTGTTCAAATAATTTCAGTTGTCTTTGGGACACTGAATTCCTTTATTCACCTTTGGTATCTTGTAACAATAACAGTTTTTCATTTAAAATGGATCAGGAGGGGCATCATTTTATGTCTTTTTTTTTGTGGTTGCACAGGTGCTATTTCTTCTTCTATTCTTCCAGGGAAAACTCTACATTTATTTTTAGATCTATTTCATGCTGTCTATGAGCAACTACATGGTGTAGCAGATCAGATGTTGGGCCTAGAGTCTGGAAGACTCGTCTTCATGAGTGCAAATCTGGACTCTCACACTTACTAGCTGTGTGACTCTGGGCAAGTCACTTCATGCTATTTGCCTTAGTTCCTAATCTCTAAAATGAAGCTGGAGAAGAAAATGGAAAACCACTCCAGTGTCAGCATTGTAACCTGGAGACAAACGACATGGTTGGTTTGAGTCCCCTCCTTAAAATCAAGGTTCTAGCAGGAACTGGCCAAGAATTTGAGCTTAAGAATCAGGCTTGTCCAGGAAAGCATGTATGTTCACCACCATTGTATACATTCACCATTGCTTTTGGGGGATGGTCTGCTGGAAGTTAGTGGGGCAAGGATGAAGGGATTGTTTTCTTGTTAGAATTTTAAGAGAGATGCTGTTTGGGGCAGCTAGGTGGCACAGTGGATAGAGCACCGGCCCTGGAGTCAGGAGGACCTGAGTTCAAATGTGGCCTCAGACATTTAACACTTACTAGCTGTGTGACCCTGGGCAAGTCACTTAACCCCAGTTGCCTCACCAAAAAAAAGAGAGAGAGAGAGAGAGAGAGAGAGATGCTGCTTAATTTCCAAGCTGCAGGTCTAGAAATAAATGAGTAGGGATACTCAAATGAAAGTCTGTTGAATGGGCTGTCCCCACTGGCTCAGTGGCCAATTCTCTTTGGAGCAGTGGGCTTCTTCCCCATCCCTTGGAACCTGGTTGAATTATGAATGCTAGAATAATGGTTTGGGAGACAATAGGAGACTGTGGAAAGAACACTGAACCCTATTGAAATTCAAAAGTCAAGGACTTTAGGCACATCACTTAATCTCTCTGGCCTCAGTTTTCTGATTTGTAAAATGAGCAGGTTGGACTAACTGACCTATATCACATAGGCCCCTGGAAGGCCCCTTTCAACCTCTTATCTATTATCCTATCTTTCATAAGAAAGAATGAGTGATGAATTTGGAGTCCGAGGGCTTGGGTTCAGCCTGTGGCTCTTCTGTTTGCTACCTGTGTGACTTCAGGTGAATCTCTTAACTCCGCCAGGCCTCAGTTTCTTCATCTTTTAAAGAAGGGAGTAGGATTAGGTGACTTCCAAGATCTTTTCAAGTTCTTAAATCTAAAGATGAAAGGATTATAATCCTCTCTTTACAAAAAGATTATATGAAACAAAATAAATGATTAATGAGTTATGTTAAAAGATTTTTTCTTTATAATTCTTCACTTGCTGTCTCAGAAAAATTTTAGGAAGGAGACATGCCAGTGATGAGTTGAATCTTTCCTTTGTAGGTAATTTTAAAGAGCTCCCTAAGTAAAAACACTAAGCAAGTGAGGTTTCTATGTTTGTGTCTGTTTAATGTGATGTTTCTATATGACACGATTTTTAAGGTAGTTTATTACATAGGGACATTATTTTTTATTGCAACTAACACTGGCTTTTACTAATCAAGCTTTATCCTTTGCAGTGAATTTATATTCTTTAGAATTTTTTTCTCTGTAGATGACAAGACCTCTTATGAGATTTGATTAAAGTCAATGAAACTATACTAGTTTATACTCATAAGGTGATAGCTATTTAATGTCTGTTTAATTAGCTTTTGGCTAAGGATTCCAGCCCATTAAGTAGCTAGTTAGTATATGTTTCACATAAACACATCTGGCTTAACATTCAATGAAAGTTTTTCTTGTGTGAGGGTAACAGATGTGGCGATCATTCCTCCTTTCACTTAAATAATTAGCAGCACTCTGGTGAAATACCCCCAGACAGCCTGCGACAAAGCCAGCTGTGTGGTCTCAGAGCTGTCTGTGTGGACACACGCCTCTCATTCCATCAGTCGGGTCCATTGGTGGCACTCCCTGCTTTGTGGTGTTTCCTTGGTTGTATTTCATTCTAGGATGTCCTAGGTTAATCTCCTAAAGTTAACTTTGGAGTCTTGCTTTTCTGCCTTAGAATAGGATTGAAAGGCATGACAGGAAGGGAGTGGAAATGGGGTTTAGGGATCATGAATTTTAGTAGGTTACTACCCCTGGTGTGAGGGCTGGCTGAGCCCTTTTCAGGACTGAGCATCTACCCTTGGTATCCACCTAGCACTCAACTCTCACGTGTGGCTTCAAGAAACTATAGCATGCACAGTGACCATGCCCTTTACTTGGCAAATGGGCTAAACCAAGTTGAGGGTAACTGCCAGGCCTCAAACTCATCAGTGAGTCAGGGGGATGTCTACCCCAAGCATGGAAATAGTTTCCCTGGGACAATGGGTAGATGAAAGCAATTTCTTCCAGTGCTGTGAAGGTGGCAGAAGCAGGTGCTCTGTAGCTCTTAAAAGAAAGGTAGCATGTGGCCCATTTCCCCCCCTCTGATTCCTATGCATCTCAAAGCCCTTTCTGGGAGTGTCTCATTATCCTTATATTGTAGATCACTGATCTAGACTAAGAAATTTTTAGTATTTACTGTAGAAGAGAATATTATCAGTATGGTAGGTAAGATTTTTCTTCTCTTTTTAAAAAAATCTTATCTATAATATTGATAGTATTTTTTTCTTCAGTAAAGGCTAAAAATTTCACATATATATCTATATATATATCTTATGTACATATACATGTCTCTCTGTCAGTCTATCTATCTATCGATGCTTTCTCCTTCAAAAAAAAGTCTAAGTTATTTGGGAGTTCATTGTTTTATGAGGATCATTTACATATGAATTTGTTCCTAAAATGAGATTAAGTTGGAGAGGTGGTAAAGCTGTTTAGACTTTTGCAAGTCTATGAATCAATTTCCTTTTCTGGTCATTACTCACAGTTAATATGCAGCTGTCATTAGTCTTCAGGAGAGGGGCTTATTCTTTGTCCTTTGGTTGGTAAGCCATCAACAGCTGCCCCTGCATAGCTGACATCTTAAACCTGTAACTTGGCAAATGGAACAGAGCAAAACGGATAAATATACTTAAACATGTTTCAAAGAAAGAGAAGCAGAACAGAATGATCCAATTGCCTCATCTTACAGCTTGTTTGATAGAGATAATTTTAGTAGGCATATGGTATAGTAAAATGTGCTTTCAAAAACATTGGCCACAACCTTCTGGCAAAAATGAAATAAATATCTAAATAAAATGATAGCTAGTAATATCATTTCTTATAAAAGGCAAGATTGGAAGGCTTTTTGTCTTCATGTTTGGGGTAGAAAGTAGGACACTGGTATATGTTAACAGTTTTGTGGTTTTGATCATTGAGATAAAAAAAATCAAGGCAAGCAGCTTATGGTTAATTAAAGTAAGAAACCTTTTCATCTTCTCCCTCCCCCACTTTGGCTAGTCATCCTGAATCTGTTTTCCTTAAAATGAAGTTTTGCTTAAAATCAGATTGGTAGGTTGATTGATTGCTTCTGTTTCTATTTCTCAGGCTAAAAAAATTGTGACTTTAATTTGCACAGCTTTTCAAATACAAAAAAGATAATCCACACAACAGTCATAGATTCCATTATCAAGAGAGCAAGTGATACACGTCTAATATTTAATTATTCTGATGTCTGCATTGACAGATTTGGAAACATATTTTAGGATGCTAGATTCTTGTGATAAAACAATAGATTGAATAGGTGTATTGCAACACTGAGTGGAATGTTACTGTTTTGTAAATGCAAAGTAGGGATTTGTTGTAGCAATGCAACAAATAAAAATCTAATGACTTGAAGGGGCTAACATGTCTCCCTAGTGCCCAATACACAAAAGAGATTGGAGATACTTAGAGCCCATAATATTGAGCTAGTTATCTGTAAAATAAGGTCCCAATTGAAAATAGAATAGATGGGAAACTGTTTGATGCAGTGTCATAGTACTGTAAATTTGAGAAGTCAGTAATTTTCAATAAAGATTAATTTCAATGTAATGAAATTGTTGACTGACAAGCAATATAAAAACAGTGTCATTGAACTGTATGTATTTTTTTTTTATGAAAGTTACAGTATCATAGAGGACCAAAAGAGTATTTTTTTTTCCTTTTCACTTCTGGCATTGTTGAAGACATGCCTCTTAGAAATGTATTTGTTATTTTTTGTTGAACACTGAATCTAATGAATTTCTGATGATATATATTCTGTTGATTACTTGAACATTGTGGAATTTTGAATTTCAGCACATTTCTTATACATTCATAAGATTTTTTTTTCATTTTCCTCCTTCATGAAATTTTATGTTCCTGAGCTATCATTGCTCTTGTCATGCTCTGTTTTAATTAAGAGGTATATTTGACATCAATACATAAAAAAGTTAAATTTTCTTAAATGAAATTTGGTGAGATTGAATAGACCCACTCTCTGGCTATGAAGGCATCACCATTTTTGTTAAGTTCCCTACTGATTTATAGTGCAGGTCTGCAGTTCTCTCAGTGTTCCCTACATTAGGAAAGACTGCAGGATTAGAGGAAAGGTGTGAGCATTGTGCAGTGACTTCAGGATCTTACACTAAATTAATAGACTCATTTAACGTCATTGTGACATTTGGTGGTAGTACTGCAGTTCTAGTTCCATGTCCCAGATTGTTGAGACACATCCACCTTTGGATGTGTTTCTTTATTTCACTCTGTAAATAGTGTGAGCACAAAAGAAAAAATGGCTTCACTTTCTACTATTTGCTCAGAGAGATTTCACATTTGTTTTGTTTCTGGTTATAATGTTGAAAATGAACATCGTTATAAATAATAATCCACAAATAAAACTAACAAGTAAGTATATATTAAACACCCATTGTGTGTCAATCACTGTCCTAGTTTCCTGGGGACATAAAACCAAGGACAAAATAATCCCTACTACCGTCAAAGAGCTTAGATGGGGTGTCCTGAAAATCTTAGTGCAGTTTGAAATCTTTTAAAGCTATTCTGTTATTGGAAACAGAGTCCTAGATGCAGAAGTAGGGAGACTTCAAACACTGCCTTAGACACTTACTGACAGCATGTCCTTGGGCAAGGCACTACGTTTCTCTGTCAAAGTTTTCTCATGTGTAAAATGGGAACAATAGTAATGGTAATGGTAATGGTAATGGTTATGGAAATAGTAATAGTATTAGTAAAAGTAATAGTGATAATAATAACATCTATTTCACAGCATTGTTTGAGGACCTAAATGAGATAATAAATGTAAAATGTTCTACAAACCTTTAAGGGTCTGTGAAAAATAAATACAAGACAGGGTTTTGCTTTCAAAAGAAGAAAAAGTTGGTGGGGGCACTGGAAGCTGTGAGAATGCAAAAGGCCTTACATAAGAGGTGGTATTTGAATTTCTTGAAAGAAATTAGGACTTTGTAAGGTAGGAATATATTCTAAGCATAGAAGCACCACCACATATAGTGGATAGGAGATGGAGTGCCATGTATGACAAACCTGGACAATTTGAACTGAAGAGATTTTGAAAGTGAATACTGTTGAACAATAATAAATAATAATTATAATTTATATATAATGTTTTTTATGAAGCACTTCATGCATGTTATCTCATTTAGTCCTTACAACATGGTGAGGTAGGTGCTGTTATTATTCCCATATTTTACAAGTGAGGAAACTGAGTCTCACAGAAATTGTGACTTGCTCAGGGTATTGAAACCCTTCCTGACACCAAGACCAGCCACACTCTACACACTGTACCAACTATGATCTGAAGAACTTTAAATGGAAAACAGAGACATTTATGGTTGAAATTACTAGACTGTTCTAAGGAGAAGTGACATGGATCTGCATTTCAGTAAAATCATGAAGCCAGCTTTATGTGGGGTAATCCTAATGACCACATAGAACAAGATGAGGCTACTTCTTTGAAAATGAGCAAGATTATAAATTCTTCTGTTTATATTATTGGAGCAAATTTTATACCTAATGGTTGCCATGTAGTTACTCATTTCTTGGCTGGCCATAAGCAATAGGTAGCTGTTGATATTTTGAATGACAGATTAGTGGATGAGATGATGAGGGGACAAACAAGCCTATAGTATCATGGAGTGATATTCCCTCGATTTTTCTGACATTCCTCTTTTCTGGTTGCCTTTTACTTGTCTCTCATTTTTAGTCTCCTTTATTGGATCCATTGTTTGTGTTCAACCCCCTGGACCCTCATGGATGAATGTCACCCATCATCTCGTGCTTCAGCTCCAATCCTGTCTGTTAGACATATTTACTAGAGTGTCTTAGGGGCATCTCAAGTGCAACATGTGTGGAATGCCATTTATTATGTCTTCCCCTTCCCTCACCCCGTTCCTTTTAAAATTTGCCCTGATTTTGCTGAGGCTCTCCTCTCCGCTTCTTAACTTCAGAATTACCACTGATTCATCCCTCTCCCTCACCCCCATATTTAAGGCTTGTCAATTCTGCTTCCCACAGCATTTTTATCATCTTACCTCTTTTTTCTACTAAATTAAATGGTTATCCACTCTAGTTTAAGCTCTTCTTACTTTTTACCTGAACTTTTGCAACATTCTCCTACTTAGTCACCCACTTTCCAGTATTTTTCTTTTTTCTTTATTTTTTGCAGGGCAATGAGGGTTAAGTGACTTGCCCAGGGTCACACAGCTAGTACGTGTCAAGGGTCTGAGGTCAAATTGGAACTCAGGTCCTCCTGAATCCAGGGCCAGTGTTTTATCCACTGTGCCACCTAGCTGCCCCACTAATTTTCTTATTGAATCTGTCATTCACATTCTGAAAGCATCATCTTTACCATGTCACTTCCCTGATCATTCAATGAATTCCTCTAGTATCAATTTCCAATTCCTCTGCTATTTAAAGCCCTTTACAATTTAAAGTTTAAAGTCTTCTAACCTATCTTTCCTTATTCATTTTCCATTTTATCTGTTCATGTACTCTGTGCTTTCGCCAAAGCCTCCTGTTTACTGTTCTGTACCTGATGAACCATCTCTCTCTTACACATCTTTGCCCCTCCCCACCTGGAATTTTCTTCTTCCTCACCTTTGCTGCTTGGAACCCCTTTCACCTTTCCAGACTCTATGTCTATAGAAGGCCTTTTCTGATTCCCCTACTCCTTAGTGCTATTGTTTTACCCTTTCTATCACTTTAAAATTATTATTGTTCTATGTGTGATTTCACTGGCATGGGGAATTCCTGAGGTGAACAATCTCCCTTTGCAATAACATTTCAGTTCCTGAAATTCTTCCTAGATTTTATATTTACTTGTGTTCATCAAATCAAGTGAAGAAGTATTTATTAAACTGTTAACTTTGTGCCAGGCACTGTGCTAAGTGCTGGAGATTACAGAGATTAGGTTATCACACAAACAACTATGTTCATACAAGGTATATACAATATAAATTGGATGTAGCCTCAGAGGAATGTTGTTCCCTTCCCGCCCCCCTCACAACACATTTTAGTAGAATTTAAGTATCTTGAGGGCAGGAACCTTGAGCTTTCAAAGTCCTTGGGCTTACCCAGTCGAAGCTTGATGAGTGCCTATCTGTAAGTAGATGCCTCAGTTTTCCTATGGGACTTATTGCTGCATATACTGAAGGTGACATTATTCCTGATGGGCTAAGAGAATACCTACCCATGACGCCATGTTCTGTGTGAGTAGAGAAGGGATTTACTTAGATGGTTGGAGGAACTGGGGAGACTTTTGAATGGTGACCTCATAGCTCCCTGGAACATCAGGACGTGTGGGAAAGCTGGCCCCAACAAACATCCTTGACTTGTAGCACTTGCAACTCTAGACATTGCAAAGAGCAGGGTCCCACCTGTGGTCATCCGACCTTTTGAATTTCACACAATTATTTTGTCTCCAATACTCCACCTCAGATCAGGAAAAAAAACCAGACATAACAGACTCACAGGCCATAGCCTGGGTGAGAGAGGGCCCACAGTCATTTCTTGTTCTAGTGGTCAGCAGGAAATAGTTTTCCTCACTCCATCCCCTCCTCCCCTAACTGGGCCAGTTGATGCTTCTTGTATGCCCCCACAGTTCTGACTCAGCAATTTATACTCCAAAGTCCTTTTTCTGAAATAACACCAGAAAGGACATTATCGTAAGAATTGGGCTTTCATTGGCTAGTCTCTGTTATATAATGTAGGGACTTTTTTCTTTTTTGTCTCTTTATTCCCATTTGATTTTCCCCAGTACCAAGAATAGTACCTTGAATAGCCTATCACTTCCCAATTCTTTTCTTGAATCATTCAGCAGGTTTCCAATAAGTGCCTGTTATGTGTCAGACACTGTGTAGGGCTACAGATGAAAGGATACCTACTCTAAAGGAGTTTAAAGACTCTTTAATATATGGGTGAGAGGTTTCTGTGTTTTCTGTAAACCTTTGCCTTCCATTGTTTCTTCTGCCTGAACGAGTTCCCAAGTTGCCATTGACCCATCAACAATTGCTCATTGGTTCTGGTCATTCAGTCAATCTCAAGTAAATCTACCTGACTTCAATGAAATATTTTATAAAGTCTCTAGTAGGCTGGATAGGAATACAAAGTAGATCATTTCTGCAAGCAGTCTCATTCCATCAGCTTATTTACCCTGGATAAAGAAAGGAAATGAGGCTGTAATGACATAATCTATTCTTGATGAAGCTATGAGGACTCTTAATAATCACAGCTTCCTTTTTCTACTTCTTTGTCCCATCTTTCATACATTTTCCCAGCATTAAAAGAAAGGATGTTTATTTTTTAAATACAATGTCATATTTATAGACATTCTCTACTGCCTTTTCAAAGGAGTGGCTGCTAAAATAGATATGTTAATTGTTCCTAAGAAGTGATATGACCTGGTACCATGTCAGTGAAATTGTGGTTTAAAAAAGTTCATACTTCATGAAATACTGCTTGCATTCCAACCCACAGTAACCAATTTGCAAAATATTAATTTGCTCCTTACTTTTTGAATAGCCAATAAAATATTTCCACTTTATGATCCATTAAAAAAAGATGAAAAAATTAAGTAAAATTGTGAAAGACATTTGCTGGGAGTAATAAATAATTTACCTCCAGTTTTCACAGACTGAAAATTAAACTGGCAACTACTCAAAAAGTTATTAAAATTATGGTGACTAAAGATATTTTGAAATCAAGTGCTAGTATTTAATAGTTCGCATAGCTTTTTAAAAGTTAGTTTTATGAACAATAAAGGGTATAAATTGGTATAAAGGGGTTTTCTATTTGTTCATGTTTTAATATTTTACTTCAAATTTTGGATAGGTAAATTTTCATCCTATGAATCTGTATTTTGCTTGCCATCATGCCACCAAAGTATTTAAATATATATTTAGATAAGTTAGTCTATTATAGGTACATCTTAATATATAAATTAGCTCAGTGTTATACTAGAAGTCACCATTTTTGTAACTACTTTTATATGAGTCAATAAATACTAGATGTATCAAAAGAATAAATTCTCTGTAACAAAGTAGAATCTTAAGATTTTATGGAAATCAGGGTCTCTTAAGGTCATCTAGTACAACCACCCCACTATTTTTTCTTTTTTTTTTTTTTAGTGAGGCAGTTGGGGTTAAGTGACTTGCCTAGGGTCACACAGCTAGTAAGTGTTAAGTGTCTGAGGCCGGATTTGAACTCAGGTACTCCTGACTCCAAGCCGGTGCTCTATCTACTGCTCCACCTAGCTGCCCCACTACCCCACTATTAAAAGGATTATTCTTCAACATTCTTCACAGACAGATATCTGCTTTTTCTTTGAAAACATGCAGAGGAAAGGAGGGTTTTTTGTTTGTTGGTTTTTTTTTTTTTTGCTTCAGATGGAAGGCTGTGTTCACTTTTGGAATGTGTTAACTGCTAGAAAGGCTCTTGTTTCTTTTGTGCTGAAATCTGCATTCCTATACCATCTCCTGTTCATTCCAGGTGTGTCCTTTGGAAGCACATGGATGAAATATAATCATTATACAATCTAGCAGCCTTTCAGTTAGCTAAAGACTGCTTTCATGTCTCCCTAAAGTCTTAAGTGATTATAAGGTACTTTAGGGGAAAAACAATATATGGGTTTTTTTTCTTTGTATTACAGAACTTATTACAGTAGGGAGCTCACAGCAGGTGCTTTAACCAATATTTGTTTAATGAAAAGACTTGTTGAATTCAAGGTTCTTTACTATATTGGTTTCATTGAATCATCTGTTCATCGATTTAGAGCTAAAAAGGGAGATAAAACTCATCCTCTCCATCAATTGGGGAATGGCTAAACAAGTTGTGTCATAGGAATCTAATGCAATACTATTGAGCTGTAAGAAGTGATAAGCAGATGGATTTTAGAAAAACCTGGAAAGGCTTACATGAACCGATGCTGAGTGAAATGAGCAGAACCAAGAACAACATTTTGTGATGATCAACTATGATGGACTTGGCTTTTCTCAGCAATGCAATGATCCAAGACAATGCCAAAAGACGTATGGTGCCTTTTTCCACCTTTTCTTATGATGTCATTCATGTATGGACTGAATTTCCTTCTGCTTCTACTTCGCATCATTGTAAATGAAAACTTATTGCATAATTCCTATGCCTAGGTAAAAGTGATTATTTTTCCTTAAATTTCTCACTGGACCTTTCTTGGACCTTTCCTTTGTACTTATATTACTTTCTCCTATATCAGTTATCCACATACATTAGATTATAAAGTCCTTAGCTTCAGAGCCTATCTCATACATACCTTTTTATTCCCAGTATACAACATAGTATCTTGAGTAGGTGCTTGAGATGAGTTGAACAGATGTGATTCATCTCAGTCATTGATAGAAATGTTCTCTCAGTTCTTCTCACTTCCTTTTGTCTCAGTTCATAGAGATCTTCCTATATTTATTTCTGAAAACACCCTTCTCATCATTTTTTATATTACAGCGGTATTCTATCACAATCATTTATCTCACCTTGTTTAGACGTTGCCTAATTTATGGGCATATCCTAAATTTTCTATTCTTTGCAAACACAAAAAGATCTGCCACAAATATTTTTGTTTGTATAGGTCCTATTCATTTTTCTTTAATTGCTTTGAGTTTACTACCTAGTAGCCTAGTAACAGTGGGTCAAATATATGCATAATTTTGTAGCCCTTTGAGCATACTTCCAAGTTGTTTACCAGAATGGTTGAACCAACTCACAGCTCCAACAATAGTTTATTAGTGTATCTGCTTTTGTTTGTCCCCTCCCTCCAGTATTTGTTTGTCTAATAGGTGTGAGATGGTACCTTAGAGTTGTTTTAATTTTCATTTCCCTAATCAATGGTGATTTAGAGCATTTTTTCCATGACTGTTTCTTCTGAAAACTGCCTGTTCACATCTTTTGAGCATTTATCTATTAGAAAATAGCTCTTTTATAAATTTGACTCAGTTACAAATTTGACTTAGGTGCATAATATCAGTTCCCTATATGTTTGAGAAATGAGGTCCTTATGAGAGAAACTTGCTGTAAAATTTTTGAAATTACTTCATTTTCTATGGCATCTTTTGGCAAAATGTAGTTTCCCTATTTACCCCTTTTAATTACATCTATTTTAGCTTTTGCTTGGTCCCTGATCAAAATTGCTATGCTGTCTTGTTTTTATTTTTTGCCTCAATTGAAGCATAAAAGATTCAGCTCCAGCCCTTTGTTTATTTGTTTGTTTGTTTGTTTATTTATTTATTTTTTGGTGAGGCAGTTGGGGTTAAGTGACTTGCCCAGGGTCACACAGCTAGTGAGTGTTAAGTGTCTGAGGCTGGATTTGAACTCAGGTCCGCCTTACTCCTGGGCTGGTGCTCTATCCACTGTGTCACCTAGCTGCCCCTCCATCCCTTTGTTTTAACTGTCTTTGTTTCAAGTGTGTCTTGTAAGCAACATATTGTTGGATTCCAGTTTCTAATTCATTCTGCTATCTGCTTCCTTTTTATGGGTGAGCTCATCCCATTCACATTTACAGTTATGATTACTAACTGTATTTTCCTCCATCCTATTTTCTTCTCTCTTTTTCTTTTTATTCTGTCCCTGCTTGAAAGTCTGTTTTGCTTCTGACCACTGCATCTCTTTATCTGGCTTTCATTTAACATACCCTACCTCCTTCATATCTCTTATCCCCTTCCCTTCCCATTTCCCTATTGGGTAACATCAATTTCTATACACAAATGAGTATGTATATATATTCTTCCCTCTTTGAACCAATTCTTGTTACTTCTTGGAGTGTTAGATAGTTGCACCAAAGGGCCTATCCCAGAGCACTTGGGTGTCTTCTTCAAAGACCACCCTAACACTATGAAGTCTTTTTTTTTTTTTTTTTGCAGGGCAATGGGGGTTAAGTGACTTGCCCAGGGTCACACAGCTAGTAAGTGTCAAATGTCTGAGGCCGGATTTGAACTCAGGTACTCCTGAATCCAGGGCCGGTGCTTTATCCACTGCGCCACCTAGATGCCCCTCTGAACAAATTCTTGATGAGAGTGAGGTTCAAGCATTGCCCACTACCCACCCATTTTTCTTTGGTAATTTTTTTGAAACATAATGTCTAGGTTCTGTTTTTGATGATGGCTTTTGGGTGGTCTGACAAAGCTAGATGGTATGGCAGGTACAGTGCTGTCCCTGGAATCAGGAAGAAATCATCTTCCTGATTTCAAATTTTGCCTTAGACACTTGCTAGTTGTGTAACCCTTGGCAAGCTACTTAACTCTTTTTGCCTCAGTTTCCTTATCTGTAAAATGAGACAGTGAAGGAAATAACAAGTTACTCCAATAATTTTGAGGAGAAAATCCCAAATGGGGTTCTAAAGAGTCAGGCATGACTGAAAAATATCTGAACAACAACAATTCAGATAGTTGAATAATTTAAAAATTATTTCTCCTCAATCTATTTTTCCAGATGAGTTGTTTTTTTAATAATGAAACTTTTACATTTTCTTCTATTTTTTCCATTTTTGTCATTGTTTCATTGTTTCTTGTTGTCCCATGGAGTTGTTTAATTCTAATTATTAAGATTTTTTTCAATGAGTTTTTGAAATTGCTTTTCCATTTGATCAATTATACTTTTTTAAAAGGTTCTTCTCTTTAGTAAATTTTTGTGCCTCTTTTAGAAATAGGCAAATTCTGTTTTATAATGTGTTATTTTTGTCAGTATTTTGTGCCTCTTTTGCGAAGCTATTCATTCTCTTCTCACAACTTTCTTGCATCATCTTATTTCTTTTCCCACTGTTTCCTTTACCACTCTTATCTCTTCCTTTAACTCTTCTAGGAATTCTTGTTGGGCTTGGGTCCAATTAGCATTTACTTTGAGGGTTTCTTGATCACTATGTTCACATTATTATCTTCTTCTGAGTTTGTGTCTTGGTCTTCTTTGCCATCATTAGTAAACTTTTTATGGTCAAGTTCCTTTTTTTTGTTTGTTTTTTATTGTTTGTTGGATCATTTTTCACCCTGTTTTTTTTTTTTTACTTTGAACTCCTAGGTGAGCAAAAACAAACAATAACATAAAGCCAAACTTCAGGCTTTTTTTGCATTATCATTTTCAGAGCCTGCTTGGGGGTTTGCAAATTTTTGGTGCTCCCTAAGTAGTATGATCCAGGGAGAAGTATGGTTACTGCTTTCCTGATCTGCACTCTTGTCATTACCCAGGAAGGGCATCTGGCTCATTGCAGCCACAAGCACTAGTGCTTCTCTTTGCTTTAGAATGTCGACCAGGGCTACCTTGCACCTGACCACCAGCACTCCTCTCTGCCCTGGAACAGCAATCAAGAACTGTGTATGGGCAGTAGTACCAACTGTACCCAGTTCCAGGAAAGGGTCCCCTGTAATCTCTTTCTGACCAGTTGCCTGAACCTCTTACTGTGTCTCTGGGCTAAGAGCTCCTGAAGCTCCTACTCCTGCTATGGCCACTGTTGCCATAGCCACATGTGTGGGCTCCCAACAGGCCTCTAACCTGGCATCATAGACGTTTCCTGTTATTCTCTTAAGCTTTATTAGGCCAAAAAAGTCTGTTCTCAACCTCTTTTTTTTTTTTTTTGGCTCTGATACTCTAAAATTGTATTTGAGGCTTTTATTAAAGTTGTTTGGAGGGAATTGTTGGGA